>NW_027176318.1:12400520-13032027 GCF_023349555.1 Cebidichthys violaceus
ATGGTTATTGCACCTCATAAGACTGGATGAGCTCAGTGTGTCAGTTATACCAGAGCCAAAGTCAGCGGTTTTATGCTGAGCTGTGTTGTTTTGAATCTGTTCTAACAATATTCATGGGACTGTGGGGGGGGGGGGTTTCCCCATTTCCTTCTGAAGTCTCAGAGGGACGACATGTGTCTTTCCTGACCACCAAAATGAAAATAAGAAGTGCACCGTGGATTTATTGTCTTCTCTGCACAGTCATCCGAACAGTTGTGAATCGTAACACGCAGTGTGTGTGTACCCAGAACCTTAAGTCTACTGTACCTAGACTATGTTAAAGCAAATGGAAAACTGCATAAACAGTAGAGAAAAGAGTTTTGTGTGATATATTCAATATATTCATATATATATTCATCAATCTACACAACATGAATTTCTGCCCATGCTCTCTGCACTGTGTGAAGACTCTTGACCAGATCTCTGCGAACACCAACCTCGATTCACTGACCATTGTCCCTCGCAGACTTTTCGCTGCTGCCATCTTTAGACTCGACTTCCTGACCTGAAGATAAAATGAATGTGCTTCCTCTCTGACAGTTAAGGACGTCACAAGCCGCATGATTCACACCACGTGTTGCTGTCCAAAGTGAAGGTTTCCTTTGGGGATGTATTGGCTGTAGGCAAAAATAAGGCACGCTATAACCATCCCTGTCTCGATAACAAGCAAAGTAAGACGTCCTAAATCATCTGAGGACTTCTTTATATGTGGCTGAACTTTCACTCCCACTGTAGGCAAGTAAAACATTTACAACAACTGAGGAATGATGCAGTGAAAATGTAAAATTGTAACAACACAGCATTTAAATAAAGCTGACAACTAGTTGAAGCGTGAACATTGGATTGTATCTGTTTACCTCACCATTTTCGTAACAAAATTTTAAATAATTGCAAGCGTGACAATGTGAAATCCTCTGTCAGAACATTACAAACTTCTCTGCTGTGCTTTGGGGGGTGATAAACCTTCGAACTCTCGGATCTGTTTATTCAAACTGGGCCTTCTGTGGTATTTCAGTGTCTCTTGCTTTGCAGGGCTGTTCACATTAACGTTAACTACAATGTTACATTCATGACTTCATTGCATTATTAATGTAAACACACTATTAATGTTGCTGCTTGAAATCTGACATATTTGTAATAGATTATTTTAAATAATTTGTACCTTATCTGATACAAACTGTAAAAAGATTGTAGACCTACTAAATCAAATAACATTTAAGCCTAAAAACTAGTGTCGAAGATTACGGTGCAAGCTGTCCCAGATTATAAAATACTCAAATTCTAAAACAATTTGGCACGAGAAACAGTAATATGTGCCATGTCCTCTTTGAATACAATATCTGAAACATTTCTTCTGATTTAATACAACATCTTGGGGCTCTCATAATGATGAAGTATGTTGATCTAATGTATTGGCAGTGAAACTCCTAAATTCATCCCCCTCACTAGAAAACTCATGTGTGAACTTCAGGACGTCGTGGTGACTTGCTGGCCAATTTCCCCGATCAGCTCCAGTTGGAGCCGTTAGAAAGATCTTATGCAGAGCGATATATGTGGCCGGAGAGCCAAGCTGGATGATTCTCAGGCTAAACATGCCGGGGATACAGACTAACTGAACTCCCAGCTGGGTGAGATCTGCCCGATGCTGCGGAAAGCTCAGAAAAATGTCGAGCAGCAGACGTCCGACAAAAAGGACCTGCAAATGAAATTGGAGTAGATGATGGCAGAGAAAGAGGCCCCTCAATAATTACGTGATGCACCTACGCGCACATTTGTTCTTGTATTCTTGTGAGGATTAATCAGTCTTTCAAAAGTCGTGTCAAAGACAAAGTCTGTCTTTTCTGAAAAGCTCCAGGAGGCTTCGTAAAAACGCCGTGTTCTGCGCACACTGCAAGAAACACGGTAAGAGTAGCCATCTCAGGATGCTAACATTTTGGTAAATAGCAGTATAAGTATATGTAATTATTTCGAAGGTATCAGGTTAAAAACCAAAGTGTTGACAACTTCTCACCAGATGATTGCGCCCAGGATGAATTGTCATAACTTAAATGGTCCTTTAACTTACATCTAGCTCCACCATGAGGTCAAATTCTGTCAATTTCTAATATTTTAGTTTATTATCAAATAACTCGGCATATCTTTTCTTTTAGTGCTAATTAGCGGATGTTAGCATGCTGATACGCTAAACTCAGATGGTGAACATGGTAAACATCAACACGTTAGCATGTTGTGAGCTTGTTAGCCTTTAGCTCGGAGCACCGCTGTGCAGCTGCTGTGGTTGTAGCATCTTGTTGTTGTATTTCAAGTAGCATCATTTTGTCAAACTTGCTTCTTTTTTTTAAACTTCAATAGCAATTGGATTTACATTATTAGTGATTCTTTTGATTTTGGGATTTCTAAGGCAAAGCAAAAATAGTGACCTTCTCTAGCCCTATGTTTATTTTAGAGCGTATTTCAGTGTAAGTATACTCTTCAGCTCAGAGCATGAATAAAACCCTAAAATAGCAAAGCTTTGCATTTCTTAAAACCTCAAGGTTACGCCGTGAGGAGTGCTCGGTCTTCATCCTGCTTTCACAGTAAACAAACATCTCTAATTGATTCAGGCTTCAACTGCTACTTTCATACAACACTTGGTGACACTAATCATACATTTTCTACTGATAATAATAATTGCCCCTTCTAATCCTTCCATACATTTATAATTGACTGGTGGAAAAGTTTATCATCGTTAGTACAGCGAGGACTTGAATTATTATTGGGGGGAAAAAACACTTTCTGCAGTGTCAAGGATTTGTAGCTCCTTGATGCACACACACACACACACACACACACACACACACACACACACAGCGAGCAGCTGAGCAGTCAGAAAAGGGACAATTGTGTAAGCAGAATGGCAGATTAATTTGTGGGGTGCATGGTGTGCGTGCGCATGGTGTACGGGTGAGAGAGCGAGAGACAGAGTGACTGACAGTGTCCTATGCCAGAGGGGGTCAGCCATGTGCTGCAGCAGTGTGGCGCTGAGCGCAGAGCTGTATAGCTTCTGTCGATGCTGTACTCCCGAGAGGTTGTCTCTCAGGAAAAAAACATGGTAGTAAAGAGGCAGAGACACAAAAAGAGAGGATGATCTAAACTCCTGCACCAACGGATGCTGACACAGTCCATCCGCTTCCATTTTGTCATTTGTCTTCATCTTGCACTCCCTTTCTTTGACAGTCTGTTTGAGCTTTCTGTTTCAATCATCGTCTGCTGATCCCTTTCCCCCCCCCCCTTTCTTTTTCCACTTTCATCTCTTTGTCTAGCGTTCATATTTCGAACCAAGCTCTAGTAATTTTGGGAGCTAAAAGAGAGACATTGAAACTAATGCGCAATACAACAAAATTGTTTTTGGATGACGTGTAAAATATCAACCTTGTGAAATTCAAGTGCACACAAAAAGTTTAATTTCAGTCAAAAGTAACTTAGATGATTGTTGGCTACATTGCCTGTCTTGAGTCATGCCAGTCAAGGAACCGCGACATGAATAGCGACACTATGACACAGTTTTCGTGGCTGTCGTGACTCCAGACTGCTCGCTACCTCTGGCTATCTCATAGCAAAAGGGTTGCATTACAAGCAGGGATGCCCCCCGAAACACTGTTCTAAACGGGAATCGGAGTATTAATGATGTTAACGGTTCTGCTATCGATGCTTTAGAAGTTAGATGCTTTGTTTACTCTGACACACAGACCGACTCCGGCTCAGTCCAGCCTGAGACACACTTCATGGCAGAGAGAAGAAAATCATCAAAAGTTTTCGACGGTTTGGCGAGCAGCCGTCTATCCGCGTCCACTGCAAGTATTGCTAGCGATGCCATTCGGGGTTTGCTAATAAGAATAGGCTAATGTATTTTAAAGATTTTGGAACTTTTTGTATTGCTGCTCAAGAAACACTATTTGTATACGTAAAAGAATAATAAAGCAATGTTAATTATTTTCCGAATTAATCGTCTTTTTTTCTCACAATATAATCAAAAAGAACCAATAAGAGTATCAATAAGGAACCGAACCGATAAGCAGAATCAATAAGAGTGCTAGTATCGATAAAATACCTCCGATTCCTCCGATTCAGCTGTCTGCAGAGATGGGGACAAGCTTTTGTTGTCACCATTTTCCGTGTCCTTCTTATAACGTGATTGTGGCTTTAAAGTGCAAACTTTTCTGTGCTGGAACTGATCATTCAATTGTAATGATCTGACACATCAGTCTATAAGAAGTTTCCAGTACTTGTTACCTGCTAGGTGAAGATCATTTTCAAAGGGCAGAAGGTTTGATAAGTTCACAGACTGTAACAGTGTTCGATCATGGCACAGGTTATATTGGGCTCTTACAAGCTACCAGCGCTGTCCGCCCCATCTCTGCATTACTATACTCATAAAATCCATGAGCAGAGCAGAAGCTGACCCACAGGAATTACGTTAATAGAAATTGTTGGCAGTATTGTTACCATCAGTGGTACAGTATATAGTAAAACTAGTATACTGGCACATCTTTAGTCAGAGGCACTGTAAAAGATCTAAAGCACAGTGAATAAAATCAAATGCTCTTTAAAGCTGATTAGAAACATTCTAATAAAAGATAAAAGCAAAGGAAAGCTCTGAATTGTTGTCATAAATGTTGGCAGAGCAACCAAAAGACGACCACATGTGCCTTCATGAGAATGATCAGAAGTGTTGGAATGCGAATCAGCAGGACACCAAAAGCTTGCTTTATAACTGAGGATAATCTGACTCTCTCTGGACTTTAGTGTGATGGTGGCCTTTAACTGTTGGAAAAGATTACAGTCCTCCGTCATCAATCTGTCATCGCTAATAATCACACGGATGCTGATTCCACCTCCACACATCCTGCTACTCCGGCGTCATCACATCAAAGGCTTTAACAGCAAACACTCTGGGCGTGGAGGTGCTGGATCAGATTAGGTTCAGGTCCATCAATGCCCAAACGTCGCTGTGTAGCTTTCAGGGTATTAGTATGAGAAAGAGACCTGCTGTTAGTGACCCGACAAGAGACGGATCCCCAGTTAAGCCTAGCTAAAGAGCAAAGAGCCCCGCTGACTAGACACTGGGTAAAGTGGGATAAGGGTTGAAAGGTGATAAACTTCATTCTAAGTCAAAGTGTCACTTTCCTTCTGCGATATTGTTACCGGCACCAGACCTAAGGGAAATCCTGACCAGCAGCAAAGGTTACACAGGCTAGGAAGCACTGTGTAGCCAATAGCTCTCTGTGGATTAATACAGAGAGAGGACCAACGGTAGCGTCATTGCTCAGGCCAGAGATAGTTTTATTCTGAGCTGCGCATGAGCGGAGCCTGTAGCTATGTCCTCTCTAATGGATCCACAGCAGCACCAAAGCGCCATCTACTGACGTGATCGTGTATTACCTTGATATAAAGCCTGAAGAGTGTTAGAATGGTTCAATTATTAACAAAAAAAAAAAGGGGGGGGGTTTAATCTTTAGTTTAATAAAAACTAAAGATGTAGCATTTC
The DNA here is from genome assembly GCF_023349555.1 of Cebidichthys violaceus. Lineage (NCBI taxonomy): Eukaryota > Metazoa > Chordata > Actinopteri > Perciformes > Stichaeidae > Cebidichthys > Cebidichthys violaceus. The sequence goes on from NW_027176318.1 coordinate 12,406,087, forward strand.
CAACCTACTACAATAGCAGCAGGGGAAGGCCTCTGCCGTCATGTTCAGTGGCATCTGGAGTCTTAGATTACCTTTGTGATGGCCTCAACTGTGTTTATTTTCTCACATCTTTTTCTTGCCTTTGCTGTACTTTTCTTCAGAGGGAACTTGAAAGGGTCAACGGTCAGCCTGCTGGAAATGGGAAGGCTGGTTCAGTTTCAATTTTAGCAGCAGTAGGGGGATTGCAGAGGAAGCTGTAGCCTAGTCATGTCTTTTGGGGATTGTGGGGCAATGTGATTCCCACTAAAGCCACTTAGAGCTTTATCAGCACTAGCCAATCACTGTGGCCACTGTGGAGCTCCGAGGACCATCCATCACAGCCCAGAGAGCAGGGCCTGGGACGCCTATGTCACTAGATAATGCATTGTGAGGAGAGAAGGGGGGGGGATGATGTCTCAAGAGGATTGTGAATGTCCTCCATTGACCCGTCTTTCTTCAGTCTGATGTTGTCTTTGACTGTAGGCGGGACTTGTACTGTGCAGCAAAGACAGAGACAAAGTGAAACTTACCCAGAAACTTCAAAATCTTCCCACACTTTTAACAGCCATGTTTTTCTAGAAGCCTCCGCCAAAAACCAGAGGGCTCAATGTCCACCACCATCGCCCAGTCTGGAGCAAATCCCAACACTCAGCCACTGGAACACTGCGTTTGATGAATGCCCCGACTCCTCTAACTGTTACCAAGTGAGAGCAATAGAGAGCCAGAGGATGAGAACAACCCGAGCCGAGAAGAAATAAATGAGCAGCGAATGGGTGTTTAGAAGAACTCTTTTCCCCCGGCAACAGCAGCAGAAGCATCAGCTGTCTTTAAGCTGGAAGAGAGACCTGGCTGTGGGATGTGAGGTTACGTGTCCCACCTCTGCCAGAAAGAATTGAGTCTCGACAAAAACAAATCCAACACAGAGATTACAGCGATAATATTTCAACTGAAATGAGGCTCTGAAAGGTGTGTGTGTGTGTGTGTGTGTGTGTGTGTGTGTGTGTGTGTGTGTGTGTGTGTGTGTGTGGGTGTGGGCGGGGGCAGAAAATAATCCAATATGAGATAGATCAGGTCTATTATATTGTCTAACAGACAGAGTATATTTTTTTATTATTGGCAATAACATTTGCCCCATACAGTACGATGAAAGATAACAAAATAAGCCCTCTTTATTAAAAGTGTCAATCAGATATAGCTGTTCTCTCTTTTGAGTTCACAAAGAAAGCACAAAGTTTAATCTTCAGCAGCAGGTCCTCTGACTCCACCGAACGGGAGATAACCTTCAGTAATCAAAGTAATACAACGGATCGGAATTAATACCAATACTTTTGACCAAGCATGAAATTGAAGCGTTGAAGACTCGTAGCTAAACCGCTTCTGATCTACATATTGCCAAGACTGAATCTAAAAATATGACTGTAAATATGCTCTTATCTTACAGCAGACAACACAACACACAACCATTGCGTGCTACTATTGTTTGTTTGGCATATCACATGCATTTTTTTTTTAGATCACAGGTGGATAAAATGATGATTTTAGTGTAATAAGCCTTTCTCATTTCTTATTTCGGGAAGTCGGTACACGTTGGCCTGCCGTAGGCGCCCGTGTCCAACTCGGGCTTTGAATGTTGGCTGTCACCTCAGTCCACCCTTGAATATTATTACACGGTGATACATCAACCTCAAAATTAGATTGTGTTGGGATTGTTTCTGTGGTGGATTTGGATCACAGAATGGAAATGGTATGGTAACATTTTCCAGCAAAGAAAAATAGGTTCCCAGAGCACAAAAAAACCTTGGTGGTGCTGTGCTTGTTTTATAAATTGAAAAAATAAAATAAAGAACTGTTTGATTTTGCCACACTACAGACCACGGATCCAAAAAGAGTCCATTTCATTAAAGTGTATGTAGGGAGTGTTGGTGGAGACATTAGTCTCTCTGATGGATGTAATGTTTTCTCTCTGGCTGTCTGATCGTTTCATCTTGAGGCTCCACTGGTGTTATCATACAGCTGCAGGATATATATATATATATATACTAAAGCTGATATAATGTTGGCTGTTTAGAAATGAGAGGCACCTGTATGCTTCCTGTTCTTACCAGCAGTACTTTGTGACCATGGCCACAGGCGATTAAAAAAAACAACGACAAAAAAGCATTTATTTCTATAACATTGATGTGTATTGTTTTTGGATCATCCTACTGATAGTGGGTCAGATCAGAAACTGCTTAGTAGTGTACAAAAAAAAACACGTATATATTGGCAATTTGATTTCACGTTTGTTCATTTTGCAATAACACCTGATGCGCAATGTGCCGTGAATATTAAATTAAGAGGTTTTCAGGTATATCAGGATCGATGGATTTGGCATTCACAGAAGATCTTTCTCATTGGCCAAAGCTGTCTCTCACATAGACCCACATAGAACCAATTTTTTTCTTTTAAAAGGGCGGGACAAGGGCTCTTTAGAGAGACAGCAGTGCCACATCATCTTAAGGCTGGGAACCTCGAGGTTCATTTCAGATGCAGCTCAGCAGTGTGTGTCAAGCTGTTCTAGTCATATATCAGAGATAGAAAATGATGCACGAATGAATGAATGGAATAGAATACATTGTGGAAGTGTAAAAAGGCTTAGAACATTATGATGGAAGTATATGATGCCTATCCCCATGCTCTATGTGTCATAAGTTGTCGCCGCAATTTGTGTTGATATCATTCATGACACAGATTTGGTGCTAAATTTAACAATTTCTTACCACTCGACAAAGTGATCAAAGATCCCTCCAACATACCACATTAGGACACCAAGACCCCGAGGACCACCATAGAAAAAAACATTCTGTGATTTGTGAGCAAAAACTTTGACATTTGGAAATTTCTGCAAGAAGTGCATTTTTCGGCAATGAGTGCTTCTTTTCTGGAAAATGCTCATGAACCCCCCTTATCCTCAATATACCTAGGAAAGACATACATCCTACAAATCACAGTAACGTGAAGTTTAAAAAAAAAAAAAAAATGGTCTCACTATGTGAAATGGCGACTATGAGTAGTAACATCATCACCCAGAATACAATTGAGCTCATTGGATAGACAAGACAGTCCCAATTTATGTTTTTATGTATTATGTATTTATTTTCATTCACATATCTTGAGGTGAAAGGTCAAGGCACTCCTCTGAAAATCCCCTTGCCAATTTCCCCTTGCCAAAACTTTGGAACGTTATTCAGTCCCTTTCTTGACAAGCTGTTGGTACCAATCAGGTCATTGAGTTTCATGTTTTACCTTCACTCTAGCTTCAAAACTGAAGCAGCTACAGCCTCTGAAACACGTGTCGTCTGGGATCACCGGCAATCCCACGGTTCTCAGCAGGTTTTAAGAGATTGCCTAAATTATTTGCATTATATATTTGCTTGATACTTAATGATATCGGCGTAATGCAGAGTAGGCATCACATGCTGTAGACTCAGGTGATCACGCAGAACTTTCACTTGTCCTGAAATGTTCTGTTTCTCTCTTTTGCAAGGTGACTGAGCTGAGCTGTACTCTGTTATTTTCTATGCCCCAGGGAACTTTGAGTCTCTCATGCTTCACCACCAGACTGGAGGCACTCCATGGGCAATTGCAGAGTGAGGAGTTCATGCAACTCGTAATGAATGACGGCGCTACGTCCTTTGGCCTTTTACTCAGTCCTGAAATGACTGTCTGGAATAAAAACGCAGTGTTTCTTGCCCGACAGTAAGCCGAGTAGGATTTCCATGCACCTGACTAGCCCTGAAAAGACGCTCTACCTCGGTTGACCCTCGGAGCGAGATGGGAAGGAAAAGTCATTTAGCATTGTGGCGCTCCACAGGATGACTCACTCCTCCTCTGCCAGAGCCAGATGAGAGGGGAACTTCCCTTCTTTCTTCCTTCAGCAACTCCTGTCTCTCCACTCGTTTCTCAGTGTCCACGTTTCCACAGCATTATGAGCGCCCGGATGATATTTATGTCCCACTTCTTTTTCCCCTCCCGGCACAGTGTCAGACACATTTAAATAAAAAAAAATAAAAAAAGAGAGAGATGGGCATAAAATGAGGTAAGAGCCAGAGGGTGAAAATGATAGGGGTGGAAGTAATCTGGAGGGATATTGTATTTCCAGTACTGTATGGCTGCAGGAGGGTTTTTATCTCTGGACGGGCCTCGGTGCTACAAAGCTGCTTCCAAGCACCTGTTTCATATTGGAGAGTGTGGCTCTGCGTCTCAGTGTGGTTCACTCCATCATTGCTGTGGCAGGCAATGTGCTGGCTATCTGTTCAATCTCCGCGGGCACTCATCTTCACGTACATCTCAACTGCATTAAAACCATTTTTTGACTGCGCATAAGTCTAGCAAAAACGGCTGTGCTTTGTGAAAAAGCTTAATGTACTTATCAGACTAGATGTATATCACGCTATGAAAACATGCTAGAGAGAGAGAGAGAGAGAGAGAGAGAGAGAGAGAGAGAATAACTTCACCTATACCTGGGTCTTATTTTCATAGTACTGTAGCATACTTTTTTGCTGATAACTGCTGATAAACAATGCATGAATCCATTTTCAGTAGGGGGAGTGCTGCTCAGAATACATGCAAACATATGCATCAGTGTTTGTGCACGTGCGCATCCTCACAAGTATAATCACATTATTTTTTTACTTAAACTGACTTTAACCCCAATGCGTGGATGCAGCGTCTGCGTTTCTGCGATGGCCCACGAGACGTACATTTGGGCATCTGCATCATTATAATGTGCTAGAAAGCAAACTTCAAGTTGTATCGGACCAGAACTGTTCTTTTAATTAACTACGGACCCAAGTGAGGACCTAGGCTCTTTGCACAGTTACCATGCAGCCACCCGGTTACACAGGCACATCAATGAGCTTCGCTTTTAGACCGTGAGTCACTATGTCTGATGCTTCAGGACTTGCCGCATATTGATCGCAGCCTCCAGTTCAGTGAACAAACACAGACACAACGCCAGAGCAGGCTATCAAATTTCCATATCCACTCTAACATGATGGTGCCTATTGATTGTGCGCATCCCAATGGCTGCTAATAAATACCTTGTTGCTTCATTTGCTGCGGCTGCTGCAGTTTTTCCCTGAGCTTGCATCTCTCAAATATGGATCCCCCGTCGCTGCTTGAATCCCCCATTTGCTCTAAGTGGGACCTCCTGCCATTACTTTCTAATAAAGATTAAATATATAGCATATAGGATCTTAGATAATGGTGTCGATGCAAATAGACGGATAATGATAACAGATGCCATTAAGAAGAGCAGAGCCCCTTGCTAGGGCAGGGAGAAAATCAAGAATAGCTGCTGTGTGTGTGTGTGTGTGTGTGTGTGTGTGTGTGTGTGTGTGTGTGTGTGTGTGTGTGTGTGTGTGTGTGTGTAAAAAGACCTCACAAGTTGTGACTGCTAGAAACCGAGACCCACAAAGTGGCTAAAAAAACTAGCATGAGAAAAAAAGTTTAGAATTTTGATATATTGAATAGATGATAATTATATAGATTTTTTTTATCTTGCCTGATTTTTTTACAGTGGTGTAGGGCCACTGGAAAGGGTGGACCCCACATTTGGGTGAAAAAAGTTTGGGCCTTACAAAGGGGGAAAACAAGTGTGTGTGTGTGTGTGTGTGTGTGTGTGTGTGTGTGTGTGTGTGTGTGTGTGTGTGTGTGTGTGCGCGCAGCAGCATACTTGGCTTTCATGGCAGTATTTGCGGTGTACAACACGCAGACAGCAGTCTGTCTGGCAGACTTCCGTTTGTGTAATCATTTTTATTCTTTTTTGACCCGCGTGACAGGTCCTCACTCATTCAGAGTGTTGTGACATTTTGTAGCTGCAGAGTGACTGACATTATATAGTGAGCTGCTCGCCTCTCCGTCCTCTCCGTCTGCCCTCGTATACTGTTCCTTTTTCTAAGGCGTATGGTGTCGATTAGGCTGCTGTGTTCATTTACTGGACCAAAGTTAAACAAAAACAGACAAGTTGACATCCAGTGATAATGTTAACACAATATATATATCCAAGAAATAGTAAAAAGTAGAGCAGCACCGAGTCATCAGTCGAGGTGACAAGTGTCTTCGTTTTAGTTGTGTCATTGTTCACAGCCCGAGTAGTTATAGGTTCATTGTTAAGATTTTTCATTTAAAAAGTGAATTTGAATAGTAAAAAAGGATTACATTCGCATTTTTAGAAATAAAAAAATACAGGGGACAAATTTGAATCAGTCCGTTTCTTTCTTACTTTGACGGACTCTGGTGTATCAGCAGTTTTTTATGTGTTATCTCGCCATTTCTAAGCAGAGCCGGAAGCTCATTCATGACCCTCGGAATGTGTAACAAAATAATCTCAACTCAAGGAGATTTCAATCACATCTCACAGTTTTCATACGGGAGCCCACTCCATCCACTGATAAAGACTGTGAGGTGGTTAACAGCTCAGTAAAGGCTTCAAGTAAAGGTCAGAGTATCTTTTGATTTAAGATCATTTTGTCACACATTTCCTGAGCTCTGCTTTTATCAAAAGACCTTGATTATTGTTAACTACAGTGATTGGTGTCCTCTTACGTACTTTGAAAAAAAAAAAAAAAATCTGTTTTTTTTTCTTGCGGAAGCATAGCCAGGGCAGTGAGTAGGTTAGGAAAAGAGGGGAAAGGAAACAGATTTTTTTTTTTTTCTCTATTCACCTTCTAGAACAATGCTGGAAAAGTTGGAAAGAGGAAATGAAACTGGAAAAATTAGACAAGATATAAGAAACATAAATAGATGAAATCAGAAAGAAAAACAATGTGAAAACAAAGACAAAGCAAGTCCTTTGCTGGAGTCCCATCTTCCTTCAGAAAACAGGCCATGAGTTCAGCTGCGCTCACGCATCAAAGGCTCCTGTTCCTCTGGCCGTTACCCACGAGCACCAGGGCTGGACACCCATCCCATCCTGTCCCAGAGAGACACATCGTCTAACGTGGAAAAGTGGAAGGGCAGGTGCTGCGTCCCAGCAGGAAGACAGAGGGAGGGACAATACATGCAATTCCTGTCTGGCACACAGTCAGGCTCTCACGGGAACAAGGCACAGGAAGTGTGTGTGTGACTCTGCTCCCCGCCTCGCTGAAAGTGAAAATCTGGTGAGGCAGCAGGCATAGGTGTAAAAAAACTGTAATGCAATTGGACTTGACATAAGGTCAGCAGTACTGTATATGCACACACAGACATACACACACAAACACGCCATAAATGCCTTTCAGCAGGTCATACATACGTCTATATGTATGTATATATATATATATATATATATATATATATATATGGCTGATGATGGGTTGCCAAAAGGCCATTTGGGGCCTGCGCAGCGGTGATCGGGGGTTGGAACCGGGCTATTGAGGTCCCGCCCACACACCCGGCCGGGTCAACCACGAGCCGAGCACAGAGCACCACTACAATTTGTTAGCGTGAGAAAAATTAACACTTAAACATAAACCAGCGGGATGAGTATGGCTTTTTCTTACTGTCATGCCGTCCATCTCAATACACAAATTTTAAATTGCAACATTTTAAAGGGTTTCACTATACAGGAATAATGTACGTCAGAGAGCTGTAAGTCTTCTTCTTTCTGTGATGTGAAGATAGAAGTGTTGAGTCCAGTGGATTCTTAGATTTATAGTATGCGGAGTCTGCACTGTTCCTGAGTTCAAATCCAGCAGCTGGCTGGGGCGTTTCTGTGTAGACTAAGAATATTTTCCCATGTCTCTGGGTTTCTGTGGTCTGTAAATTCCAACCTAGGTGTAAAGTGTGAATGTGGATGTCTGTTTATGTGTTTTAGTCGGGGTTGGGGCGGGGGGTATTCCGACACAATTACTGTTAAGAAATGTATTGTCAGTACTCCAAGTATCACACTATTATGGTAACGTAACGTGATTACTTTCCGTTACTTTTGAATTATCTCAGAACCAAATATGAAAATAAAGACGAGAAAAGAAAAAGACTGAATGTTTACTACATCGGTAATCAGATTTTTTTTCCGTGACTGTAACAGAACTGTACATAACTCAGTTACCTTTTTTGTATTATATTTACGTACCGCTGTTCTATGTTTTTCGGTTATTCCCCAAGCCTGGTTTTCGGCCTGTGACAGTCTGGAGACCTGTCCATGTTGTACCCTGTGTGCTGGGATGGACACCAGCCCAAGGGTATCCACGCACCAGGGAAAGAAAGAGTGTAGGAATGGATTGACGAATGTAGTATGATTATTAAATAAAAGCAAAATAAAATGGAACAAAAAAAACTTTAAAGGAAAATAAGCATAATATATTAACATTTTGATTTATTCATTTTTCATGGAACCACGCTGCTGTGAGCCTCCATATCACCTTTGGTCATGAACACAATGAAAACACAACTCGAGTCAACCCGCCTCTCAACTTGCGTCAGACTCTACAAATCGTTAAACTGATTCCTCATGAACTGCTCGAAAGAGGTTTTTATTAAGGTGAGACTACTACTATGACCTTTTTTCACTGTTTTCGACATGTTATACTATGACTGTTTTTTGACTGTTTTCGACATGCTATACTATGACTGTTTTCGACAGGCTATACTATGACTGTTTTCGACATGCTATACTATGACTTTTTATAGACATACTATGCCAATGTTTCACAACTGGTGTCTGTGGATAAGTGGAGAGCAGGGCTGCCTTTCAATCAGAGGGTTGTCAGTTCAATCCCTTGCTCTGCTAGTCTCATGTCAATGTGTCCTTCAGCAAAACACTTTATCCCAAAATAGTATTACTATGACTTCTTTTAGACATATTATGCTATGACTGTTTTTTCCACTTTTCGACATGCTATACTGTGACCGTTTTTCAATTTTTTCTACATGCTATACTATGACCGTTTTCGACATGCTATACTAGGACCGTTTTAAATTTTTTTCGACATGCTATACTATGACCGTTTTTCACTGTTTTCGACATGCTATACTATGACCGTTTTTCACTGTTTTCGACATGCTATACTAGGACCGTTTTTAATTTTTTTTGACATGCTATACTATGACCTTTTTTCACTTTTTTCGACAGGCTATACTATGACTGTTTTCGACATGCTATACTATGACCATTTTTCACTTTTTTCGACATGCTATACTATGACCGTTTTTAAATTTTTTCTGGAGGCTATACTATGACTGTTTTCGACAGACTATACTATGACTGTTTTCGACATGGTATACTATGACTTTTTATAGACATACTATGCCAAAGTTTCCCAACTGGTGTCCGTGGATAAGTGGAGAGCAGGGCTGCCTTTCAATCAGAGAATTGTCAGTTCAATCCCCGGCTCCTCCTCTGCTAGTCTCATGTCAATGTGTCCTTCAGCAAGACACTTAATGCCAAAATACTATTACTATGACTTTTTTAGACATATTATACTATGACTGTTTTTTCCACTTTTCGACATGCTGTACTGTGATCGTTTTTCACTTTTTTCGACAGGCTATACTATGATTGTTTTTCACTTTTTTCGACAGGCTATACTGTGACCGTTTTTCACTTTTTTCGACAGGCTATACTATGACTGTTTTCGACAGGCTATACTATGACTTTTTTCGACAGGCTATACTATGACTGTTTTCGACATGCTATACTATGACTTTTTATAGACATACTATGCCAAAGCTTCCCAACTGGTGTCCGTGGATAAGTGGAGCGCAGGGCTGCCTTTCAATCAGAGAGTTGTCAGTTCAATCCCCAGCTCCTGCTCTGCTAGTCTCATGTCAATGTGTCCTTTAGCAAGACACTTAATCCCAAAATACTATCACTATGACTTTTTTAGACATATTATACTATGACTGTTTTTTCCACTTTTCGACATGCTGTACTGTGATCATTTTTCACTTTTTTTGACAGGCTATACTATGACTGTTTTCGACATGCTATACTATGACTGTTTTTTGACTTTTTTCAACATGCTATACAATGACCGTTTTTCACTTTTTTTGACATGCTATACTATGATTGTTTTTCACTTTTTTCGACAAGCTATACTGTGACCGTTTTTCAATTTTTTCTACAGGCTATACTATGACCGTTTTCGACATGCTATACTATGATTGTTTTTCACTTTTTTCGACAAGCTATACTGTGACCGTTTTTCACTTTTTTCGACAGGCTATACTATGACTGTTTTCGACAGACTATACTATGACTGTTTTCGACATGGTATACTATGACTTTTTATAGACATACTATGCCAAAGTTTCCCAACTGGTGTCCGTGGATAAGTGGAGAGCAGGGCTGCCTTTCAATCAGAGGGTCGTCAGTTCAATCCCCGGCTCCTCCTCTGCTAGTCTCATGTCAATGTGTCCTTCAGCAAGACACTATTACTATGACTTTTTTAGACATATTATGCTATGACTGTTTTTTCCAGTTTTTGACATGCTATACTATGACCGTTTTTCGACATGCTATACTATGACCGTTTTTTATTTTTTTCGACATGCTATACTATGACTGTTTTCGACAGGCTATACTATGACTGTTTTTGACATGCTATACTATGACCGTTTTTAATTTTTTTCGACATGCTATACTATGACTGTTTTCGACAGGCTATACTATGACTGTTTTTGACATGCTATACTATGACCGTTTTTAATTTTTTTCGACATGCTATACTATGACCGTTTTTAATTTTTTTCTGGAGGCTATACTATGACTTTTTTCGACAGGCTATACTATGACTGTTTTCGACATGCTATACTATGACTTTTTATAGACATACTATGTCAAAGTTTCCCAACTGGTGTCCGTGGATAAGTGGAGAGCAGGGCTGCCTTTCAATCAGAGAATTGTCAGTTCAATCCCCGGCTCCTGCTCTGCTAGTCTCATGTCAATGTGTCCTTCAGCAAGACACTTAATGCCAAAATACTATTACTATGACTTTTTTAGACATATTATACTATGACTGTTTTTTCCACTTTTCGACATGCTGTACTGTGATCGTTTTTCACTTTTTTCGACAGGCTATACTATGATTGTTTTTCACTTTTTTCGACAGGCTATACTGTGACCGTTTTTCACTTTTTTCGACAGGCTATACTATGACTGTTTTCGACAGGCTATACTATGACTTTTTTCGACAGGCTATACTATGACTGTTTTCGACATGCTATACTATGACTTTTTATAGACATACTATGCCAAAGCTTCCCAACTGGTGTCCGTGGATAAGTGGAGCGCAGGGCTGCCTTTCAATCAGAGAGTTGTCAGTTCAATCCCCAGCTCCTGCTCTGCTAGTCTCATGTCAATGTGTCCTTTAGCAAGACACTTAATCCCAAAATACTATTACTATGACTTTTTTAGACATATTATACTATGACTGTTTTTTCCACTTTTCGACATGCTGTACTGTGATCATTTTTCACTTTTTTTGACAGGCTATACTATGACTGTTTTTGACATGCTATACTATGACTGTTTTTTGACTTTTTTCGACATGCTATACAATGACCGTTTTTCACTTTTTTTGACATGCTATACTATGATTGTTTTTCACTTTTTTCGACAAGCTATACTGTGACCGTTTTTCACTTTTTTCGACAGGCTATACTATGACTGTTTTCGACATGCTATACTATGACTTTTTATAGACATACTATGCCAATGTTTCACAACTGGTGTCTGTGGATAAGTGGAGAGCAGGGCTGCCTTTCAATCAGAGGGTCGTCAGTTCAGTCCCCTGCTCTGCTAGTCTCATGTCAATGTGTCCTTCAGCAAGACACTTCATCCCAAAATAGTATTACTATGACTTCTTTTAGACATGTTATGCTATGACTGTTTTTTCCACTTTTCGACATGCTATACTGTGACCGTTTTTCAATTTTTTCTACATGCTATACTATGACAGTTTTTCACTGTTTTCGACATGCTATACTAGGACCGTTTTTAATTTTTTTCGACATGCTATACTATGACCGTTTTTCACTTTTTTCGACAGGCTATACTATGACTGTTTTCGACATGCTATACTATGACTGTTTTTTGACTTTTTTCGACATGCTATACTATGACCGTTTTTCGACATGCTATACTGTGACCGTTTTTCAATTTTTTCTACATGCTATACTATGACCGTTTTCGACATGCTATACTAGGACCGTTTTAAATTTTCGACATGCTATACTATGACCGTTTTTCACTGTTTTCGACATGCTATACTAGGACCGTTTTTAATTTTTTTTGACATGCTATACTATGACCTTTTTTCACTTTTTTCGACAGGCTATACTATGACTGTTTTCGACATGCTATACTATGACCATTTTTCACTTTTTTCGACATGCTATACTATGACCGTTTTTCACTTTTTTCGACAGGCTATACTATGACTGTTTTCGACAGACTATACTATGACTGTTTTCGACATGGTATACTATGACTTTTTATAGACATGCTATGCCAATGTTTCACAACTGGTGTCTGTGGATAAGTGGAGAGCAGGGCTGCCTTTCAATCAGAGGGTTGTCAGTTCAATCCCCGGCTCCTCCTCTGCTAGTCTCATGTCAATGTGTCCTTCAGCAAGACACTATTACTATGACTTTTTTAGACATATTATGCTATGACTGTTTTTTCCAGTTTTTGACATGCTATACTATGACCGTTTTTCGACATGCTATACTATGACCGTTTTTTATTTTTTTCGACATGCTATACTATGACTGTTTTCGACAGGCTATACTATGACTGTTTTTGACATGCTATACTATCACCGTTTTTAATTTTTTTCGACATGCTATACTATGACCGTTTTTAAATTTTTTCTGGAGGCTATACTATGACTTTTTTCGACAGGCTATACTATGACTGTTTTCGACATGCTATACTATGACTTTTTATAGACATACTATGCCAAAGTTTCCCAACTGGTGTCCGTGGATAAGTGGAGAGCAGGGCTGCCTTTCAATCAGAGAATTGTCAGTTCAATCCCCAGCTCCTGCTCTGCTAGTCTCATGTCAATGTGTCCTTCAGCAAGACACTTAATGCCAAAATACTATTACTATGACTTTTTTAGACATATTATACTATGACTGTTTTTTCCACTTTTCGACATGCTGTACTGTGATCGTTTTTCACTTTTTTCGACAGGCTATACTATGATTGTTTTTCACTTTTTTCGACAGGCTATACTGTGACCGTTTTTCACTTTTTTCGACAGGCTATACTATGACTGTTTTCGACAGGCTATACTATGACTTTTTTCGACAGGCTATACTATGACTGTTTTCGACATGCTATACTATGACTTTTTATAGACATACTATGCCAAAGCTTCCCAACTGGTGTCCGTGGATAAGTGGAGCGCAGGGCTGCCTTTCAATCAGAGAGTTGTCAGTTCAATCCCCAGCTCCTGCTCTGCTAGTCTCATGTCAATGTGTCCTTTAGCAAGACACTTAATCCCAAAATACTATTACTATGACTTTTTTAGACATATTATACTATGACTGTTTTTTCCACTTTTCGACATGCTGTACTGTGATCATTTTTCACTTTTTTTGACAGGCTATACTATGACTGTTTTTGACATGCTATACTATGACTGTTTTTTGACTTTTTTCGACATGCTATACAATGACCGTTTTTCACTTTTTTTGACATGCTATACTATGATTGTTTTTCACTTTTTTCGACAAGCTATACTGTGACCGTTTTTCAATTTTTTCTACAGGCTATACTATGACCGTTTTCGACATGCTATACTATGATTGTTTTTCACTTTTTTCGACAAGCTATACTGTGACCGTTTTTCACTTTTTTCGACAGGCTATACTATGACTGTTTTCGACATGCTATACTATGACTTTTTATAGACATACTATGCCAATGTTTCACAACTGGTGTCTGTGGATAAGTGGAGAGCAGGGCTGCCTTTCAATCAGAGGGTCGTCAGTTCAGTCCCCTGCTCTGCTAGTCTCATGTCAATGTGTCCTTCAGCAAGACACTTTATCCCAAAATAGTATTACTATGACTTCTTTTAGACATGTTATGCTATGACTGTTTTTTCCACTTTTCGACATGCTATACTGTGACCGTTTTTCAATTTTTTCTACATGCTATACTATGACAGTTTTTCACTGTTTTCGACATGCTATACTAGGACCGTTTTTAATTTTTTTCGACATGCTATACTATGACTGTTTTCGACATGCTATACTATGACTGTTTTTTGACTTTTTTCGACATGCTATACTATGACCGTTTTTAATTTTTTTCGACATGCTATACTATGACTGTTTTCGACATGCTATACTATGACTGTTTTTTGACTTTTTTCGACATGCTATACTATGACCGTTTTTCGACATGCTATACAATGACCGTTTTTCACTTTTTTCGACATGCTATACTATGACCGTTTTTCGACATGCTATACTATGACCGTTTTTTTTTTTTTTCGACATGCTATACTATGACTGTTTTCGACAGGCTATACTATGACTGTTTTTGACATGCTATACTATGACCGTTTTTTATTTTTTTCGACATGCTATACTATGACTGTTTTCGACAGGCTATACTATGACTGTTTTCGACATGCTATACTATGACTTTTTATAGACATACTATGCCAATGTTTCACAACTGGTGTCTGTGGATAAGTGGAGAGCAGGGCTGCCTTTCAATCAGAGGGTCGTCAGTTCAGTCCCCTGCTCTGCTAGTCTCATGTCAATGTGTCCTTCAGCAAGACACTTCATCCCAAAATAGTATTACTATGACTTCTTTTAGACATGTTATGCTATGACTGTTTTTTCCACTTTTCGACATGCTATACTGTGACCGTTTTTCAATTTTTTCTACATGCTATACTATGACAGTTTTTCACTGTTTTCGACATGCTATACTAGGACCGTTTTTAATTTTTTTCGACATGCTATACTATGACCGTTTTTCGACATGCTATACAATGACCGTTTTTCACTTTTTTCGACATGCTATACTATGACCGTTTTTCGACATGCTATACTATGACCGTTTTTTATTTTTTTCGACATGCTATACTATGACTGTTTTCGACAGGCTATACTATGACTGTTTTTGACATGCTATACTATGACCGTTTTTTATTTTTTTCGACATGCTATACTATGACTGTTTTCGACAGGCTATACTATGACTTTTTATAGACATACTATGCCAATGTTTCACAACTGGTGTCTGTGGATAAGTGGAGAGCAGGGCTACCTTTCAATCAGAGGGTCGTCAGTTCAGTCCCCTGCTCTGCTAGTCTCATGTCAATGTGTCCTTCAGCAAGACACTTCATCCCAAAATAGTATTACTATGACTTCTTTTAGACATGTTATGCTATGACTGTTTTTTCCACTTTTCGACATGCTATACTGTGACCGTTTTTCAATTTTTTCTACATGCTATACTATGACAGTTTTTCACTGTTTTCGACATGCTATACTAGGACCGTTTTTAATTTTTTTCGACATGCTATACTATGACCGTTTTTCACTTTTTTCGACAGGCTATACTATGACCGTTTTTCGACATGCTATACTATGACCGTTTTTTATTTTTTTCGACATGCTATACTATGACTGTTTTCGACAGGCTATACTATGACTGTTTTTGACATGCTATACTATGACCGTTTTTAATTTTTTTCTACAGGCTATACTATGACCGTTTTCGACATGCTATACTATGACTGTTTTTTGACTTTTTTCGACATGCTATACGATGATTGTTTTTCACTTTTTTCGACATGCTATACTATGACCGTTTTTCGACATGCTATACTATGACCGTTTTTAATTTTTTTCGACATGCTATACTATGACCGTTTTAAAAAAAATTCTGCAGGCTATACTATGACTTTTTTCGACAGGCTATACTATGACTTTTTATAGACATACTATGCCAAAGTTTCCCAACTGGTGTCCGTGGATAAGTGGAGAGCAGGGCTGCCTTTCAATCAGAGAGTTGTCAGTTCAATCCCCAGCTCCTGCTCTGCTAGTCTCATGTCAATGTGTCCTTCAGCAAGACACTTAATCCCAAAATACTATTACTATGACTTTTTTAGACATATTATGCTATGACTGTTTTTTCCACTTTTTGACATGCTATACTGTAACCGTTTTTCAATTTTTTCTACAGGCTATACTATGACCGTTTTCGACATGCTATACTATGATTGTTTTTCACTTTTTTCGACAAGCTATACTGTGACCGTTTTTCACTTTTTTCGACAGGCTATACTATGACTGTTTTCGACAGGCTATACTATGACTTTTTTTGATAGGCTATACTATGAGTGTTTTCGACAGGCTATACTATGACTTTTTATAGACATACTATGCCAAAGTTTCCCAACTGGTGTCCGTGGATAAGTGGAGAGCAGGGCTGCCTTTCAATCAGAGAGTTGTCAGTTCAATCCCCAGCTCCTGCTCTGCTAGTCTCATGTCAATGTGTCCTTCAGCAAGACACTTAATGCCAAAATACTATTACGATGACTTCTTTTAGACATACTATGACTGTTTTTTCCACTTTTCAACATGCTATACTGTGACCGTTTTTAATTTTTTTCGACATGCTATACTATGACCGTTTTTCACTTTTTTCGTGAGGCTGTACTATGACTGTTTTCGACATGCTATACAATGACCGTTTTTCACTTTTTTTGACATGCTATACTATGACCGTTTTTCACTTTTTTTGACATGCTATACTATGACTGTTTTTGACTTTTTTCGACATGCTATACTATGACCGTTTTTCACATTTTCCATCCCGTGCCCACTTTTGATGGGCACGGGACAGTAATCTTTGCACGGGCCTCTTTGCTCCACCGTTTGACAGTTGAAAGAGGCATGATCCCACAAGCATTGTTCAGAAGGTTGACACATTTGTTGTCATACCTTTTTGATTTACATCCATCTTTTGTTTGTAAACCAGAAAGAAAAAAAATTACAATTACAAACCGTGCTAGTATAATGCTAGTAATATGTTATTATCCAAACATATGTCAATTGGTTACCATCCAATTAGTAGTTTTATTAATCCTCCGTACTTATTCTAGATAGTTACCATTTTTACTTTTTCTGAAAACATATTTATAAAACCATTTAGGAAAACAATATAATGTTAACATTTTTCATCAAATATTTTTTGAATAACATTAAATATATATTAACAGCAGTGAATATTCATATGTAGTGTTTTTGATTGAATAAAATACCAACGTCAATAAATACTAATAAATATATGTTTGAAATCAAAAGCCAATGAATAGATAAATAACATCTCAAAAAAAGGTGGACTTTGTAATTCAGTTGAAGCACAAAACACACAAGAACAGACTCCACCTACTGACATGGACACTATAAAGCAGGTGTATGCGCAGATAGGAGGCTAAACTACATTCAAGATGAGAGGCCTCACACTGCTCTGTTTGTTGGGGTTATTTCTCACAGCAACTCACTCAGCTCTGGTGAGTCAAAACTGGTGATTATCCCCAGATTTTCTGTACCAAAAGATATTAAAAATGCAGCGGCATCAACAAGACCTGGTGTTGTAGGATTGGACATAATACTGGAAAGGAAACAACTTTGATTGTACAATATTAACTGTCAATGTCCTGTAGTTTTCATTTTGTTGCAATAGCTTAAATGTTACTTACAATGCCTCAAATGTATGGGAGCAAAGACCGTGGCAAATATTTGAAGATAATGACCAAATGAATACCTATTTGTTTAATTCAATTACTGCTGCATAGTCAATATTTACATTTAAATATCATTGAATTTAATGTTCAAATTGATATACTACTAAACTTAAACTCTGGAATATTTTACTTGACAGATTGTTTTCACTGTAAAGTATTCTAATACTAATACATTTCATTATTTAGGTATGTGGTTACATATCAAATTCAAAATGTAATTTATTTGCTTCCATATATATTTCAATATTCATATTGATACTATACTCTGATGTAAAACAAGTATAGAAATACATTTTATTTCCTATAGTTTTTTCAAGAATCAAACTAGTCAGTAGAGGCCTACAGCATGTGTCACACTGCTGCTAATTGTATTGATTATTTAGTTGCTTTCTTTTGAAATCCAATGTCAATCCTTTGTAAACAATCTGGCAAATGAGAACTAAGTAAACACTATCGTGTCCTCGGACTAAATCATTTTACATTTTCATTTTCAGTGGAAACCAGGGAGTATATTTCCGATGAGCAGTAATGACACGTTTAACATCACAACCAACACAACAACCAACACATCAACGGTGGGTAGTCTTTGTGGGAGGAAGTGATGTCACTGTTCTCCAAGAGGTTTTTGGAAGTCAAAATATGGAAAGTGTCAAATGTTCTCGGTAATGTGGTCGTTTGCTTCTGACAGTTTGATTTGTTTCGGGGAAACTTGATCTCCAATTCAAACAAAAGGTTAGCTGCAGAGTAAGACACAGATTTAAAGTACAACTAATGTCGTAGATGCACAGTTTGTTAATAAATGTCACTTTATCCAACTGTGTCCTTTTACTACAAATAACTTCTTCTTTTTTTTTTCAAACCTGTTAAGTTTTTCACTCTCTTTGCAATTATTTTAATATTTCTTGATTTTGACTTGAAATTCTGAATTACACCAAGGCTTGAAATACATTATATTTTTTACGATACAACATGTATTGTTCTATTTCTATGTAAAATATGTATCTATTGTTTATTTGTTACAAATGTAGACTAACATTTTACAGCTGTTAAAGGTTTTAATGTCTTAATCTGTCATTTATTCCTGAGATGTCAGATTTAAATTATTTCAAACTTGGTAATTTTGCAATAAAACCTTTTTTTCTGGTTCCATCTTTGTGTGACCTAGAGAGGTGACACATCACATTACATTAGCTTTATTTCACAATCTTAGAGTTTGATCCCACCTTTAGGACGTTCTGCAGATCATGGGGGAACAAGCAAATAACCACTGTTGAGTCATTGGATTTGGGTAAATATTTACGGTACTTTCTTATTGAAGTGCAATGCCTTTCCATTTCAGGAAACCGAGGAACGCAAGCCAGATAATGCAAGTGTACAGGTATGTGAACTTTAGATCATTTTGATAAATTAATATATCATACTTACATCACTGTAAAGTGTTGCTGATTATTTTGGAAGGCTACCCAGGTGCCAGTTGACAGTACTGGGTTCCCACTACTTCCTGATGGAGAGGACACCCAGGTAATAAACTGTTCAGAACTCAAGGAAAACAAAATACATAAATATCACCCGTACATATTTCTTATTGGATGTTGCATGTCGAATAGCATCTAATCTGCATGCAATGCAATTTCTAATCTCATGATGAATTTAGATATGATATACGGTTCAGTATACACGTCTCAAAAGAGGGTGTGGTAACTAGCTAAAGATAATTACATATGCTGTTGAGCTGAAATGTCTTTTCTTGTCTTTTCCAGGGAAAAGCAAAAAGGTGAAAGATGACACGCACAACAGGACTGAACTCAACAGATGCAAACAGATGTTGAGTTCTGAAGGAGAGAAAAAACGCCATCAAGATGAGAAACCACCAGGCGTATCATCGTTCTGCTACTGCTTCTTTTAATTAAACATTTCATCAAAACTACATGAAAATGTCCTTTCATTTCCTAATTCAGTTGTCTTTAGGTCAGTCAACCTTTGGGGTCTAAAGAGATTAGTTCAATTTAAATAATGTATTTCCCATTTGACAAAATTGTCTAACTACTCTGACAAAATGCATCTGCATTACATCTTCATCAGATAAATAGACTTGGGGCAGAGTGCAGAAAGAGGCTGTGGCCAAAATGTCTTGTTCTGGACACTGTGGACTAATACCCACCTTCAGTTTAAAGATTAGGACATGACATTATTCTCAACGATCCCTTTAGTTTATTAGGTTCTTCTTGTTTCATTACAATAGAGCTGAAACGAGTATAGTTGATTAATCTGTCAACAGAAAAAGAATCTCTACCTACACTGATAATCACTTTTTAAACTTTAGCTTCTCAAATGTGAAGATTTACTTTGTGACATGTGATAGTAAACTGAATGTCTTTGGGTATTAGCTTGATGTTTGGAGAAAACAAGGAGTTTGGAGACATCATCTTGGGCTCTGGGAAATATTATTGGGTATCTTTCACTGTATTATAATATTACACAGAGTAAATATTAATCGGTTGTTTTTGTGTGAGTAAGCAATCTCACATTTGCTAACAAATATGCCCAGTTGGACTTTGATATTAACCTGAATCAGTACATATTGTGCAATAGACTCCACCTCCTGACGTGGGCACTATAAAGCAGGTGTTTGAGCAGAAAGGAGGCACATTTATGATCAAGATGAGAGGAGTTACACTGCTGTGTTTGTTGGGATTTATTCTAACAGCCTCGGTAAGACGGTGTGTTACGATGGTGGCTTTTCACAGATTTACTGAAAAGGGAACGTCTGCGTTCATTATGGAGCCTTCATCGTACTGCTGCTGTCTCTATGACTCTGGCTTATTGATTATTTTACTGCTTTGTTGGAAAACTTGTGTCAAGGACCTTGCAGAACCAGAAAAAAAAACAAAAAGGCAAAAGGATATTATGCAAACACTCAGTGTTGTGTCTTTGGTTTAAGGTTAATGCATATATTTCAATTTCAGTGGCCTAAAGCAGGCACCATGCCGCTTGCAAATAAAGAAACAAATGCATCAAAGGTAGGTGAACAACGTGCTGCCCGCTCCAAGAGATCACTGAGGGAGCAGTAATCAGTGGAATAGCATCAAAATAGCATAACTCTTCTGATACAGTGTTCGGTGATGGTGCGAATTATAGGCAGTTGGCATCACTGCAGCAAAACATAAACATTTGGACATTTAAAGTATTACCACCATTGTTTTTATGATTTTATGAATTGGTTTTTTTTTACCATTAAAAGGCAAAACCAACAAATGTAAGGTGGTGTATTTCACTTTAAAGCTGTTGGCTTGATCAGTCTACATCAACACTTTTTTTTAAAGATATTTACTTGATGGATTTAGACTCTAAAACAATACTCAAGATTGCAACCTTCTTGAAAGTATAAAGTGTAGATTACCAGACTCTCTCCCCTTCCCACATTCTTCTTGTAAAACACTTTAGAACTTCTATAGTTAAGTGCTACATTAACAAAGTTTGCTAATGCAACATTGAAAACATGTTATGTAGACTTTGTTCGCTTTGAAGGATTACAGCATGAGCAAGTCTCAAGTGTCTCCTAATAATGCTGATTTTAATACCACACAGAAATTAACTCTGGATAACGGGAATATAAAGTTATGATGTTCGTTGGTTTTTTTCCTGCTGAAGTTAGCACAGTGAACACTACAGACCGAATCATCCTGTGTAAAAAGCTGAGTTATTGGTAAGCCTCACAGACTGGTTAGCCCTCCATTACAGATCTATTGTTTAACCAGAACGGACTCCGGGCGGATTAACGTCGCTGCAGCACCACCTTGTGGCCGGCGAGAGTAACAGCACATTACAATTCAACCGATCAGAAAACAAACCATCTCACTAAAATAGAATGAAATATTCATAAAAAAAGAGTCTCTAAATGCTTCATTGTTTATCTACAACAACAACAAAAAAAGTGTTGTGTGCAAACTCAGAGACACCTTGTTACCATACAGAATGCTCATATATTTTGGAAGAGTTACTGTACAGTACTCCTGTAAGCTCCTGAAATGTTTTCGTTTTTCTTCAGAGCGATGACGTTCCTGACGGTTCTTGGTTTCTTAATAGCAACGATAGTTTCCCACCTGAACCAACTGATGGAGAAGTGATCCAGGTAAGAAACTATTCAGCACTCACCACGATTAGCATTTGTGATTTTCAGCTGTATAACTTTAAATGTGAGTCATCTGCTCAGAAGAGGGGGTTTTTTTCAGGTCATTTCAGCTCACTTCATCAGCTCCAGTCTATGTTGCCGTCTGTGTATGAATATACTCGTTTTTCAGCGAATATGATCTCTATGCAAAGGTTAAAGATGCCCTGTGGAGTTTTCTTGTAAACATAAAATGTTATGTTTACATTCAGTGGTACTCTCCAAAACACACTGTGTCTATCCTCTTTGTCTAACAAACATGTGGAATGCATATCCTTCCTCCTAAAATATTTCACAGGCCAATTTTCTATGTATCTTAAATCCTACATTATTGCTAGGTTGGACTCTTCTGCTTCACAGCTTTTGTTGGCACATTGCTGGCGCATGCACATCACCTGTTCATCACGGCTCATTGGCAAGACTGTAGGACTGTGCATTGCATGAACCACATGTGCATGCATTTGCACCAAGCATGCAAGAGACAAACTAGAGGTTGAATACGTCCCAGTGTACCTTAAAGGGACAGTTCACCCCAAAATAAAAAAAAAATACACATTTTCCCTCTTACCTGCATTGCTTTTGTATCAATCTAGATTGTTTTGGTGTGAGTTGCCTAGTTTTGGAGATGTTTGCCTTTTCTCGAATATACTCAAGATAATCCACAGACCTTGTTGAGAGCAGTTTCATGTAGGAACTATGCTCTGTGGATTTTCTTGAGTGGAAAGAGAGAGCCAAGTGCCATGCAGTCCCATTAGAATGGAGAGAAGGTTTTTTTTAATGTTGCCTGCCAGTTTCCAAAAACTATTTGCTCTGGCACCGAGTCTGAGGTAGGAAAGGTTTTGACTGATAGTGGGGGGTCCTTACAGGACCTTCTCTCAAAACCGTAGGCTGGTAATCCAAAAATACCACGGTCAATAAATAACAATACATATATATGTATGAAATCAAAAGTCAATGAATAGATAAAAAGGAGGACTTTGTAATTCAGTTGAAGCACAAAACACACAAGAACAGACTCCACCTACTGACATGGACACTATAAAGCAGGTGTATGCGCAGATAGGAGGCTAAACTACATTCAAGATGAGAGGCCTCACACTGCTCTGTTTGTTGGGGTTATTTCTCACAGCAACTCACTCAGCTCTGGTGAGTCAAAACTGGTGATTATCCCCAGATTTTCTGTACCAAAAGATATTAAAAATGCAGCGGCATCAACAAGACCTGGTGTTGTAGGATTGGACATAATACTGGAAAGGAAACAACTTTGATTGTACAATATTAACTGTCAATGTCCTGTAGTTTTCATTTTGTTGCAATAGCTTAAATGTTACTTACAATGCCTCAAATGTATGGGAGCAAAGACCGTGGCAAATATTTGAAGATAATGACCAAATGAATACCTATTTGTTTAATTCAATTACTGCTGCATAGTCAATATTTACATTTAAATATCATTGAATTTAATGTTCAAATTGATATACTACTAAACTTAAACTCTGGAATATTTTACTTGACAGATTGTTTTCACTGTAAAGTATTCTAATACTAATACATTTCATTATTTAGGTATGTGGTTACATATCAAATTCAATATGTCATTTCTTTGCTTCCATATATATTTCAATATTCATATTGATACTATACTCTGATGTAAAACAAGTATAGAAATACATTTTATTTCCTATAGTTTTTTCAAGAATCAAACTAATCAGTAGAGGCCTACAGCATGTGTCACACTGCTGCTAATTGTATTGATTATTTAGTTGCTTTCTTTTGAAATCCAATGTCAACCCTTTGTAAACAATCTGGCAAATGAGAACTAAGTAAACACTATCGTGTACACGGACTAAATCATTTTACATTTTCATTTTCAGTGGACACCAGGGAGTATATTTCCGATGAGCAGTAATGACACGTTTAACATCACAACCAACACAACAACCAACACATCAACGGTGGGTAGTCTTTGTGGGAGGAAGTGATGTCACTGTTCTCCAAGAGGTTTTTGGAAGTCAAAATATGGAAAGTGTCAAATGTTCTTGGTAATGTGGTCGTTTGCTTCTGACAGTTTGATTTGTTTCGGGGAAACTTGATCTCCAATTCAAACAAAAGGTTAGCTGCAGAGTAAGACACAGATTTAAAGTACAACTAATGTCGTAGATGCACAGTTTGTTAATAAATGTCACTTTATCCAACTGTGTCCTTTTACTACAAATAACTTCTTCTTTTTTTTTTCAAACCTGTTAAGTTTTTCACTCTCTTTGCAATTATTTTAATATTTCTTGATTTTGACTTGAAATTCTGAATTACACCAAGGCTTGAAATACATTATATTTTTTACGATACAACATGTATTGTTCTATTTCTATGTAAAATATGTATCTATTGTTTATTTGTTACAAATGTAGACTAACATTTTACAGCTGTTAAAGGTTTTAATGTCTTAATCTGTCATTTATTCCTGAGATGTCAGATTTAAATTATTTCAAACTTGGTAATTTTGCAATAAAACCTTTTTTTCTGGTTCCATCTTTGTGTGACCTAGAGAGGTGACACATCACATTATATTAGCTTTATTTCACAATCTTAGAGTTTGATCCCACCTTTAGGACGTTCTGCAGATCATGGGGGAACAAGCAAACAACCACTGTTGAGTCATTGGATTTGGGTAAATATTTACGGTACTTTCTTATTGAAGTGCAATGCCTTTCCATTTCAGGAAACCGAGGAACGCAAGCCAGATAATGCAAGTGTACAGGTATGTGAACTTTAGATCATTTTGATAAATTAATATATCATACTTACATCACTGTAAAGTGTTGCTGATTATTTTGGAAGGCTACCCAGGTGCCAGTTGACAGTACTGGGTTCCCACTACTTCCTGATGGAGAGGACACCCAGGTAAGAAACTGTTCAGAACTCAAGGAAAACAAAATACATAAATATCACCCGTACATATTTCTTATTGGATGTTGCATGTCGAATAGCATCTAATCTGCATGCAATGCAATTTCTAATCTCATGATGAATTTAGATATGATATACGGTTCAGTATACACGTCTCAAAAGAGGGTGTGGTAACTAGCTAAAGATAATTACATATGCTGTTGAGCTGAAATGTCTTTTCTTGTCTTTTCCAGGGAAAAGCAAAAAGGTGAAAGATGACACGCACAACAGGACTGAACTCAACAGATGCAAACAGATGTTGAGTTCTGAAGGAGAGAAAAAACGCCATCAAGATGAGAAACCACCAGACGTATCATCGTTCTGCTACTGCTTCTTTTAATTAAACATTTCATCAAAACTACATGAAAATGTCCTTTCATTTCCTAATTCAGTTGTCTTTAGGTCAGTCAACCTTTGGGGTCTAAAGAGATTAGTTCAATTTCAATAATGTATTTCCCATTTGACAAAATTGTCTAACTACTCTGACAAAATGCATCTGCATTACATCTTCATCAGATAAATAGACTTGGGGCAGAGTGCAGAAAGAGGCTGTGGCCAAAATGTCTTGTTCTGGACACTGTGGACTAATACCCACCTTCAGTTTAAAGATTAGGACATGACATTATTCTCAACGATCCCTTTAGTTTATTAGGTTCTTCTTGTTTCATTACAATAGAGCTGAAACGAGTATAGTTGATTAATCTGTCAACAGAAAAAGAATCTCTACCTACACTGATAATCACTTTTTAAACTTTAGCTTCTCAAATGTGAAGATTTACTTTGTGACATGTGATAGTAAACTGAATGTCTTTGGGTATTAGCTTGATGTTTGGAGAAAACAAGGAGTTTGGAGACATCATCTTGGGCTCTGGGAAATATTATTGGGTATCTTTCACTGTATTATAATATTACACAGAGTAAATATTAATCGGTTGTTTTTGTGTGAGTAAGCAATCTCACATTTGCTAACAAATATGCCCAGTTGGACTTTGATATTAACCTGAATCAGTACATATTGTGCAATAGACTCCACCTCCTGACGTGGGCACTATAAAGCAGGTGTTTGAGCAGAAAGGAGGCACATTTATGATCAAGATGCTATACTATGTTTGTTTTTCACTTTTTTCAACAGGCTATACTATGACTGTTTTCAACAGGCTATACTATGACTTTTTATAGACATACTATGCCAATGTTTCCCAACTGGTGTCCGTGGATAAGTGTAGAGCAGGGCTGCCTTTCAATCAGAGGGTAGTCGGTTCAATCTCCAGCTCCTGCTCTGCTAGTCTCATGTCAATGTGTCCTTCAGCAAGACACTTATTCCCAAAATACTATGACTTCTTTTAGACATATTATGCTATGACTGTTTTTTCCACTTTTCGACATAATATACTATGACCGTTTTTCAATTTTTTCGACATGCTATACTATGACTGTTTTTTGACTTTTTTTGACAGGCTATACTATGATTGTTTTTCCCTTTTTTCGACATGCTATACTATGATTGTTTTTCCCTTTTTTCGACAGGCTATACTATGATTGTTTTTCCCTTTTTTCGACAGGCTATACTATGATTGTTTTTCCCTTTTTTCGACAGGCTATACTATAAATGTTTTCTACATGCTATACTATGACTGTTTTTTGACTTTTCGACATGCTATACTATGACCGTTTTTCACTTTTTTTTTCATTTTTCGACATTTTTCGTAATTTTTCGTCCCACAGTAACCTTTGCACGGGCCTCTTTGCTCCACCGTTTTACAGTTGAAAGAGGCATGATCCCACAAGCATTGTTCAGAAGGTTGACATATTTGTTGTCATACCATTTCAATTTAGCATCCATCTTTTGTTTGTAAACCAGAAAGAAAAAAAATTACAATTACAAACCGTGCTAGTATAATGCTAGTAATATGTTATTATCCAAACATATGTCAATTGGTTACCATCCAATTAGTAGTTTTATTACTCCTCCGTACTTATTCTAGATAGTTACCATTTTTACTTTTTCCGAAAACATATTTATAAAACCATTTAGGAAAACAATATAATGTTAACATTTTGCATCAAATATTTATTGGAATAACATTAAATATATATTAACAGCAGTGAATATTCATATGTAGTGTTTTTGATTGAATAAAATACCAACGTCAATAAATACTAATAAATATACGTTTGAAATCAAAAGTCAATGAATAGATAAATAACATCTCAAAAAAAGGTGGACTTTGTAATTCAATTGAAGCACAAAACACACAAGAACAGACTCCACCTACTGACATGGACACTATAAAGCAGGTGTATGCGCAGATTGGAGGCTAAACTACATTCAAGATGAGAGGCCTCACACTGCTCTGTTTGTTGGGGTTATTTCTCACAGCAACTCACTCAGCTCTGGTGAGTCAAAACTGGTGATTATCCCCAGATTTTCTGTACCAAAAGATATTAAAAATGCAGCGGCATCAACAAGACCTGGTGTTGTAGGATTGGACATAATACTGGAAAGGAAACAACTTTGATTGTACAATATTAACTGTCAATGTCCTGTAGTTTTCATTTTGTTGCAATAGCTTAAATGTTACTTACAATGCCTCAAATGTATGGGAGCAAAGACCGTGGCAAATATTTGAAGATAATGACCAAATGAATACCTATTTGTTTAATTCAATTACTGCTGCATAGTCAATATTTACATTTAAATATCATTGAATTTAATGTTCAAATTGATATACTACTAAACTTAAACTCTGGAATATTTTACTTGACAGATTGTTTTCACTGTAAAGTATTCTAATACTAATACATTTCATTATTTAGGTATGTGGTTACATATCAAATTCAAAATGTAATTTATTTGCTTCCATATATATTTCAATATTCATATTGATACTATACTCTGATGTAAAACAAGTATAGAAATACATTTTATTTCCTATAGTTTTTTCAAGAATCAAACTAATCAGTAGAGGCCTACAGCATGTGTCACACTGCTGCTAATTGTATTGATTATTTAGTTGCTTTCTTTTGAAATCCAATGTCAACCCTTTGTAAACAATCTGGCAAATGAGAACTAAGTAAACACTATCGTGTACACGGACTAAATCATTTTACATTTTCATTTTCAGTGGACACCAGGGAGTATATTTCCGATGAGCAGTAATGACACGTTTAACATCACAACCAACACAACAACCAACACATCAACGGTGGGTAGTCTTTGTGGGAGGAAGTGATGTCACTGTTCTCCAAGAGGTTTTTGGAAGTCAAAATATGGAAAGTGTCAAATGTTCTTGGTAATGTGGTCGTTTGCTTCTGACAGTTTGATTTGTTTCGGGGAAACTTGATCTCCAATTCAAACAAAAGGTTAGCTGCAGAGTAAGACACAGATTTAAAGTACAACTAATGTCGTAGATGCACAGTTTGTTAATAAATGTCACTTTATCCAACTGTGTCCTTTTACTACAAATAACTTCTTCTTTTTTTTTTCAAACCTGTTAAGTTTTTCACTCTCTTTGCAATTATTTTAATATTTCTTGATTTTGACTTGAAATTCTGAATTACACCAAGGCTTGAAATACATTATATTTTTTACGATACAACATGTATTGTTCTATTTCTATGTAAAATATGTATCTATTGTTTATTTGTTACAAATGTAGACTAACATTTTACAGCTGTTAAAGGTTTTAATGTCTTAATCTGTCATTTATTCCTGAGATGTCAGATTTAAATTATTTCAAACTTGGTAATTTTGCAATAAAACCTTTTTTTCTGGTTCCATCTTTGTGTGACCTAGAGAGGTGACACATCACATTATATTAGCTTTATTTCACAATCTTAGAGTTTGATCCCACCTTTAGGACGTTCTGCAGATCATGGGGGAACAAGCAAACAACCACTGTTGAGTCATTGGATTTGGGTAAATATTTACGGTACTTTCTTATTGAAGTGCAATGCCTTTCCATTTCAGGAAACCGAGGAACGCAAGCCAGATAATGCAAGTGTACAGGTATGTGAACTTTAGATCATTTTGATAAATTAATATATCATACTTACATCACTGTAAAGTGTTGCTGATTATTTTGGAAGGCTACCCAGGTGCCAGTTGACAGTACTGGGTTCCCACTACTTCCTGATGGAGAGGACACCCAGGTAAGAAACTGTTCAGAACTCAAGGAAAACAAAATACATAAATATCACCCGTACATATTTCTTATTGGATGTTGCATGTCGAATAGCATCTAATCTGCATGCAATGCAATTTCTAATCTCATGATGAATTTAGATATGATATACGGTTCAGTATACACGTCTCAAAAGAGGGTGTGGTAACTAGCTAAAGATAATTACATATGCTGTTGAGCTGAAATGTCTTTTCTTGTCTTTTCCAGGGAAAAGCAAAAAGGTGAAAGATGACACGCACAACAGGACTGAACTCAACAGATGCAAACAGATGTTGAGTTCTGAAGGAGAGAAAAAACGCCATCAAGATGAGAAACCACCAGGCGTATCATCGTTCTGCTACTGCTTCTTTTAATTAAACATTTCATCAAAACTACATGAAAATGTCCTTTCATTTCCTAATTCAGTTGTCTTTAGGTCAGTCAACCTTTGGGGTCTAAAGAGATTAGTTCAATTTAAATAATGTATTTCCCATTTGACAAAATTGTCTAACTACTCTGACAAAATGCATCTGCATTACATCTTCATCAGATAAATAGACTTGGGGCAGAGTGCAGAAAGAGGCTGTGGCCAAAATGTCTTGTTCTGGACACTGTGGACTAATACCCACCTTCAGTTTAAAGATTAGGACATGACATTATTCTCAACGATCCCTTTAGTTTATTAGGTTCTTCTTGTTTCATTACAATAGAGCTGAAACGAGTATAGTTGATTAATCTGTCAACAGAAAAAGAATCTCTACCTACACTGATAATCACTTTTTAAACTTTAGCTTCTCAAATGTGAAGATTTACTTTGTGACATGTGATAGTAAACTGAATGTCTTTGGGTATTAGCTTGATGTTTGGAGAAAACAAGGAGTTTGGAGACATCATCTTGGGCTCTGGGAAATATTATTGGGTATCTTTCACTGTATTATAATATTACACAGAGTAAATATTAATCGGTTGTTTTTGTGTGAGTAAGCAATCTCACATTTGCTAACAAATATGCCCAGTTGGACTTTGATATTAACCTGAATCAGTACATATTGTGCAATAGACTCCACCTCCTGACGTGGGCACTATAAAGCAGGTGTTTGAGCAGAAAGGAGGCACATTTATGATCAAGATGAGAGGAGTTACACTGCTGTGTTTGTTGGGATTTATTCTAACAGCCTCGGTAAGACGGTGTGTTACGATGGTGGCTTTTCACAGATTTACTGAAAAGGGAACGTCTGCGTTCATTATGGAGCCTTCATCGTACTGCTGCTGTCTCTATGACTCTGGCTTATTGATTATTTTACTGCTTTGTTGGAAAACTTGTGTCAAGGACCTTGCAGAACCAGAAAAAAAAACAAAAAGGCAAAAGGATATTATGCAAACACTCAGTGTTGTGTCTTTGGTTTAAGGTTAATGCATATATTTCAATTTCAGTGGCCTAAAGCAGGCACCATGCCGCTTGCAAATAAAGAAACAAATGCATCAAAGGTAGGTGAACAACGTGCTGCCCGCTCCAAGAGATCACTGAGGGAGCAGTAATCAGTGGAATAGCATCAAAATAGCATAACTCTTCTGATACAGTGTTCGGTGATGGTGCGAATTATAGGCAGTTGGCATCACTGCAGCAAAACATAAACATTTGGACATTTAAAGTATTACCACCATTGTTTTTATGATTTTATGAATTGGTTTTTTTTTACCATTAAAAGGCAAAACCAACAAATGTAAGGTGGTGTATTTCACTTTAAAGCTGTTGGCTTGATCAGTCTACATCAACACTTTTTTTTAAAGATATTTACTTGATGGATTTAGACTCTAAAACAATACTCAAGATTGCAACCTTCTTGAAAGTATAAAGTGTAGATTACCAGACTCTCTCCCCTTCCCACATTCTTCTTGTAAAACACTTTAGAACTTCTATAGTTAAGTGCTACATTAACAAAGTTTGCTAATGCAACATTGAAAACATGTTATGTAGACTTTGTTCGCTTTGAAGGATTACAGCATGAGCAAGTCTCAAGTGTCTCCTAATAATGCTGATTTTAATACCACACAGAAATTAACTCTGGATAACGGGAATATAAAGTTATGATGTTCGTTGGTTTTTTTCCTGCTGAAGTTAGCACAGTGAACACTACAGACCGAATCATCCTGTGTAAAAAGCTGAGTTATTGGTAAGCCTCACAGACTGGTTAGCCCTCCATTACAGATCTATTGTTTAACCAGAACGGACTCCGGGCGGATTAACGTCGCTGCAGCACCACCTTGTGGCCGGCGAGAGTAACAGCACATTACAATTCAACCGATCAGAAAACAAACCATCTCACTAAAATAGAATGAAATATTCATAAAAAAAGAGTCTCTAAATGCTTCATTGTTTATCTACAACAACAACAAAAAAAGTGTTGTGTGCAAACTCAGAGACACCTTGTTACCATACAGAATGCTCATATATTTTGGAAGAGTTACTGTACAGTACTCCTGTAAGCTCCTGAAATGTTTTCGTTTTTCTTCAGAGCGATGACGTTCCTGACGGTATTTGGTTTCTTAATAGCAACGATAGTTTCCCACCTGAACCAACTGATGGAGAAGTGATCCAGGTAAGAAACTATTCAGCACTCACCACGATTAGCATTTGTGATTTTCAGCTGTATAACTTTAAATGTGAGTCATCTGCTCAGAAGAGGGGGTTTTTTTCAGGTCATTTCAGCTCACTTCATCAGCTCCAGTCTATGTTGCCGTCTGTGTATGAATATACTCGTTTTTCAGCAAATATGATCTCTATGCAAAGGTTAAAGATGCCCTGTGGAGTTTTCTTGTAAACATAAAATGTTATGTTTACATTCAGTGGTACTCTCCAAAACACACTGTGTCTATCCTCTTTGTCTAACAAACATGTGGAATGCATATCCTTCCTCCTAAAATATTTCACAGGCCAATTTTCTATGTATCTTAAATCCTACATTATTGCTAGGTTGGACTCTTCTGCTTCACAGCTTTTGTTGGCACATTGCTGGCGCATGCACATCACCTGTTCATCACGGCTCATTGGCAAGACTGTAGGACTGTGCATTGCATGAACCACATGTGCATGCATTTGCACCAAGCATGCAAGAGACAAACTAGAGGTTGAATACGTCCCAGTGTACCTTAAAGGGACAGTTCACCCCAAAATAAAAAAAAATACACATTTTCCCTCTTACCTGCATTGCTTTTGTATCAATCTAGATTGTTTTGGTGTGAGTTGCCTAGTTTTGGAGATGTTTGCCTTTTCTCGAATATACTCAAGATAATCCACAGACCTTGTTGAGAGCAGTTTCATGTAGGAACTATGCTCTGTGGATTTTCTTGAGTGGAAAGAGAGAGCCAAGTGCCATGCAGTCCCATTAGAATGGAGAGAAGGTTTTTTTTAATGTTGCCTGCCAGTTTCCAAAAACTATTTGCTCTGGCACCGAGTCTGAGGTAGGAAAGGTTTTGACTGATAGTGGGGGGTCCTTACAGGACCTTCTCTCAAAACCGTAGGCTGGTAATCCAAAAATACCACGGTCAATAAATAACAATACATATATATGTATGAAATCAAAAGTCAATGAATAGATAAAAAGGAGGACTTTGTAATTCAGTTGAAGCACAAAACACACAAGAACAGACTCCACCTACTGACATGGACACTATAAAGCAGGTGTATGCGCAGATAGGAGGCTAAACTACATTCAAGATGAGAGGCCTCACACTGCTCTGTTTGTTGGGGTTATTTCTCACAGCAACTCACTCAGCTCTGGTGAGTCAAAACTGGTGATTATCCTCAGATTTTCTGTCCCAAAAGATATTAAAAATGCAGCGGCATCAACAAGACCTGGTGTTGTAGGATTGGACATAATACTGGAAAGGAAACAACTTTGATTGCACAATATTAACTGTTAATGTTCTGTAGTTTTCATTTTGTTGCAATAGCTTAAATGTTACTTACAATGCCTCAAATGTATGGGAGCAAAGACCGTGGCAAATATTTGAAGATAATGACCAAATGAATACCTATTTGTTTAATTCAATTACTGCTGCATAGTCAATATTTACATTTAAATATCATTGAATTTAATGTTCAAATTGATATACTACTAAACTTAAACTCTGGAATATTTTACTTGACAGATTGTTTTCACTGTAAAGTATTCTAATACTAATACATTTCATTATTTAGGTATGTGGTTACATATCAAATTCAAAATATGTCATTTCTTTGCTTCCATATATATTTCAATATTCATATTGATACTATACTCTGATGTAAAACAAGTATAGAAATACATTTTATTTCCTATAGTTTTTTCAAGAATCAAACTAATCAGTAGAGGCCTACAGCATGTGTCACACTGCTGCTAATTGTATTGATTATTTAGTTGCTTTCTTTTGAAATCCAATGTCAACCCTTTGTAAACAATCTGGCAAATGAGAACTAAGTAAACACTATCGTGTACACGGACTAAATCATTTTACATTTTCATTTTCAGTCGCCACCAGGGAGTCAAATACCGATGAGCAGTAATGACACGTTTTACATCACAACCAACACAACAACCAACACATCAACCAACACATCAACGGTGGGTAGTCTTTGTGGGAGGAAGTGATGTCACTGTTCTCCAAGAGGTTTTTGGAAGTCAAAATATGGAAAGTGTCAAATGTTCTCGGTAATGTGGTCGTTTGCTTCTGACAGTTTCATTTTTTTCGGGGGAAACTTGATCTCCAATTCAAACAAAAGGTTAGCTACAGAGTAGGACACAGATTTAAAGTACAACTAATGTCGTAGAGACATTAGTTGTACTTTAAATCTATTTTCGGCTCTCTCTCTTGACATGAGGAGTGCTTTTTATCTTGTGATATCTACAGGATCCACCAGTTTCAAAGAAGAGTGTTGAGTTTGGCACTTAGTCTGTTGTAGAGATGTTTGGACTGAAGATGGGTGTATGAAGATGCACAGTTTGTTAATAAATGTCACTTTATCCAACTGTGTCCTTTTACTGCAAACCTGTTCAGTTCTTCACTCTCTTTGCAATTATTTTAATATTTCTGGAATTTGTCTGACTTCAGATTAAAATTCTGAATCACACCAAGGCTTGAAATATTCGTTTTGTTTTATGATACATGTATTGTTCTATTTCTATGTAAAAGACGTATTTATTGTTTGTTACAAATGTAGACTCAAATTCTACAGCTGTTAAAGGTTTTCAGGGGTTAATCTGTAATTCCTTCCTGAGATGTCAGATTTTAATTATTTCAAACTTAATAATTAGTGTTACGATGGTGGCTTTTCCCAGATTTACTGAAAAAGGAACGTCCGCATTTATTATGGAGCATTCATCAGACTGCTGCCGTCTCTATGAAACTGGATTATTGATTATTTTACTGCTTAGTTGGAAAAAAAAAAAGGCAAAAGGCAAAAGGATATTATGCAAACACTCAGTGTTGTGTCTTTGGTTTAAGGTTATTGTATATATTTTAATTCAAGACCTATAGATTTCAATTTCAGTGGTCTAAAGTTGAATTTTCAAGCTGTTTGTGTCCCAACAGATAAGCATATTGTCTGCCTGAAATGATGAAATGGCTGCTGGGAACAAAACCATCGTTTTCATGTGAACCAAAACTGAAGACAGACGGCAGAGGGGCTGAACAGACGGCAACATGTTTCAAATCAGAGATGGAAACGACAATTGAAGTATTTTGCTGGTGTGTCTCCTTCAAATAAACATTTCAACTCTGTTGTGTGAGAAAAAGTTTTTTTTATTTGTTAATATGCTTGGTATAAGGTCATTTGAAACGTCTACTTTTTCCAAAAAGAGCTGAAACTTTTGATAATTTTTCCACAATTTGTGAAAACGAGACACCAATTAAGTAAGAGGTTATGGGAGGGATAGCAGGTTAACACAGGTCTTAAGATTACAAATGGACAACAACACCTTTTCTGGGGGGGGGGGGGGACACTGTATACAGTGAATCCCCATTTTCAACATTTAAAGATTCAGACAACACTTCAAATCACAAGGATCACTTTATTTTTTGTGTTCGGCTCTTCTCTGTTCATCACAAATATTATCTACGTCCACCAAAGTGTTCCAGCAGGGATCCTCTCTCCCCGGCACCTTTTATGGAAAGGACAGAAACATAGAACATAAATCCAGTTCTTTACCTTCCTAAACATAACTATGCTTGTAGTAAAAACCCTTCTGATTGGTAACTGGGCGTACCACTGTGTTGTAAGTGGACAGTACTCGGTTGGTTTGGTGACGGTATGTTTCTACCGACGAGTAGTTGCTGTAACTCTAGAAATGAAGTTACGCACAAGCTACCTGTTCTACACGATGAGAGCTGACACAGCATGTTTACTTATGAGGAAAGCCTTGATTAAAAAAAAAAAAAAAGAAGTCTTAAAACTGAGATTGAAATGTAGCGCTTAACAAATAATAAAAGTTGTGAAAATATGAAAAATGATGCTTTCAAAGTGGTTTCCCGTCATTTTTTCTTGATACTTGTAACATATGTGACCATCTGGTGTCAAACCACAGTAAAATATTTGTTACCAAGAAAAAAAAAAAAAAAAAAATGCTTTTCGGGTTAGAAACCAGCTTTAATTTCTATTTATCTGTCTAAATAGACCAAAATGAAGTAGGGGCAGCAAAATCAAACGGTGGATATAAAAGACAGTTAGTCGTTGCAATCACCAGGCAAACTACAACAGCACTACATTCTTGAACAGAAGGATTATTTTCGTGTGTGTGTGTTTTTTGTCACAAAGTGTTGAGATCCAGAGGCAGGCAGCAGCCCGTGAGACAACAAGCAAAGTTCTCTTCAGATGACAAAGCAGTTTCTATCAGTAAGGCCACTTTATATAGAAATTCTAAATGGAGGACCACAACCTATCGCTTCTTGTCCGTGTAGATCTTTGCAGAGCGTCGTCATCATGAAGGGAAATAAACAAAGCTTCAGGTTTCTAAAGTAAAGAGCCTGACGGCCGGCTTGTATATGGGAAGGGGGAAGAGGGGGGGGCTGGTGTTTGCCCCGTTCGCCACCACAGCAACAAAAAAAAAAAAAAAAAAAAAAAAAAAAAAAAAAAAAAAAGCTCAGTCCACATTGTCACCACCTGCTCTGCTGCTGTGGTGGTATCTCCCGAAGCTCCCCACCGCAACTCAAAAACACACCCCAAAATACCATGTGCGATTGGGTCGTAACGATCTTGCAAAAAAATAGATATTTTCACAGAAGTTTGTAAAATCATCTCGCCTAAAGTTATCCTCTGTGGCTTTATCGAAGCAAGTTGAAGTCCAGAGAAAAAAGTTGCGCCACACAACTGCTGCTCTGAGTACAATCCACAAAGTCTGTTGTTGCTGCTGCAGTTTTGTACGTTTGGGTGTATTTTTGCCAATTCCTTTTCAATTATTCCCTCTTTCATCAGCCCCTTCAGACGCAGTCCTTCAGTTTTGCCAACCGGTGTCTGTAAAGTGTGTTACTTTTGATTTAAAGGGAGTGTCACTGTGTGTGTGGTGTATGTATATGAGGCTGTGTGTGTGTGTGTGTGTGTGTGTGTGTGTGTGTGTGTGTGTGTGTGTGTGTGTGTGTGTGCGCGCGCGAGTAACCAGTGTGGTGATGGTGGCACGGTGAGCACCGTCAGGACTGCAGTCAACACAGCTGGAGTTCAGCTTCCTTCGAGGGGCTGGGCGGGACCTTGCTGAAGGGGCCAGGGGACGGAGGGGAGCGGCTCTACTTATCCCCCAGGATGGCGTACTGGTTGTCGAGCTGCAATTGCTGCAGTGAGGCGCCGCCGCCGCCGCCCGTCTCCTCTCTACCGCGGTTCCTGTGTTTCACCACCTCAAAGGTCTTCTCCATTTCTCTGTCCCTGAAAACACAGACATGCATCACTTCAGACAAACTGCAACAAGGACACACGCCGCCATTGTTGAACCAGCTATTGTCACGGACCTCTACTTACTTGCGTGTCTCCACATGCTTGGCGGTGGCCATTAGAGAGGGGAACTGTGTGTCACTGAAGATCTCGGGAGGCCCCTGGGTGGCGGCTCGTCTGGTGGTGGTCAGCCGAGCCCCCGGAGGGCGATATACACCAGAGGGCTTCGACTCAGGCTCCTCTACTTCCTCTGCAATTATATATACAAAAAAAACCACCAGTTTGAAAGAAGAAACCAGATTTTCAGGTGCAGAATTATTTGTTCCGTTAAAGTCGGTTTACTCACCGACAGGTGCAGCAGCAGCAGCAGCAGCAGCAGCAGCAGCAGCAGGAGTCGGAGCAGCACCAGACTTGTTCCAGGGACCCGACACCTTGTCTCCGCTGACCAGAATGATCTCTCCATCCTCACCAACCTCCTCCTTCTCGTACTCCTCCTCCTCTTTCTCGTCACTGCAAAACACCCAAAACCCCACAGTGAGCCATCTAGAACAACTTGATCCATGAATCCATTTAAGCGCACATATTTAGGATTTTGCACAAAAATACTATTATGTAAAGTAAGGGCTAACTAAGGATGGTGAAAGAGCTTTTACACATGTTCACGCTTAAAAAGCAATAAAGAATTTTCTGCTGGCAGTTTATCTTCAGTCCAGTGGTAGTTTAAAGTATTGTGAGTGTATAAAACCACAATAATAAATCCAAACAGTAAGGCAGCGTGATCATAGCCATTTCATCAAAACTAAAAAAGTGTTTGAGTCAAGCAAACTGTATCACTGTACCATGTGAGTCTATGCAGCAGGAACTACCACAGAGGCGGTTTTGAGGTATTTCTCACCTTATCTGCAGAGCTTGCAGCCGGAGCCCGCTATAGTCAACTTCTTTCTGCTCGAACTCTTTCCATTCCTCATCCTTCTGGGCAGAAGGGAGCATTAAATTTCAACACACAACAGCACGTCTACATTGGCAGTATTGCACAATACTTAAATAAAAAAAAAAAAAAAGGGAGTCTCCTCTTTTGATAAAGGCATCTCCAGTTTAAGTCAGATATACACAAGGAATGGTAAAAAAATGAAACAGGCCAAAAAGACTGTGAAACCCCCCCCCCCCCCCTGTGACAAATGGCGGCTCCTCGGCCTAACGTGAACGTTTAGCCGGACAGCCACGATTCAAGAGGGATGACAGCTTCGTCATGCACACACAAGGCCTTTAACAGCACGAGCTCACAACCGGGCCTCAAAAACGTCTACATGCGACCGATATCTTGACACAAAACGGAAGACAAGCGTGTAAAAGTACAGTGATACAGTGTTAAAACGTCGTATCTCCTCACATTGTGTGTGTGCGCCTGTAGGAACCATATGCTAGCTAGCGACCGGCGTTTTCCTCCTTTTACATGTCAAAAGATATATACATTTGGTCCTCGATCTTCCTAAAATTAGTTGCTGGAAAATGTAAGAGAAACGTGCGAGTTAGCAGGCTAAATGCAAGCAGGAAGCAGATTATGACGAGGGATGCAACATTTGACACGACACCGGTATCTGGAAAAAGACGCAGAAAAAAAGAAAGTTACCCGGAGAGTAACGATAGCAGTTACCTTTTCAATCTGCGCGTCCTGATTGTCGTTTTTAGCGGATTTCTCCTTCTCCCTCTTCGTCTTTTTTATCACAGCCGACGTGGGCCCGGCGGTGGTCTCTTTGCCCTTTCCTTTCTCTTTCTTCTTCTTTTTATCCCGCTTGGCGAAGAAATCGTCCAGGCTCTTCTCTGGTGGTAGATCCGCCATTTTCAAAAAAAGAGCAACGTTAAAACTCGTGAGCTAATAACCGAGCAATGACAAAGGTGGAAAAACAAACTTGCTCTCCGAGGAGTCAGGACAGCTGTTGGAATGGTCAGAGGAGATGGGATTACTCCTTACTCCTTACTCTTTAACTTCTGTTACCGGCTAATAAAAAATGTCCACCTAATCGAAGGCAATCCTGACAACCATGCCATGCACGGGCTATTTGACAAATCTGTACCGTGACCCGGAAGAACATCGACCCTGAACCGGAAGTAGTACGAAGCATAAAATAACATTTTCTCATAAATCAGTTATATTTCAAATACTTCTAAAATTACATGCAATACATATTTAATTACCTTTTAATATTCATGCTTTTATAACCTTTCATTTAGTTAAAACGTAGTAACGTAGTCTTCTTATTGCTATTTATTTGTAGTTACTAGTAGTTGCAGAAAATCAATCTAATGCATGTAAATTATAGTATATGATAGTTAAAAATGTATTAAATTCATAGAAAAAAAAGAATCAAGTAAAAGTAACAGTACAACAATGTAGAAAAGTATTTTCAAAATGTACAAAACTTTACTCATAGAGCACTTTTCAAAGCAAAACTAAAACATGCCATTTCATAAAGTAAACAAGGCAAACATTAAAGAAGTTTCAAAATGTCCCCATTCAGGTTATTGTTTTATTGTTCATTTTGTTGAAGAAGTATTATAATGTAAGGAGGAGTACAGGTGGTGCCTTGATGTACAGCAATGGATCATATTTTCTTATTTCTGTAAAAACAAAAGCTACCTGTGTTGAGTTGCATAATATAAAAATAACTTGGGGTAAATGGACTGTACTTAGGCACAGTATCTTATTTTAGAAGAAACTCTACTTCCTACAATCTGATAACTTTATCACCCCCTAACTTTGACTTAAAATAAGGCTTTTGGTTTACCGTCTCATCATTTTTACTTTAAGTCATATTTAATATCATAAAACATAATTTTGACTTGCAAAATATTTTGTTATTCATATTTCACCATTATTTTTATTTTCTTACAATTGTTCCTTATTCTCCAGTGATTGTGAATTAGTATTAACACGCATCTATTTGCACACAACATGAACTCCACCACAAGCCTCAACAGTCTTCTTACTATCTATTAAAAACTTGAACCATGAGTATATTTTATTTGTCATTCCTAACATGTTATCTTTTTTTCTTGCCAGAATTGGCCTTCCATATAGAAGTGTCTATGTTGTATTTGATTGTGGTATCTGTATATGTTTTAATTTGAACTTACTATTTATTTTTTTGATAGTTAAACTGCCACATGAATCTCAGAAAAATTCCCTCAGGATTTAGTTTTGAAATATGCCGGCCATCTCTTTCTCTTTTCAATTTGAATTTCAAGACCAAATTCCCAGCCTGACCATTTAGTGACAGGATGCATTTATGCCGTTGTTTACAAAGGAGGCTGAATAAGGAACTCTAAATAGATGAAGCTGAAATATGAATCAGCACTTACACATCTTATATGGACTGATGATAACATCCAACAACGTTTCTTAAGAAACTTTAAACTCCCGCATGTATTTGGATAAAACTTGCCAAACAGCATGAGGCCTGTCATGTAAACAAAAGACACAAAAGTTGAACAGTCATGTTCTGCCAGATTGGAACAAGCCTTAAAATCTGTTAATAACACACATCAAATTAAGCCTCTCCTCAACAGTGAAGCAGGCTTGTAAACAGATTACTGAACTGACGTCATATTCCCAGAGCGGGAGGTCACTTGACCACATGCAGCACTGGTGCACAAAGAGAAAATTCCAGCTCACGACAATGGATGTGCTGTGGTCGGCAAGACTGTTTACACTGCTTTGTTGTATAGTTGTTGTATAGTTGTATAGTAAATCAGAAGGTATGTTATCTGTCTAACACGTGCAGTACAGTAAGTCAAACACTTGACACAAATCAATCAGTGTTTTTTTCTTCGTTTTATTGCTCAGCAGTAAAAAGTACAGTGTATACTACAGTACAAAAAATACATAATGTTGAACACTGCTCCATCGTGCCACTGAACGTTTTTGTAAAATATCCACTTTTGAGCGTGCAAAACAAGAAGCCCAGCTGTGAGCATCCAATGCAAGAAATATCAATATGTTTAGGTGTGTTATTCAACATCGCCTTTTGAATCTGTGATTTCAGAACAACATCTCACAATGCAGAAAATCTTTAGCGACGGTAGAGGCAGGCAGCATTGATTATTGAATACAACTGCAGCAATGCAAAGTAAAAACAGATGATAGAAGGACCACAGGTTCAATAATTAAAACAAAAATATTCACTCTTTTTTAATTACACTGCCTCTGTATGTGCTCACAGTAAATATTCAGCATACATTATTTATCTCAGTGTTTCAATTGGTCAAGATTTTTGACAGCCTCTTACACATAATATGTGGTCCAGCAACTAATTCACAATCATTCAACAAACACAGTTTGCATTGATGGACAAACACATTGTTTATGGAGGGAGACATTTACAGTAGCAAGGTTGGTCTAACCGTTTCCTACGGCGCTGAGAAACTCTTTCTTAAACTGGGCTAAAACCAGTAGCCACTCCACGATACAGACAAGAGACAAACAGACGGACACACAGACAGAGAAACAGATACAAACTGAGCTGAAAGTGATACAAAGTCTTGTTTGACTTAAAGTAACAGTGATAATTAGTTAAGGGGGGGGGGGGGCACATTTGAACTCATCCGTCCACACTCACAGTGTGCTTACATGCACAAACAGGGCCTTCAAGCACGCACATACAGATATATATATATATATATATATATATATATATATATATATATATATATATATATATATATATATATATATAACTTGTACTTAACGTAAGGAATTAAGACATCTATGTGGTCCCTCTGAAGAGAAGCTGGTGACACATGTGGGGGAAAGCCAGTTTTTGTCATTTGACTGACGTCTCTCAAAGCTGCTCAATGCAGACGCCAAAACACCCAAATAATTTGCTCAAATCAACCATCGGAATC
The DNA here is from genome assembly GCF_023349555.1 of Cebidichthys violaceus. Lineage (NCBI taxonomy): Eukaryota > Metazoa > Chordata > Actinopteri > Perciformes > Stichaeidae > Cebidichthys > Cebidichthys violaceus. The sequence continues at coordinate 12,447,922 of NW_027176318.1, forward strand.
TGGGCCCATATTTATCAACCTGCTTGAAATTGGATTTTGGACTTATCCTTCACTTATCCTTGCAAACGTAAGAACAAAAGCTATTTCTCATAACAATGCTCTTACATTTAAGAGGACTCCAGAGGTATCAAGAGCGCAAACAACAATAACATTGCACAGCATTGATTTTGCGCTGCGATCACTTTCCATGCATTAAAAAGCTTTTTTTTTTATATATCTACAAATGCGTACTATAAATAAAATGTGTTACTTTTATTATTTCTTACATACTATAAATATATTTTGTTGTTAATTTCAATAAAAGTGTACAGTCAAAGAATGAAAAATGGGGCAGATGTACAGTATTTCAGCTTTCATGTGATTAATCATGTGATCACTTGAGAGCTGATCTTAAAGGTTACTCCTACACTTTGATGTAAGTTGCTTGATAAATGAGTCTTCTTCTTAGCTTCTAGAATTACTTTTTTACTCCCAAGTTTGCTCTGTAAATCATTCTTAAATGTGTTTCTCAGTTTGATAGATATGGGCCCTGATCTCACGTACAGTATCACTGTTCCCCCCCAAAACATAGGTGCTATATTCAAGTTCAACAGGCTATAAGTATTTTGGGATTGATCTTAAAGGAAAAATAAAATGACAAAAGAACAGCTTTAATGTTTTCGTAGCACGTTTCTCTCTCTAAAACAAATTTCATGTGGCAACATCCACAGTGCACTCACCATCAAGCCACTGTAATGAAACAAAACCACATATAATCTGTATTTTAAAAAGACAATAAAAACCTTTTATCACAATTAAGCCTTTTGTAGAAAATGTACATCAGAAAAATATGCGGGTGCATCCTTAAAGAGTGTCTGCTCACATCACTCCTCTCTCAGGTTGCCTCTTTGTGTTTGTCATGTACAGTATAAAGTCAAAGTCTCTGAATATTTAGCACATTTATAAAATAGACAACAACAGCAGGGGGAGTAGAAGAGCAGAATCCGACAGTGTCTCTCTTTTCCTGTCTCTAGATGGCAGAAGCTTTGTCTCTGTTGATGAAGAGCGTCTCCTGGCAGAAAGGGTTAACCAGGACCACGCTGCTGCCGCTGTAGTCTCCGTTCGGGGGTAGACAGGTGTCGTGATCCTGCAAATGCACACGCAGAAGAAGAAGAAGAAGAAGAAAAAAATCAGCGCAGGTTGCCGACTGTTAAACAATAGCTGTAACTCATGATTCACGCTTCAGGGCTCACCATTAGGGCAAACACGCTGCAGTCTACTGTAAGTCACTCTACAGGCAATGAGCACACCATCTAGTGTGGAAGCGAACAGAATAAAATATGGGTTCGGTGCAGCCCGGGGCTTTTAAGGAGACGGTGAACAAAGATACCTGACAAAGCTAGATGTAAGAGGGAGGGATGACTCAGAGGAAACAAGACAACAGAGGGACTTAATGTGAAACGGAGGGATGGAGAAATGGTTGTTGATGATGAGTCAGCAGTAATCAGGCAGTGCTGGAGGAGGGAGGTGTGAAAAGCTAAATTATTTGTATTACAGCAGGAATGAGGCCATTTTATCACCAATCAAATCAAACTAACCAAATCAAACTTGTCATTTTAGGTTTTATGATCATGTCTCCTGGAGCACTCGTCATTTACCTAAAGCACCAGGAGAAGCTAAGAGGCTGCTGCTCTACAAAGACAGGTAAAACGGGGGGGGGGGGGGGAGGGGGGAGGAAACAACACCTGGGTGTCACCAGGGGCATCCCACACATGATCCAACCGCAGCCTCCCTCTCCTGATGCGCCCGCAGGCGGCAAAGGAATGCAAATTGAGCGACGGATGAGGGGTAAAAGAAAGGAGACACAGTGAAATGGTCACTGGAGAGACGGTGGTAAAAAAATACATGCAAACACAGCAAAAACCATGGTCAGTCAAAATGATACGGGGAAGAAGAGGAGGTCGACAGCACATTTAATACCAACTTAAAAAAAAATGATACATATATAGTGATAGATGATATATAGTATAATTTCCACCAGATGGCGCTGTAATGCACTATAAACTAAAATCTTATCTTGTTATTTTTCTCAGTATATCAGAGACCAAATATAATTGGAAAATGGCAGAAATAAATGGGATGAACAAAAAAAGACATATTCATATTCACGTCCTCAACTACAAAGACAGCCAATTAGCAGCATCTCAAAAGATTTCTATGTGAGTTTTCAAACCAACATGACACTTCTTTAGGATGCCATACTCTCTGTGGGCTAACCACAGGTTGAATGATTAAATATGTTCTCAAAATAACAATTTACAGCCTGCCAAACATAGAAATACACAAATAGTCTTAATTGGAATGCGTTAAATGTAATAAGTCATTTTCTGTCGCTCCTCCTGCCCTCAGCAGAATATTCTTGACAAACTGACGAATAATCTATTATCCTCATCTAAAATCATCATCAGAGCTGCAGATTTTTGGAGAAAAAAAAATTGCCAAAATTACCACTGCAGGATACCACCTTTCGTTCATCACATTAAGCTAATTTTAGGAGCGTGTCACAAGCTGTTCAGTTGGTATAAGGTTTAAAAACTGCACTTGTAAAATAAATTGAATAGCCATGTTTTTTCTTCAGCAACAGTATGCATTCTTAATAACAGTATACTGATAGGGTAATACTGTTTACTAGATGTAAAAAACAAACTACTAATAAGTAATCTTAATAGATTCCCTGCAGAGAATTCCTCTTTTTGCTTGTTCTAAATGGCATCTCTGTAAACCGCAGTGATACAGTGTCATGCTTCAGCAGGCCTCGAGGCTTGCTGACAGGGGGAAGTGAACATGGATCCTCTTGTTGTTTCCGTACTCATTAAAACCCATTCTGCTGACTGACAGCGAAACATCAAGTAAATGTGCCTCCGCCTCTGTGTGCAGCGCTGTACACTAATAGAGTATCAGTGCGCCAGTAGTATTGTACCTCACTCTCCAGAGTGTGTATCTCTCTGGGCAGCTCCACAGCGTGCCGGCTGAAGTAGTCCATGGTGATGGCGTTGTTCCAGTAGCTGAGGTTGTTCTCCTGACTTGATGACTTCTTCTTCCTCCTCATGCAGCACACAGTCAAGAGCACAGCTAGAGCGGGGCAGAAGACGGGAAGGGAAAATGAGAGACTGAAAGCTGCTTCAAATAGCCTCCGAATGAGCGCCCACACTCGCTGCATAGGTAAAGGCAGTCATGTTTCAAGACAACACGCCGCTGTTGTAAGAAATGGTTTTTGAAAGGAAAAATACCGCCTTAATTTGCTTGAAATGGCTACTGGTGGGTGTGCCATGTAGTAATTTTGAGGCTATCTAAAACAACACATGCTGCCAGTCTCTCAGTAAGACATTTTCAGGACTCATACAGGAAAATCATTTATCATCAAAGGGGAAGAAATCCTTATTTCTCCATCTCAAACAGACCACAATGCACCTGTTTTTCCTAAGGTGCAACGCTATACCGCTCGATTTAAAAACACTCCCCGGTCTTGCTGTTATTATGCTTTTGCACTCTCTCTAGTTTAATGCAACAGGATCGAGTCCTGAAGGTTGTCTGGGGGCTTTCAAAAGGCATTCCAAAAAAGCGAGTGAGATCACTTACTGAAGCGACTTTAAACCCTGAAAGGTGAAGAAAACAAGTGGCTGTGAAATGAATAAATCACAATATTTTACTACAGATTAACTCTTCGGTGACCTCGGGTGTCCACAGACCTTGCTGTGAGCCGTTTCATGTAAAGAAAATAGAAAGAAAATAGTTCCTACATGAAACCATGAGTAACCGGGTCATGATTTATGGAAAGAGACATTGCTTTCGAGTTTTTTCAAATGTATTTCTTTTGGCGCTTTGAGCACCACAAGCCGAGTGCTACGTAGTCCCATAATATTGGAAAGAAGGCAAGCATCTCTACGGCGGATATCTCGAGGCGGTTCACACCAAATCTAGATTTATAAATAGCAGGTAAGAGGAAGAATGTGTATTTTTGATTTGTGAACTGTCAAACATGAGAGTGGTATCGATTTTCTGATCTAACTCTCCACAATAAAGCAAACGTGCCAACTTCTTAAAATGTAGAACTATTCCTTAAAATAGATTTTTTTTTTTTATGATACAAGCATTAATAGGTTTTCAAGGTTGTTAAAGTCAGCCAAGTAATCTGGAACTTTCTACTTTCAATAAATTTCCCCGCTGCTCTAACATTACTTACAGCATGAGGACACAGGCACACTGATGGCCAGCACGATCCACACGATGTCCATCCTGCTCAGGCAGATGGTCATGCGGGACAGCGGGGAGTCAACGGTGGGGCCTGAGCTGTTGCCGGGCGTCCAGGGGTCCTCGGTGGTGGCAGGCACCTGCCTGTTCAGGAAGTTCCCGCTGGCGGTGGAGGGGGGCTCCGAGCTGTTCCCCTGAGCGTACGCCTCCTCGACTGAGCTGCTGTTAGGAAGCAGCCCTCCATATGCAGTCACGTTCCCCAACCAGTGTCCGAGAGGGGCATTGTCCGTGCCGTTACCTTGACCGACGAGACCACGACCCTCCTCAGTGGTGGTCTCGTTGGGTGCAGAGTGGTTGTTTGGGATGATTGTTGGATTCGGTGTCTTGAGTTCGGGCTCAGTGGACAGCGCTGGAGCGGACGCGTCGGACGTCAGCTTCTCGGGTGGGCTCTCGACTGGAGTCACAGAGTCCTTCGGCTCTATCGCCAGTTCATCAGTGGGGGGCTCGTTCACCGAATGCAACTCCCTCAGGGTGATGGCGTGGTGTGCGGCCAGCTCTGAGGCGCCCCGAGCATGCTGCCTGAGCTTCAGGCCTGCTGCAGGGTCAGCATCCACCGATGGAGAGGAAAGGGAGGCGCGCTCGAGATCTGGAACACGCTGCCGGCTGGGGTCGGTGGGTTCCTCCACACTAAACTTCTGAGGCTCGACGTGCTGAGAAGCAAGCGTATCTCCTCTGTCTGATTCAGAGCTGGACATTAGAGCCGGAGCTTCTCTGGCAGTAGATCCCACATCTATATTTGGGACCGCTGTGCTGGGAGATTTAAGGACGCTGCTGCTGGCCTGGTTAGTGCTGACAGTAACTGGGTTATGGCCTTGAGTTACCCTGACCAATTTGTGCATGTGGCCTTGGCTTACAACATCAGAGCTCGGGTCCAGGGGCCGATTCACATGACTTCCAGCGCTCACAGTGCTTGCGTCATGGATGGGAGGGTCGTCATGAGTCGGGATGGAAGTCTGTGCTGGGCGAGGCAGAGCCAAAGGGTGGAGGGCGACAGAAGGGAGGATGATGTTTGAGGGTTGAGTGCCTCCTTTGGATAGCCATTCGCCGCTGCTGGAGCCTTCCTGATGCAAGTCCAGAGGGGGAGGTTCGGGGCCAGAAAGGGGGCTGCTGTGGGCGGCTGCCATGGAGCCGGGGTCCTGGGATGTCTGGCTGAGGTACAGCTCCTGTGCTGATGACACCAGTCCTACTGGCAGTGCTAGGAATGCTAGAACACCTGTAGAGAAAGAGAGAGAAAGCTGGCGATTAGCACAGGATGATGGTGCAGAATATCCTCTTAGCTTCATGAATTATTGGGTTTTTTTCCCCTGTGGGTGTGTTTTTCAGCACGTCTGTCTGTCTTCACATCATTTCCCTCAAGGATCTTGCCACGCAAAGCAAGGTGAGAGAGCAGAAACTGAAACTCAGGTGTTCAATAGAGACGCGTAGTCTTGTCTCGCATTCATTATTCTCCTCTGCCTTTTATCTACTGAACCGCCGGTGTTTGTCACTCACCTAGTTCTTTATCAGCTGCATTATTCACTACGCGAGTTGCACTGTGTGTACCAATGCATGTCTAAGACATAGGGATCTTCAAGCTTAGTTACTCTGCAGAAATTCTTAAAGAGCTCACTTTTTTTTTTTTTTTACCAAGGTCATAATATAACAAGCAATTATTTGATTTCAATCTCCAGATAACACTGAAAAAAAGTTAATTTAGTACATTTCTAATGGATTTTTTAATAGTTTTGATCATTTTCAGTACTGTGAAATTAGATGTCTTGATAGATTGTCTGAGTTATTACGTGTTCTGAAACAAATAATCAAGTAAAAAATGCATTTGGAAATCATCACTTGCTTTATCAGACAAAATGTGTTGGTATTTTCTTTACAGTGAACAGATTCATGACAGTCATAGTGTCAAAATAGCCCACTTGACATGCTAAAACCATCTCAGAGAACTTGACAGATTCCCTTTTTCAAGCTTAATCCCATGCGGAGGCTGTGTCGAGACAAGCCATTAGCAGGTGCCTGTGGGGAATATTGGTCCTATTATGTCATCCAGACAGCAAGAAAGTCATAAAGGGAAGAACGTGCAACGGCTTATTAATTTCCCCTTTGCTCCCTCCCCTCCATCCCTTATTGACACTGTTAAACACAGCTAATGTGACACATTAGTGAAACGCTCCCAGCGGGCGGTTTCTATGCATTCTGCTGAGAACAGAACATGCAGTCACACAAAGCTAACATTGTCTGAATTCCTGTCTGAATGAGGTTATGTCGCATGTTTTCGCCACACGATGCTGAACAGTACAAAGATGGTGTGAGACTAAAAGTTTCTACATTATTTTGTATTTTGTTTGAACCATTTTTGCTTTATTGTTCGACAGGATAACGCTGGCAATATTATGTTCCTTTTTGATTTTCAACAAATCCCAAGAAAAGACCAAAACCAACAATCTGTTCGGTTGTCTAAACACTTTTCATCTTCCAAACCGTTCTGTGTCACTCTTGCATTCATTCCTACTAAGGATGTAAACTTAATGCGACGTAAACTTAGATTTCAGATTTGGTTCTGAGTGTTTATGGATGCAGGACAGCAGCCACGGCAACAGTGTGGCTTATTGATGTGTTTTTAATCTTTTTTGGACAACAATGGAGCTCTATGGCACACAAAAATGGTTACAAATGATTGTTTGTGGGATCAATATATATATATATATTTATATATATCTTTTTTTTATTATTATTTTTTTTTTTTTTTTTTTTTTTTCTTTTCATGGAATTTGTTGACTTAAAGAGAAATGTAGAATATTGCCAGTCTTATCCTTTAAAAACACTCACTGACATGTGTAGGATTTATCTAGCAGTGAGGTTGTATTGCAACCTAATGAAAATCTCACCCGTCTCTTTCCAAGCATGTCAGAGAGATAAGGTGGCCTGGATCTGTACAGATCCAAAGTCATTCACTAAAGACTGGCATGTTGGATTAAAGCCATTGAAGAGAATGCATAAGTAAGTAAGTATAAGTATCTTTTAGCTCTTACTGATGCACACACCATGGGCTTCAATATGCATCATGCTTGTGACAAGAAAAGAAGTGTGCAAAAACAGGTGCTGACATGAATTAGATGACGAAAAACCTTCAATTTAAGGGGGCTTTAGAGAGAGAATTAAGGATAGTGATTAAGACTGCATTGTTTTGGTATTCATGAAACTCCCAAACAGTAAAGAAGTCATAGAAAAACCCACAGATTCTAAAGCTATCTTTGTAACCCAGATGTCGTAGCCAACGTTTATAATGGTGCTCAGTCACTATGGAAACCGAGTTTCCATTACCAAGAGGGGCAGAGGAGAAGGAGTCAGGAGAATAGGTGAGAAAATCTCTTGAACATGTAGAAAGAAAGGGACAGAATATGTCACAAAATGAAAAAACAACAGCCCAGGCGAACGTCAATGTCAGTAATCTGTAATGTATTTGACAGAGAAAGCTTCTCCATCCTCTTTCCTCTTTGTTCACCAGGGGGGGATTTCAAATACACCACAGCAGCAGAACCCCACAGCACTGAGTATTTAAACTGAGCCTCTGAATCATTAATCATATTCCTCCATACTCAATCACACAGACTACCAGGACAGAGGGTCCAGGCCCCGTCTTCCATTAACCAAGCCTGTCACGTCTCTAATCCACGGAGCCCACTCCAGACTCATATCTGAGGAGATAACACACATGGCCATCCTTGATTTATGACCGCTTGTCTCTCCTAAGATGATCCTTTAGGCGGGGAAATGGAACACAGACAAACCCAAGCTATCAAAGCTTAAATATCTGGCCAATTGTTGATCGCCTGAAATGTGAATAGTGGTCACTTTAGGACACATTTAGAGGATAAGGCCCTTTGAGGTGCTCAAAAGAAGAAAAACTGTTCACAGATTATTATATACGGAGGACAGTGCATGAACAAAAACACAAAGGAAGAGAGACAAAAAGACAAAAGACAAATGTAAATAATATATAAAGGCATTATTACGTCCAAATCATAGGATTAATGTATTAAATACTTACAGCTGCAAGCATTGTAGAGTTATGAATATGTTTTTCAATGCAAACAAATGTAGATAAAGACGATTAAAGAGGCCAATCAAGAGTGAGCGAGGGTGTTGATAATGCCGTGGCCCGGGTTGAGTTCATACCTTCAATCAGGACCCAAACCTGGCTGTCACAACCTGGCAACCCGACACTGTGCTCGTACTGAATAAAACATAACACCCAGGCTCCCTTTACAAACAAAGTTATATCCCAAATGGGCAAACTTAATGCTCAGGCACACACACACACACACACACACAAACAGGAACACATTCCTCCGCTTTGTCGGATCAGAAACTCAGATGTGTGGCTTCACCCTGGAGATTAATATTCATGTTGGGACATTGCAGTTTAGTCAAATCATGTTTTATTAAAGATCGTATCTAAAATGTTAAAGAGGAGAATCTGCTTTTAAAGTAAGCTTGCACTCAGACATCTGACTGTCCATATATTCATTAGTGCATTCATTAGTGACAGATTCTGTATCAGACGCTGTTAATCTCATTATTGAGGGTCATAATAACAAAGGCGATACACAGGCGACATATGAGTGAGTTGGTAGAAGATTAATTACTTTGAGTTTATGAGGGGATTTACATGAGAAGTTCTTAAAGTGCCTAAAACTGCATGAAAGTAATAGATCGAATATGTAAAATGTCCCATGAAAGACACCTCCCAGTTAGCTCAGAGTGAAAAATAGCATTTGTACAACATCTGTTGCTCTCACTGTTACTGCATGGAATGTGTGAACATTTGTCAGACTCTGCGATCAATGCTGTGGTGATCAGTGTGACTCGGTGACAGCTGATACATGTGGCACACTGATGGCTTGGGATGACAAAAAAAATCACATTGTTAACGCGTGTAATTTTTCAGAGAGAGACAAAAATCGAAAACTGTGTCAACATCAAAAACTGAAGTTTACAAAAACAGCTGACATATGAGTGGCATATGAATTCACCTCTTAACAGTAATTTGACTGGTTTCCTTTAAGTTGCTTTATTTGTGTAAGAGGCTTTTCTGTGTTCAGCCTTGAAAGCTTTGCAATCTGTTACTCAGCTAGCTAAAGTGACAACGTGATGCTAAAAACAGTGCAAGTAACGACACAAACATAGAAAAAATTTTTTTAAAATATTTAGCAGATTGATAACAAAAACAATAAACAGGACTTGGAGTTGCATTAGGAGTAACATATGTAGTAACGGCCTAGAGGACACAGTTACATTTGAAATGGAAATATCCATCCAAGCTATCATTACATTGTGGCAATGTGTTTCAACCTTCATTGTTTGGAAACAAGAAATCCATCTATTTATGACCTGAACAATAAATGTTATATTGCTAAATTTCTGCATGTGCAGGGATTACATAAGCATCCGTGTGCTCTTACACATTGCACTGTGTTGCACACTGAGGCAAATGGGTGTAATTTGTCACAATGGGTTGTGTGTCTGGCTGATGGAGTGAGAGCATAAGCAGGGCGTACGCAGACAGAGAGCCGTCCTCCACAAAGACATGCATGGAGGGGGGGGGGGGGGGGGGGGAGCAGGCACCGCGGGTGTATTAACTAGAGAAATGATTGAAAAGGCCCGAGAAGTGAATTGAGCTTTATGAACGTCCATTATTGAGTTGAAGCAACGGGGCGAACATAGGAAAATTGGATGGAAAAGGGGACGAATAGCGAGGACAGGGTGGGAAAATGTGCGGCGAGGAAGCCAGAGGTGTAGCGGGGAGTAAGAGAGGGAGGTGTGTGGGTGTTCCATCGGTGATAAGACACGGACAAAAGGAAAAAAGGTCGGATAAGACACAGCACATCAAGTCCAAAAAAAGGGCACTCAAAGGAAAATAAGGTGCGAGAGATTGGAGCATTTCGGAGGCATATTATTTTTAAACATTTGTCTCGCTCAGCTATACTCGTCTACTCAGCATGATTTTTTTTCCACCATTGTTGGCTGTTGGTTGTTTTTGGCCTGACATGATATAAGCACAAGAAAACACCCAAAAAAGGAGTCAGTCCATTGTCAGTGATGACGCAAAAAGAGGAGGCGGACAACAAGAAACCGCTGAATCTTTGCTCAAGAGAAGACAAACAACAACAACAACAACAACAACAACAGTGGAGTGTTACATTTCAATGCTGACATTAAATTAAAGGCCTTTGTCCTTGTCCGGACCGGAAGGAGACTCACAGCTCACACTGTTATCACTCACACCAACCTGTTGCCCTCACTATCTGTACCACCCAGCTGACCGATCACCTCAGAATAGCACATGCTAATATCATGGAGACAAACAACACCCAGGAGATATTACTGTGAGATTATGCCCCCATTTATGTGACTAACGCCGCCTGTTTTCCATGCTCGGGGTGTATGGAGGGAGGGGCAATTTATGCAGGAAAACCTGCTGAATTAGGGCTCTCTTGAATGCATAGGAAGCCGGTGACATTCGTTGAAGTCCTCAATTGATGCCATCAGGGGCATCAATAAATCATGTTGCAAAGCAGGATCCTGCGCACTGATCCAATGCAGGCTTTGTCCCACCAATCATTCACTGTTAGACTCAATGTCAGGGGACAGGGGCCAGAGCGACTGTCACTGCATCTAAAGTTACACTGGTGAAGTACAAAAACAACAACACAACATTTACTCCCGCTGATTAAGTTCTGCATGAAACTTATGCTGTGGAAGAACCATTTTGTTGAGGTGCACTAATCAATCATACTGGAGCACTTATTGTGTGGTATGCAGGCTATCGGCGCTTACGCACTAGCCTGGTTGCATCATCAATCCTGAGGGGGGGGGGGGGCTACTCGCTGTGGAAGGTGGGATATTTATCTTTCTTTCCCGGGGTCACCTCATGCTACATGCAATGGAGAAAGATGTGGTTCGACGGTGACAATCTGCCGATGAGGCAAGTGTTGGAGCCCGGCCGGTTGTGTCACATCATCAGCGGGCAGCTGGCAGTGGCACTATTCGAATTGGAGGCTCTACGGGAAGCCAGAAATAGGAGCTGCAAAACCATCCATCAATAGCACTCGTGACGGTTCGCCAGGCTGTACTTCTGAACTTCTGCTGCTCCGTCATCTCCCTGCTAAGGCGGCATGATCGGGAATAAAGGAGAACCGTATGTATGAGGGTCAAAATGACTGCAGTCAATGAAAATCGGGCCAAGGTCACATGTATGAATAAATGAAACCTGATAAAACCTGCATTAAGATTAAACGTACGTCAACTCAGGAGTTTCCCAAGTATGTGGAGGTTTTTTAATTACTTAAGAAAAAGGTTAAGCAATAGCTCAATGTATTTTAGCACCTTCATCTTCAAAGATCTATATTAATTAATCTGAGTCATTTATAGTTTCTGCAAATTGTATTTCTCAGCATTAAGGTCTAAACGTTTCCTCTAAGACCTCTATCCACAACCAGGATTAAAACCATGGTGGATAAATACTGAATCTAACTCCACCCAGGTTGCTTCAAATAAATACATGAATGCCTGAGAAGTAAATGTACAAGAACTAAAGGGACTCACTGCATGTCCACCTCATTACTCAATAGGACAGCATGTATTACTGTTGGTTGGAAAGCCCCAGGGCATTGAACCACAACCAATAATTAAAGATGTCCTCTTCTCCGCCCAGCCGGCCCTCCGTGGATCGCATTTAGCCTCGTTTATGCTAATCACAACCAGCGGACGGACCCCCATGGGATCCCCTCTAAATCCCTTGGGGCAAATGGAGAGGCTTTATCTAGAGTGCTCATCAGAATACCAATGAGCCTTTATCACATCATACCGGCGCACACACACCACGCCGCTGCTCCCTAATACAATGAGTTTCATATCTCACTGTCCTGGATAAAGGCTGGCAAACCCAAATCAGAGCAATCATAAGCTTCAAATGGGGGGTTTTGTCGAAGGTAGTCCAAACCTTTCATTTTAAGCTTTGACGTGCCGTGAGAGCGAGCCGCAGGAACAGATCAGATCCATCAGCTTCAGGCCGACCTGTCTGACTAACTGCTGGTAAAATTGGATTATCACGCCTGGACAGAGCGCTATCGGCCCTGACTCACTCCAATATACCAGCAGTACTATTAGCATTAATACTACCTGTACCATTATCACTGCAACTATACCGTTACTGCAACTAACAGTACTACAGTACTATTACTATCGCTTCCTGTACCATAATGACACAACTAATAGCAATATTTCTGCTGCTACCGTTTCAGAATAATGCATATTATATTATTGGATTACATATTGTGATGCATTAAGCATCGCTTTAATGCTGCAGCTGGCAAAGGTGAGGCTGATTTGGACTACTTTATATATTGTTGGCTAGCGCACAGTAATCTATAATAATAAATCACAAAGTAAGAGAGAGAGTTATGAAATAACTGTAGTAGATTAACCATAAACTCATGTTCACAATGTTTACTGAGGTAATAAATCAAGTGAGAATTAGGGTCATTTTCTCATAGACTTACAATCAACCTGAGGAGTCGCACCCTGCCGACAAGTTTAAGGCATGGGCTTCACTTTCCAGACCCAGAGGTTGCCGCCTGACTGGAGCAAAAGTAGAAAGTAGCATAACATGGAAATACTTGAGTAAAGTACCTCAAAGTTGTGTAGGATTGTGTGGCTTCTAGTGGTGATGTTGCAGATTACATCTAAATGAATGCCTTCAATACTACAGTGGCCTTCAGTAAACGTAAAAATGAGAAGTGCTCTCTCTCTCTAGAACCAGTGTTTTGTTTGTCTATTCTGGGCTTCTGTAGAAACATCTCGGCGTACTCCGTGTAGAGGACCTGCTGCCTAAGTCGATATGAACAGCTCATTCTAAGCTAACGAAAACGCAAAGATTCATAGTTTCAGATGATTATACACCAATGAAAACATAGTTTTGAATATCATGTTCCATTGCTGCCAATACATCTTGCTAAATTCTACACACTGGTCCTTTAAGTACTTTACTTAGTAAATGTACATTCCACTGCAAGGGCTTGAGCCTCAGTAAATGTATGCGTAGGTGCTGTTCTTACTATTACAACTGCTAATCATCATCCTCCTCTTCCTCCTGTCACTGTTACTAAAACAATAAAGGTCGTTTCATTCTCACTCCACAAGGACACGGTTTGAAAACAAGACGTATCAATGATGAAATGTGTTGTTATCAACAGTTAAGGTTGTAAAGAAAAGAACAAATGAAATAGGTGAAACTGTAAAGCTATAAAAAACTGGACCCATTTCACCATAAAAGGAAACAAAAGCTTTTCCTTTCTGTTTGACGATTGTTGTATGAGTACACTCATCTTTCATGAATGCAGCTTTTTCAATTTAGAATACCAAGTTTCTTCTTTTCATGACTCAACGACATTCCATTGTGCATTCCTGTATTGTATGACGACAACAATAAACCCTTGAACTTCATGAGTTCATCCTCATGTAGAGGCGTATACATGTCCTGGGTGTAGATATATATATGTATATATATATATATATATATATACATATATATATATATATATATATGTATATATATATATATATAGAGTCATCTTTGAGGTACCACAAACACACACATTCCTTTGGTTTGCTTCTGGGTGTGTTCATCTGCCATTCTGGGTATCTGTCCCGTGGGGGGAAACAGACAGATAGGACACATCCTGTGGACCGCTGGAACCGTCCCGGTGGGTGGAGGAGGACTGGATGGGCGGAGTGGGTGAAGAGGCGGAGCGGGGAGGGCGCTACAGATGTGAGCCCTGAGATAAGAGGGAAAGGCTTTCGAAACAGGATAATGTCTTCCTGTTTGAATGCTCCGCAAATTGTTTGTCGGGTTACGGCGGCTTTGAACCGAGACACGTTTATCTGAGAATCAGACGGAGGGAGAATGCGGAAACAAGAACAACAAAGAGTCCTTGTGCTGTTTATCGGTATAATGATTTGGCTACAGCGACTGCCCGCGGCAACAGGAAGGAGAGACGTTAAACAGGAAGTTGTCTGGAATCTGGGGAGAACACTGAATTGCAGGCTTGCAGTTTGTATAACTCCATTAAAGTCACAGACACTGCCAATGTTTTCCCCTTTACAGAAGATTTCAACAGTGTTACTGTTGTTGGCGGCTTTAAAAGGACCACAAACTGTTGCAACAACACACTTCAATCATACAAGCCAAGACAAAGTCAGACTGGAGGATTACTCAAGCCTTCTGTACTCATTCACACTTCAAGGAGCCGACTTCAAAACACAATTCGCAAACAATTGCCTTACTTTGAGGACAGAGCTGCCAGACAAGACTTAAATTCTTTAGAAACAAGTAACTTCTCCGCATTGTTTTAGGAGTATAATGCCATCACGTCATGTTCGCTAAAGAACATCGGGAGCACTGACAATGCAGAAGACTTACGAACAAAAAAACAACACAGAGGAAATCTCTTCCTGCCCTGTCACCTGTCACGAAGCGGCATCATCCGTCTCGGTTCTCTTCTATCTGCAGCATCTCTTCTCTTGCATGCAGCCTGAGGACGTTAAGGCACATCCGTCTCCTGCAGATGGCTGGTACAGACAGAGACGTGAGAAATGTCTCTGTATGGCGCAGAGGCAGAGATCTCAGGTAGGGTCTTTCAGCTCTGCACACTGTAAACGAGGCAACCCCGATGGAAGTGCAATGTGCCCGAGGAAAGTCAGGCCTCCGCCGGAACTGACCGCAAAGTCAAAGAGAGCACTATGCTCTCAGAGAAAGAAGGGCCGGCTCTGAAATATGGTCTTAATATAAACTGCAAAGCTAGCCCGCAGCTTCGACTCAGACTTCCCTTCCTTAGATGAAACCGCTGCGACGTGACCTCGCTCCACCTCTGTTTACAGCTTAGAGCACTTCGCTCACAGCAGTCCAGTCCGAGTTTATCACTTCTGAGGGATTAAGGCAGATTTGTCAGACAGCCTTTGGCTCCGCTGGCCTGAGGTGGAGCTCGGGGGCGCATACCAGATATCATCACCAGCCTGTTTAGCTAACCGTCCGGCAGCCTGGTGGGTCCCAGTCTGACCCTCCGTGCTCCATATTCATGTGACATTCTGCGCTGGTGGCCTGCCAGAGCCGTGTACAGAGACGTGATCGTGTCCTCTGAATTTAAAGCAGCTCAGACTAGAGCTAGAACAAGAAGTAAGAGGATACAACACTGTATATACAGTATCTACAAGTTCCCTGAAGGCATTTATCAGGTCTCCAGCAGTAAAGGAGTATTTTTCCTTGCAACAAATGCACTGATACTTGTGGTGAGAAAAGGCATCATCCTGGATGTGCTCGTCCGCCCCCCTCGAGTTTACTCACTCAGCAGCTGGCAGCGCAGGACCTGCAGGCTTGTCTTCATGGTATCATGTGATCCGGTTCCTCCTCCACAGTGCTCATGGTTCTCTAGAGAGAGAGAGAGAGAGAGAGAGAGAGAGCAGAAAAAGACAGAGAGGTGAGAAGTAACTCAGCGCTCAGGTATTAAAATCACATTCAAGTCATGGTCAAATATCCGTGTGATATACTGTGATCGTGTCTGGGCAGGTTTAAGTAAAGTAGACACGAAAAAGTAAGAAGGGATTGCAGATAAGATTGTGTGTCTTAACCTGGACGGTTTAATCCTTGTAATGACTGCCAGAAAACACCCCTCACAGTGGATAACATGAATTACACCTAACTGAAATGTCACAATAAAAGACCAGGTGCAGCGGTGGTCAGCCTCCGCTGCTAGGGCTTCAAATCAGCGTTGGCATCCTGCGGGCTGTGCTGGTGAGTAAAACCGATTATGGAGCATTAAACATTGACCAGTAAGCCTTGTTCTGAGACAGCCACCGCGTGTGTCAGCCAGGCAAGAACCCAAGGGTGCTCTTTGAGAGAATGACTCACTGATGGCCTTCTGTTAAATGAAAGAACACACACACACACACACACACACACACACACACACACACACACACACACACACATCTCTTTTCACCCCCAGAGGAGTGTGTGCATGTGTGTGTTTTCACCTCCCTTTGTGGAAGTGAGCAACACATGTGCCCACACCTCTCACCTGCACTAGTCCACATAAACAGACTTCTTAAGAAGTGTATTCAAAACATACACACACACACACACACACACACACACACACACACACACACACCTAAGCACCCTTCACCCTACCTGCATGAATAATCTGTTGTGAGTGTGTGATGTGAAATTGGATTTGCGCCCCCCCCCCCCCCCCCCCCCCCCCAGGACGAGAGGTCTGTTTTCAGGCAACCTGTGTTTCTGTGGGAGACATGTGAGATGAGAGGGGACGACCAACAAAAGCAGAGGGTGGTAGGGTGCTGATCCTTTCATAAGGCCTTATTTCTCATAAATGGAGCCCCGCTGTGGAGACTGAGGAGGCAACACACTAAATCTGAGTCATCCCGTTTATATTGCTGCCATTGCGGCAACCTTTCAATGCTCGCACACCATGTGCGGCCACACGCTGTTTTGAGATATTTAGAAAAATGTGTTGAATGAGGATGAAAATGTTGAGCAACACAATTGATATTAAATCTGTCTGTCTGTCTGTCTGTCTGTCTGTCTGTCTATCTATCTATCTATCCATCCATCTAACTATCCATTTACGGCCTATCAAATATTTTCATAGATTTCTTTAGTGTTTGCCTCGAGGGAAAATCAAAAGCATGAAATAATGGGCACAGCATTGTAACAAATGACAATTTAGAAAAACAATTCTCTATCCCTCCTCCTGGCTTCGTTCTACTATCACAACGGAGAAATAAAGAATAAAATGAATGAATACAACAATGTAAAATAAGAACATAAATTGGCTATCAAGGCACACGTTTAGATGACGAACACACACAAAGTGTTTAGAAAATGAAAACAGAGACGCTCGCTGCTTCGCCGCTCTTAACTCACAGCTTTGAGTGTAACGGCGGGGCTTCGGACGCAATACGGTGCGGGTAATTGCAAAAGATTCGAGGCTGCAAGAATACAGCAGTAAGAGCAGAAAATGAGTTTTTCCCAGCTTCACATCTGAAGAAATGACACAAGCTGCAACCGTCCCGAAACCCATCACTGCGTTCCACTCATAGCACCACCATAATGTCGCTGCTCCATACCGTTGGAGCTTCACTCCTTCCCTGTGCTTTAATTTATTTATTTTTTTAGCATCATCTTAGCGACCTAATGAGCTCAATGGCACGGTGCGATGAGAGCAGCTGAGCCTCTCCACGGTGATTACACCTCATCAGCGCTGCCAGGCCAGCTCAGCCCCATAGACACGCTCTTTAATTTGCAGGGTACAAGGGGTGAGGCCGGGCGAAGGTGGGTGGTTGGAAGGTTGGGGGGGGAGTAGAGATAGTGGCACGGAGTGTTTGATTTATACTTGTTACTACAGAGCAGAGCAAGGTTGTTGTTGTTGAGAAAGGAGGAGAAGCTGCATGGACAAAAGACAGGCCTCCTGCTGCTGCTGCTGCGAGCACATGCAGGTAGAAGATAATATGAGATGACAGTCAGGGTCGCGGCACTAAAACCTCAGACAGGATGAGAGATTCCCTGGCCGCTGCTGCCGGCAGTTTTGTTGCTGCAACGCTCAACACTCTCCCACCAACACAGCAACCTGGATTCGCTTCCAGTGCCTTGGAGGACTTGGACCCGGGAAGCCGGTGAGGGATCGCGTTGTTGCTGCTGCACAAAGGGTTCCTACTGGGCGGACGGAGGACCTGCGTGGAGGCGGAGTCCGCTCACACAGACGTTGCTGCTACATTACAAAACGCAGCCCCCTCATTCATACCGACACACAAAGGGCTCAGACAAAAATATGCAGAGTCATTCGGAAAAAATGAAGCCTGGCTAAACTTCATACTTTTATTTTTACGCTCTGATAATTCTCAACCTCAGGGGTGTATTACTCAAACCACCAGGATCATATATTTGCACTGGTACGTTTACAGCCCTGTGTTTTTTGACTGCAGTACTATAAAATTAATAAAACCTTTTTTATTGCAGACAACATCAACAACAACTGGCTTCAACGATAATAGATCAGACGTAAAAATGCATCATACGGACACAGATTTACATGTTGAGCTTAGCGCTGTGCACATAGCGGTATAGCTTTCTACTGTAGAGGGAGGGGAAAAAAAGTTGCATGGCAACTGACATGCACACAGAAAGGCAGCCATCACCATGGCAACCCTAATAGTACATTATATTGAAATTCATTCACAAGGACATTTCGGGGACCAGACTGAATCGGGGGGGGGGGGGGGAGGAAAAAAAAAAAGAGGTGGATTTAGAATTACAGAAATTCCCGCTCAACAGTGAGAAATCCAGTAACAAGCTTTTCTCTGGGACTCGGTGCAGGCTTTGTGTTTGCAGTCCTGCTGACAGGACCTGGTCCTGGTCTCAATAGTGAGTCTGGAGGGGGGGGGGGCGCAGACAGGCCAAAGCCAAGGTCACCCCGGACGTCACAATGAAATAAGCCTGTCACTCCAACTCTCCGTGGCCACAGGGATAACAATGCTTTTAATTTTGGACTTCCCTCTATTCTGCAGTTGTGTTTAGGAGTCGTGGCAGCAGGCTGGCTGCTTGCCCACAGCGGCTGCAGCCTGAGAGCTTTTCCATAACGAGAAGAGGAGGAGGAGGGAAGGGAAGTGTGGGAGGCGACGACGACGGTGCGAACTACAGTGTTGTGCTCTCACAGTCAACTGATAACTGGACCTCCAATCACGACTGGTCTGACTGATGCTTTTCGTCCTGCTGTTCTGATGCCACGCTCTCACGCTTTGCTTTATCTCTTTGTCATGAAGCTTCTCTCTGTACAGAATAAAGAGAGGTGAAGCGTGAAACCTGTGGCTTAGACAGAATTGAAGAGATGCACGCAGCAAATTATGATGATGATGTATGAAAATCATCTTTCAGCGTCAACAGCAGACTTGCAGTATGATCACATAAAATTCGGATTACTTCAATGCTGAATTAACTGCATTAATTCCCAGATTTGATGTGATCTCAGCTCCATTTCAAGTTGTGTGAGGCAAACTTCCCTCAGCCCTGCCCTTCCACAGCGACCCAGGGGACACGCTCACACAGAGGGCGCCCATTCACTTTGATGGAAATCAACGAACATTCTCCGATCGCTCTGTTTCTCGCTCTCTCCACGTGTTTCTTCCCATAAAGTGTCCGTAATTTGTTACAATCTGGGAGTGTTGACGCCATCTTGGTGACCTTGCGAAACAATGCACTGCTTGGCACCAATAGTGTGGGACTGTGGCTTATTGTGCAACAGGGATCCTGATTACTGATTACAGCTGTGAACAATTCTGTTATGAGACCATTTTCCGTCAGTGTGTGGGTTGAAAAGCAGTGCCGGTGAGTCAAGAGAGACTCTGGGGCTTTGATAACTTAATTGTCCAGCAGGATACACACAACAACTGAATGATTACGAGTATTGATTCCCTCCAACAACAGGCCTAAATTAAATGCAAGCAGCAAGAACCACAAAGCAGGGATAGGTTTCAAGGGAGCTCTCTAATCCTTCCATCCCTGAAGGCGGCCATATTGCTGAGTCACAGTGGTGAGCCGTATGCGTGAGCGCTGTCAGTCGTGGCCCCTGGATGGTAAACCTGGCTGGATGAGTTGCAGCTGCTGCGTCATGAAGGCTGGCGGAGGATGTGCAGGTTATCAATCAGCGGCATTACTCCCCTCCAAGTTCTGTAGCGCGTGTACAGCCACACGCCAGTCATTAAATGAACATTAGGCTCCCAGCATGCCGTTCACTCTGAAGTAGCACCGGAGGAGACGCTTTATTTGGTTGCACAAAAGCAGGAAACATGTGAAAAACACTGTTACTCTGTGCATGCAAGTCAGCATATTAGCTTCAATATTGTTTATCTAAAAAAAATACTGGAGGTAAAAAAGTGTGCAGAATTTATTTTATTTTTTACAACTAATGGAATAATTACAGGTGGAACAAGTGGACCAAAGTTAGGTAGGGCCACTGCAGAGTACCTATAAGGTCCTCAGGGGAAAAAGTGCCTATTTAAGTGCTTTACTTCTCTATTATCGTATAGCATCCCTTCAATTCTGTGCCATATATTACTGACTATTCTACTGTATTTTCCGCCGTGAATCTGGGTCATCTTTTGTAAATACCAAGCTGACCATAGACGCCGACAGGTATGAAAGGAGCAAGATAGCACCATGATAGTGAGCTACACCGCTTCATCAAGTCACTCATGTAAGATCATTCACGATCATCCAGATGATGGAAATTCACAATGATCAACTTATTGTTTGATATTTAAAACTATGTTTTGAGCCCCGCTGCCATCATCTCCAAAGATTTCAGCTATTCAAATATGTCTGGTTTTTGCGCCAGTTGACGGCTGTTTACCTGGTCGGAAAAACAAGCGAGCCAATCGGAGCTTTGTAGGTGGCTTAATAACAGCCATCCTCTTGTGCAAGCGCCAGAAAAACAACCAGCGTGGTTGAGATGGATGCACAGGTTGTCGACCTACAGAAATATCAACTTTTAAATCTGCAAATTTCTTCAACCTCTGTGAAAAATGTTGAGGTAACTGTTTCTGTGACTGGTTACGTCAAAACAACAACCTCTCCTCAGCAGAAAACCTAAACATGATGTCAGAGTACATAGGGAAGTGAAACAAAATGGAAATTTGGAAATGTTAGAGTTCAAGTAACCGTCTTCAACGAGAAAAACGCCTCCAGCTTTATGTTGTTATGTCTCAGGATGCCAGCATCATGCTTATACAGACAGATCTAATGTGCTCAGTGAGCAAGCTGTCAGCTCACATCTGTGTCTTCTCTATAGTCCACAAGTTAACATATTTCATATGTCAGTGCTGAGAAGGCAGGACAGTGTAGCAGTAAAGATGATGCGCTTGTCAATAGTCATTAATGTAGAAGCCACGGAGAACAGCGCAGGACTGGAACATTCTCTTCTGAGTGTGTTAGTCACCAGGTTATCACAGATATTAGCGGGATTGTTTTTTTGTTTCTTCAGCCCTCTGTCCTCATCATTATGCAACAGGGCTGTACGACATGACCACGTTACCGTTGATTGATGACGATATATATCTAATAATATTAATAATGCTCAATTTGCAGAGTTTTGTGCGACCACATTTGTATTGGTTCACCTTTTTTAACCACTTTTACATTCATTACGGAGGCGACATTATGAAAATCACGTAACTGAAATATTGTGCTGACATTTTATATTACATCTTCAACTGTTCATTAAAGTGATCACATATGCATTAGACTATAAATGCACATACATTTACATAGTGACACAGGATTAAATACAGAAGTGGTTTACAATTTTAAGAGTATTCTCCTTAGTACAGCATCCTAAAGAAACCAGAAGATTAAGTATGGTTTATAATTTACAATGATTTATAATCAGAAGGGGCCGGAAGGGTTGATTTCATATTTATCCTACAGTATGAACGACCATGTCACTTTTGAGATGTATTTGTTTGCAAACAAAGCAGCAGAAACACAACAACAAAAGAAAAGAAGCAAGTTGTGCAGGTGAAATTAAAAAATAATAATAAAAACTCTCTGGGCCCGTAGCCCTTTGCTCCATGACGTCATCTTTCTCTACCCTTTCCAATCTATCGGTCCTGTCTACTATGATAGAGGCAGAACGGCCTTAAATATAATCTAAAACAAAAAGTAATATAATAAACAAAAGCAATCTAAAGAGACAGGCAAACATAAAATCGACTTTTGAGTTGATTTTGAGCATGTGCACCAGACACTTCTGTTTAAGCCCTATGCTTACTTGAATGGAGATAAGATAAGTCCATTGTGCAGCTTTTAGACTTTCTAAATGTTATCGGACCGATTCAATCAAATTCTGACGGGGGGTTGTGACACTCAAAACACAGTAGCGACGGATTAAGCTACAGCGTATGGCTGGGTTTTTTTTGTAGGTAGAGGAAAACAGATTCAAAAATAACAACAAAAAAAACCACTTAAATGTATCGTTATCATGGAAGATTTTATCATAACAATTTTAGAAATCATTTATATAAAAAACGTACGAAACATACCAAAAGCAGAGACTCTCAGCTTCACTCTCACATCACATCAACAAACACCTGCTGTGGCTCTCGCAGGATGAATGAATCTCTAACTTGTTCAGAGGAGAACTCAGGAAGAGCGGAGCTCCTGTGCTCGGGGGCAAACGAGGAGGAGAAGAACAGCATCACCGGCCTCTTCATTACTCAGCGCGCACACACACGGCCACGACCAATTACTGAAGCAATTCATCAGAGGAATCATGGCCAAAGCCCTATCTGTGGGCGTGAGAGCACGTGTGAGACACAGACGGAGAGATAAATGGTAGCTCGGCTAGATCTCCTGCCCATCTGTACAGCTGCAGCAGAGTCCATTTTCATGAAGAGAGCTTTACAGCATGAGCTTCTGGTGCACGTCACAGCTGTTTTACATCTGTTGGAGCTCTCAAGTCCTCTAGGTCCAGTCCAAGTCAAGTCATTGTAAAGTGTATGTCAAGATCTTACCGATTTATGGAAACTTAGGCTTTTGCTTTCAAATTTCAAGCCAAGCAAGTTATGTCTCATAGTTCTCAAGTCCAGAGTTCAAGTCTTATTTTTTGTGACTTAAATTCAACTCAAGTCAGAATCTCTGGGCAAGTCCTCAATGAGTCAAGTCTCACGTAAATCAAGTACAGATCAAGTATTGAGTCATCACTTTTGTGACTTCAGTCCGACCAAAATCTATCAAAGACTTAAGTTTTCATTGAGTCAATTCCCACAGAAGTCAAGCCCAAGTCAGTAACTTAAGTCCAGCCCGCGTCCAAATGTAAAGTTTTATGTAAAGTCTTCATGCAAGTCAAAGCTTAAATCCTCATTTTGTTGACTTAAGTCTGAGTCTCAAGTCAAGTGTTTGGAGTCAAGGCTGAAGTAGTTAAGTTTTTATTAATGTCTACCAGGAGTCAATTTCAACCCAAGACAAGTCCAGGTCTTAAGGCTAAGGCCTCACAGCATTCAAGTCTAATTAATGTCTGAGGTCTTTAGGGAGTCGAGTCTCACTAGAGTCAAATCTCAAGTCAAGTCCTCAGGGAGTTGATTCTCAAGTAAACCAAGTCATTTTTGTGACTTAAGGCTCAATCTGAGTCAAGGTCTCGAGTCTTTAGAGAGTCAAATCTCTCGGCAATCAAGTGCAGTCTCAACATGTCGACGGCGGGCCGGCGGCTCATAGCTAACAGCGCTAATTGTGCAAACTATGGCAAAAAGAGCTAACAGTGTTTACCTGAGGGGGAACCGGAGGATGGGTGCTACTCTCACAGGAGTCAAGTCCAAGCCAAGTCTTTGTTTTGTTGACCCAAGTCTCAAGACTGAAGTCAAGTCGTTTGGGGTAAGTCAAGCTCCACATCTGTCAAGTTCAAGACCTCAAATCAGACTCAAGTCTCAGATCAAGTCTAATCTTTAGGGAGTCAAGTCGATCAGCGCTGGTATGTTTTTTACACTGTAAGAGAAGGTGCCAGACTCACTGTATCACACGAGGCATTCATTAAAACCAAGAGAAGGCCAGACTGTCTGACAGATTCAGCAGGGGATGGAATCAGTGGAACAAAGAGTGAGACAGGTAACAGAGCCCTGGGGAGGAACCTGTGGCAGACTTTGTTATATCCCTGGAAAGACGACACCACCGACTGAATATCAAGCACTCGGGATGATTGAAGCAGCGCTGTCGGAGAATGCATTTGATTAGCATTGAAGTCAGACCTGACAGGCCAACAGCACACAGTAAAAACTTCATCGGAGATGTCCCCTGTGTTCCAATAATCACCAGCAGTGGAATCCATTATAGAAGACGCAAAAAAGTGTCAACTAACAAAAAGCCTAGAAAGAGAAAAGGGGTGTTGATTACGTGAAGACTACAAAATCAACTACAACAGAAATAGAAGAAACAGATTGGGAGAAAGTCTACACAGACAAAAAAAAAAAAAAGGTAAATCATCACGAAGCACCTCAATGTATCACACGTAGACAAGCTCTTATATGATGAACACTGAATCTGATGTGACAGATTTCTCCTAGAAGTGGACACTATTCATCTTTTCTTGCACAGACACTCACACACCTGGAGACTTGTATTACCTGCAAATGCTCTGCACAAGCGTATTCCTTCTCTAATGAGAGAGCGTTTGAGCCGGGCAGTAAAGGAGCAGACATTGGGATGCAGCTCACCCTCGCCACTGTCTGAGTCGTAAATATCCTCCCTTCTGTCTCCCTCTCTCCCTCTTTCTTCTTTCCGTCCTCGTGTGACCCCCCCCCCCCCCCCGACTGAGCGAGTGACTGACTGCTGCTGCGAGCAGCCTGGGGATGAAGAGTAACGTGAGACTACAGTGTGTCACGTCGCCGCTACGCTTGTCACAACCAGTAACACAATCAAAAAAGGAGCATCACTGCAAAATAGGTGAAAGCGGCTTTGGATGGCAGCTCAATTCACCACACTTAGTGGATGCATAATGACACCCGCCGCCAGAGACGTTTGTTTTTTTTGGTGCATCGCTGTAAACACAATCCAGACACTCATGGAAATGCATTAACGCATCCCAGCTCTGCAAGGGTCATGTTAGAGCAAATCTACAACATGTCCCTATTAGGAATAATAACAGTGTAGTGGTTTTTTTTTTAAATCCTCCTTCCAGATAAATATTTGATCAAGCTGATACGCATGCAAAATTACATAAATACAGATCTAGATAAAATGGTATTGTCGAGCAGCATTTGTTTCTGACTGTGCCATTTTCAAAATAGGATATTTGAATCTGCACTAATGAAGTGAAAATGATGTAATGTGTGTGGACAAAGCATTGCTTTTTGTTCACCGAAAAAGAGAACAGTACGGGGAGAAAGGGCATGTCAGAAGGCAGCATGAATAATGTACAAAATTATCTTTTACAAGACTTCTGCAGCTTTGAGAAGAAGTGGATAATTAGACTGCATATGGAGCTCAAAAATCTGTTTGCTAAAATGAACACAACCCTTTCTTTGCCCTTTTTCTCTCTCATATCTAAAACACCCGGGGAAAAAACATTCGATCAAAGCCTCATCTTCGGCTTCTGTCTCACAGCCAGATTTCTCGGCCGTTACATCTCACGGTTTGCGGCTGCAAACTGTCAGGCCGACAAACAGATTGATATGTAAAGTCTGCCTCTCTAGCTTGGCCGCATTGATTATCGGACCAGCGCCGCTCAATGAGGCCACGGTAACGGATAACAAGCACATAATCCTCCCCGTAATGGCTGTCAAAGATCTAAATTTACACCAGGAGAATAGGTTGAGAGATTTAATGAAGTATTTGACCTCATCCATCAAAGATTGTATCACTGCTGGATGGATACGCCTCTTTAGACGCCCCTTCTTTCTCGAACTTCAAAAGCATTATTTTTCCTTTTAGAAAGACTATTTTCAGAATTGATTTAAACTCAACTAATGTGGCTTTGACTACAGCTCTTGATTTAACTTCCCAGAGGCTGAGACAAGCGGTTCCCTGAGAAGTCTGTTCAGTGATAACTTTCATTGCTGTGTGTTCTCCAGGCAATGGATCCTTGGCAGGCTGAGGATGATAGACTAACTTTGCATATGTGCACGGCTGTCTTAACTCCCAGAAGTCGGGGGAGGCTGTTACCGCTCTGTAAAGTGATCGCAGCGGTTCTAACACTGGGCTTGATGTTGTAGAAAAGCCCTGAGCTGCAGGGCCTCTCTCCTCCTTCATCTCCCATCTCTCTTTGCTCCCCACTTCTTTAATGTCATGTCAAGCTTTCATCCAAATAAGTATCCTCCTCTTCCCCTTCTCTCATCTTTACTTCACGCTTGGCCTTCATGCTCTGAGTCCCTTGAACCAAAGTGGGCGTTTTAAAGCTGCCAGTCTGGAAGCTGGCAATTATGGGACATATATATATATAAATATATATAGGAACCAACAAGTAAACAAGAAATCTCAACCTTTATTATAGCTATGTGTATCTCTGTGCACATTTTAAAAGACAGCAGAGAGATGACACTTGAATGCGTACAAGTTAAATGCGTTAAAGCTGCACGGATTAATATGTTATATGTTTATGTTAACAATGAATCAAATTGCTATAGATAATGTCAAAGGGGCTGCTCGTGGTGAAAAACCCACAGAGCATTATCAACCCAACTCTGCAGTGTTTTAGCGTCTTTGTTCGTTGTTCCATGAACAGGTTCACCATGAAAACTTGATATGGTAATAATAAATCAGTCTTGTGTTTTTATCTTTTTCTGCTGCCTCAGAGTGGCTGGAGAAAACGCACACACACACACAACAGAACAATACAATTCAAAATACAATAGAATTTAAAAAATATACTTTAATTTGTAATTTCTCCTGTATGAATACTTAGAACTCAGGATATAGTGTGCAGTTTTGACAAAATTGAAGTCTTGATTTTGCAAACTTAATACAAAACAGTCATCATGCAAATGTCAGCTCACAAAAGAAAAAGGCAAGCTGCTATTGTGACTGAAAAGTGACATTTCTATAATTAAGAAATTGTTGAGACTGTATGTAAGCTGCACTAGGGCACTGGAAAGACTTCTGATTATAAAGATTAGCAGAACTACAGAGGGTTGACGACAAAGTCAGAGGAACATTCAGCACTGCAGAAAAATGAGTCACTATAAGAAACCGTTCACATTCCACTTTTTATCCCTGAAAAGCCCTGGGAAGCCACTCTGACATCAAATGGATAGAAATCTTATCTGAGGACACACCTGCCAGGCATGCTGCACCTACCAGCTACATTCAGAAAGAGACAGGTCAAAACAGTGACAGTGATCACTGGAAGAATGTGACTGCTGCAGAGGAGATAAAAAGGTATAATGTAGTGTAGAACGTTCGAGATATTTGATCAAATATTTCAGAAGTCAAACATTTTCTTAATTCACCTATATATCTGTATCTGACGTCCAAAACGTCTGCGCGGAGGTCAGCACTACGTCAGATTTCCCTGTAAAGCCGGTGACGTGGGTGTCCTCCATCTGACAGCCCGTCTGCAGCAGGTTGAACACCTGTCACACCTCACTTTCTGCCAGTGAAGGTGACGGCCGACCTGCTGGTGGAGGCCGAAGCACAATGACTCAGCTGGAGAAGCTTTTTAATGTATTTTTGTTTTTTCTCAAAGGTTGAATGACGCATTTGTAAGACTTAACATCCGAATGGGGGCATTCATATGAATTTATTCAAACTGCAAGAGACGGAAATTTGTGTGCAAGTATAGGACCATTTAAAAAAAATATCACAGATTGGAACTGTAAGAGAGAAGAGCCACGTTCCTAAATACAACGCTGCACATTTGCCTCATTTTAACCAAATTATTTTCAAATTATGGTCTGACTTGTAAAATAATTTCAGCACAGAATGAAACTTGAAAGCAAATGCAAAAAAAAAAAAAAAAGGAGCAAGGAAGATGAACACCATCATTCAAGAATAATCTGTAAGACAACGCTGCTAGTATACATTTCAAATGTATGCATCAGATGTATGTTTACGCTCATTTATACTCGTCAAGATTTGGAGAACAGTAAGCAACATCCATGGGACATCCCATCCAATCATCTCACTGCTCGACCTGTTCTCTGCTCTGATTGGTGAGGCGGCAGGTATTTTTAGCTCCGGATCGTCAATAACAGCAGACACTTCTCCAGAGGTTTTAAATTGAGACGAACAGACAAGCCAACACTACAGCAAAACAGCATGACACAGCACTGCGACGCCGAGGGTCCTGTGAGCCACCGTCTATCCTGCAGCCTCCCAGCGTGCGTCACAGTTAACACAAGGCCTCCCTGAACTTTAACCTCTGGCACAATCTTTAATTAACGCCACAGAGAGCGAGAACGCGAGCAAATGGCTCTGATACGCGGAGTCAGAACTTCGGGTCCAGTGAGAGTGGAGGCACTATTAGTGCACTGCAGCACAACTGCTGCAACATTAAACTGCGAAGGACCATTTGTCAAAGTGCTCCTCCCCAGAAGTCCCCAATGTGAGGCCGTTTCTGAGGGGAGGAGAGTTAGCGGTCTCGTCCGCTGGCCTCAGAAGAAAACGATGACTCATACATCGATAAAGTTTAAACTGAACTGCCCTCTCATCCAGAGGATGGATACTCGCATATGTAAGAAGGGTGAAGTCGAGCTGCATGTCTAAATGATTCATGTCAAACAAACTATCATGCATGAACATAAAAGCAATTTTATTTGCCTCGAGGGTGAGAGATTAAGAGATGTAGTGGCGTAAGATGACAAACCAAGATCTTGAAACCCAGCCCAACTCTTCTAGGTTTTTACTCCACGCTAAATAAGACGCCGCGGGTCGCCACCAACAAAGAGGGCACAATATCACAAACAAGCCTAATCCTTTCAAATCAGCATAACAGATTTAACAGGGCGGGACTCTGTGCTTATTTCAACATGCTGGGCGTTGAAAAACAAACCCTGGGCTGTTGTGTCAGAGCAGTTTGAAGTCTGACGGTACTCAAGTTATCATTACTATTAAAAGATGCTGTGAAATTGAATAGACTGATGCAATAGAAGAGTGCCCCCCCCCCCCCCCCCCCCCCCACGGATCGGGAGTCAATGAGTCCCCGTTTCTCTGGGTCATGAGATCATTTACAACATTGGACATTCAGTTATAAAATACTGGATACATGACCAAATATTCTTAACTATTTAAAATCTTAACTGCTGATGAGTACAAAAAAGAAAGCATTGAGAGTATTTTGTCAAACATACTGACCCAAAGGCCAAGAATGAACTCGCTAAAATACAACACTGTGTAGTTTTACTTCTTCGGGTCTCTAAAGACAAATGAAACAATGTGACAATACAACATCACTCTTTGGTTGAACAACAACTCTTTAAAGAGCAACAATCCAAAAATGTTGGGAAAGGTAATATGCTGAGTGTCTTACACATTTGAGGCTCAATCGCAACAAAGGAAACCCCAAAAAGGAAATCACTAACCCAGAAGATTCTTTTGTTCCAGAACAATATACGTATTTCAAGATGTCAGGGAGCAAAAAATGTGACAGTAGGCAGTGGAATTCACTCTTTCCTGTAAACATACAATCTGATGATCTTACTGTTATAAGAGTACGAACCACACAGGAGCTACGTATGTCCGGAGCAGGACAGGGAAAAAGGCCCTTTGGTGCCATTCAGGAATGTCCATGAGGTAGACGCAGCAATCCAGTGCTGTACAGAAGAATTTGCAAAGCTAAAGGGGGGAAATACATATTGTTTCCACTGTCCCTCCACACTTCCTGTCTCACTTCACAGGCTGCAAACATACGTTCTGCAGAAACAGTTAAACACACACCTCAGAAAGTCCAGGAAGTTCCTCACTCTACACACACATTCCTAATTTTACCCCTTGACGCAGCCTCTTGTCTGGTGACAATGGCAGGAACGAAAAGCCCTGGAGAAGGATGTTTTTTTGGAGGGGAGGGCGGTTATTGTACCTCGTTTCCTTGAGCGGCGCAGCAGAGACCGCTGGAGAGTCAGCTGGGACGAGTGAACGAGAGGAGCGACACCCGTAGAGAACGTCCAAGGTCCAGAGATTTCCCGCCGGGCGATGACCACGTGTTTGGAGACGGAGGGAGAGACGTTGTATTGTTCTCCTCTCTCCTCCTCCTCCTCCTCCTCCTTCTCCCTCTCTCTGCTCCACCCCCCACTATTAGTGAGACGGATTAACTCCAAGAGCCGCTAGTCCGGAGAGTGTGTCTGGCTCGCTGTGTGCGGACACACGCACATCGCATCCATTACGCCTTCTCCATGTGATTCAGGCTGACGGATGAAACAGATGAACCCAGCAAAAACATGACAAGGACAATTGGCCTGAAAGTGGAGAATTTACTCATGGATGAGTGGTCCAGTTGCTCAATTCTCCAAACAGACTAAAGGCCTAATAAGCCAATTACACCAGGACTAAATTGCATGTGATGCAACACACACAAACACACAACAATGCATGCAATGCCGGCAGACTCCGGAGGTGACTCAGTTTCAGAGTGATGGAGAACTGGGGGTCTTCCATCTGGACAGGGGTGACCTTTCTTCTTAAGCCACCACAGGAGAGAGCAACGATTTGAGAAGTGGTATTTGAGTAGGAGCTGGAAGTGGAAAACTCGATGGAAAGGGAGCGGTGGCAGCCGCAGCTGTAATGACTGGCTCTGGGACAGATGTTTACCTGGAGATCACAGCAGATATGACGGCGTGGGGACCTGACAGCGTTGACATTTATAAAGTGAGACCCTACTGAGGCCAGTCCAGCGGGAGTCCAGTAACAGTGGAGGAGGTAACAGAGGAGAATCACTTGGATTAATATCACGGTGCAAACAGCAACCCTGTGGTGCAAATATTGTTCTCAGAAAAGCAGCAAATTGCGACGAATTTGAACAATTTCGCAAATCAATTGAGTGGAATGAGAAAGAAGCAAGCGATTTGTGATGAAGTTTCTCTGGAGGAACCAAAGAAATACCACACATATTACACGGTACTCAGCGTTGAATATGTGTCTGACCAAAATACCAAAAAAAGCAAAAAATAAATGATTCATTTAAATTATTTTTGTAGAGTTTTTAAAGTGTTTTAAATTTCTAATATATTAGTATTAATATATTTTGTTTGGTATTATGTAAAATAGGCATATCATTTAGTTATTGCTACTGAGAATTTAACAAAGATAAAAAAAGAAGAAAAAAACATGATGTAGATAGGTTTGCAGTTTTCAAGGTGTACATTTCAAATTTATTACCCAAATGAAAATAAAGTTGTGAACACCGACTGAATATCTATTATCAGATCACTGATGGCAGACACCTGCCTATCAGATCCTATCACATTCACACTGATGGCAGACACCTGCTATCAGATTCTATCACATTCACACTGATGGCAGACACCTGCCTATCACATTCTATCACATTCATACACCGTAGGCAGCACAGCTACGGGAGCAATTTTGGGATTAAGTGTCTTGCTCAAGGACACAACATGGGACTAGCGGAGCCGAGTTATCCACAGTCGCCCACACAGAAGGAATGGGCGATGGAGATGGAGATGGAGGAAGGGTGGAGAGGTGAAGGAGGGAGGAAGAGCTTAAGAAGCATCCTCTTCGTTGGTCACGCCCAAATCTCCTAAACATCCGTCTGAAGAAGGACGGCGTCCTCTTCTTCTGCTCCTCCAGTAATTTTATCTTTAACTTTGCTAACTCCAGGGCGTGCTCTGTCTCAACCAGGACCTTTGTGGAGTTCTCCTCCAGGTCTCTGATCTGGTTTGTCAGACTGATGATCTTGGCCTCATCACAAGTAAGACCCGTTTTCACCGGGACAGACGACGGGACTGTGGGGGGAGGTCCTGGACGGTCCTGAGTATCGGCAGCCGCGTTCTTCTGTGGCTGTAGTTAGGTACAACGGTGCTTTGAGCTTTAATGCTAACAGGATGCTAACGTATAATGTTTACCATGCTTACCATCTCAGTTATAACTTAGCATGTTATAAGTACAAGCCACGATAAAAAATCAAATTGTTGCCTATTCATTTTCTTACACTCAATAAATCAATTGTTTGAAAATCTGAAATCAAAGCGCTGAGCTGCACGTTTACTTTTTCCCTTGGAGCTGAGAAAGCCCTCCACAAACGTCTTGGAAACAGTCCCAGTTCCAAAGACAATGACTATGACTGTTGTCAATGACTGAAACCTTCAGTGAGAAAGCAGCCATCAATATCTTGTCGCATACAAAAATAATCCTCATCTGTGAAACTGGGACATGCAGTTGATAATTGCTCTCCTGCTCACAGCGTCGCGCTGAACCGCTGTGAGCAAAACAAACAAATTACACTGAATCTGCTTTGAAGCCCTGTGATGTAGCTACATTTAGAAACAACTCTTAACAGCAGCATACGACGGAAGTATAAGAGCATTCATGTGTTTATGTGGAGTAACGGCACGATGGCGGTTAATTGCATTGAGCTTCGGCGTCGTATTGAGCAAGTGGGTCACTAGATAGTGACTTCAAAACCTGCGTGTGGTAAATAACTGTTGCTAGGTAGCCTTAAAGTTTGACGAGTGATGTTCACAAAAGGAGCTTTAGTGTGGACTTTCAAACGTGCAACATCCATCAAATATCTCTCACAGATGCCTATCGGAGAAATAATGAAGCAATCAGTGCAACCACTCAGCACGCTAATTACCAGCGCTAGTCCGGACGCCCACCGGCAGCTTCTCAGAGTGTGTGTGTGTGTGTGTGTGTGTGTGTGTGTGTGTGTGTGTGTGTGTGTGTGTGTGTGTGTGTGTGTGTGTGTGTGTGTGTGTGTGTGTGTGTGCTTTTTTAAAATGCTTTCCAATAGAAAAATGTCTCACCAACAGACGTTTAATTACTACAGGATGGAGAGCTTTGGTTTGTGTGTGCCATCACTCATGGCTGAATTAATGAATAGATAAACAAGCCGGACTCAGCACGGTTTGGATGAGATTGGTGACACCACAAACACACACTCAGTCACACACACACACACACACACACACACACACACACACACACACACACACACACACACACACAGTCAGCAGTGTTTAATATTATGGATGAAGTGGTGGTTCAATGCTGTGGTGGGGCAGAGATGGAGCCGAGAGCTTGCGGGTGATTTGTTTGGTAAGCTTCACAAAGTCTATTATTAGGTGATAAACCACATATGATGATACACGCCCTTTTGTTCTGACATCACACGGGTAAAATAATGAACAACATGAAAATTATACCTATATTTCACTAGGAAAGTTCATGGAGTTTTTTTGTCTCAGACAGATTAACAGATGGGTGACAAATTAAAAGAAAAACTAGTAGATGTCTTCAAATAGATTGTTATGTGTACCATAAGAGTGTAAAACCTAAATATATTAATTCAACGATTAATACAACAGAGAAAAAGCAGCAAACTGTCATGTTTGAGAAGCTGGAACCAGTAAATATTGGTCATTTTTCCTTTTTTTTTTATTAATAATTTCAGCTCTAGATTTAATGTTTATTGATTTTCTTTGCATTTAGCTTTAGGCTGGTTTAAACCACCACAGAGCAGAGCTGGAAAGAGACAAAACGGTGCCAGACAAAATGAACGTCAATGGTCTTCCAGTGGCCTGTTTATGGCAATCGTAGTTAAACGTCAAATGTTTGGCCCCGCGGGGGGGACGGAGCCGGCCTGAAGAGAATTTTTGCAGGTGTTGCTGCCTCCATCACTGTGCTGCATCTCTCTTCTGTGTGATGTTGGGCATGGGACAATACATCGGGGATGAGCAGCAGGATCTCATCTCATCTCATCTTCGAGCGCTTATCCGGGATCGGGTCGCGGGGGCAACAGCTCCAGCAGGGGACCCCAAACTTCCCTTTCCCGGTGCCACATCAGCCAGCTCTGACTGGGGGATCCCGAGGCGCTCCCAGGACCAGTTTGGAGATATAGTCCCTCCACCTGGTCCTGGGCCTCCCTCGGGGTCTCCTACCAGCTGGTCGTGCCTGGAACACCTCCCTAGAGGCATTACCCCCTCAGTTGAAGTCAACAGAGTCCCATCCTTACTGTATACAGCTTGGATGTTTCCCCGTTTTCCCCTCCTGAGGTTCCAGATGGTTTTCCAGAAACACCTTGGTGCCGACCGAAAGTCCTTCTCCATGGCCACTCCGAACTCCTCCCACACCCGCTGCTTCGCCTCCTTCACGGCAGCGGCTGTAGCCCTTCGGGTCTGTCGGTACCTTGCAACTGCCTCAGGAGTCCTCCGGGATAACATATCCCAGAAGGAGCAGCAAGATTTGTAATATATTAGTATTAATATATTTTGTTTGGTATTACGTAAAATAGGCATATCATTTAGTTATTGCTACTGAGAATTTAACAAACATAAAAAAAGAAGAAAAAAACATGACGTAGATAGGTTTGCAGTTTTCGAGGTGTATATTTCAAATGTATTACCCACATGAAAATAAAGTTGGGAACACCGACTGAATATCTATTATCAGAATCATTATAACTGTATTTTAACTGCTACTGTGTAAAGGCAATACTGCTGAAGCATCTTATTTGTTTAAAGTGTTTGCAAACCAAATGTTATTGCACTTTTGTTCATAAAGAAGTACTTTTAAAATAAAAGTGCGCAATACACTTTTGAATTCATTATTGAATTTTGTGATTAATCACATTAATCTCCGAGCAGATCTATCACATTCACACTGATGGCAGACACTTGCTATCAGATTCTATCACATTCACACTGATGGCAGACACCTGCTATCAGATTCTATCACATTCACACTGATGGCAGACACCTGCTATCAGATTCTATCACATTCACACTGATGGCAGACACCTGCTATCACATTCTATCACATTCACACTGATGGCAGACACCTGCTATCAGATTCTATCACATTCACACTGATGGCAGACACCTGCTATCAGATTCTATCACATTCACACTGATGGCAGACACCTGCTATCAGATTCTATCACATTCACACTGATGGCAGACACCTGCTATCAAATTCTATCACATTCACACTGATGGCAGACACCTGCCTATCAGATTCTATCACATTCACACTGATGGCAGACACCTGCTATCAAATTCTATCACATTCACACTGATGGCAGACACCTGCCTATCAGATTCTATCACATTCACACTGATGGCAGACACCTGCTATCAGATTTTATCACATTCACACTGATGGCAGACACCTGCCTATCACATTCTATCACATTCACACTGATGGCAGACACCTGCCTATCACATTCTATCACATTCACACTGATGGCAGACACCTGCCTATCACATTCTATCACATTCATACACCGTAGGCAGCACAGCTACGGGAGCAATTTTGGGATTAAGTGTCTTGCTCAAGGACACAACATGGGACTAGTGGAGCCGAGTTATCCACAGTCGCCCACACAGAAGGAATGGGCGATGGAGATGGAGGTGATGAAGGAGGGAGGAAGAGCTTAAGAAGCATCCTCTTTGTTGCTGTCACGCCTAAATCTCCTAAACAACCAACTGAAGCATGACGGCTTCTTCTTCTTCTGCCCCTCCAGTAATTTTATCTTTAACTTCGCTAACTCCAGGGCGTGCTCTGTCTCAACCAGGGCCTTCCTCTCGTCTTGTCGTTTTTGGACTTCTCTCTCCAGCATCTGTTTTGTCTCAACCAGGACCTTTGTGAAGTTCTCCTCCAGGTCTCTGATCTGGTTTGTCAGACTGATGATCTTGGCCTCATCACAAGTAAGATCCGTTTTCACCGGGACAGACGACGGGACTGTGGGGGGAGGTCCTGGATGGTCCTGAGTATCGGCAGCCGCGTTTTTCGGCGGAACTGTGGCGGGAATAAGATCCGTTTTCACCGGAACAGACGACGGGACTGTGGGGGGAGGTCCTGGACGGTCCTGAGTATCGGCAGCCGCGTTTTTCGGCGGAACTGTGGCGGGAATAAGATCCGTTTTCACCGGAACAGACGACGGGACTGTGGGGGGAGGTCCTGGACGGTCCTGAGTATCGGCAGCCGCGTTTTTCGGCGGAACTGTGGCGGGAATAAGATCCGTTTTCACCGGAACAGACGACGGGACTGTGGGGGGAGGTCCTGGACGGTCCTGAGTATCGGCAGCCGCGTTTTTCGGCGGAACTGTGGCGGGAATAAGATCCGTTTTCACCGGGACAGACGACGGGACTGTGGGGGGAGGTCCTGGACGGTCCTGAGTATCGGCAGCCGCGTTTTTCGGCGGGACTGTGGCGGGAATAAAATCCGTTTTCACCGGGACAGACGACGGGACTGTGGGGGGAGGTCCTGGACGGTCTTGAGAATCAGCAGCCGCGTTTTTCGGCGGGACTGTGGCGGGAATAAGATCCGTTTTCACCGGGACAGACGACGGGACTGTGGGGGGAGGTCCTGGACGGTCCTGAGTATCGGCAGCCGCGTTTTTTGGCGGGACTGTGGCGGGAATAAGATCCGTTTTCACCGGGACAGACGACGGGACTGTGGGGGGAGGTCCTGGACGGTCCTGAGTATCTGCAGCCGCGTTTTTTGGCGGGACTGTGGGGGGAATAAGATCCGTTTTCACCGGGACAGGCTGTTTCTTGCTTCTATATAGTAATCTGTCTGTAACAGATCGTGGTGCGAAGTAGACTTCAGTGTCTGCCACAGACTTTACTCTCTGTCGAAGACTTTGGCCGTCTTCAACTTGTTGTGGAACGGTTGTCATTTTGGTGTTCCACTTTAAAACACTGTGGTTTTTCGGCAGAACTGTGGGGGGAGGTCCTGGACGGTCCTGAGTATCGGCAGCCTCGTTCTTCGGCGGGACTGTGGGGGGAATAAGATCCGTTTTCACCGGGACAGACTGTTTCTTGCTACTATACAGTAAACTGTCTGTAATAGACTTTACTCTCTGTCGAAGACTTTGGCCGTCTTCAACTTGTTGTGGAACGGTTGTCATTCTGGTGGTCCTCTTTAAAACACTGTGGTTTTTCGGCAGGACTCTGGGGAGAGATCCTAAACAGTCCCAAGGATCGGGAGCCCTGTTTCTCTGTTTCTTGCTTCTATACAGTAATCTGTCTGTAACAGATCGTGGTGCGAAGTAGACTTCGGTGTCAGCCACAGACTTTACTCTCTGTCGAAGACTTTGGTCGTCTTTAACTTGTTGTGGAACGATTGTCATTTTGGTGTTCATTTTGGTTGTCATCTTTAAAATACTGTGAATTTGAGATATTGTGAAGTTCCTACCAAATTAAAGCACACATCAAAGCATCAAAACATCAAAGCCACTTTTCACATACATTCCATCACCATGGATACAAGGACTGCAAACTTGCTAGTGACATAGCAGCGTTACCACGGAGACGGAAAGCTACACACTAACTGCCAGTTAACACTAACTGTGTTAATTGGTGTTAATTTTCCAGTGAAAAATATTTTGAGTTGATCAGTGTTGATTTGGGTGTTCCTTTAGCACTTGCAGTGCTGAAATAGCTCTGGGGACGCGGCGAGTTAACGTAAAGCTCTCCTGACTGAGTTACGTACACATCCGGTTTTAACGCGCTCTTCTTGAACTCACGGTGACGCGGAGAAAACTCGGGTGTCCGGAATATACTATTTCAGAAGGTAAGAAGAAATATATTTACTTAACCAGGCTGTTTGTCTTCATATTAAATGATGTGTTAACGTCAAGTGTGGTGCGACGTGATTTAGTTATAAGTTAGTGGAAGAGTGAAGAATGGAGCGAATGCCCAGGGGGAAGCAGAGCAGCGGGCCAAACCTCACGGACATTATTTAAGAGTTGCTGTGGTGACTGAAACGTGGTGTTGCATGTTGTATCTTATTTACTACACATCACAGCCAACCATTTTGCAAACAATGCAACTATATGTGTTAAAATGTTGGATGTGTTTTGCTACGTGCTGTAACTCTTTCTCTGCCAACAGCAGTCGTGCAATGTTTTATTTTTTGTAACTTTGTACTAGCCAGGCTAGCTGTTTCCTCCTGCTTCCAGTCTTTATGCTAAGCTAAGCTAACATCGTCCCTGTGCTAGCTCAGTGATCAACAAACGGACATGAGATTGGTATTGATCATCTAACCCCCAGCAAATGAGTGTAATCCCGAAATGCCAAACTATTTCTTCAAGGATTATGTGGTAACATTTGCAAACACACTGCTGCTATTGGTCCTTTAAGCCGACTGTGTGCGATGTGGAATAAATCCAACAGCGTCAGATACATAAACCATCATTATTACAGTGTTGAGAGGGAGAGAAAAACCACTGCAGTTACTACAGCATGTTCGACATGTCGTACACCACAGCGAGCTGCAGTCTCTTTACAGCAGTGATGGGGGAGTGATGGGGGGGGCCTTGTGCCGCCTGTCGTTCACAGCAGTGCCATTCTCAATACATATGGGGTAATCTGGCTGTGAACATGGCCCTGGTGGTTCAGTGGATCAGGGGCAGAACCAAAGCACAACTGTGAAAGTTAGTGAAGGACATTTAAAAAGAGGAGATATTTCCAGGTTCCCTTAAAGCCAGACGTCTGCCCGGTGGCTGTCCACTCAGACTTTGTTGTTGCCATGTTGCTCCTTTCTGCTGCCAACGCGCCGTACTCACTCCAGCATCAAAGTCCTCCCTACACGGGTATAGTGGCACTGTCTCCATGGTGATGTAGCTGCCACAAACCACAATCCCTGCCACCACTACCAGCACCACAAACACTTACTAGGCACAATCCCACTGTGACGCAATTTCTTTTTTTTTTTCTTCCCAAATTTAAAACGCCGCTCTGTGTGTGGAAATTAATTTGCGGCGCCGACGCCTCTCTCCGTCTTATTCAGTATTAATGCCGTCTCAGATTACTAGACAGCTTTCCAGCCCCCCTGGGGCCACGAATCTCTTAGACCGCAAGAGCGAGACGGAGAAGGAGGAGGAGAACGGGAGCATAGCCACATAAACTGCTCCCTAATTGGGGGTGACAAGCGTTGGTAGTTTCGTATTTGAGGAGTTCTCCCAGAGGTGGTTATTGCAATGATTACAATGAAATGTCAGCTCCCATGACACCAGATACCAGATAGGAAGACATCAGATACATACTGTGTCACCATTCTGGCTTACGCGCTAGCAGCATGTATACTAAGAGTTTCTAGGTAAACAACCTTTTAAAAGAGCAGCTGGGCACTCTGTATCGCAGCCTGACTAATCTTTCTTCTTCCATCTCCTCTTCCATTTCATTTTACCTCATGTGACCTGGACCAGGACTTGCCTTTTGCATTGCCAAGCACTGCACATGAGTCACATCGCTGCTCTTCAGCCCATCAATCAGGCTCTCCAGCAGCCATGAAATGAGACATATGCGGCATTGGGCCGGGCACGCAGAGAAAACAATGGTTTGATATTCTCAAAAGCTCCAGATTTCCTTTCCTGTCATTCAGACTGCCTCGACTTGGACCCGAACAGCGGGAAAAGGAAGCCACACTACTACGTTTCCATTTTAAAACGCATATCTTTTGCTACGTTTACAGAGAGTGTCCACACCAGGCCGGAGTTATAGAGCACCGAAAACAGACCAATTCAAAAATGCTCCCGAGGACGGATACGTTTGAAAACTCCGGGGTTACAACAACGGAGCAGAGAGGAAACGAGTGAGAGACGTGTGTTGAGCACATTTATTGACCCATAATCTAGTAAACTTTGATTTGTAAATGTTAATTTTATAGTAAATTTGATGTGTCTGTGTGAGAGAGAGAGAGAGATCAAGACCTGCAGTGTTGTAACTAAGTTTGAAAAATAAAACTTCTAAAACTTTCCACAAAATGTGTCTGTTTGAGTTCCTAGAGGAAGATTTTAGAGGAAGAGCTTAAGTATCAAACACGACCTTTCATTATTAAAGACTACTCTAATACTTTGTTGCATATTCTGTAAATAAGCAACCAATCGACTTCCTGTTTACACCGGCACCTACGCAGGTGCCGGTGTAAACAGGAAGTCGATTGGTCCAACTTCCCAATGTACCTGAATAGTCACGTGATATTCGTTTTCAGGCGTGCCAGTATGGACGGAAAACGTAAAAAAAGAAAACGTATTAGTGTGGATGTAGCCTGAATCACATGCTGGGCTTTGGCAAGGTGATTACAAATGCAGAAGGTTTGTGTTTTTTTGTATTTGGGAAAAGCAAATGCTTTGATTTAGGTTGCAGGGTAAAGTAGCAATGACCAAGCATTTAAGACAAGATAGGGGAGTTGTTGTCGTCCCCCCCCCCTCGCCTCAATCCTCCACTACAATTAGCTGCTGACAGTGATATAGAGCGCAATAATAAGCTCTAGCATGGGGATGGGTCTCCTCAGTCCCCAGCATATGGTGCCACTTTAATCTGCAGCCTCTATCAGATGAGTCTGGACAGAAGACGAGGTTTGATTTCAACTGACTGCATGCTCAGAGGCCTGGAGTCTGGATAAATACAAAGAACTCTGAATACAATTTGCTGTAACCGAAAAGTAGGACTGACAAGTATTCACAAATTATAAATGAAATGATTTTTAGTGTTGCGAGAAGTTCAGCGCTGAAAGAATAAATATCCAGATTGGAGAAGTTGCCAAGGAAACCAGAGACTAGAGGTTTTCTCTCGCTCTCTTTTTTCTTCTGTCTTATTTTTTTTTTTACACTTCTCTCGGTGAGAGGATGGTGATTTGCTTCCTTGCTAGCCGGGGTCACAACCCACCTTCCATTAGAGTCTCAGTAATCCTCATAGGTGAGCCCAACCTCAGACCCCGTAATCATCGGGCTGACACCTGCTAGTATTGTCCCCCTCCATCACATGACCCCCCCGGGCTGGGGTCTGCAGGGGTAACGTGTCACCCCTCCCACAAGGCCTTCTCATAATCCTATTAGAGCCGGTCATCTGAGTTGCATTAAAAAAAAAAATGTGATGATTGATCCTAAAACACAAACCCTCTGTGTCCCGAGGGCGCCTACAGAGGAGTTCCTGTGTTTCACTTTTCACATGTGGGTATTAAACATGCCTCACACCACAAAATATGACGCACATTTTATCATTTTTAGAAGATTGTTTTTTTTCTATTTTTGTGTGGCAAGCTTGATTAAAGGGGCTCTCGGATGTTAACAACACAAACACTCGAGACGAGAGAAAGGAAAGAGTTGTTTGATTAGTGACTGGTAAGCTTAAAAGGTCCTGCCTGAAGGGATAAAGTCTAAATCCAGCCTCATGACTGCCTTATACAAGAAGGCACTGGAGATTTCTTTAGCATTTGCACTTCAGAGCATTTAATATAAAAA
Source organism: Cebidichthys violaceus (assembly GCF_023349555.1). Taxonomy (NCBI): domain Eukaryota; kingdom Metazoa; phylum Chordata; class Actinopteri; order Perciformes; family Stichaeidae; genus Cebidichthys; species Cebidichthys violaceus. The sequence continues at coordinate 12,489,180 of NW_027176318.1, forward strand.
AAAAAATCCCTTTTAAATATATCAAAATATTTAGGTTGATTTATTGGCTGATTATAAAATAGTACTGACTTCAACAGACTACATATCTTTTTGCCTTTTGCCTTTTTTTGCCTTTCCTCATTTGTGTGAGAATGATGCTGCAGCACTGAGGGGTCATCCTGTTTGACACAAGCAGGTTAAATATTTCAGATTATAATGTTTCTGAACAAACCTTTATTATAAAGGTCTTTAGTCTACAGCCATGCTAGCGGCTCTGTGAGGCTAAATGCTAACGTCAGCATGCTAACACGCTCACGGTGACAATGCTAACATGCTGATGTTCAACATCTTAGTTTAGTTTGTTAGCATGCTATGATTTACTACTGGTGGACCAATGGGAATTTGCAGGTATTTGGTTATAAACCAAAGTATTGGACAAATTAAATATTTGACCGCTGTCGGTGGCTTAAAACCACAAATGTGAAGCTCATGGGGGCACAATAGGGAAAGTCAGAGGAATACCAAAGTCTCTACGATACATCATGTGGAAATCATAAATGTTTGCATCTACATTCCTGCCAATGAATCTAGAGGCTGTTGAGATATTTCCCTTGATTAACGAAAACTTTGACCTGCTGGTGGCTCCAGATGAAAAGTCACAGCCAAAGTCATTCGGGTTCATCCTCTGGGCACCATGAAAGTATATACTGAAAATGAAACGTATGCTAAAAGCTCCATTATTTTTGCTTAAGCTTGAACTCAAAATCCTTTTTTTCCCCCACTCAAAGTTATAAACAAGCCTGTGTGTGTGTGTGTGTGTGTGTGTGTGTGTGTGCGTGTGCGTGTGCGTGTGTGTGTGAACTTTAACTCTCTGAGGGTCTACTGCACATGTTCCTCAGCCTGCTTTATTAGCTCTATCAAATACTGCCCCAAATCTCTAAAGCAACACTCAAAAATCGCCTTACATAACACATTATCAGGGGCTACTTCCTGAGGAGGGACCTGCTTGGGCCCTTTCGCCCCTTGGGTCCCTCTCGGCACAGAGGGTGACCATCAGTGGGTGGAGGTGCAGATTGGAGTGGCATGGCTGCAGCTGAGGAATGTGAGGAATTCCCCTTGTAAACACCTCGTGCTCCGACGGTCGCCACGCTCTTATCTCCCCGTGCCCGTCGCCCCCTTTCATCATCATAATGGTTCGTTATCCATTACCATCTATCTGCTCCACCTATGCTTGGTCGGGGCAGGTGGGGTTGATAGCCCCAGTGGTCCAACAGAGCCTGCTCTGATACCACTGTATATATATACAGTATGAAGGCTTTCAAAAGTTAACACTTTTTATCTTTTTGAAGTATGACTAGCCGTCTGGTCCGATGGGAACGCTCCTTAGCTGATAGCATCATAAGTGGCTGAGGGGGAAATGTATTTTTCTTTTTGGTTTTTCGCTTGCTTTTCAAAGTGGCGCCTCCCCCCCCGTGGTTCCTGTATACGTGCCCCCCCCCTCCTCTCAGCTTAAAGTCATTTTGAAAGCAGCTGAGGGCCTTCGTTAATGCTGCGTGGCATTTATGAAACACAGGAAAAGGAATGGCGCAGGCACAGGCTGGCTTTTTTCCTCCCATTGCTTCAGTGAAATCCTGTTTTGTCAGGCCGGACGAAAGCTGCAAAGTCCCTCGCATATACTGTGCAGCATGAGGGGCCCATGGGGGCCTGCATTCCACCTCATGGTGTACCACTCTCTACCAGTCATCAGTGATGCTTACTTAAAAGCATGAAACCCATGAAACACTGCCACAGTCACATTCCCCAACAGTTTCCCATCAGCTCGGACTTTCTGCTGCAAGAGTCAGAAACCAGATTTTCCCTTTTCCTGGAACTTCCCTCATACGTTTGTTTAGGAGAGCTCTGTTGCTCTGGAAGCGAAAGCTGATAATTTCCGGGCGTTTTCAGTGTCGATGTAGGCTTTTCCTGACATTGCAGATAAGAGTGCAGCTGTGGCGATTGTTCAGCCATTGCCTTCAAAAAGATTCTTCCTCATGTTGACAGTATCACACCAAATAGGGAGGTGTTGAAATGACTGACGCACACTTTGGCCTCCATCATACAGGACAACATCAGAAAGAATTGGCAGGATTTGTTGGCGATAACCTACTGCCCAAATCATCTAAATGCAAATTTCTTCTTTTTGAATTGCTTAGTATATAAAATATAAGGAAATATTGAAAAATATCCACCACATACAGTATGTATTCCCAGAGCCCACATTGGCATCTTCAAACTACTTGTTTCCTTCATCAACATACACAAACCTGCAAATATTTAATTTAAAATGACATAAAGCAGCAAATCCTCACAATTGAGAAACTGAAACCAGAGAACCGTTGGAGTTTATTAATGCTAGCTCAACAAATAATGAATGGATTTTCATGAAATTGTACAGATGTTCACGGTCCCAAGAGGATGAACATATAAATTGTGCATACTCCTGACTTGAGGTTCACATTTGCAGTTTTATGTACATGTTGCTACATACTGAATAGATTTCCATTTATTCTAGTGAAGACATTTTGTGTTCCCCAGAGGATGAATTCTCACAACTTTGGTGATAATGACATTCTAACTAATGTGTGTAGCATATATCGTAGTCTATGCTTGGCACACTGAAGAAGTTTCAGTTGGTTGCAATTTCCAAACTCACCACTAGATGTCCATAAATCCAGCATACTGGACCGTTAACTTCGGACAATATCGAACCAATTCAATCAGTGAAAGGTTGCTAAAAAACAAAAGGATTTGGGACTAACAAACATTTTTTTCATTGAGCATTTTCTGATCAACTGCAATCTATAACACAAATCACCTTTATGTATCTAGTTACATTCAATACATGTGATATCTCTCCAGATGCACAAGGCATAAATGTCCTCATTATTGTTAAGTACTTTGCAGATATGTTCCCTAATACCCATTCATGGTATCACAGCATGTCAGCTGCGCCCCGAGGAAGCTGTCAGCTACAGATGTCAATACCCCCGCTGACCCCTCTCCCTCCCCCTACCACTGCACACACATGGCACTGGAGGATTGTCCCCCCCAGAACAAAGGAATGGGGGGTTTCTGTGGAGAACAGGCAACCAAACATTCCTGGCACAATGGAGAGAGTGGCCGGCAGGTTCAATTAGTATACACTTTACTTTACGGCCCATACGATCCCACTGTGCTTGAAAACAAAGCTGGAGCTCCACACTCAAACGGGGCATTTGGTGATGCCGGTTTGTTCCCGGTGGTCTTGCGTTTTAAGAGAGTTCCTCCTATTATCTGCTTTGTTGCTGCCATGTTGCCTGAGAAATAAAACCACTTGAAGGGCACTTAGGGCAGAGATCCTCAGGTTGCAAGATTGATTGGTCTAAAAAAAAAAAACAACCTTTAAACTCCTTGTTATTGGAAGTAAACAAGCCAACCACTGTTGTTAATAAACTGGGATTACAGCCAGTCACTGCAAGGCATCTTTACCATCAATCTTTCCAAGAATGTAGTGCCACCCAAATTCTAATGAAACACTTTGGAGCACATTTCCTTAATTGACCATGATGCTCTTTTTATTTTTAATTGCCAAGAGAGAGTAAAACATGTTGAATCCCACCAAACAAACATTGTGTTTGCTCCTTTCTTTCCAGTGACATTTTCCAGGAATCTTCCAGAGAACCGAGAACTTCCACATCATGCAATGCATTAAACGACGCTCTGCACTAACAGGACACCATATACCGTTACAGTCATAGTTGGATGCAGCGCTGACAGCGATTAGAGGCTCGGGTCTGTGACTGTCACTGGGAACCTTCCACCAGGATTGCAACAAATCGGATCATCAACGTGATCAATACGCAAAACGGCAGGCTGTTGTAAGAGCAGCCAATACGACACAGTACAGGTAGGTTACACAGCAGAGGGCGAGCTGTCTGATCCGAAGTACACACGCATAAACTGATGTACTCACCTATTATACACAAGGTGCGCCGTTACGTCGGGTACTTGGCGTATCCGAGAGAAATGAAACCCCAAAAGCCGCCGTGTCTCTCTTCACAGCATCCAGGCGCACATGTTGCCAGTCCCCACCGGGAAACGTCACGACCAGGAGCTGCAACAAGAAGCCAAGTGAAGCACCCTCTGCGGGAGCGGACCGTGTGGCTGCGGGTCGCCGCACAGCGTGTCCAGCCGCTGGATGAGAGATTTGCGTCGGTGCGCCACCCTACCGCCGGACCCTCTGCGCCCACCTTCTCCTCACTCAGCCTTGACGGGGTGGAATATAGCGGGCACGCAGTAGGCAAACTGTCCGCCTCGAGTGCACCGTGATCCGCGCGGCCGCCGCTGCTGCTGCTGATGATGATGATGATGATGAAAACTGTGATCCGCGATCGCTTCGTGAATGCGTGGTGCGCAATTAAAGAGGCGCGCAGGACGCCGGTGCCACCCACTAAAGGAGGTTTTCGTGGTGAGTGTACGGACGGGGAATTTTAATGAGGGCCGCTGCAGAGTTCCCCCTCCCCTGATCGGAGGAGTCGTGCTCTCCGCGGGCTCAAATCCAAACTGTCCCGACAAAAAGAAGACCTTAAAGTTACCTGACGGGAGAGGAGGGAGCGGAGCGCCGACATGAAACTCAACTGTTGGCCACGGGCCAGTCAAACAAAGTGGGAGATTAGCCCGTGGGACACCTGTTGACTGCAAACAAGTTCAGATGCACTGACTCAGATCAACCAAAGCCGACTGTGCAATGAAACCTGTGCTCGGCTATTGTGCCATTTAATCTCCGCAAAGCCTCACTGCTCGTCTCTCGTGGTGCACTGCTGCAGAAACATTAAAGCTGCAGGATCTTTGACGGACAAGCTTCCAGAGCAGCTGATATTGATGTGAAATGCTTAATTGATTAATTGGCAATCCTTTACGTCATTAACTTAAAAAAAACTATATTCCTACAGCTTGCTTTTTATTCATGTATTTGTTTTATTTTAGACGAAATGAGAACACAATTTGCTCCAGAATCTATAACAAAATAAAGTCCTGAAATAAACATGGATGAATATAGAGGACAGTGGACCATTGCAGGGCATATTCATTCATGCTCCACATAACCTCTGAGTCATATATTGGGGAGGGTAGGAGAAACAAATAGGATGGCTACAATGTATTCCTTATATTAGCGCTAATTAAAGAAAATACATTTTGCAGATAATATACGCCCTGCAGGCTCCAGTGGGCTTCTTCTTTTACCCGGATAGTTTTAATCTCTTTTAATCTGACGACTCATTTTTAAAAACCTTTTAGTTTGAGTTATACTAAAATAGAGTCACATTAGACCATTTCATAAGAGTCTTTGGTCAGTTAAGTGTAGAGTGCTACAGGTCAGTTCTCAACCTGTGGGTCGGGACCCACTGAGGGGGTCACGTGATTTATCTGAGGGGTCACAAGAAGATTAACAGAGTAGGAAAGAGATTTTGATTCTTGTGAAATGTTGAACACTTTCAGGATTTAAATGTAAATATCTGAAAACCGCTGGTGGAACAGCTCACAACTTATTACCATATGAGATGTGTGGTGGGAACCACTGTTCTATAGGGATAACAGAGAGTAGTGTTGGTGGTAAGGAGTGGATTTTTGTTCAAACCTCTACAAGTGAAGCTACTCCTTCCTTCGTCGGAGGCCCCGAGAGGCTTTCATAGACCTGGCAGCCTGAGTCACACTCCTCTGTCAGAGCAGCTCTTTCTCCTCTAATCCCACACCTCTTAAACAGCAGCTCAAGCGCTGAATCTGCGTGGAGGCCGTCAGCTGGTCGATCTATTAGGAGGTTAAACCACTTACCCGTCCATATGGGAGGCAACAGGGGCGTCTAACCTCGGCCGGCACCCTGGTATGAAACGGCACATTGCTCGACCAAAGGCCTGAATCAACAACGGGTAAACAAAGTCTGGTGTTTTTCTGCATGAGGAGATCAACAGCAGATACAAGTGGGCCACGATCACATGGGTGAGGAAGAGTACGGCCGGCTGGTTTGACAGAGTACAGACACAAAGTGTGCTGACTAACCGTGTGAACAAAGCATATATAGATGCAGAGGCAGGTTTAGCTTTGACGAAACAATCAAAAAGTGATTCATTGCATTCACCTTTTAATACAGGGAAACAGCCACACAGATATGACCTAAATATCAGTCAACAGGAAAATAAATAAAGTTATATATGCTAATAATCCTTTCCAAAGGTATAAAACGGCTCATTAGAAACTTGCTTTCTCACTGTGTTGCTGAGGAATCACTTGTAACACAGTCCTGAGTCAGACAGTGACGATGTACTGCCCTTCACAGGCCACACAATATTATTGCACCCAATTACAGAACGTGACTCGGCACTTTTTTTTTTTTTTTCCAGACCTTCATTAAGTCATCCATCATGGCTACACTCTCACAGTTCACTGCACAAACTGCAATGCACTGGATTTAGGACGGCAAAAAAAAAAAAAAAAAGCCAAAACAAATGCTAGTCATTTTATTTTTAGCAGAAGAGATAAAAGGAAAACGAGTCTTATTTACAATCATTTCAAAGACAATATTTCGGGGCTACATTTCAGTTCAGACGCGTCTTCTTCAGCCTGGAGTTGTCTGCGGCTGCTTTGCGCTTACGTGACGGAGTGCCTGGAGCTTCTTCAGAGGCAGCTTCAGTCAGGTGGTACAGCTCGATAGGCGGGGTGGGCTCCTGGTTCAGTGCAATAAAGCTCAGCTTTAACACTTAATCCACGGAGTCTAAGTTAACACTAATGAAGTGATCTTTTTTTTCTTGCTATATAAAGACATTTAAAGATCATAAGACATGTTAAACAGTCTATTATAGTCAGCATATATGAATAAAACATTTTTACAAGGCGTATACACTGTCAGGATGCATCTTGTTACGTTTACATCAACATTACAACGAATTATCTAAGGCTTTGTTATTCGCAATACGCCGATAATTCATTTGAAACGCTTCTCTAACCTGCATGAGGTAGTCTGCGATGTACTCGGGCTTCAAGCATTGGACTCCGTGGGAGGTGGCCTCCGACACGTCCACTCTGAAGTCTCCGGGCTTCAGCCGGCTGAAGTCTGCAAACAGGTGAGAGGCCTCCTTGTACAAGGACGGGGAGGGACTCGGCAGCACCTGCACACACACACGCACACACACACACACACACACACACACACACACACACACACACACACACACACACACACACACACACACAGAGAGAGAGAGAGAGAGAGAGAGACCGACAGACAGAGACAGACAGAGAGAGAGACCGACAGACAGAGATAGACAGAGAGAGAGAGAGAGACAGAGATAGAAATACAGAGACAGAGAGAGACAGACAAACAGAGACAGAGAGACAGACAGACAGACAGACAGACAGAGACAGACAGAGACAGAGAGAGCGAGAGCGAGAGAGCGAGAGAGAGATTAAAAAGGTAATTCCCCACTTTGTTGTGATATGTCATAACGTCTGATTAAATCATTTGCCTTTTCGCTAAGCTTTCTTTTCTCAGCGCTTTGCTCTTTCAGTGATTGCACTCTGTGGTTGAAACTGTGAAGTAATACCAGCTCTTTCAGAGTTTTACAGCGGAGATGATTCACCTCGTCTGAAACAAAGACCAGCAAATGTCAAATGTAATGATTGGGCCTGTTGTTTTCAGAGTCATCTCCCAACTGAACGGATCACGAGGCGAGATGTGAATATGTATAATTAGATCATTTGACAGCGCTATAAGCAGATTATAACACATTATAAGTATGTTTATAATTAAATTAAATATATTAAATAAAGTACTACCAACTCTTCCTCTCTGATAAACAGTTAGCCGTTTGCCTGATTTGAAAACAGCAATAGTGACGAGTAGACGATGTAGGACTTCAACAAATAAACAAGCAGCAACCTTCGCTCTGCCAGACTGCAGTAACCGCCTGAAGCCTGACTCTCTGTTCTGGTCGATGTTCAGCATGACCGTCCATCCACTGAAGGCTCCCTGAAAAACATATATATATATATATATACGTTTAATAATGCATAGAGTACTTTAACACCCTAGTAGCAGACAATACAATAAGGACAGTGATGAGGACAGTGATGAGGACTGTCGGTACCTCTTGCTCCGAGCGTCCCTGCAGGGTTTTCCTCCAGCGCATGGCAGCTAACGCCAGCCTCCTCTGCTGGGAGGTGATGGAGGGCAACGCGTCCAGGATGGAGCTACTGCCCCACTCGTACTCGTCCTCCTGGAACACACACACACACACACACACACACACACACACACACACACACAGGTAAGGATGAATAAAGCCACTCTAAATAGGAGTGTTAATAGACCATAAATCCTCAGATCCTGACCCGGATGAAGCGATCCACAGAGCGGCAGGTCTCCAGGTACGAGCGGTGCAGGATCCATTTGCCCGCCGCCATGGCTGCCAGGTACTTCTCGTTACGCAGAGGAGTCCCTACGATGATGTGGGAGCAGCTGGGGTCGAACGACTGCTTGTCCAGGACTACGCCGCCTAAAATACCAAACAGAAAAAGACAGGAAGGACAGAAAGAACTACAGATGAGACATTCTGCACCTAATCTGGAGTTATAGCTACAGACCTGATATGAAAGATTGAACAGTGTTTTAAAAATGTATGAACAGCTGTCAAAGTTCCTTCAATGAGACCGACCTGCTGACTCACTATAAGCTGTTGTAATTGTTATTTATCCAGTTGTAGGCTCATTACTTCCTAAACACATGCCCTTATATTTAAAACATGCGCAGGCACGCTACTCGTCCATGCAACCCTGAATTGTTGTGTCACTTTGTGGGTGAAGTATTCCTTTAATGTCTCTCTTTGTATAAGTTTCAATAAAGATTATAAACAGCAGTGGTTTATTGGAGTATTCTAAGCTCACGACAGGAAACGTCTGCAGGAGAAAATATTCCCAGACCCGAGAGGCAGTTCCTCCTTTTCAGTCAGCAGGGATCAGCTCCTCTGACTCCAGGCCTGTGGTGTGTTTCTGCAGCGTGATGAAACACTGGTGGAGCCCTAACTAGGTGGAAGACTCACCAAGCTCCTCTATGAGGTGACTGTAGTCGATGCGTTCTTGTGGGCTGAGGGAGGACAGCTGAAATCTGGGCGGCTGCTTCTCTTCCTCACGCTCCTCCTGAGAGACGGAAAGAACCTTTTTTTAGCGCCAGCAGCTTGTTTTAAAGACGCCGTATTACAGTCACGTTAACGCATCAACTTCTCGTTGTCAATGTAAACTCAATGTAGACTCTTCACCTGTGGCTCCGGCGCAACCGGGGGGTTGGCCAGAGGGAAGGCGATGCTGGGCGCTTTGGGGGTGAGGATGTCTTTCTCTGGCTCCTCTGTTGGAGCCGCGGTGACTCTCTGGCCCATGTGCTGCTCGATGACGTCACAAGCAGCTGTGAGAGGACACAGTGAAGACAGTGAAAGTGCATTAGTTAAAACTGAACGTACAGTATGTTCTCTACAGGATTGGTTTGCACCAGCTATTTGTAAACCTGACACATAGGTATGAATCTCTCCGATCTCTTACCCATCTCCACCAGCTCAGAGTCCGTCAACGAGTCCCTGAAGTGAGGGCGATTCTCTGCGGTGGGCAGAGGTGGAGGTGCGAGGGGCTCAGAGTATTGCGACGGACTTCCGGGCCACTGTAAATTATCAGCCAGCTTGGCTCGCTCCTCCCTGGCTGTAGGGTCGTCCCAAACTATCTGCTCACTCTGAGACGGCTCTGTGTTGATGTCCAGAGCTGCTTCTCTGGGAACCCTGAAGTCAGGACGGAATGAGGTGAATGGATTTGGGTGAGGAAGTGTGTGAACTTGGTATCCAGGAGCTACTAAAGCAGGAAGGAATCATTTGACCCGTTTCATTTAAAATACAATGAAATTCATTCGGTTTTATAGCACAACAATAGTCCTAAAAATGATCCCAATTTTGCTTTGAGAGGCTTTTTAGTTTTAAAAAAACGATCTTCCTTACCTCAGAGCTTCCAGAGTACGTCTGCTCCCGCAGCCTCCGAACCGGCTCCCATCAGGTGTGTGGGGGGCCGAGTTGCCCCCCCCCGATCCCATCCTGCTGAGTCTGACCGAGGTGCGCCTCCCTGTCGTCAGCTTGGTGGCTGACATGATCTCCTGGAGCTGTCTTTGCAGGTTCTCTCTCATTTCTAGAGTCTCTGAGACATCTGGACACAAGAGATAATCAACCACACGAATCAGCACGCTCTTCAAAACAGGCAGAAGCTTTGTGGGAGTAAACAACAGTTGGGAAAATAGGAACACCCACCGTCTTCTTTATCTACGCTTCCATCGCTGACGCGGCGTAATGTTGAGACTTCTTCTGTGGCAATGTGTCCACACTGAAGGACAGATAATTAAACGAACAAACAGAAAGACAATTCCATGAGACACTCCAGCATTAATGACATACTTCTCTATTAGATGTTACTAAGAAGTTATTGATTCCTGCAGAACAGTGTCCAGTGTCAGGGTGAATCTTAGAGGTGCATTTGCGTCATTACGGAGACCCACCTTCTCGTCCTTCGCCTCGGTGACGTCTTTGAGTTGGGTTCGTGTAAAAGGTGGAGACCTCTGAGAGCTGTTGGGCACCTGGCTGAGGGTCAGGCTCATCTTGGGGTTGTAGGTGAAAGGGTACAGAGACTCGGGGACGTGCTTCTGTTCCTCAGCACACTGATCAAGACGACGCAGCACATATCCAAAAAACAGAGGCTTATTAGACACAATAATTCATTTCATGAAACAAAGATGAGGGGAAACACAGCTGAAACTCCCATTTGTCTGCAAAATAAGCATCTCAACGCGGTTTATATTTAATATTCTGCTTTGTTGATGTTTTCTCTCTCCTGTGACAGATTCAGTTTCATGCATACTGAGACAGGCTTTGGACCCCCTCTGGTGTGGAGTTATAGGAATGCAATCAAAAAAGTGTAAAGAGAAATATCTAAACATAAAATAATAATAATAATAATCATTTATTTGTATATGTTAATTCATTTGGGTATAAATATATTTTATTAATTATATAATTTATAATATAAATATTTATTTTTGCATATAAATGAATGTGAAATACATAATTATTCTTTTATATTTTGTTGTCTTTCTATTTCCAAATTATTGTATTTACTTGATTCTTCTGTTATTTATTTCTCTTTATACTTCCACATTTATTTTCTTATTCTTTTACAGATTTATCTTTATTTATGGCATTCCCATGACTCAATACTCTTCACCTTTATTGGGGTAAGTGGTTATAAAAAAATGCATAAATACATATCGACATGATTAAAAACTCAATCAAGTTGAGTTTTGTAGTTGGTCTCAATGCAATTTACTATTTTTTGCAATCATACGATATCATTTACAGTACGGTGGATCAGACCTGGACTAATTGTTTGTTCAGTTAAGAGTAAAAAACAAGTTGAGTCGTAAAGTAAAGAGCTTGGGTTATAAAAACAGTACTAAACGTACAGCCTGCAGCCAGTACTGGGAGACCACATGCAGCCCTCTCTCCTTCACGCCTCTGTACTCCCGGGTGTTGTCGCCCACACGGCCCTGGTAGAGGTAGTGTGTCACGGTGTCGTCACAAGCCCACCTACAGACACGTTGACAAAGGAATGTTTGTACAGCTTGCGTCCACATTTACTGAAATACAAAATACAAAATGTTAACTAATCCTTGACATGAAGTTTGCAAAAATGTGTCGAGTACCTGAAGTCGGCTCCGAGCGAGGCAGCGATGGCGTTGAGTTCACTCTGCATTTTGCTCAGCTTCTTTCCCACACAGACCACAACACCAGTCAGAGGGCCGGCTTCTTTTTCTGGGACCTTACAAGCAAATGTAATAATACTTGTGTTTATATATCAAGCGATATAGACAGTACATCGTCTACTCCGTCACATGTCCACTTTCCCCTCGTACTATACATGAGGTATCCTGTAGTAAGTGAGAGAAGATTTCATCAGCGTCACTATTTAATTAATTAAGAGAGTTTTGAGCTATCAAGTTTACAAACAGGCATACTGTATTTTCATGTATTTGGGTTTACCTCCTCCTCAGTCGTCTTGGTAAATTGGGGGCTGGCAGTGATAGCCTGCATATCTGAGGCTCTACTCCGGGTGCTATTGGCGAGAGACACCTTCAGGTTCCTGTTGATGACATCAGTCAGTGGGGTCTCCACCGTCTCTCCTGCTTTGGATTTTCCCGCTGGAGTCTCCAATGCTCCTCGAGCATCCTTAACAAAAAAGGAACAGTCCATAAAATAAAGCCTTTGTCATGAAGCTAAACTTGTATTTGTATCACTAGATTCTGCTGCTTCTCAGTGGGTCCCAACCTTAGCGTTGAAAGACGGCCTGAATAGCTGGTCTCTGCTGAGGAAACGAGAGGGAGTGTCCAGCTGCAGGGAGGCCTCCTTCTGAGGGGGGTTCCTTCGGCCGCCCTCCTGGTTTTGTTTGGGGGTGCCGATGTCCTCTTTGGGCTTCATCTCATCCAACACAGAGCGTAACACTTTGCTCCGGAGGCGAGCCAAATCCAGCGGAGTAACGGCCTTGCCGCTCTGGAGACCCAGCAAAGGGATCTCTGGAGACGAACGCGCCGGCGGAGGCATGGCCGTCCTCTGGGAGCCACCGACAAAACTCTCATCATCCCTCTCTGTAGAAGAAGAGAAGAAAACCATTGCTATAGCACAGGAAACAATGAAGTCACAACGGAATCACATAAACAACAACGATTACAGACACATTTTATATTATTTCAAAACGCGTAACAAAATATGGCACAAACAATTGGTAAGTTACTATAATTATTATCCGTTATGTTTCTACAGCCAGCCAATGAAAACAAAACATGCATTTATATCCACACGAAGGCTTTAATGAAGAAGCTTTTCTAACCTGATGAGGTTGGCAGGTCAACTAGAAAGCGGCCCTCCTCTGCCCTCTGGCCGGTCCGAGCAGACCCCAGAATCCAGTGCATGGTGACGGCTGGAAGCCCCCATTTCTTTGCTGCTTGGTACTTTGTGCCTTCGGGGCTCTGCAGCACCAGGTGAGTGCTGGCCAGCATGCCTTTCTTCTGGTTGGCCAGGCGCACAAAGTAATCCTGGACACTGCAGGAGAGAGAGAAGACGAGATTCAAAGACAGGTCGTTCACGCTGCTATTAGAGTACAAGTACAGTATGCGTACAACTGCTAATATTGTTGCTATTACTAGTGTAGGGAACGTTATGATTCATGTTATCGTTACATGAGGTCGGACTGCAATGTAACCGTACTTGGCTCCGAGGTGCTTGGCCAGCTCCACCAAAGACTCCCTCTCTGCTCCCGTGAACTGGCTGACAGAGAGGACACAGTCTTTGAGAGGAAAACGTCCGTCCATCAGAGGAACGGGAGTGAACAAAGGGTTGGAGGACAGCTGCAGAACACACTCCTTCTCCACACACATGGCCTGAAAATTTAAACAAAAACAAAAGCACACCTGTCAGGTATCGCGCTTACAAAGCAATAACAAAACACACAGAACCGATGGAAAACAAATATGTATTTCAAATCACCCTCCTCCCGACACAGATACAGTTAAAGCAGTCTGACTATGATCTCACCAGCCAGGTATCAGTGACCACCTCGTCCACTGTGGCCTCCACTGAACAGCCCAACAGTGGGACCACTGCATAGTCTGCCACAACACGTGTACGGCCCATCAGCACCCTGCCTGCATTTTCTGTCACCAGTAGCGAGAGCTGGGTCTCTGCCTCGGCGCCAAAGCCCACAAGAAGGAAGCATTTCCCGAAAAACAGGCCTGCCTCGCTGGCTTCCTGCAGGGTCAAGTCTGCCTCGGGTCCTCTGGTGAGGTTTGGCGCCCAAGACTGAGCAGGTGTACTGATGGACTTCCTGCTGTTGCCCTCTGCTGGTGGATGCATGTCCACTGGAGGATAAAAGAAAAAAATTACATTAGCTGTAATATAACTTATCTTGTAAAAATCTCTTAATGGTGTCCAATAAAACGGAGCTAATTCTTTAACAGATACCCACCGACTGTAGGGTCATCATCCATGTACTGAGAGAGCAGATCTTCCTCTGCTCTCGTCTGCCTGGGAGTGCTGGGACTGGCTGCAGGGGGACCGGCTGAATGCCGGGAGGAGGGAGTGCGGCGGGACGACGCAGAGACAGCAGCCGGTCCTGGAGGCAGACAGTCAGGGTGGAGGTAACGCGCTTCTGGGAGCAGACCGCCTTTGTGGAAACTGTCCAGCAGCCACTGCACTGTTACTACATGGGGTCTGAGAAGCAACATGCAGACATGACATCACAATCAACGATTTAACAGAAATCATGTCAACATCCTCTTAAAGCACGATCCTGTATATTTTACTTTGTGACTACATGTTACAAAACAATGTAAGATGTAGGATAAGGTAAGGATATATCCTACGCTTAGATTCAGAGAGGACTCAAGTCAATATAGCTTATAGTTTTACATTTTCTTATTATATTTTAAGGTATTTGATAGTATAAATCAAAGATTTTTTCGACTTGTATATATTTTTTTCTTTTTCTTTTTTACTTGTTTCACTACGAACTGACATTTAAAAAGGTTAAAATTCTGAAAATTAATGAATATTTGGAAGTGATGTTGGTTAAAGAAATGTAACTCAGTGAAAGAGTAAAATAATATCAATATGTATATAGATATTTTTGTCCTTGATGAACATCAGAGCAACGTATTGTTTTAAAGTGAGGCACAGGTGTTAGAAACTTGCTTTCGGCGAGGATGCAATAAACGTTATGTAAAGTAATAATCTTTGCAGCTCAGACCTATGTGTTGCTTTGAACAGAAAACTCTTGAGGTCCTGGTCCAGCTCTCCCATGACCACATGTGTGAGTTCCTCACTGGGCTGGTTGAAGCGCAGACCTCCTGCAGCGTTCACAAGACGCCGCAGCTTCTCCAGCTTCTTCCCTGGCAGGCCACACAGGTACAGCTGCACAACGTTCAACAAAGCGTGAACGAAAAGCCTCATCGATGTCTTTCTCATTATCAAAAGATGATCACGACAAAATAGTGGAAATGGAAATCTCCACTCCTTAAGAAAAGGAACATTGTTTTGTTTACCTTACAGCCATCAAAGATATCATCGGCTGGGCAGACGGTGAGATCCAGAGTCTCAACGGGGTCGGGAGCTTCCAGGCGGCTGATGGTGGCGTTGGTGAGGGCCGTGTCATTTATTGTCATGCTAGCATTCACAGAGATGTGGCTCAAGCCCAACAGAGATGGACCCTCTAGAGTTAAAAAACAACAAAAAAAAGATTCTTCAATATATGTTACAGACTGACAAAAATACTGCACACAACAAACTATCTGTGGTCTGTGGCTCACCCTCCTTCCTGCTGGTGCCAGTGGGGGTGGAAGTGTGCGGTCGAGTGGTCTTTGATGCGTTACGCTCCACGGTGTACCTGCTCTCGTCTTGACAGAAGCCCTTTTCTATGCTGTCAAACAGCCAGTGCAGAGACACGCAGTACACATTCCACTTCCTTGCACACTCGTACTTCTGACCTGCAAACAAATACAAACACTTACAAACGACACCGGCAGCAATAGCGGAACCCATTGGCGCTGAAACTGCTGGTGACGCACCTGTTGGCTCACTGACGATGAGGTGCGTGCACTCATTCATTTTGAGCTGACCGGTGTAGTTGGCTCCATGCTGATCACAGAGCCGCTGCACCTCTTTGCGCTCCGTGCTGGAGAGGCCAGTCACACAAACAGTGCAGCCACGCAACACAGGGCACAGGTAGTCCTCAACGGGGAGATCTGTATACCTGAAAAAACTGAAGGAGGCAGAACGAGGTGTTGATTATCATCCAAAGGGTTTTTTATCATAATCACAGGTGTTACCATAAAATGGTTACAATGTCATATAACTCTTTGATGCACAGATTTTTGGTAATATTGACTGGTAAAGCTTCAAATCCTGAAGGTTTTTAATAAACCATGCACGAAAGAGGCCAAGAAAACATCACAAAAAAAAATCCATATGTCTCTTTCTACATAGAAATGTCCGTTTTAAAGACAGTGCATACCTGTTCTGAGATTTCTCCCAGCAGGCTTTGACCCACGAGGGCAGCAGGACGGGTTTACCCAGGCTGGCCGCTACCAGGTACTTCTTGCTGCCCACCTCTCCGGCTATCAGGTGAGTGACCGATACATTTAGATCAAGATAGACCCGTCCACCCATGAGCTGAACCAGCTCCATCACGTCTGCCTGTAGAGAGAGAGAGAGAGACACACAAACACATCAGAGAACACTTAAGAAGGCGCTGTGCTGTGCTAACCCCTAGGGAGAAGATGAATTGTGCATTATGTTACACTGTAATGACCAGCTTTCATATGATTTGGTCCTTTTCAGACTTTCTCACCTGAAAAGCACCATACGTAGTGAACTTACCCGCGTTGCTTTATCCAAGCTGGTGCAGGAGATAGTGATGTCAGCCATGGCCATGTTATAGATGGGCTTCTCTGCTTTGGGGACGCAATGCTGCTGCTGCAGGCAGTACAACACCACCAGTGGACTCACCACACGGCAGCCGAGCTACACGTCGAATAACAAAGAGTGAGAAAGAGAATAATTACTCTCTGCGACAGGGGCTTCACCAGTTAACCGTGAAATCCAAGGTTTCGATGTATCAAATATTGAGTTAGACCTTTTTGCAGTGCAGAAAGGCCGGTGTGGTGAAGCTGCTGAAGACAAACAGAGACCTGTCCTTCTGGTCCATCCGTAAAACCGCATCTTCATTGATGGTTTTCAAGTGCTTGTCAGACTGCAGCTCCAAAATGGCCTGTGTGCACATGAGAAAAAGGGTCACCATCCAGTACAAACGAACAGACATTAGTACGATGGCAAAAGTTATTCATCAATATAAGATTTGATAATGGACTTTACCTCGTAAGCCTTGGCAGCATACTCAGTTTTTTGGGCTGTATTTTCCACAAACTTCACAATGAAGCCTTCTCTGTCTCCTTTGGACATGGCTAACTGAATAAGGACCAGAGAAAAGGACATTAACGTTTGTTATGATGGCGTTAGCTAGGCTGAGCACTGCAGTAACGTTAGCCTAACCGAGAATAACGTTATGACACAACATATATTTAATACTAAACTGGCTACGTCGCGTTATATGTAAACAATCTTAGCCAACTAGCTAACATTGCTAACTTTAAATAGTCTCGATAATGTTAACTACCTTAAACCGATCAACTTACCTGTTCTTTGACGCCAAGCGTGACGTTATAATGTTAAAAATACATCAAATAACTTTACATATTATCATAAACAAGCGGTCTCCACAGTGTTGGGTAAATGTCGGCACATTTTTGTAATAATATAACGATAATAGCTTCGCAAAATTGAAACACCAGCTTTGTTGTTATTATTCGCGCCAACGACGCAACTTCCGGTGTTGCCTGCTAATTCCACCGTGTGGAGTCGGACTCTAGTGTTGAAAAGATCCGCAGCGTCTACATTTAATGGTCAACGTATGAGCGTTATCGTAAAAATGCAGTAGAACTTAAGCGATACAATTATGAATTGGTTTGAAAATATGAGCAAAATTAAAAAAGCCTGAAAAAATTAAAAACAGTAAAAGTCTGATTGATTGATTCATACTTAGCCCTATACTTATAATGCAACAATTCCTACATTTCTGATCCTACATCAGTGTAACCTTCTCATACAGTCTATGAGTGTAACCAGAGTGTATATAAGAAGGTGTGACGTTGTAAGACATTAACCTAAATAAGAGCCATGTCTAGACTAGTTTATAGTTTAAAACGTTTTCTAATCAACAGTTTTTAGCCTAAATGTGAATAAATTATGCCAGGTTTATGAGGGAATACCAAAATCCTAATCTATAAAACCTACATAATAATATCCTTTATGTCTCTATTAAATGAATATGTATTATCAGCCAATCTTCCGTAAAACAATATTAATATAAGCTTTAATTTCTAAACATTGTTGCAATTGTTTATCCTTAAAATAACGCTTGTAACAAAATACGCAAGCTCCTACAGGAAACCTATCATTTGTGTTCAAGTTTATGAGTAAAGCAACATTTTGATAGCATGCAGAATAAATAGCATGCAAGCATGAAATGTTAAATCATCTCATTAAATTCAGAGAACAGTTTATGGCGTTGCAGATCGTAGCAACGTTCAAATGAGATCTGTGACTTCGACAAATGTAAATACAAAAGAACAACACTGTGGGTTCCCTTTTATTCTTAAAATTTTATGTACAAGTGCGACTGATTTTTTTTTTTTTAATGTACATTCATTATAGAAAGTGTATATACGTAATATTACATTGAACATTTCACAAATTGCACTAGTCTTTCACATAGAGTCACGATCAGTCAACATCATTCGTCATGTCTTAGCAGAAGCTCATTTCCATTGGTTATTATTCACTTATAAATATTCTAGTGCTTTTTGCATTCTGGGGGAAGGAGAATCACTTTAAAAAAAATGTGAGGCAGAAAAGGGGAGCCTTCAAAGAGAGAGCAGAATGAACTGTGAATTAAGATCAGAGGGATAAGAGGCCGGACATTTGGAGATCAGATCTGTGTCCACTTTGAGAGGGTGACCAGACCAGACAAGAGGTCAGCATCACTCTGAGGGTTCAAAAGACATTTTCTTGAGGAGCAACAAGGCAGCGAGATCTTACACATTTGTTTTCCGATTTCCTACTTTAACATTTTTCTTCCTTTTCCATATCCATTATATAGACTAGTAAATGACATGTTTATGTAAGAGGTGGATAGGTCCTGTGCACAAATGTGTCACAAACATGGCCAAGCATATCCCCTGTTCAGGATTTGGATAAAGTGTAGCCAATCGGGATATGACAAAGAGGAATAAGATGATAAGAGAAGAGACAGTTAACTTATAAGACGCCTCAGTACTCCAATGTCTTTCTCATGAAAAAACAAAATCTAGAGTAAAAAATATATCCATACAAAAAGTAAACTCTTCTGTGTGTCATTGGAAGAAACAAGAAAAGTAGCACAGAAACAAAACAAATGTGGTCATCCGTTAAAACAATTTCAAAAGTGTTTGTGAAGACTTGAGTGCCATTTGTAAGGGGAGAGGAGAGTGATGCTGGAGGAGGTGTTGCAGAGATTTTGGTGACGGTCAATGACGGCCCGCTCTCCTCCGTCTTTCTCTCTCTATCTCTCTCTCTCTCTCCATCCCCTCGTCTGGGAGCTGGACAGTCCCTCTCTGAGCTGCAGCCGTTGAAGCAGCAGGGCAGTCTGGGTGCCTGAGCGTGACTGTGAGTGTGTCCATCAGCCTTGGTCTCCAATGTCGTTGTCCACAGGGGGTGGGACGTTGGGCATTACCGGGGTGCCAGTTCCTGCTGTAAGGTAACCCGCTACTCCTGGACCTACAGGTGACAGGAACAGAGACACAAGTCAGACCAGGTGCTAACGGCGGGATTAGCCGTGGTGCTAGTGGTGAGCTACAATGATGAACTAAACTCAAAGACTACTTTACGTATGGAGGCGTGATCACTACACTGACTAAGCTTTTCAGGGTATTTGTGATAGTTCCTGAAACTGGATTGCGATTAGTAATAGTTGGTGGATGCAGATGCAGATGAAGTTATTGTTAGCGATTTTTAAGATGGAGAGGTGGGAATGGAAAATTAAAGTGTGGGTCAAAGATGGAGGTAAAGGGGCAAGGAATGGCAGTAGGAGCGAGGTCAACGTCTACCTGCATCAGAGCAAGAGAGAGGAGGGCTGGGAGGGCCCAGCTTAGGAGTCTAGAGCCCACCTCGCAGTGGGCTACTGGCGGCCATGAGAGAAGGAGTGGATACCCCTGAGGAGGAAACGTGGAGGACAAAGAGGAAGGGAAGGGCAGAGCCAGGAAGTTATAGGACGTGGAGACAGAAAGGGTCTCTGGGTTCAAGCACAAGTGAGGAGTCAGCAACAAAAGGTGGTTTCAGGATAAAGCAAAGCATTAAGATTCAAGAACAGCTCAGAGAAAGGCACACAGGACTTACCTTTGAAACACAGACAGGAAAATAATGTCAACAGCTTTGCTCGTTAGGAAAATGTCCGTTTTTTGTGATGCTGAGTGTTCAATAGCAGGTTAAGTTTATAGAAATACTTTACCTGTCAGGTAACCTGCGGTCTGAGACTCTGAGATGAAAAGATCATGTTTCTGGTCTTTGAAGGCACTCCACACTGAAGACTTGGCAAGAATCTCATTCACCTGCAAAGAGTTTCAAATAGGACAAATAACCAGTGTGATGTAACTTTGAACAATCAACAGTACTGATCATTTAGTGGTTTGAACTGATAATGCCGCTGGTCATGTATTCCCATCATACCTGCTCTCCGTACTGCAGACTGCGGGTCATGGACTTGAGAGCCTTTACTATCTGGGCCTTAGTGGCTGAAGGGTTGTCTAATGTCTCCAGGCCGATTCCTTCCAGCAGCTTCAGGAGATATGGGACCAGCTCCACTCTGAGAGCCTGTTCAGTTCATTAATAAAAAAAAAAATGTTATTATTTATTTTACGTGGTCATCAAACATGATGCACACAACCAAATCAAAATGAATGGTGACAGTTTACCTGGGCCACTAGTTCTGTCTGCTCTTTCTGGAACATGCGGTTGAGAGCTTCACAAGCTAACCCGGCCATGTCGGCCCGAGCTTTCATCCCAGTCATGAGGGGGCCGATAGTCTCCAGAGCGGACATGGAGCGCACACACAGCTAGACAAAAGAACAACACAAACAGTGCGTCATGGTGTGGAAAGGAGACAGCTGCACTATCTATAAATTGTTTGTTGGCAAATCTTAAGAAAGCAAAGTGAGACTGTGAATGTTCGTAACACATCAACTCTGGTCTCTTCCGAGTGTGAATCCTTAAAGGGGTTTAGCATTGTGCACACAAACCGAGACACAGTATTGCTGTTAAAAGTTTGGAGTCGTCGAGGTTTAGAAAGTCGTGAAAGCTTAAAAAAAAAAGTCAGCTATATCTGCACGTTTGGCTCCTCACCTCATTGTCTGACAGCACGTGGATGAGGCGGATGGAGCTCTTGGGCACGGCGTTGTTCTTGTGGTTGAGTGCTGCCAGGACACGAGGCAGGTGACCCAGAGGAGGAACCTGGTCGGCCAGCTGGCTCTGCGAGCTGAACAGACAGACTGCTGCCGTGGTCACGGTCTCCAGGGCCTCACCCTGCAGGAGACCACAGGAAGACGTGAAAACGTCAGTGTAAGAACTAGAGCTGATCTCGACCAAAGAAGTTCTGAGTCAACTAACACGACTTTGTCAAAATAAAACTGAGTTTCTCCACAAAGAATCACACAAAAGCGGCACTTTAAATCTTGTGCGTAACAGAGATGTGCTCTGAGGTTTGTTGGACAGAAGTCATCCCTGAAACAAAAGCATTCAAAATGTGCGTTTGTGTTTCTCAGCAAGGAAGCTCACATTGGGGTTGTTTTTCTCCAGCAGCTCAGTCAGGGTCTCCAGAAGAGACACCAGGAACTCTCGTGGCTTGCGGAGCACCCAGCCTGGCTGAGCAATGAAGATGCGCAAGAAGACACCACCAACTTCTAGCTCGCCCTGTCCGGCTCCATAAGCCACGGTGAAGTCCTCTGGCAACTGAGCACACAAACAAAGAATCTACTGTCACATTAAATCATACACAACAACATATTTCATTGGGCATCCCTGTGGTGCATAATTACAACAAATCATCCTTGAATTCTATAATTACTGTTTTATTGTAAGTAATATACGATTACACTTACTCTCCAGTTCACATCAGGATTATCCTTCTGCTGTTTAAAGTGCCTGGAAAAAAAAACAAAGAACACTCCAATATTTCAAACTACTCAGCTAGGTGTTGGTTAGATAAGGTATTGAATTGGGCTCATGTCATACTCAAGCATCATCTCCCGGACAGTGGTGGACACCGTCTCCCTCGAGCTGTCATTCCAGATGAGCTCCGGGTTTTCGTGCGTTCCCTCAAATATGTGCACGGCTGCCTCGGCGTTGTCTCTCATGGCGTCCATGAACACGCCGGGAAGGAAACGGATCAGCGTTAGACGCACCTGGCAGAGATGAGGATATACGATGACGCAAGGAGGACATTTATCTTTTACATTTTTCTATTCATATTATTCATTCTTATTCATGTCAAGACGGACCTTTGGCCCGACCAGCTTGTCTGAGGTCATCTTGGAGAAGAGCTCTGCAGTCTGTGTGCGGACTTGGGGATGTGTGCAGTTACAGAAGAGGTCCAGCAAGTAGATCAGAGCACCTGGGGAACAAATGGATCAACATGAGCATCTGTGCGCTCAGAATTCCCACAAATATGGAAAAGAAATGAAGGAATTACACTGACCTTTAGCCATAGCCTCTTTGACTATCTTTGTGTTGGAAGTCAGTGCATACAAGGTTTCCAGCACCATTTGTCTGCCTGAATGATGCACAAAAAAAAAAACACGTTAGTCCACAGAAAGTGGAGAGCAAAGAGCAAAATTTGTAAGCCTATAATTTGTTTTAAAGAGTCTTTTTACTGGAGGGGAGCGAGTGAAGCAGCAACAGAAGGTTGGACAACACCAGCGACTCGGCAATGTTGCTAACGCATTCTTGATTTGAGGTCACTGTATTCACAACCTGCAGAGGAAACACATTATGGGTAAAATGCACAGACATTGGGAACCACGGTCATAATTAGATATCAGGACCAAGAACCTCTACCTCCAAAACCAGCTGCTGTACTCTGCCAGCTCCGTGAACCCGCAACAAAGAGAAGAGCAGTTTGAAATGGCCGATGCACTCCGACTCCGAACCTGAAATCACACAAAGACGACAGCTTAGAAAAGTTAAGACATCTAAATGAAACTACTACAGAGTAGAAGTGGAGGAAGTGTCACATCCTACCGGGGTTGTTCTTGATGACATTGCGGAGAGCCTCTAAAGCCATCTCAGCGAAGCGGAGCCTCTCAGCGTGCTGCTGGGACTCCACTTTGTTACTCTGACTCATGGCCAGCAGAGTGTGGAGGTACTGGGCCTGGGAGCCCACATAGTCCAGAAGGCTTGCTGCAAAGGCTTTGGGGTACTAAAAACAGAGATGGAAACACATTACAAAAAGGTTTGAAGTCTATTTTATGTAGCAAATAAACCAAATAGACAATTAAATGAGACAAAAACGACACTATGTTGTTCTTTAACTCACCTCAAGAGGATATGTCGGTTGCTCATTGTAGACCCGCACAAAGATCTCCCCAACTATCAGCTCTTTACTGTGATCACTGAACACAAACTCTGCACCAAAGCTTTTATCATTTTCTCCCTGTAAAGAGACCATACAAAGGATGCACGAATAACGTGTTTTGTTCTTCCGACATAGCTAATATCACCAATATCTCTATACTAATCAATGCTATTAAACATGTTATTCATACCCTCTTGATGTTTCCCTCCTGTTGACCCTCCAGGAACTCCAGCAGCTCGGCTCTTGTTCCATTGTTCCAGATCAAGTACGGGTTCTCGGAGTTGCTATTCAGCAGCTTCAAGACCTAAATGCACACCAAAGCACTCAGCTTAGGGTTTATGTACGTAAAAAGCTCGACACAACCCTCCCCATCCACCTGCACCACATACCACAGCAGGAGATCCCGTTCCCAGCTTCCTTGAGATGTATGGCGTCAGCATGGCTGCTAAGCTCTTGCGGATGGTGGGGTTCTCCGGAGGCGTGCCCTCGATGCCGTTGGTCTCTGAAACAGGGTTGTTCCCGTCGGGGGTGTTCGGTGTCTGGGCGTAGCCTCCCAGACGGCTGAGAGCTAGCAGGCTGAGCTTGGCCAGGCTGTTTGCAACCTCCTGTTGGTTTGTGTCCTGGCTAGCCTGCACGCCGCTCTCCTCCAGAGTGTAGTCGTAGTTGAAGAGGTGGACCAGCAGGTGCCAGAGCACACCGGCGTGGTACAGATGGGTCTGCAGGAAGAAATCCACCGCGAAGGAGCTCACGCACTGTACTGCCAGGTTGGCAGTTTTTGGGAGACCCTGAGAGGAGGCGAGGGAGAGAACATCCAAGTATGAAGCGGACGTCACTGGTGCTCCATGTCGCATTTAAATATTTCTAAATAACAGCAGATAATGGGAGCACAAACAAGCAAGATGACTGCCAAGAGTAATGGTGATGGCCTCAATGGAGTTCAATCTGTAATATATCAATCATTACATTCAACTGAAATATATAAATTAAAGGAAATATTTTAAATCTTTTCAATGCAGTCTCTTAAAAAGGGATGCATGAGCTGTGCTAGAGATGCACTTCCAGCATCTTTATTCTCATTAGTGAATCTTAAATGTATAAAACAGAGATAATTCCGGCAACAGCAGCCTCTAAAATGCCAGAATACTGGCATATTTGTTTTATATGGTTTGAAATCTCACAAACAATCAAACAGTGACATATTGATGCAGAAAAATTGTGCACATGGAAGATTTTTCTTTGTAATTATGGGCAGAAAACAAGAGTGGGTTCTCACCTTTCCATAGAACAAGATGTGACAGAGGTCCCTGATGATGGTGGGCAGTTCGATTATCTTTTCCCTGCATTCCTCAAACTGGGCTGCGACACTGTAGCACTTACAGACGTGCCCGCACACCTGCGGCACATTCAAGTATTGAAAAAAAAAAAAAAGTTGTTATTGAAATCCTGACAAGCAGTACTGCAGTCATCTCTAGAGAGAAAGGAGAGTTCAGGTGAATAAAGACTCATTTTACCTGTACAGCCATGTCATCAGGCTTGCTGGATGCAGTTAAAACGGCAACACACCGAGAGAGAGCCTCCAGCAGCACCTGATTAAATACAGGAAACAGTCATTTATTCAGTCAACCCGCAGTGCACCAGTCCACATGTAGACGGACAGCTGTTTCATTTGCACTGCTTATTACTTGAGGAGTTGTGACCGCGCGCATACCTCGATGCCGTTGTCGCGGCGCAGCTCCTCTGCATTAAGAGCGGAGCAGTTGACGGTGTGGAAGGCCAGTTCGGCGGCGGCGGGGAGCAGAGGGGAGGTTTTGGAGAAGAGCAGCTCATCCTCGGTCTCCATTGTGATTGTTTTGATGAGCATGGGGTAACCGGCGTATTTGTACGGTTCCAGTTCTGTTATAGACAAATAGGAGGAGGAGGAGCAGTATTAACCAATGGTATCATGTCGTTCATTCTGTACACATGACATCAATTCTGCACTTCTGCCCAGAGGGATCGCTCCTTCGTTGCTCTCTTTAATATATATTAAATATATAAGCCTGTCTGCATACCTTCTTTGTGCCGGTTGAACAGGATGCTCTGAGCTTTGAGGATGAGGATGATGTTCTCTGGGTCGGGGCCGTCCAGGATTCGGGCAGACTTTGTGCAAAGGAACTCGTAGGCTTTGTTGACTTTCTCAAACATGTCCTGAAAGACACAAATCGATGGATGTTTAAATATGATATGCAAGCCCTTACATAACATATCATGTCAGTCATGATTGTAACACATACCCTGCCCTCTGGGTTCTTGTCTGGATGGTACTTCTGCGCCAGTCTGAAGTAAGCTTTCCTGATTTTGCTCTCCTCGTGCCTGAAGACATAAATGCCATCATTTCTTCAGTGCTGCTAAGTACAACCTCCACATTACTTGCTTTCAAGGATATTCAGGATAGAAAACGAGTAACAACAAGGCCACTCACTGCCCCTGTCCTTTGGGGAGGTTGAGGACTTCGTATGCATCGTCTACAGACATAGAGGGAGGCTTTTTCTCCACCTCCCTCTTCCAGGCTTCGAGGGTGTCTTTTAGCAGCTTCACCTGCAGGAATAATTGAGGTGGATCTCAAATTTAGAAGACGCCACAAGCAGGAACGTTTTTAAGGAAGTACAATATATATAAGGAAAAACAAAAGGAGACATACGGCGTCTCGAATGGGCCAGTTGGGGAAGCGGATGGTGTCACACAGATGTCTGAGGTAGTAGATGTTGCAGAAGAGCTCATTGTCCAGCTGAGGGAAGCTGACCACGGGGATGGGGCAGTACTGGTAGAGGGCCCGCGTGTTGCTCTGCAGCCTGGGGCTGAAGTCAGCAATGTGGGCGGCGATCTTCTCGATCATCATCCGCCTGAAACAGAGAGTTTAAACACAATCTATTTACATTTCTACAAACCACACGCTGCACTTCTACAGACGTCAACATTGCCTTTTAAAAGCACACTAATTAGGCATGACAGAGAGTGACACCGACCTCATCTCGCTGCTCCAAATGGCTTCAGGCGTGTCAAATTCTCCAAGGAATATTTCTGAGAAGCGCTCAGCCTCGTAGTTCTCCAGATAACACACCATGGCCTCAGGCAGCACCGGTCCCAGAACACTACGCTGCACTATGTCCTGACCCTTGGACTGGGGAGGAGGCACAACAGACGAGTGTTATTTTTTTAAACAGGAGGCTGGATTCATAGGATACAATCTGTTAAAAATGAAAAACTTTACCTCCTCTGATTTGAAGGCTTGTTTCAGATGCGTGTACTTCAGGAACCTTAAGAAACCACAGGAATGTCTTTGAGGTCAATATCAACCAATGTGTAATGTTCTATTGTTGAAGAAGTCGGCACAATAATTGGAACGCAGGAGCTTTCTTTAGCAGATGACAGACGTGTTTTGCACAAGGCACGGTCGACCTCAGCCAGCTCTCTTCTGGGTGGAGATACAGGTTCCTCAGGGTAAAAAACAGGTTTAAATGTGTCTTTGTTCTAAGCACAATTCACTCTTGAACCTTGTGCTCTGTATCACGCTACACCCTAAGCCCAACCACTTTTTAGTGGTCCAATCAAATGTATCAGATTTGATTTGAATCCCTCTTGTAATTGTACACGGCTTAAATATTCTGTTTCACTGAGGAATACTTGGTGCAGAAGCTAAAGACCCTCCATCGTCCGTTTCACTGGGACTTTAAAAACGTCTGATAACTTTATCATCTTTGCTCTAAATGCGTGTGTGTGTGTGTTTTCACCTTGCTACAGGAAGCACGTTGGAGCCCGTGTACATCATGATGAAGAAGAAGATACCAGTTAAATAGAGGCGCTGCAGGTTAGGGTTGTCCTGCATCACCAGGTACAGAACGTTAGCCACCTTTTCCACCAGGATGGGGTCAAATGTCAACAGCAGCTGGAGGAGAAAAAGAACGGGAGACGATCAACATGTCGTTTCAGTTAGTTCAGCAATTCACCAAAGTGGATATGACGCCATTGTGTAGACAAAAAAAAATAATAAATCAGATTCAGATGATGTAATTACCTGGACAATGTGAGGGAGGCAAGCGTTGTCACTGATCATCCTCTTGATTTTAGGTAAAGGACGGATAATGGCATTATCTGCGTCCCTGAGTAAAAAGTAGATAAAGCAAAGATCATCACACACACTTCGTTGCTTTATGGAATGATACCACGATACCGTATGGAGGTATTTTCTGCTCCACACACCTGCTGGGGTAGTAGGAGCACATGGTGATGAGCATGTTAAGGATTAGTGTAGCCAGGTCGGACTCGTTCATCACTGCCTGTCCAGTGGCCAGGAGGCACCATTTCAGCTGGGGGATGGCCTGCAGGGGGCGCCAGCCATCCATCCCCTGAGCCCAGCAGCGCGTCTTCGCTGTCAGGACACCTGTGCTCCAAAACTCCTGCATCTGGAGAAGGAAAAGTAAAAAAGGGGAAACAAATGATAAGTAGTGGTGGAAGCTGCTGCTGAAAAAAGTTTTAAAAAAAAAAGCAACAAACTACAGCAGACCGACAAAAATCACAAAACAACAACTGGGAGAATTTTACTCTATTATACAGATATAATAGAGACAAGATAGGAATGATAAATTAGTTTGAGGTATTACATCTATTTAAAGTAAATTTCACAAGCAATGGTAGAAACAAGACGTTATAAGTTAAACAGCAATAGAAGGTGATTCATATTCTTGATTTATTACATTTTGATCAGCTGTTGTTAGCAGATATTACTTTCAATTCTTTTTTCAAATTTATTTCAAAGTGAAAATTTATTTTTTTATTTGAGATTTCAGAAAATAGACACCAATAGACATTCAACAGTAAAAAACTACAATTATATCTACATATAAATGTATAGTATAAAACAAAATATAGTGGTGTAAAATTAAATTAAATTAAATACAATATATATATTTATATATAGGAAATAGCTATAGAGTTCCCTCTATAGCTATTTCCACTCACACCGATCACGTATCCGATGCCCTGTTCTCATTCTCAGCCAGTGCTCGACATTCTAAGAAGATCACAAACCTCCTCAAAACTGAAAGGTCCTCTTCTTTCCTTGTCTGCGTTGCCAAAGTACCACTCTTTCTCGCTCTCCCTCTTCATGTCTGGGGATGCTTCCAGCACGTTGCTCTGTGGAAATAAAGAAGACCCTCTGTTTGACACTCGGACAGAATATTTAAAGGGTCAACGTCGTATTAAATCTCACTTATGGCTTTTAGAAGACTGCAGCATCTAGTGTGATTAGATCAAATCGATAGACACATTATTTTCACATAATATAACATGAATGGCCAGATTTGTACCTGTAGGGGCACAGTAGCTCTGTTGGTGTGCAGATGAGCCATGGTGAGCAGATCCACCAATATTCGCACTCCATTCGAGTCCATCACCTCCTTCACATTTTTCTAAAGAACGGAAAATGAATCATCACTCGACACAGAAATATGGGTTAAATTAACAGGCGACTCTAAGAGGCACTGCTGCTTTCAACGGCTTACCCTGTTGAGAATGAGTTTGTTGAGGAAGATGATGAGTCTGTCTCTTTCCAGTTTGTCTGTACACTGCAACATGAGAGTATTTGGGATTTTAGGATTAATTAAAAAGACATAAAACACTTTGAGTGTATTAAATATACAAGAGATCTTGCACTCACTCGGTCCAGCATGCCCACAATGTATTTTGTGTCTGTGAAGGGGCCAATCTCCTCGTAGCACTTCCCGTAGACTATAGCGAGCGCCTGCAGGCACAGGCACTTCATCGAGACTTTGGGTGTAAGCAGAAAGCGATGGTAGAGTTCATTGAAGAACTCATATCTGAGAGAGAGAGAGAGAGAGAGAGAGAGAGAGAGAGAGAGAGAGAGAGAGAGAGAGAGAGAGAGAGAGAGAGAGAGAGAGAGAGAGAGGGCATGAATCGTCTTGTTGGATTCAGTACAGATTGATAATATTAGTGCAGCAGGTTGGGTTGTTGTGTATCGTAGTCTTACGATCTCTTGATGGCATTCGATTCGTCATTTTCATCCTCCTCAAGCAGCAGACGCAGGTAATAATCCCCAATCTTTATCTCATCTGAAAGGCACTCATATTTCACCTGTGAATAAAAAGACAGACGTTGCTCACAGTGTATGTATTCGCTTTAGAATTAACTGAACTATCACGATATACTGGTGTGGGCTAAATCTCCAGTGTATCGCAGGTATTGATGGCTCTAATCAAATGAGAGCCATGAGATCCAGACAGCAGTGAGCGTTAAATAGTCCGGCTGAGCACAAACCTCAAACTCCTGGTGGTTCCAGGAGATGACGGTGGCACTGCCGAGCTCGCGGTCCACGCCGAAGGCGCGCATCTCCCCCTCCAGAGCGTCGCGCAGCTCCTCCCTCGTCCTCAGGTTCCAGATGAGGTTGGACCGTGCATGGTCGAGCTGGAATCTTGAGAAAAACAAAAGCAGGTTAGGGTTGTTTAAAAAAAGATATATAGTTGAACAGCAGCTCATAACCAGCACAGTGTTTTCATGGTAGTTGACACAGAGGCAAATCCCTAAAAACCTGGACTCTGCACTCACTCCCAAAATGATTGAAATCAGGATGATGAGCAATGCAATGGAGTCAACAAAGCTAGAGTGTGGCTTGACGTCTCTGTGGGTCCATGTTGTACCTGTAGTAGAAAAGCTCCCAGTTGACTTCAATCTTTATTCTCTGGCGTCTCTTCCTTAGGATGACCGGCTTTTGGTTTGGGTTCTGAAATCAAAAAGGAAAGATTCAAAAACTTTGAGGAGTCGCTTCTAGTTAAATTATTCATATTAATATTATTAAAATGGCAACAACATGAGCATTACTTTAAGGACAAGGACACCAGAAATGAAATAAATGGCACCAGTACGGAGAGAAAGGTAACACAAATGTTTTTGAGGATGGAGAAAGGCAGATATTAAAGACAAAAAAACATGACAAAAAACGGTCATCAGTATCATCAAACCAACATAGAAAACAAAGTTATGAAACACAAAAACCAAAATGGGATCCCAAAATTGGATGTGTTCTGTAATTCTTGCTGGGCGAGACAGAGAGGATCATGGTTCTCATTAATCTGTGGCCTCTCAGGATGTTGCTACTGGAGCACATCACTGATGATTTGCAAGGTAAACAGATTCTCTTTTTGGTGCCATAAAGCAATTAGGTAAAAATTCCTGCAGAAAGGAAAATGGTGTGAGCGATGTAAAAATGATAGAAAACAGTTCCAGAGGCTGAACAGGAAGCTTGGAAAAGATCCTTAATTACACTCATGTCTCAAACTACAAGTGGTCATTATGTACCGATTACAAAACACTACAGGTGCTGAACGTGTCCTCTATTGACAGCAGGACAAGAAGAGACATGTTCAAATCTTGACTTCTTCTCCTGCATCTATCTGAAGACACATGAGTCCATCCCTCGTAGACGATAATAGTTCATCACCTGGCTGAATTTAAAAAACACACCCAATGTGTCACATGATGATTTTTCCACATGATTGAAAGAAAAGGTTTCGTCGAGAGAAAGAAGATGGAAGAGCATGGATCCCATTGGTCAGTCCTACTTACCAGGTTATTTCTGTCCTGCTGCATTGTTTGACAGCAGAGAAACCACACAAGACAAGGGGAGGGTGGGGCAGATACAACACAGAGAGATTATTGTTCCTCGGATCAAACAGATGATTTGAAACAAAAAGAGTCAAATGTCACCAGAGTACATCATACTAAGAGATTGACACAAAAAATATAAATCACTAAATCCTTCAGAATTTATTAGCTGACCATCCACTAGATTAATATATATTTTTTAAGGTTACTTGCCGCTAACAACAAATATACATGGAGCATGTGCTGTCGAAATAAAAGATGATTCGGGAATGTTCAGTCAAAGCAAGCCAATCAAAATATGTCGGTCGGCCATTTTGAGACATTCAAAACTAAAATATAGAAAAGGAAGCCGGGTTATTTTGGGTAAAGTAAGTGAAGAGGCTTTAGCTTGATTTTAAAGTGTATTTGATTTCAGTTCTGTAGAAACATCAAAGAGCAGGCAGCAAGGTTCTATGAATCAGTTCAGATGACCCACCCACACACTCTCTAGAAGACTGACTCACACCGGTTCAGTCTGAAAGCACCTCATGTCGACTATGTGCAATTATCCTAACAGAGATATTCTATAAATGAAAGTGACCTTTGAATTAAAACAACACGGTCACATTCAGACATGCCTGTAATGGAAAACATGAAAATGTGCAAAAGCAGTTTGAACAGCAGATATGCAAGGAACAGGAAAAAAAAAAAAAGCATACGATTGTATCTTGACATGTACCGTTTCCCCAAAATCAGGCAGCGTCAGAGCTGACGCCGCTCTGCATGCAAAATAAACAGCAGCAGCTGAAAAGAGTGTTATTGAGTCTGCAGCCTGCAGTAATGTTCAGCGTCAGCAGGAGGATGCAACAGTTGAGAGACACCTGAGCAGACAGCAGCAGCAGCAGCTTGTCCGATTGATAACAGGGAAATCAGCCCCTCAGCCTCTTTACAGAGATAAATATATCCTCACCTCCTTCTGGGCTATGCCCATTTTATCCCTCCAGTGCATCAACACTATATCGGCCTTCTCCTTGGCGAACTTCTCCACCTCTTTGGCTGCTTTGCCGGCCATCCGTTGCCACTCGGGCACCTTGTTTCGATTTAGCTGGTCCTGCGGGAAACAAATATTAAATTATAGACGGTAAATACTTTCTCATCGAGCCGTTTGTTCACTCTGCAAAAATGTACAGCCGTGATGCGATGTTTCTGCAGATACCTGGGCAAGTTTCAAGTTGTCTCGGATGTGCATTCGATCCACGTCTTTCTCCGGGACTGGATCGGGGCTGTCCAGGTAAGCCAGCAGGCCTGTTGGCTGACAGCGGACAAGACAAAGCGAAATGGGTTAAGACTTAAACAGGGTGCCTCCGCTGCCAGGGAAAAGCATTGGCCTACATCCCGGAGTGCTTTGCCGGCATCATATTACACTGATGGCTTCTGTCACGAGCATCAAACCTTTTAAAGTCTGGAATGGGCTGATCTGCAGACCTACCAGTATCCTTTTCAGGAGGTTCATGGCAACAGGGTTTTCTGCCGTCCAGAGTCCCACCAGGTGACGACTCAGCTGCCTGAGAAATTGTACAAGTTGTTGGTTTGAGAACACATCTTCTTGTTTATCCACTGCAGAAACTTAAGCCGTCTACCATGACACACAATGAGTGTTCTTCTTACTTAAAATAGAGAGAATTAACTAGCTGCTGGTACCAACAAATCCAAATCATTGTGTGTGTGTGAGTGTGTGGATTTTATTGAGGTTGGACCTGTTGGTAAGCATCCGCTGGTCAGCGCTGATGGTGAACAAAGAGGTGTGCAGATGCCGGGGAAGAGCCCCTTCACTCAAGGCCAGGTCCTGCATCTTGGTGGCTATTTCCTTGTCTCCCTCCTACATTTAAACAAACACAGGTTGGTAAAGATCATAAAGCATAAAGACGCTCTAATCATCATGAAATCATCGACACCGTAATCCACCTAACCCACAGAAAGGCTTACCTCAATAATGGCCTTCATCACCAAGCCTGCCCCCTTCACTATTGCCATCGAGGGATGCTGACGATAAAGACAACATAATTCAACACCCAAGCATCTACTGAACATATATCATGTCACCATTATAATTAGAGGGGGAAAAGGTTGAGTCACATGACTAGACTACCTGGAAGAGTTTGAACAAGGTGCGTCCATCAGAGGCAACCATCTCCAGCAGCATGTCAAACTGCTGCCCCTCGGTGGTTTCACTGTAGGGGGCGCAGAGGGCAAAGGTTAAGAAGTCCAGTAAGGAGCTGATGACCAGCGCTCCCGTTCCATGGTCCTGAAAACAAAAAGAGAATAAGAGCTTAGATTTAGGATGCACACGCAAAATTCCAAACATGAGGTTTATGAAACTAGACAACTTTTGTACTTGAGAAACTGACAATAACGTGAAAAGTACCACATTAGTGATGAATTTTTCAAGGAGGTTTTCCAGAAACTTCTTGGAGGACAGCAGAGAGGCCTTGTTCAGCTGCTCCTGCCTCAGGTCATAGTCATCGTGCATCGGCTGCAAAGAAACGCACAAAGAACAACGTCTCACACTTGTCAGATAAAAGACAAACCCTGATAGATGGCTGACGTCCAGATGTTTCGGGGATACTTACACACATAAGCGCACAGAGCATGTCGACAGCAGCGTGCGTCACACTGTTGTTGTTCCTTTTTAAAGCTTTTACCGTCTTTACTCCCAACTTTTCCCTGAACCTAGAACACACAAACAAACATTTCACAGATTTACCAGCGCCGGTAAGACGGCCGTGCCTCGAAGACGTTAATCACAAACAACAGAAACGCAACATAATACAAACAATACAAAGAATGTGTTATTGAAAAGAGGTCTGGGGTTGGATACACAAAGAATTCATTGCTTCAGAAGTGGCTTGTTGTTTCTTTTGCTCATAAAAAGGTGTCACATCTTCTACTGAACCGAACTACTAAGTGTAACAATATGAAAGAGGTTTCCCTTAAAGCAGAACTGAACCATTTATTTCTTTGTAGTGATCTGTGTCTTGTTGGTTGTTTTGAGGGAAACACCAAGCTACTCTGGCAATGAATCTTCCAGGAAAACCAATTCTCATTTGCTTCGCAGGAACAAATAATAAACAGTAAATACAGTTCCTCTCATACATCTCAGTGACCCGAAAAGACTATGGGGTTCTTCAATGTTGTGATGTGCAGAAATATAAGAGGATAGAATGGGCAAAACAGATAGCGGGAGAGGAAAAAAAAACAAAACAAGAGTGTGAGATGTCGAGAGAGGAAGGTCAAGACAAATCCAGGCAGACAGCTCTACTGAACACAGTGAAGGGACATAACCTCCCTTCTGAAGTGCCTGTCTAAAAGCCTGAGATGAAAGCAGAACAAAGATAAAAGAGGAGAAAGCTGATCGATAGACAGCAAAGAGAGAGACTTTGGAAAAGAGCGAGAAGGATAAGAAACAGACAGGCAAAAGGGCAGACTGAGATGTATGGATTCATATTTACGTTGCATCTGTGACTCCAGACCCTTGACCAGACCTTGGAATGACAGAGCATGCCTGTTACCAGCAGCTCAACACAAAGTACACTTCAAAGAAATAAAAGCAGGAGGATACAGTGGGGACTACTGCTGAATTCTTACTTGGGCAGCTGGGTGAAAGCCTGGAAGCCCGCCTTGGAGGCCACCAAGCGTCGAATGGCCTGGAAATGGCTCTCCAGCTCAGTGTTGAGAGCCGGCAGCTCGGCCTCCTGGGACAAAAGAGCCAGGATGGCGTTGTTGATGAGCTTCTCTTTGTTCTCAGAGAAAAGACCCTGAAAAAAAAAAAAGGAGAGATAACGACAGGGAAATTAGTGTGAATTGTGCTCTGGTCGACAGACATAAATCGCATGGCTTGAACACACTCACATCTTGGGTTACTGCGTGCAGCACTCCACTGTAGGAGATGTTGGCGTTGAATCTGAACACTGCATCTGCAAAGTTTCCGTCTGAGCAAAGGAACGAGGGATGGAACCATTAAACAAGAGAACATGCAGGCATCAAGAACAATAAAAAAAGACGTTCTTCTCCAATCTCATGAGAGGCAGTGCTTGAACTCACTAGGAGGCGCCGCCAGGAATTTGAGATGCAAACTCTCCACCTCCTCGTCCACGGGCATGCTCAGTAGACCCCACCTTTGCCCTCGCTGCGTGGGGGCCATTTTGACGCACACGTCCCTGTTGCCTGATGCGCGGACTCCATCGAGTAGGCTGGCTAACAAGGAGTCCCTACAGACGCACAGACGCAGCTTGAATGCATTACGAACGACCAGTGAGCACACAACAACAACAGGAGAGTGTAAAGGCGGTGCAGCAGACTCACGCACACGAGCAAGTTACTCATCTTGTAAATTAGATTATTACAGGAAAAAAAAAAAGGCTAATGAGAACATTGAATGAAACCCACAGGGCCTGTAGTGTCACTAAACACATAAAGACGGGTGTATGCGTACCTTTCTGTGGAGGAATACTTTCTGATCTGACCTCGGATGAATTCAACTGTAAACACCTGAGGGTTGTCTACGTCACAGATGAGAGCAAATACCTGAAGGGAGGTGATACAAGAGGGTAAGAGTGAGAAGAAAAAAAAAAGAGCGGAGGGAGGGAAAAGTTTACTCAAAACACACAGACTCAAGTGCTTTCATCTGTTACCTTGCAGTGAGGCAATTCATACATAATGAAACATAGACAGACAGTTCTATTAAGATCCTTCTTCAGAGGAGTACAAGTAGAGCCCGCACTAGTGCTTGTGAGTGTAAACATTTCAGCTTGGAGCTTTTGATGACTTGGTGCTCACCTCTCCGAAGGGTTTGATGGTGACTATGTTGTATGAAGCCGGGTCTCTCTCCACGAGACAAGTCTCCGTCAGGGCCAGAATACGCTTAACGGGCTCCTAAGGACAGAGACGGGCAATTCATAACACTAACAAAACTAAACTGACTATTGTATCTTTTTGCGTTATTAATTCGCTCTTAAAAGCTCAAAACTTTCCAATAAAATCCATCTTAAAAAGTACGATCGTATATCAAACAGGCAAATGAAACTGCTGCACATTTTTCAAGTAGACCCAAGACGTAAACGATCTGTTAAGGGAGTCCTGGTGGGTCCCCGGGCCTCATGTTGAGAACCCCTGCCGTACAGCACTGCGGGGAACAAGGAGAGGCGGTGCTGACCGGGTGTCGAGGGGTGATCTTCTGCACCACGAACTCGGCCAGTGAGGTGATGCTCTCGTCCGAGCTGTACTTCCCCAACCTGTCCGTCACGAAATCCTCAAAGGTCAGCGCCTCCTTCCTCAGCCGTAGTGTGATACCGATGAAGTTCCCAGCATGCTCTATGGCGCTGCGGATGATGTCATCCCGGTTCTCCGAGGCAAACAGATGCTGAGAGTAAAAAAAAAAAAGGCGACGGGGGGGAGAGGGGAGGTGAAAGGAAATGTTAGGATCACACGTTCAGGGTTCATAAACATACTTTGAGGACAAATTTGCATGAACAATTAACTCCATGAAAGCATACCAGCCTGCTGAAGCCCCCGTAAAGGATGCAGAACCCTCCCTGGTAATCAGAGACCTCGACGAATCCCTCCACGTTTCGGTAGTCGTAGGAACACACCACCCGGTTGGTGTGCGGGTCGATCTGGTCGATGCCGCCCGGCGTCACCTCCAAACTCACGGGCTTCCGCACGTCACTCCAGTGGTGCTTGTAGCAGTTGTAACGCTGTGAGCACACGTGTTGAAAGACGGTCATTTTAGTGTCACCGCAGTGGCAAAACATATAGTTTAATGAATAATGTTTCTTTATAGATCTCAGTACTTACCCTGCCAGTTATTTTCCCCTCCGAAAACTCTGTTCTGAATCTCTGTAAACAAAAAGGTATTACATTTAAGAGTTAATGTACACAGAAATCTCTTAAATCATCCCTTTTGTAACGCTGATGAAGTGTTCTCTTCATTGCAGAATTACAAATACATTTAATGAGTTCCATGGGGAGATGCTCCTCCTCCTCCTCCTCATTATCCTCACATTATTTCTTCACATCAACAAAACTATCTGCTGATTCATGTTTGTGATAAACACCTCCAGTGAGTCAAAGGTCCTGTGATTCGCAAGCACTGCATCTCCAAACAGTGCGTCGTACATTAAGTGACTTTTTTTTTTTTTTAAAAAAGACAACACAGCAAAATGTGCAGCTATGATGCAGGCAGACCATCGTGAATGTGAAGTGAATGAGAGTTCGTCTCCTCACCAGCGCCTCTGTGAGCAGCTCCGTCCGGTGCTCCGTCGAGAACTTGAGCGTTTCGGACTTCTTGCCGCTGCCTTTGCGGAATGTGAGGTTGAACTCCGTTCCCTGACCTTTTCCTACCGGGCCGATACCACAGATGTCCCCGTAAGGCCACTGGTACCGTGGACGGCAACAACAGAGAGACAAACACACCATTAAGAGTCACACACCAGCAGTTTGAACATGAAATAACATGTTCTGGTACTTTAAGTCCTTCATAAGCAGTATACAAACATCTCATCATGGTTTATTACACATTATTATGTATTTACTGCATACCTCCTGTGGAGGCTGGTAAATGAACATATAATGAATGGTAATATAGAAAAACACAGTTGTAATAATATAAAATATGTCTTTATAAGATCATTTATAATTGCTGACAAATTCTGAACACTTAAAATGTATTTGTACAACTACATTACTGTGTGTAATAAACTCATATGTATATACTGCTTATAAAGAAAAGCTAAAATAGAAAGCTAAACCGTGATAAACAGTGTCACCAATGTTATTTTTACACCGCTTGATATAATTATTTCTTCAAAACGACAACAATGCTAAATCCCCTTTAGACATCTTCCTGCCTGAGGCGGCTCATCGAGGAGGTTTCATGCCTGATGGGTATTGATTAGGACACGTTTCATGCTCTAATCAGTGAAGAGACAGGCAGTACTGTGTGTGGGATTTTTTTTTCCAAGGAGGCAAAAAATACGACATTTCAGCTTTTAGCAAAAGAGCAATGCGCTTCAAATGGATTTTCAACAGTCACATGTAACTAAGAGGAGCACATCCCCAGAAGGGCCAGCGAGGCGCCGATAGCCGCCGTGGCGAGGAGGTTCCTGAAGGACTCTGGAGTTCCTGTGTGACGGGCTGCATACACACTCACCTGGTTTGTTACTTCTAGCGTGGCGGGGTTGTAAGTGGTGATGCCGTGCGTCCCCACTGAGAAGACTCGCTTGTACCTGGAACGCAGAGATGGGATGAGTCACAAACACGGGCCCACGCCTCACCCACAGCGGCACGGGCAAAAAAACACTCGCTGTGAACGCGTGGAAGTGGCTGAATGCGTGTGGCGGTCTTTCAGAAACGGGGGGGGGGTTAGCTGAAGCAACGCTAACAGAGCCAGTTAGCTCGGAGCACTTGTGTTGTAAAATACAACATCTCGTCATGTGAATAGAGCTCCATTACATGGGCAGGACGGTGTGAGAGGAGCTCCATTTACTCCTGTAGGACATGGTGACATCACTGGGGCTCAGTTAGCTTATGATATTATTCATATTACAGGTTTATTATGCCAGTTTACAGGTAATGGTTGACATGAAGCACAGACAGCATGTCAAAATGATGAGGAGATGACTAGCTGCCACTTTCAAAGCTGCGATAGCCTCACAGTTAGCTGAACTGAACCTCATTAACATGCAGCCTTAATTCTCACCATTCAGTACAGAACATGTAATACCAGGCTGAGGCAAAGCAGCTGTGAAATCTGAATATTTACCCACGATACCCTTCCCTTACTACGAGGGAATTTGCTAATCTTTGCGTGTATTTACCACACTCTGTCTCTCAAGTGACTTTAAAAAAAAAAAAAAAAAAAAGTTGCTACTTCTCGTACGTTAACCGTTTGTTAATGAGTCACTCTTTGACTCTGAAAACAACTCACACTGATTCATTGGAAGAGCTGAGAGAGTGGGGCTTTCTCACACTGCAGGAAGGAAGTGTGAAATTCAATTTTGTCAATCTTTCTGCATTTTGAGTGCGAGTGCGAGTGTGTGTGTGTGTGTGTGTGTGTGTGTGTGTGTGTGTGTGTGTGTGTGTGTGTGTGTGTGTGTGTGTGTGTGATCATTGCCAACACATTTTTTCCCAATTCATAACATTCAGGCTGCGGTTTGATTTGAAAATGGATCATTTGTGAGTTTTGGTTACGTAAAAAATAAAAAAGGTTTGGTGAGGTTTTTAGATTTGGGGAGTGTTAAATGTAAACGTGTATTTGTATCTGGTATAAATGCACGTTCATACATGTACAACATGTTCTTGCAGCACCTTTCAAAGCACTATCAGCCTGCACAGTGAACATGCTGACTAGGCTCCTTTCTTTCTTGCACATCCTCTCTGGGCCTGGACAACATTAAGAGGCCTGCAGCTACCAGCTAGTCCAATCAAAAAAACAGTTAAGTAACTGTAGTAAAAAAGGAAGTCAAAAGGAGAGGTTACTTCTGCAGAACGCATTCAAACTTGAGTACATGACTAACATAAACAGGCAGGTCAGGCAGCGGCTGACAACTATACACATGTCACGTCCTTTCTGCTCCCATGTTCAGATATATTCAGTTAGTCCTAACCGTCTATGCTACACACCGAGTTTAGCTTTTCTGTCATCTTGCGCCCCAAAATCTGAGACCCTGATCTCTCTCTCTCTCTCTCTCTCTCTCTCTCTCTCTCTCTCTCTCTCTCTCTCTCTCTCTCTCTCTCTCTCTCTCTCTCTCTCTCTCTCTCTCTGCTGGTTTAACGAGGTGTCAGCACAAACGGAGTTAATTATTCATTCTCTGTGGACATTCTCCAAAGACTTAGAAGCCAAATTCACCTGCTAAAATAAAAAATAAAGCCAGCATGTTGGACGGTGGGATGAGTTGAGATTAAAGTGAATTAGTACATTTATTATAACATGTGGAGACCGCGGGGATTTAAATAACCTCACCAGAGTTTCTTTATGCTTTAGCTACAACAAATCACAGACACACTGCTCACCATTTCACAACACATGCGGGTGTGGTTCAGATTTCCATTCATACAAAGATATGAAAATCAACCAAGCAGAGATTTGAAATTACCTTGTGTTTGGCTGCACCATGCCTGCTTGTAACTGTTTAGTTTGTTTGACATAAATAAAGCAGGACTGGAATGAATGGAAACCAACGTCTTGAGAGTATGAAAACATTCACAAACATCGAAATATCTGTGACAGTATACCTTGAAAAATGGTCAGTAGTGATGTAATGAAGATGTGATTTGTACTAAAGGATTCAGAACTGTGGTGTAGTCCTTTAGCTGTTCCACACGAGCAGAAACGAGAACTACAAAGATATAGTTTGTGATACTCTTCATTCAGCCGTACTGTACAGATCGTCTTACAAAGCTTTTCCTTCCACTTTAAGGGATTTCATAATGTATCACATTGAGCAACTTCCTGTCTCTGAATAACAACTGCCTCTCCAACTTTAAACAAAACTTCTCACAGAGAAGACTGAGCTGAAGATTTGTTTGACCACATAAAAAGCTCGGACAACACGACACCATCCCCCAACAAACACTAGATCTCAGGGAATTAAAGAGTTTAGGAAGGAGAGCTGAACGTGAGCAACAGACCCTCAACAATGTCGGAAACAACGGAAAATACTTCAATATATATAAATACAAGGAAAGGGGATAGTTGCACTGGTATGTAAACGGCTAGTGAAAAATGGAGCATCTGTAGCTTCCTTATTGTTGGACGATTGAAGGCATTCAAAGAAGATTCAAAAAGAGATTTCTGATTTGCATATTCATGCTCTGACAAAGAGTAGAGAAGCGCTGCCGTGCCTGAAAACCCTGAAATGACAGAAGACTCCGAGACGATCAATTTGTGTCAGAAATCGTGAATTAGACAAATCTAAACCTCTGCAAGCCGGAGTCACGGGACGTGAATTAACCATGAGCGTGAGCACACAGAGAGAGAGAGAGAGAGAGAGAGAGAGAGAGAGAGAGAGAGAGAGAGAGAAGCTGCACTCAAGCAAAACTGCAACAGTTAACAGCTGTTGTATTAGACATGTAATAAAGGACACCAGACTACAAAGCATTCTCCTTCAACTCCCTGCAGAACAGATGAATACTCTCCCCGTCTGCTGACCAATCTGCCACATACAAGCTGCAATCAATTGAAATTTGTATTGAAATAAAGGTCCGTTAACACAATGGTGATTGAGCCTTCGGCCTGCTGATGAAAGTGTTGCAATGCTCATACATCTGCAGTGTTACAGACTGGCTGTCTGTGGCAACATTTACGGGAAAAAAAACCTGTATTTATATTATAAAAAAAAAAAAAAAAAAAAAGCATTTAACTGAGGAAACACGAGTTCACTTCTATCACGAAGTAGTCACAGGAAATGCGATGAGTTTGTAGGTGAAGCTCGACACTAAATGTCAATCGTTCATCAAAGAAAAGTGGGAGCAGCCACACGGTGAGCGGTTAGATGAAGAGCGAAACAACAGGCTGCACACCTCCAGCATGTCAGTGAGGTAACCAACTACGCTGTACTTTCACTTCAGCTGTTTGCAGACTCAGTGCCGTGTGCAGCGGAGTCGGGTCACGGTTGTGCACAGAATGATGAAAATTATATTATTGGTTGGAGGTGGGCGGTGCTAGCTTATGTAAGCGCACTTCATATTGTGTCTTATAGGGGGAAAAAAATGATGAAGAAATGGATGTTTTGTAAAAGATTTGCATATATTGTTCAATAGGTGCACAGTGCGACTGGGGATGTGATCTAAAAAGGGTTAAAAAAAAGGCATTTTTCATTTTATCTGCCACGCCCACAATATCTGAGGATGGTGTGAAGCAGAATGAAAGAGGATATCCTGACTTGACACTTTCCCTTTCTGTTCGCCTATTCAAGCTCTGTGTGCGCTCTGCAGACGGGCAGATAACGCCGATCTACTGAATTGCGTTGGACACATTCACATGAGCCTGCAGTCAAAAAGTTCACCTCTGGTTGTCAGCAATCGTACACTGATGTTAAGCTTCCCCGACAAATCCCACAACGACATTAAGCACCAAATAAATCTATTATTATGTCTCTCTCTCTCTCTCTCTCTTGTCCTGTGCTCTCTCGTCTTTCTGTCTCTTTGTTATTTCTCTCTCTTCTTGAGAGTCTCCTAAATGACGTTTAAATGTTAATATCAATAAATGATGTCCCATGGCTGACGGAGATGCCCGTTCACCAGAGCTGGACCCAGGTCAGCGGACACCGTGTCGACAAACGTTGTGAACGGTCTCCCCGCTGTCCACCACACATACATCAGCGCTCGTCTCCGGCGGACGCTTCAGGAAGCATTAGCGGGATGACGCTCTGATGATGGCTAACGCTCTGCAGCCCCTGCTTAAGTTACCGGAGTCAACAGGCAGGCCTTAATGGCCCAAAGACGTTTAGAAAGCAGGTATCGGTAATGTGATCCCACTGGCTCACCGCTCACACTGGTCCATCCTTTGGCTTTAAGGGCCACCAAGCATCTACAGCAAGTCTCATCTAGTTTCAGGCCTGTACTGGCTTCAGTGTGTAATGTAGCTTTAATCTATAAAACGTAAACAGATAGCCTACGCACCAGATGATCGAGGACATTGGGTCATCCGGACAGATGTTGACAGCATAGATACAGTTTGTTGGTCTTACTCCCCTTGTAATGTAGTCTAGCAATTCATCCATCACTGCCTCTAAACGTGTTCACATGAGGGCAATATGACAACAGCTTCACCCGACGCATACTGTACACACATGAGTAAACAGAGACGTTTTTAAATTCTGAAAATAAAATGTCTATTGAGAGAATGAAACATAAAAAATCAAATCAAGATTATAATATATTAATGTGCAACTCCTGGTAATCTTTAAAAGGAAGTTAGTACACATGAAAGAAGGCATATTGAGTGTATCTTGTGTACCAAGATATCAGTGCACAGTACTCTACTGTACAGGGAAATGATGTCCTTACTCATGATGTAATACAATGTTCATAAACAGCATATAAATGTACC
Organism: Cebidichthys violaceus; assembly: GCF_023349555.1. NCBI lineage: Eukaryota > Metazoa > Chordata > Actinopteri > Perciformes > Stichaeidae > Cebidichthys > Cebidichthys violaceus. The sequence continues at coordinate 12,532,261 of NW_027176318.1, forward strand.
ATTGGGTAACTTGTGTGTTTTTCATTTTTGTATCCGTACAATAGATTCATTTCAGCATGTCTTGCTCTGGACTAGCTGACAGTGGTCTGCAGACCTGGCCGTCATAAGGAAGTCAACACAATGGAAGTACTGAGTCAGGATTTCAGGATTGTCTGTCTTCGCCAAGGTGATGATGGGATCAGGTCAATGTTGTTGTAAACCAATACAAAGAAGCTGTGGGGTACACAATGCAGCCAGGCCTGACACCCGATCAGTGGTGGGGTTGAATAAAAGAAGAAAAGTTGTGGGCCTTACTTTCCCCTCCAGGAGTGTTTGGTGGTGTAGAAACAGGCCATGTCTTTGTTTTCTTTGATGACATTCATCTTTTCACAGGACCTACGGAGCAGAAAAGGGGTCAGAAGATAAATAGGTGGAAGATCTTCATTTGAACATTAGAGGAAATGTTTAATTACACAACAGAAGGGAAGGACGATAACCAGCGTGTCTCGGTTAACGTCAGCCCTATAAGAAGCCACCAAACAACCTAGCGCCTTCACAGGTCATTACTACATCAAGTTTAGGTATCGCACATTCCAATATACCGCAGCACACGCTTCACACAGCCGCTCAACATTCTGCAGCTCGAAGAGAGAGACTCCCACCAGACTCTCTGTGCTTCAGACGATTATCCAACGACAGAGGAGCCCCGTCTCTCCACGACTAACCGACTCCTCATCGCCGTCGTTAGTTCAGCTCTGAGCCGTAGCATCAAGGCAGCTGGGCGGCACATGACTTTTACAAACCGCTCTCCGACATCCACGCTCTCCTCTTGGTGTGTGCATTTTCACGGGCTCACTCTGAAAAGAGGCATACCTCAGCCAAACAGAGAGGAGGTAAAGGTCTTTTCATTCCAGTCTTATATCATAGCCACATACAAAAAAAACACACACACACACACACACACACACACACACACACACACACACACACACACACACACACACACACACACAACAGTGCACCAGCTGAGCATGTGTCAATAAAGTCTGGTGCAAAGCCAGTGTGGCCTATCGATTGCTTTAGATAAACAGGGGTAAGGCCGTGTCTCGGCGTTTTGGCCCAGAGCATTATTTGAATGAAAATCCTTGTAATGTAACTTTAACAGATGCTCTCAAGCCTGGACTTTAGATTAAGTAGGATCCTTGTTTTTGTCACTAAATACAACCAGGACAAACCACAAGGCATCAGTGGGATGGTTGACATTGATATGTTGTGACAGATTGTTTCAAACAAATTAAAGATGAAGGCATTAAAAGAAAAAAAACAGTCAAAAGACCAGAATAGAGCAAACTGGGAGCATAACTGCCTCTCCTATCCTCACTGCAGTAATCTGCTGGCGGCTGCACTGTGACAAGGGGAACCTGTGTCAGCACTCTGGCAGGATCCTGGAAAAAAAACATTAGACTCCTGTTTTTCTTCCTCTCCTTTTTTTTTTAGTGTGCGACTGAAGCAGGGGGACAGCAGAATAGCCCCAAATGATGGAAACCACCGTTAACCGAGGGGACGGCTGGACACACACACACACACACACACACACACACACACACACACACACACACACACACACACACACACACACACACACACACACACACACACACACACACACACAAGCTACAGTCAGGTGCCACAGCACCGGACGAGGATCCTTAAAAAAATGAGCCAGTGTCGGCGTCTCAATAATTGACGCCTGTGCTGGAGAAACAAAAAAAAAGGTGCAAGGAACAGTCAAGAGCCAAGTTTAGCTTCAACAGTTTGTGTTTTTTTCAAACACTCATTCATGCCGCTGCATAATGAATCTAATCCAAAGCACAATAGGAGATGTTAGCAGCAAGCAGTGCACAGCGTGACCCTTACTGCAGCAGAGGGCTGTGCAGTTTTTTTCTTTATTTATTACATTACTGGGTTGAGAGACCATGGCTGATTCCAGGACTGGGTCATGTGACCACCCCCCTCCCACCTCTTCCTACTTGTATGCAGATGAATAGCACATTATTCATGGGATGTCTTTGACAAGAGTTAAGCAAAAAAAAAAAAGTCAGTGAAGTCAGTGAAGACAAATGTAAATGGTACCAGGCCCAGAGCAAACGCACATAGCATTTACATAATAACTTGCTCCAGACAGGTCTCACAACTTTTCAGAAACTTTAACAAACAGCTTCTTTTATTTATTTTTTTGATAGGATTGTGTCAAACCTCTAAATGGGACCAATCTGACCTCGTGAAAACAAACTGTCAACTGCATATTACTGGTTAGGTACTGACTAACTAGATTACAGCCACAGGTTTAGATCCTGGAAGTGTCACGACGGTGAACACTTGTTACCGTGTGAAGAGCTCTTATGCTTTTTAGCCTATTTATGTCCATCCTGTTTTTCCACAGCTGCTGGGAAAAAAAAAAAAAAAAAGAAAAGCTGGATCACCTGATTCCTTTTGAAAAAGAACAATATAAAGAATATGAAAACTGCTTCAGCATCGGCGTGGGTACAAGGGTCAAAGGATCATCTGCCATAACGTCATTATATGGCCCTAACCATTTTATACAAAAGCACATGATCATCATCAGGGGCAGCTCTGGATGAATCACATATTAATCAAATATCCTACAGTTTTGACACAGCCAGGAACATGGATGTTTTCTGCAGTGTGGTTTTCCTCTTGAAAGCTTTGTCTGCACTTAAGACGTGTTGTAATGCCCCCTCTGTATTTGCCAATTACATGAAGCAATCTCTCTGGCCACCGTAAGGTCGGACACTGATTCTACTTCATTTTACATGGCTCTGTCATGAATCACCTGCTTGCAAAATATAATAAACCTGCAGCTTTTTGACAAGCGATATATGTTAAATATGGACGTTGCACGAAATGGATGAAACTTAAATCCTTTAGAGGATGTACGGTGGGGTCCCGATCTGTCAAGTAAATCCACGACGAGCAGTATTAACGTTACCTGGATCTCAAGCGCTTAGCCAAATTCTGCTTCATTGCAGCGGGCCTACGCGGTTCAACCGAGGCTAAAAACAAGCACGACAGCACCGTTTTTTTAGCGATGTCGACACTGCCGCTGCTCCTCCTAACTAGAACACCAGATAGCACAGACACGTATGTCAGCAGCGTTTGTTTGCCAAATGCAAAAAAAAGGGGCTGTGGCAGGCTAACGTTGTGGGTTAGCCGTAAGCTAGCGGCTAGCTAGTAAAATCACTCAGGTTCCTGTGGAGGGAGCTAGCTAGCTGGTAGCATTAGCGGCGGGGTTCAATCAAGCAAACATGGAGAAGATGGCTTGGAGGCAGTGGCAGGTGGTAACGGGTGCATTTACCTGTAAACTCGCTAACGGGTGTTAGTCGTAGCCGTCCCGCAGCCCCCCCACCCTCCTCTGAGTGCGTTTGGGTGCTTCTCAGTTTCTCCCACTCTGATGCTGAAGGTGCTCAGTTACGCCGTATTCCCCCCAACAGGGCTCAGGACGCTGCCATATTCCTCATACCAAAGAAGTGTGCTACTGCGCACGCGTGAGGCCCTGCCTGTCATGCGGCTGTCAGCTGATTGGGTTTTGTCGGAACGCGGAATTGTCGAGATGCGAACCCAAGATCAAGATTTGCATCATGTTTCATCGGTGTTTGTATTGATACAGACTGATGCTGTAATTGATCACATTATTAGAATGAACTTTCTTAGTCATCTCTGTGAATTGATCTGATGACGTGGAAACTGAATTGCACTAGTTCTACCTCTGCATTGTGTGCTTCTTGATATCTTATAGTAGGTTGTAAAAACACTTAATTCAACCTCAATTATTATCATTATTATAAGCATGACTATTACTATGGCTAATATTATTATTCATTTGTTCTTTTTATTTTATTATTTTACTTTTGCAGGTTTCCAGGTATCAGTAGCTTGCTCGGTAAAAAGATGCACTTGAGGAAAGAAAGATGATTGTGCCCTCTAGGGGCACTGTCCCTACAATGCAGCAATATCTGCGCTATAGTAGCAGTTTACACCAGTTGGGCCTACATGAAGATTGAGACCAGGACAAACATTAACTGGCCACACATACACTTATATACAGGCACATACACACTTTTGTTCTATCGCAGTGGAAAAAAAGGGATTCAAATGATCAAAGATCTTCAATTCTTTGCAAAAAGTAAATATATATAAATTATCGTGTTTTCCTGATATATACTTTCTACTGTACAACAACAACTTAGTTAAAATACATCTGTCAACTTCTCATGTTTGTGCAAGCCCACAATGTTTTATTGTAATGCTTTTCTTTTAGCTTTTTTGGTTTATTATACATTACGTTTTTATGCTCTGATTCAATTGTTTGCTTTGCATACTTTTACTCCCTTGCAATGATCGAATAACTTTGACAGTTTGCTATAGTTGTTCACAGACCAGCTGTAGACATGACATCAACACTTCCACATGTTGAATCTGCCACAAGAGCTATGCAAATAATAAAAGTAACCACCATAGTCTAACTGACCACTGTAGAACATCAGCACGTGAGTGCATTATTATAACAAAAACTAAGAAGGGTGATCTATTACTTGAGCCAGAATCTGGTTATAGGTGTGTAGTACCTGTCTAAAATTGAAAGTCACTCACCGCGATTGAAGGTAAAGGGGAAACATCTTGGTCTCTGTGGCTGACTGATGTTGCACTGTGAATTTGAGCGGGGCAGCACCGAGTGGTCACATTTTGAGGCATCTGATTAGGTGACTAACCATGTGCTGCCTGTTAGTCTGATTTAATTACAGCTAGAGACATGAGGGGGGGGGGGGGAAACGTTTCCTTCTTTTTTCTTAGGAACCTCCTTAACAAAATGGATGGTGAAGTCTTTTTGGCTTCAGTGACATGTTACAAGTAGACAATGCAACAGAATCTCTGTGAAGTTTTTATTCGGTTCTCGTGCAGTCATATTAGTTTAACCGATGAAGAAGCACCCACGATGAGTCCAATCAGTTAATCAATTGAATCATGTATTATAGCTGGGTAATTGTATTGTAAATATGCAAATAACAAAACTGCAACATACTTAAAATAGTTTACCAAACTACTGGTAGAGGCTTAATCAACCAATAGTAATTTAGAGCAATATGGATGCTACATGATCAAACAAACTAAATCTTTTCTGTGGAAGTATAGGGCTGGTTGCTAAAGTATACACATTAATGAGCTCTACATGTAAGGGCCACAGTTAAAAAGGCACATGAAGAGATTATCTCAATGACTGCTGATGAGGAGCAGAAGTCTACGCCTAAAGCTTCTCAGGACCTCTCCCACTTCTAGCTCAATACTGCCATCTACTGCTCAATACTATACAAGCACATTTGCAGTTTGGTTGCACGTGAATACTCGTGCAATTAAATAGATAGATGGATAGCCGGATAGATGGATAGATGGATAGATGGACAGACAGACAGACAGACAGACAGACAGACAGACAGACAGACAGACAGACAGACAGATCGATCGATCGATCGATCGATCGATCGATAGATAGATACTAAAATGTGTTCTTCTACAATCAAACAATCAAAGGAACAGAGTAAAAATGAAAAATATTGAGTATAAAAATGCACAGTATGTACAATGTAATAGAATAATACTAAATTAACTAACTAAACCCCATGCAGGATGCCCAGGCAGCTTTGTGCAGCTCCTTCAGCCACCTGCTGATTCACCATGGTGTGTGAAGGAGAGGTACCGCAGGTCCTTCCTTCCTGCTGCTGTCAGGCTGCACAACCAGCTGTGCACTGTCCATTTTGCTGCTGTGGTCCTGTGAATTTCCCCACTGTGAGACTAATAAAGGATTATCTTATCTTATCTTAAACACAGTAGTGCAAAGATTTTTTTTAACCAACAATAACAAATCATCTTAACCTTCTTGTACTGATAACCTGTAACATAAATAATTAAAAAAAAAAACCTTAGCAATGAATGACAGAGATGAAATAGTAAGACTTGGTGGCCATCATACTTTCACAAACAAATAAAATCCATATTTAATGACCACTTAAATAACAAAACAAATAGAATATTACTTGTGTGAACCGAGTTGCATTTTATACCATTTATTAAAGCCTATGATAACAAGTAAATGTCTGTATACATTTATATGCAACTTGGTTATAATGACAGTGTTGTTTCAACAACATATCTTCTATTTTAGCAGCCATTCGACAACATAACGTGTTGTTTCATAACGTACGTAGCGCCGCTGAACGCACCCCCAGTAACCAAGGCAATGACGCTATTCTCCGTTACCAAGGCATTCTCAAGGCAAACACTAACTGATAGCTATGTTAGCCAATCTGATAATCTTATAGCTATGATTTAACCTCCGTTTAGCCTCTTCACCGAGCTGAACTATACTATACAAATAGTTTACTAAAACCCTCGACTGCAGCACATTACCATTAGCTTCTTATCTGGTCGCTGCGTGGCCTAAATTAGAGGCTGAAACACCCTTTTTTTGGCCCCCGTTGGGATCATCTCAGGCTACAAGCTAGCTTAGTGACGTTAACGTTAGCTGCACAGCCACCATGGTAAGTAGCTGCGATCATCTGCTGTTTTTTTTTGGTAGCTTTTAGAAGTTAGCATGCTAATCATCTCACTCAGTTTCATATAAAGACAAGAAAGCAGATAGCAGTCATCCCCAAATATAGCACCTTGTATGTGCACGCTCATGTGAATAGGCCGTCACACATTAGCAGGGGGAAATCCTCTTCAAGTTAGCTCATAAGCTAGTCGTGGTTTCCATTACAGCCTCTCTCTCTCTCTCTCTCTCTCTCTCTCTCTCTCTCTCTCTCTCTCTCTCTCTCTCTCGCTCTCTCTGTCCATCTTTAACGTTACTCTTTTCTCTCTTCTTGTCTCCATGTAGGCTGAATTTGGGTTTAATGAACACCATCAGAATGAAGTCATCAATTACATGCGATTTGCACGTTCAAAGATGGTCCTGAGACTTAAGACCATTGACTCATGCTTTGAAGAACTCAAAGATAGCAGGTGACTGGTCATACTTCTGTTTTTGTTGTCATTCTTTTTTATGTAAATGAAACTTTTACTCACTTACCTTAAGACTCATATTCAAAAGAAGGGGGGATATATCATACAACGATGGAGTGCTTTTGGAGCTGTAATGTTCATGTGTGTTTCTCTCTGTAGGCTGGTGGAGGAAACCTTCACAGTGGACGAGGTGAAGGAGATGCTGGACGGGCTGCAGGCGGTGGTGCATGGGGAGGTGGAGATGGAGCTCATCAACACAGCTCACACCAACGTGCTGCTGCTCAGGCAGCACTTCTCACAGGCTGAGAAGTTCTACCTTCGACTGCAGAGCGACATCTCGGAGCTGGAGAACAGGTGAGCAGCGAGGAAAGGAAGCAGATTCAGGCTCTCCTGTTGATTGTTTGGTTAACACACCTAAAAACACAAAGCAAACATTTGACGAAAGGCATCCTGGTCAGGTTTGCTGCCGCATGAGTACATCACGTTCTTATTCAGATATTATACAGCGCCTCTTTATATTACATTTTTATTTAGTAAAAATGGAAAATATATATATATATATCGTTGCACCTGTGTGCACAAGATCTGAATTTTGTAAAAAATGTTTTTTTTTTAAATTTTGTAAAAATTCAAAAAAAAACATGAAATAAGCTGATGTGATGTGAGTTTCAGGTCAAACAGAGTGCCACACCAAAGTAAGAAGTGCGCTAGGCCTCTAAACCTTCATGTTCATGAGAATAACTCCTCCACTTTGTGCCACTTCCTCCTCAGGGCTGTTTAGGTTTAGATCTCTTGCATTTCACAGTATGTATGCCAGGCAAAAAGGTCATGGCCAAGCCACATACATAATGACAATTTAACCCTTTTTCCATTTCAATGGTTTCCTATTTGCAGTGACGTTCATTTAGCTTGAAAACCACAACTGCTGCCACATTGTTGTTTACATTTTAATGTCAGTTCACCCAAATTACAAAAATATCATACTTTGAGACTTCTACCAATACAATAGAGGTGAGCAGAGCGGTGAATGTTGATGAACCTCAAACCAAAAAAATAATAATTTAAAGAACAGAATAAGAATGTAACACCCCACAATGTATCATCTTGAGAAACAAGGATGTTATTTATAGAATTATGCTGACATTTTTCTAATGAAATATTTGTTTTAGCCTCACAAAAATGTGTCTTCTATAGTTTGGGTGAACTAACTCTTTAATCCTTAAACTCAATTAAATTTGTAATTTCAATATTACATATTTTTACACATTTAAAAAATGTAATTTTATTAAAGTACATTTTTTATTATAAAATAAATAATAATAATAATAATGACTATCAGCTGGTGAAATGGTGAAGTCCTACAAAGGTTTGGGGCCACATATGATGAAACAGAATCATCTAAAAGGACTTTCTTGCTGTTGTTACCAAGCAAGGGTGCCGAGAGTGCCTCTTCATATTACAAGCCACCGCATGTACATGTGAAACCAGCAATGAAGATAAATCACATTTGAACTGTTGTCAGAGGGTACATTGCACTGTTGACATTTTGGCAAAGCATGTATTAAGGCTTTTTTTGGCTCAAATACAGTCAGGTTTTAGAGCATAGAGGTTGTTATGTAGATGAAAAATACAACACAGTGTAAACGTTTCGATGACTATGTTCCAAAATGAAATAATGTCAGTGGTTTTGATATACAAAGTCAAAACTAAAGCCCAAAGCACACGTCACCTTGTTCTTCTTTTTGCGAGTGAGATTGAGGAAGCAAGGCCTCAGTATCGTCAGTATCGGAGCAAAAGGTCATAAAAATGTTCTTAACGTGTTATGAACTAATGCCACTGGCCGGTATGATCATTGTAAAGCTCTCTGTTTGAACGTACTTCTATGATATTCAAGTGAACTTCACGCCACTTCTGACCTCTGTAACCTTTCACCTTGTTAAAACACTCAACATGTTTTGGAAAAGTTCTTTTGTTTTGTAATATGCACGTAGTGGGTGTATAAAGAAGCCCTAAAGTGTGTGTTTTTTCCCCCTCTCACGGGGCTCTGCCCTACGTGGCTAACACGGCGTACAAAGCAAGGAATACGCCCCATGTCACAGTCTACGTGTGTTCAGCTGCTTTTTAAAAACCACATATAAGCTTTCCAGAGAGCAGTTCTGTTCACCACAAGCATAGAGCTTATATCATAAGTGCTAAACTGCCATCGAGAACAAGAGGTGTTTATTTTCCTTGCCAAAGATACATAACTGCCAAAAATTTTTATTTTTGTAGCGTACAAAAAAAACATTGTGGTGGGAAGCTGACAGTTGTGTGAGGAGATAAACACATTGTTCTTATTATCAGATCAGCTCCAATCTGTTCAGTGCTGCTCATAAACATATTGACAATATTACCGTTACATACTTTTGTATTTTATAGACAAATAGTTCAAGCTTTTCGTATCCCCTTCCCTGTAATTCGATTAATTATTCTGCTGTCCAATTCTTTGCTCTTTTACCTTTTTATAGGGAGCTGTTAGAACAAGTGGCTGAATTTGAGAAGACTGACTTTAAAACCACTAATAAGGTGAGCATGGTGTCGAGCTTTACGCAACACAGTCGATAGTCATTAATCATGTGTTCAAAGGATATTTACACCCACATGGAATTCAGTATCTTAGAGAGCAGTGCTGCCGTGCAATTGAAATTGTCTGACATGTCAGGCCCCCTGCCTGTTCACGAGTAGCCGTGCGGTTAAGAAGTCACACATCACTGAGGTCGACGTGTGGTTTCACGCCGTTAAAGAAAAACAAGTGTAATACAATATGCTGCTCTTTCATCGGTTTGACTATTCACACCTTACCTCTCAAAAAGGTACACACTACTCATCTGCACATTTATAAAAAAAAAAAAGCAAGACGGATATAAAAGTTTTATTTTTTACCATTACATCTTACATGCAGTAATATGACGGAATAAACAATATATTTTAACACAACTTTATTCCCAGATAAACCAGGAAACAAGCAAACCCAAGCTAGCACCGCTGAATGAAGGCGGGGTGTCTGAACTTCTTAACAAGGTAAAGAAATACATTGCATGAATTACATATTGTTCTAAAAGTGATTTTATTTATATTTTATATATATATATATATATATATATACACACACTCCTTCACACCCATGTTAAACATGTTTTCCAGGAGATAGTGAGACTACAGGAGGAAAATGACAAACTGAAAGCCAGGGTGCGGACTTTAGAATCACAGGTATAACAATAAGCCGTACATTTCTAAACACAGCAACGTTTCTTCTGATTCGTGCACCGGTTGTAAACTCTCTGCTCTGATTCATTTTCTGAGGCCATGAGTGCTCTGGACGAGAGAACCAAAGCAGAGAGAGCCCTGAAAGACATTCAGAAGGGGAAAGGTGACCAGCAGGTACTGTTTGGAGTTTGGCTTGGCAAAGTAGCGTCATCTTCATTTTGACTTTTTGAGTTTGCTCCCCATTCCACTACTTCTTTTTTTTAGTTTTCTTAAACCTTCATTTTGTTGCATCTGAACATTTGCTGTCATTTGGTTTCATCCGCTAACTTGGACCTCGAATGGTACGTACCCAGCTGACCAAAGTGTTGCTTTTGTCTCTCCCTGTGAATAGGAATAGGGTGTAGATTCTGTAACGATTGCCGTTCACTCCATTTAAACTTCTTCACCGTTTCTTTTCCCCCCCTTCAAGCTGGCTGCTCAATCCCAGGAGATCAGCAGTCTCGAGGACACGGTGGCGGCTCTGAGGGATGACTATGAAAGGTCTCTTAGCGCCAACTCGGCCTCCCAGAAGGGTCTGCAGGAGAACCTGATCTCTGCCAAACATGAGCTTCTGCGAGTGCAGGAGCAGCTGTCCTTGGCCGAGAAGGTGCGTCACTGTGGGTGTAACCAGCATCGGAAGTTAACACACGTTATACTGTTAATCAAACATGTTTATAGAAACAGCTGGTATTGGTGCGTTCAGCTTCTGTTGCAGTTATTTTCACGTGTTCGTGTGTGTGTGTGTGTGTGTGTGTGTTCATGTGTGTGTGTGTGTGGTGTGCAGGAGTTGGACAAGAAGTTCCAGCAAACTGCGGCCTACCGCAACATGAAGGAGATCCTGACCAAGAAAAATGAGCAGATCAAAGACATTAGAAAACGATTGCAGAGGTGAGCTTTAAGTGTAAATCAATGCTGGTCCCTCCAGAAGAGGAATGTTTTGTAAAACTAGCAGACACACCGGTATGGCCCTTCAACTTCAGCCACATTTGTTCCGTCCTGTGCTTGAAAATGTGGCTTTCATACAGAGATATTTGTCTAATTTCAGTTTTTTTTTAACGCCGTTGTTGCTCGTCTGTTTCAGATACGAGTCCAATGAATGAGTTCTACCCACGACAACAGGTGGCCGGAAGGGTCAGACAGGAACGAGAAACGGACAAGACGAGAGAGACAGAAAAAAGCACTTCTCCGAGGAATTGTTTATTCATGCTTTATCTGGCATCTTCAGTAATCATTGGCTTTAGTAAAGAGTGCGAGCAGAGCGGGGGAGGTCGTCGGTACGCACCGCTGAGCACACTGATGAGGTAGTGACAAACGATAGCCTTCTCCAGATGTGCTTTTTTTTTTTTTTTTTTCTACGGCCCAGTTGTGGAGCTGACTGACTGTAGCTAGCAGACTTCCCTCAGTGCTCTATGCAATTACTATCACGTCCCTGTTTAAAGAGGCCTTGTGCATTTGCTGAACCGGACAGATACGCACTGTCTGCCTGAAGCATTGCAGTCGCATCTATCAGATGGTTATTGGTGATATTTAGCTTTCTAGCACCGGGTAGTTGATCGTTGATATTTTGCTGATCAGTCTTAATTTTAGCAGTCGGTTTTGTAATCTAGACATTGTTGAGTTAGACCCAAGCAAACCCCCAAGCCGGTGTGTTTATTAATAGTGAAGAGCTTCAATGTTTACCGACTTTCTGAGGTCAACCCTGCTTTAATTTGTTCCCGAAAAATTGTATTGCATTTCACACAAAAATGTATTTTCGATGATGCGAACATTCTGTGAAAGTCTGATCATCGAAAATATACCAAAATTTCTCGCGTTTAGTTTTTTCTGCTCTTGCTTTGTTGAATGACGTTGATGGCGGTCTGGAATGATTTCCCTACACATAGGGCATAGAATATTTTTGTCTGGAATCTTTAACTGTGTACTTTTCGTATTGCTGTGGGTGATGGAGTGTAAGAGAAAAAAAATAAATATATATATATATATATACATGATGTTCATGAAGTAATGCTCTTGTAGAGTATGATACATCTACCTTGTATTACACTAGATGTGCATCTGTTTGTATCGTGCAACGTATGAGGTAATAAAATCTGTTGACAAAATAAACGTGTGCTCATTCTTAGTGAGTCAAGTGTTTTTTCTTCACAGTTTAAGATGTATTTAATCGTATAAACACCAAGTAGATTCACTGAAGACTGAAGCTTTCTGACCTATGATTTTATTCTAATATGTTCTGACTATGAAAACATCAGATCATAAATATGCCATGTGAAGGACTGAAAACATGCCCAGGTTGTCGCTCTTCTTTGACCCGCTGCATGCTGGGATTGCCTTCAGGGTATTGTGACACTGGCAATAAACAATAAAAAAAAAACATAAAAAGTTTGAAGAACAAATAGGACATTGATTATGATCGATTCTAGACTGAACAGACAACAAGGGGGCGCCAGACTGCAACAATGCTTAAATGCCTCTCTGCATAAAGCGTGACAAGCTGTATACATGGGGCTGTATGATCTTAGTGGCTACATGTGGCCTGAATTCATGCAATTGCGGTACTTCAGGGGATGTGGATTCAGAAGAAGATTATGATGAGCTATTTTAAATTTTCAGTCTTGCTTCATGTTTTAACCACTGAATGGTTTTACAAGCCAGGACACGTGTGAATACTCCATTCTCTAAGGAAGAAGGAGAGCGAGAGAGAGAGACATTTGTCCTCTTTAGGGCTGAGGATGGCTTTAGTCACTGAGCCCCCAGGATGCCCCCTGATACCGCGATCAGCATGATACAGGTGGATGCAGACAGTGTGGAGTGGAGTATGAACGGTGTCTTCAGCAACAAAGAGAAAGACATTTGTAAAAGACGAAAGGCATTTTTAATGGATTTTTTTCTCCTTTTTAATTCGATTATATTAGTGTGTAGAGACAGAGAGATCAGACAGATATCAACATTCGAAATTAGCCTACCAGTTCATCAACTGCACTTGTTCTTAACTCTACACTTTAGTTCCTTCATCTGCTTCCTTAGCTGTTTGAAGTGCCAAGAGAAAGAGCTCACTGTGTTTGCATTGTTGGTGTTAACCAGAGTGGATAGAGATAGTGGTCACCACCCCCCTCTCCCTGTTGTTTTCTGTGAAACTCTTCAAGCCACAGTCTGTCCTGAGTTAAACCGGTGTTGGTGTTGCATCATGTGCAGGAGTTGTATTCATGGTGTGAAAAGGGGAGGAGGGGAAAGAAAACACGTGGTGGGTTTATAACGCTAATGACAATATTCTTTGAAACCTGTGTGCTCTGCTGTCAAAACATAAAAGATGAAGAATTTCTTCTCAACCTATTTATTGCATTTGTGTGCTTGTAACATCGCAGCGCATGCATCTGTTTTCTATAAGTAGCATCAAAGGAGAGACCGTCATGGGACAGCTGCTCATATTTTCAGATATGGATGCAAATGCTGAACAGTTGTCTATCAGTGCATGACATAAATCACAGTGAGCAGGTACACAGGAAGTGGTGACTTGTGTCTCTTGGTACCGAACTCAATCTGTCGCCCTGCTGACAGCTGTGACGGTGACAGTACTTTCCCACAATATGAGCCAACTGTTAATATGTGAGAGCGGTGTACCCATTCACTGCAGCTTCCTGCTCAACGAAAAGATATCAAAGGGGTTTTCTCAGTTTCACTAGCAAAACAAAAGCTTCTGTTTAGTTTTTCTCCAGAATCACAGAGTAAACTTTTTGCTTGAGGAGAAATAGTTTCTGAATTCAGGGTGATGTCCAGAGTGATGTATGGTGTTCAAAAAAAACCCAATGGTGCTGAGTTAGCTGTAATCTTTCGGTCCTTCATTAGAAATCCATATTGTGTGGCTAAAAAGCTTCTTCTTCTTGGGTTTGAATAGTTCCCTAAATATCAGTATCACAGAGCTTTATAAAGAAAGCAGAGACAGACTGTACAGTATATGATGTGTTCACTTACTTAAAGTCAGACTATGTGCCTTTTGAACCACTGCTCTAATGTTTCATTGAATAAATACAAACCATAATTGTTTTGCCAAATCTAAAGAGGATCAATTCCTAATCCCTAACAGAAACAGGATTCCAAACTCAAGCATTTGGTGATCACTTGCGGCTCCTACCGGTTGGTTAAGTGAGGAGTCAGCAGTCAATGTCGGTATAAAACGGTCAATAAAATACGTTTTTCAAACATTCTGAATCACCACAACAACAACAAGAGGTCCTGGAGCACACAGTCAAATATGTGCACAAAAAATATCAGCTATTATATAATATTAGCTGAGGACAGACAGACAGATCCATGCGCACACACACACACACACACACACACACACACACACACACACACACACACACACACACACACACACACACACACACATGATCCCCTCATGGTTTACGCCTGGTGGAGATAATGAAAATGTACTGTTATGGTGTCTAAAGTTTGCAAACTTAAAATACATTATATATATATATATATATATATATATATATATATATATACACACACGTGATGCCTCTTCTCTACCTGTGCAGTTGTTACACTATGTCTAACCATTTACCACTGTTGTGTAATTGTAAATAGGGCCCACTGTGCCTGCTGCTCATGCAAAGTTATAGTCTCCGGTGACCCCAGTACCAGTATTTGTACCATTTATACCGCTGTATTTTCAAAAGGAGAAGTTCTGCAACAATTATTCCAAGGTCAAGGATAAAAGCACACACAGATATAATATTTCTGGTTTATTTTCCCCACAGATATTCAGTGATTGCCTCCATCTCTGTGACTCACCCACTGGCTCCTCAGCTGTACCTCCTGACCACAAGGCCTTGGCTATATCCATGTGTGTTGTGACAGAGTCAGGAGGCATGTTATTAAGGCTATAAAAGGTTATGTGAGTTCTCAGCTATCAGGAGCTCACTATCTTTTGATAATCTGAGTGTGCAACTTGCAAAAAAAAAAGTGGCACAGATAAGATTAACAGATATCAGACATTTCAGTCACCTCTGAGAATTGTTGCTCAATGTTTTGTCTTGTTGATAGATACCGTTCCATGAAATAGCATATCTACAGCACATCGTATACATTGAGTTCAGCAAATGACTCAACACTCAAACTGGCTTCTGTGTCATTTCATTTCTATGGTGCAGAACTAAGTATGATTAGCATGTGATACCCGATGAAAAGCTGCTGAATGAGTTGTGCGGGCAGCTGTTTGTGGGCACATGAAGATACAACTGGAGAGGTTTTCAACATCGTTTATGGCCCGGTATCTCAAATAAGCACTGCACTAGGTGATCAGTTTGTGAGTGTCGGTCGTACTGATTTCAGGTTTGAGTCAGCACATACTCCCCTCAGAGACATCAGGTCATGCAGAACGCGTCACGTTTCTATGAAACCTAAAACGGGGAACTTCTGAATATTTGTGAAACTTATTGACGTGCTTTTTTTAAAAGAGATGACGCTATAGCTGAAAATGCAACATACAGACTGCTGTTGACAAAAGAATTCTCGCCATATATAAAAAGCCAATGCAAAGTTATGATAAAAGCATGCAAAGTCAATGAAAGAAGATAAGGGAAGGCTATTTTTTTCCCCCGTGTCTGCTACAAAAATAACAACATGCATTATTGCAAAGACAGACTTAAGACATATCTCTGTCAGAATAAAGCAGTTAAAATCAGTAGTTCCCAACAATAACTGTCTCTTTGCAAAGATTAAAATGCCTCATTGTGCTTCTATAATCTTCAACTGGGGACCTGATGCTGCATCGTCCTCCATTTGTTTCTATAAAGGGAATCAAGTTGCGACTGTATGTCACACGCTGAGTTTTATGTGCTCACAGATTAGAACAATGCGGTCAATTAGCTTGCACTTCTGCAGTTAGCGATGTTGTGCGAGTGAAACCTCTCAGTCTACAACTTTCTTCAAACAGCTTGTTCCCAGAAGGAAAACACTCATCTGATCATGACACAGCCGTTTCCCTCTGCCTCACTGTGAGCGAAACCGAGAAACGCAACCAGCGTTTGGTAGAAATGTGAAGAGCTGATGGCCCACGCGCTCCGCATCTCCTCTTCACAATATGCTCAAAGTTATAATCAGGCCAGGAAGTGAAACAGAGAAGATAGCAACACACTTCTGTCCTTCACAAGGGCCAACACAGGCCCCCAAGAGAAACAGACACTCACAGGAAACCGCCAGAAAAAGTGATTTAAGCTCTTCTCTTGACTAATAAAGACTTTAAAACCATGTCATCGCTGCCTTTGTACACTCAGCTTTGTTTGGGCTCCAGGTTTATGCAGTTGGTATGACGGGGACTTTCTACGTTGCCATGTTTTGAAGTGTGGTCAGCGATGTGACTACTTGTCATGATATTCATTTCCCTTTGCTCTTGTCAACGTCAATAAACTTTGCATTTCCCTATATTCAAGTTCTTGTTTTTTTCCAAAACATGTCACATGAATGCAATTTCAACTTGGCAGCAATAGACACGGGAAATTAGGCAATTGTATGTGTTGGTTTTGCAGTGCCTATGCTACTGTATGAACCAGACTTATAGTTTAATTTAACTTGGATGGAACAAACTCAAATCCAGGTTAAAGGCATAGTTTGACATTTTGGGAAATGCTTCCAGATTCATATTTACTGTGCAGACAGAGGATCGATCTTTTCATCCAACTCTCAGCAAGACAGAAAATAATTTCCCCAAAAGGTTGATTTGTTCCTATGAACTTCAACAAGTTGGGCACTTGATCTTATGATAAAAGGGGATGTTGTTTCATCACCGCTGACTTGAAATAGAAAATTGAAACCTCTCAAAAAGACTTCCCTCACACTGTTGACACGTCTATTCAGTAAGACATTTCAAAGGAAAGCTAATTGTTGCTTGGACAGTCATTTTAGGCCACACTGAGCTGGAAGTGCTATGTAACAACGGGGCTTACAGCGTCTCAACATTGACTACCTCCTCCAGATGTGATCTTTAATCACAGCTCATGGTTTTCAGTTTCATGCATCACTCATCCGTGGTGTTAAGTGCTCCACCTGTGTACACACAGTGTGTCAAACACAGGCTTTGACTTGATAAAACTTAAATGGGTTGTGGAAGGAATGCGGGTGTATTGTTTTGGTTCTAGTTTGATGGACATGGCTCACTGGGTTGAGTCTAAAAGTCACACAGCTTCCCCATGAAAATCTGGCACAATGAGAGCATGCATGTTCAAAGATCATATGTGGAAACAAGTTGCCTTTTAATTCAATGCATATTTTAGATATAGCTGTGTTTTGGGTAAGAAATCTAGAGCAGCAAGGGTCGTGTGTGTGGTTTTTTTGTCTGCAGAAGGAGATGGAGTGATATGATTCGGCACGTGATCCATGTGGTTAAAGGGAAACCATATAAGCAAGTGAAGATGTGTCTGTGTGTTAAAGTTACCAGTTGTACTACCCAGACGAAAAAAACAGAACTGTGACTGAGGCTGATCCCTTCGTCTCATCACTCAGTGGGTAAGTGATTTGTTGCACTACTACACAACTGTATAGGATGAAGAGGACATTTTCCATTTATCCATTAATATTATATTTCCTTATTTTTTTTTTTACATTTTTACAAATGTGTTAAACTAATATCCTGCTGTTCCTGCTGTTCGTTGTAGATAACATGGAAGAGACATTTACCACTTATATGACCACAGGAATGGATTATGCTGGAACTGATGATTATGGCGTAACTGTAAGTATTAATTTGAGATAACTATCTGTAGCCAAGTGAAAAACAATGAACCAGTGGTATGGTACATTTTGGTGTCTGATTTGGTTTGACTGCTCACAAATAGGGAAACAAACTTGCATGTGTGTCTCGATGTGCGTTTATACTTTAGTATTTACAGTATGCTTTTAAAGAACACTATATGGTAGAAGTCAATACTCAGGTTTCTTTGTGAACAAAGCCATGTCAGTGCTGTTCATGAAATATGATATATTAGATACTTTTTATGTTATGTTCATGTTTTTGATCGCATGCTCCAGGGACACACAGGGGGAAAAAAAGAATACAAGGTGTTATGAATGATTGTAATAATTACAAAATATCTGCCATGTGAAAAGTCTTGGTAAGATTTGGTGAAATAAGATGGAATATTTAGGCCTTTCAAATTAAAATCAGATCTTGAAATTGGCTGGGGAAACTCATATTGAGCTATATTTCACTAGTATTAGGAAGAGCCGTATAATAAGCCTGCAATGCCAAAAAGTTATGTTTTTTTTTTAAAAGATGTACTGTCTAAAAACAAGTCCCATCTCACTGCAGTGTTACTTGTTGGGTGATTATGTCTCCTGCTTTAAGATATTTTGACTAGTAATTAGGCAAACATACTTGGTAAGATTGCGTTTTTGCAGTGCAGCAGATGCATCTACAGCACACATCTGTAGGATGCTCAAATGCCACATTCATAGCCGCATCAGCGTCAAATGTTCCATTGTTTGAGAAAACCTAAGCCTCAGCTTTACTTGCTGTTTATCTCTGCCCTAAATCTAAACTCGATGCTTCTGGGGTACCGAGTTCTGCCGCGCGCCCCTTTCTGGAGCCCCTCAAGATCGGTTACCCTCACCCTCCCTCTCCAGGCTTGGATAGCAGCAGGAAGTTGTGCAGTAGTGTGGTTTCTCCTGCACAGACGCAACACCTGCACCTGAGAGCAATTTTTTTTTGCACGCTCTGGTTGGCACGTACGTCATCGACCGCTTTTGATGTCATATCACTGTATCCTCACTAAAAGCATGTTCTGTTGTGAAACCCTGACAGCAGCTTGTGAGTTGGGTAACAAGGACAGGAAATGAAAAGTGAGAATCAAGCAGCTTATTTCTAAGCTGCAAAGTAATTAGTAACCAAAGGTATCAAATACATTTACTGGAGTAAAAAGTACAACATTTGCCGCGGAGATGTAGCGGAGTAGAAGTATAAAGTAGCTGAAAATGGAAACACTCATGTAAAGTGCAAAGTACAGTACTTGAGTAAATGTAATTAGTTACTTGCGACCACTATCTGCCGCAAAAAAAACCCTCTTTAATATCGAATCAGCTGATAAGTTTTTGTTTTTTCGATTGCAGGACCCGTCTGATTACTCGGATGACTATGGTTCAGAGCCGACTGAAAACTCAGGCATTTGTGACAGAAGCTGGGTCAGGATTTTCCGTGGGCATTACGAACCACCTCTCTTCTGGATCATCTTCCTCCTTGGTGCCGTGGGTAACCTGCTGGTTGTTTGGATCTACACCACTGTGCGCAACCGCCTGAAAACCATGACCGACGTGTACCTGCTGAACCTGGCTGTGGCTGACCTCCTCTTCTTGTGCACGCTGCCCTTCTGGGCCGTCGATGCCACCAAGGGCTGGGGCTTTGGCGTCAGTCTCTGCAAAATTATGTCAGCGGTCTATAAAATCAACTTCTTCAGCAGCATGCTCCTGCTCACCTGCATCAGCGTGGACCGCTACATTGCTATTGTACAAGTCATCAAGGCCCAGAACCTGAAGAAAAAGAGGCTGTTCTACAGCAAACTTGCCTGCCTGGGTGTCTGGTTTGTCTCCACTCTCCTGGCCCTCCCAGAGTTCATCTTCGCCCAGGTGAAGACGGACCGAGGCGGGCAATCCCTCTGTACTCTGGTTTACTGGAACAACGCGTACAACCGCACGAAGATCCTGGTTCTGTCATTGCAGATCTGCATGGGCTTCTTCCTTCCTCTACTAGTTATGTTGTTTTGTTACTCAGTCATCATTCGCACACTTCTGCAGGCCAAGAGCTTTGAGAAGCACAAGGCCCTACGCGTCGTCTTCGCTGTGGTGTTTGTGTTTGTTCTCTCTCAGCTGCCTCACAACAGTCTGCTGATAATGGAGGCCATGCAGGCAGCTAATACTACCATCACCAATTGTGACATTATAACCCGGTCCGACGTAGCTGGACAGATCGCCAAGAGCCTGGCGTATACTCACGCCTGCCTGAACCCATTCCTGTACGTCTTCATAGGAGTGCGGTTCAGACAAGACCTCCTGAGGATTGTGAAGATGTGTGCTAGCTGTCTGGGCAAAGGAGGGCTCAGTAAAATACAGGCAGTTCCCAAACGTCCCTCCGTCATGTCAGACACTGATACTACCCCTGCCCTTTCCATATAAAAAATGTATATGGAATTTTCCTAAAATTTTCCTAAAATGTGAGACCTGAGCCTAGTTCAACATGATCATATCTATTTTTGTTCACAAGCATTAGTTACTAACAGAGCAACGATAAAATGCACAGCTTTGAAAGAAAAAAATACTCTTTGGAGATTACATTCATATTCTGACGGTCACAATCACAATTGTTCTGGAGTCACTGTATAAACTGTATATTCGTGTAAATACATTTTTTTTTAAGTGTTTGTATTCTTACATTCTTTCCATCATGTATTTGTCGTGTGCTGCTGAAACTGAATAATAAAAAAAAAAAAAATCAATTGTAACTTAGATTTTCAAGTAAAAAACATTAATTAAAAATGACAGAATCACGCAGCAGATTTCTTCATTGCTTCTCGGTACAAAAACAGGGGGGAACTTTTAACACTTATAAGCACAGACTACAAAACGAAAGCGGTGGTAAGTGATGACATAGACAGTTCATACCTATGGGAAAGTATTTGAGTACTTTCAGTGGTGTAACGTATCTGGTGTGGTGGGAAACACTTGAATGTGGCCTGTTCAATCCACAACGTTTTCGATCTGACTAGACGTCCTGCTGTCGACAGTCTGTGCCATCGTCTGTGCAGACACTCTTAACTGTTGAACCTTGTCTGGCTATGACTTGGCGGTTTCACAGTGGATGCCGACGGATGCCCATTCAAGAGGTTTCCCACAATCTCCTCGCAACGGTTGTAGCACAGAGACAGACGTGTCACTGCCTGAAAAAAAACGTTCCCTGTTCAGCCACAACTTTCCAAGCACCGGATTTCAGTTTTACCAACATCAAAAAGAGGCTAACTGAATCCTTGGAGGCATTGATTTTTTTAGTAAAAAAAAAAGA
The DNA here is from genome assembly GCF_023349555.1 of Cebidichthys violaceus. NCBI lineage: Eukaryota > Metazoa > Chordata > Actinopteri > Perciformes > Stichaeidae > Cebidichthys > Cebidichthys violaceus. Next base: position 12,553,655 of record NW_027176318.1, read on the forward strand.
CACAAAATCTACATGAAATTTAACGCACAAGTTAGCAGAAGTTATTACTTGTCTGACCTGTGCCAGCGAACATCAAAGCCTAATGCGAGGACCCAAGATATCAGGGGAATAAGCAATCATACCATTGAACATAGCACTAGCTGAACCTGCCTTGGTATAAACCATAACAGCATCAGGGAGCTTCAACATGGCAATGAATCCGCTAAAAAAAAAAAGAAGAAAAAAAAGGAAAAGCTCATAATTCAATTAAAGGGCCAGTGAGTCGCATTTATTCGGTCTTTTTGCAGCTTTTCAGCATCTATTTGCAGAAATGGAATATAATATTACCTTAAAATGAGCCGTTTGTATTTAGGGATGGAGCTGGTCCTCTTAACAGAGTCTGCTATGTTGCACAAACCAAACACTGGCTCACATAGCCTTAGTTCCTCTGCTTGCTTGGCACATGGGAGAAATATCAGTTGGTTGCAATCTGCAACCTCACCTCTAGATGCTGCCAAATCCGACACAATGGCCCTTTAAGAGAACATTTTTAAGTTTCTAAATTCCAATTAAAATCTGGCTTAACATTTTTGACAGTGTTCCCAGCCAATCTTTACACGCAGAATTACATTTACACATTCACAGAAAAACAAATGCATGTAGAGCAGAATTAGGCACCGATTCAAAAGAAAGAACCTCCAAACCACAGAGAGAGAGAGAGAGAGAGACACAGACAGACAGACAGACAGACAGACAGACAGACAGACAGACAGACAGACAGACAGACAGACAGACAGACAGACAGACAGACAGACCTATGGCAGTTGGTACTGAGGTTACTTGCCCTTTCTGGGGAAACTGAACAGTCTCACAACAACTCTGCTCTCCAAACACCAGTCAAAGTTAACCACATAACACAATATAGATAAACCTATTTGTACCATTGGAAAGAAGAAACTAAAAGCCTAAAAAGATTATGCATCGGCAGAATATCTCTCTACTGTCAGAAACAGATCAGACAGTTCATGCTTGGGCAACGCTGTTCTTGAAACTTTCAAACTTTCATTTTTATTCGTGTCCATGTCTCTCTGATGGGTGAGCTGTGGGCGATGAGCCGTGTCACATGATCACAGTTTCATGACACTTCCAAACAGAAACCGCCGGCATCAATCTGATAAAAATCTGACATACAAAGCTTCCAAATCAACCCAACATATTTATAAAATCAAAAAAAAGGTTTAATGGCAAGAAGTTTAACTCAACACATTTAAAGACAAACTAACATTAAGTCAGAATGTGAGGAGGTTACAGTGTTGACGGTATGTGAAAGACGTCTATGTATTGTGTTGCAGAGATATCTACTGAAATGAGCTAACAGCTAGACCCGTCCTGTCTTGTTATACCACTTGTAAGTATACATAAAGACTTTACGCATTCAACCCACCCAAAGCATTTAGGAGCAGAGGGCTGCTCTGAAGCCCCCACGGACCTCGAGAGGCAATAGCGAATATCAAATGATACTAATGTATATTGACACATATAAAGATGAGAGGAAAAGACAAAAGAGAGGAACATCAGGAAGTACATGACAGTTCCAGTCTCACACATTGTGTTAAAAAAACAAAACCCGGTGTTATTGTGGTCACTGAGGTTAGCACCAGACTACTGCAGCCTACCTGCTGAATTCAGGTGAGACCACAGACACACTTTCTTTCATTTTCCTGCCTTGTATTGTTCGTCTCACGACAGGAAACCCTCAGTCAAGTCAATAACAACGTGCTGCTGTTTAAGTGCTGAGGCCTCGCAGTGAATGTCCGCGGGGACCCGGGCACACGTCCTCAATTTGTGTCAATGCAGATGGCCACGTTACCGTTTAGCACACCTTTAGCATATTCTGAATAAATGTGTGTATTCCAGTGTAATCTTCAAACCCGACTTTGATTCTTGTGTGTGAACTTAATATGAAACGTATCCGTTTGAATCCACCGTACGGCTCACGTCCCTCAGTTCATCTCGAGTCCAACCAGGGAGAAGTGGGTCTCATGCCTTATGAAAAAGGAGAAACGGCAGTGTTGTGCGTCACACCCTATTGCAAAATGCAATTTATCTTCTTGTTTCAAAACTAATGTTGACAGTAATCAGATTAGATGTGGCCTGTTTAAGATGAGACATGATAGAATGTGGTAAACCCTAAATGCTATTGCCTCACATTTGTATCTATTGCATTAGATTGCCTTCCATATCTGTTGTGTCTGATGTATCTCATTGTCTATTACTGCAGAGAAAAGATGCATTGAATCCTTGATGTTCATCCATCAGGAAATAGTGATCTCGAAATTGTTGTTTAGGCTTGAGCTCTTTTTTTTCTTTCCCTCAGTATTCAGTCTAGGTTGTATTTACCACAGTATGGACTTAAAGAAACAGAATGACTCAACGATCAATCAGCCACTTTTTAGGTTTCTGGTGACTTTTGCGTTTTAAATCACACCCACTCGCAAAACTCAATTGTCAGTGCTACAACTGACTCATGTTAGTAACTGAGGCATGTCATGTGTGTTCAGACTACCACAGTTGGTTATTGTTAGAAGAATATACGAAAAATCTGAAACCACTAGTGGGAGAAGCACTGAGGTTTGTTTTCTCCATAAACTGAAAGGATATTCCACTACAAGCATTCAAAATGTTACTTATGGAAAGTACAGAAGAATTATCAGCAAAAGTAAAACCAAATTGTCCTGCATTACAATGTCCACTGTCCCCTATAAACAGCACTATAGACAACGTCTTCAGATTGTTACTGATTCAGCAGTATTAGAGCAGCATTGTACTAGTGTTGCTGGTTGAGGCGGCTCTAATTTGAACTTCTTTAGAGGCAGGTTCAGATACGGGGCTTGGACTTGAATTTTTGCTTCTTTGTGAAATATTCATTATTGTGACCTGCTTGGCTTTAGAAAGTTATATGAAACCATCAACAGTTCGGAGGGGACATCACTCTCTGGTGTACTAACAACTCAGACATCTGAAACATGACAAGTAGACACTACTGGTTTAAACATTTCACAATGTGTTGAATTGTTTACGGCTATTCTTTGTATTCTAAATAATAAAAATCCCTTTGAAATTCATCTTGATTTACTAATATTCCATGTTTCTCATTATCCCACAGCTGAAGCACCATAGTAATCACCACAGGGGAAAACAGTCAAAACCCAGCAGGTCTGGACTTCGTTAGAATACGAAAGACTCACAAGTAGAGCAGCACAGTGGGGTAGGAGTAGAAAAGGAACCTCAAAATGATACTGAAGTACCATACTTGAGTGAACACACGTATAGTAGTTACATTCCACCAGTCTGAATCCCACCAGTTGTGTTAATTTTCCTCCTAAACACAAATATATGTGGATAAATACATTCAAATATGAATTTCAGTGTTTACAAATCAGCTGAACTACTCAATTTGATACCCCCCAGAGGTAAAAGTACCTTCACTGCCTCATACTGTGCTGTTATTCGGTCCACCTCCTGCCGTCCGTATACAACGCATCAATCAGACTGCGTTAGAACACAGTGTGAGCTTTCCTTTCATTAAATCCACCACACGGTGGCGTCGCTTGCACAGCATAGTGAGCCCGATGTGGTTTAGGATTCAGTGAGCCACCAGCAAGCACACACGTTGGAAATGGAACTAACCCCATCTAGTGGCGGTCTTGATTGGAGGCCAAGTCTGGGGGGGAAAAAAGCATTGAACATCAGAGCTTCAAGTTCAAGAAGTTTGTCTCGTTCTCGCAACACAATCTCATTCCCGAAGAGCGGCTAATAGACAAGCAGATTGATCGTAGACTGTATTACTAATATTCCATGTTCCTCGTTATCCCACAACTGAAGCACCATAGTGATCGCCACAGGGGAAAACAGTAAAAAGTCAAAACCCAGCAGGTCTGGACTTCGTTGTGAAGAATACGAAAGACTCACAAGTAGAGCAGCACCTGTGGTTTGGGAGCATCCCATCCATCTTTTTCTGCACAGGGGGAATTGTGAGTGTGAGTGTGAGGGGAGGAAAAAGAGGGAGGACGTGGTGGAGTCTATGAGTAATAGGAGGGACAAAGTAAGCATATGTGACCCATTGACATTGAGCAGGGCCGGTTTCAACTGGCCAATGGTCTGATTCTGTGGACCACAGAAGGTCTCAGGGACGATGGGGGACTATAGCAAGTCACAAATAAGCCCATCAGGAAAGTTAGGAGTGTGGCTCATTAGCAATGGAGAAGCGTTTTTGCAGAGAAAACAATGAAATGATGCCTAAGAAAGGAAACGGATAAGGAACGCTTTCCTTTATCCCAGCACACAGGATCTTCATACCACTGCTCGGCGTAAAAAGAAATGTAATAGAACTTGGACCTCCACAATTCCAGCCCAAACAGGGAGCCCCTTATCAGCCGCCATCTCTCCCACAGCTAATATTTCACTTCAGCTCCCGGGCCCGCAGAATGAGAGACGTTTCCATTTCATGTCAGTCATTTCCAGGCCTGTGTGTTACCTGTGTGGTGATAAGTGTTTGACTGACTGGGAGTGTCGTTAGTCACTGTCCGGCTCCGAGTGACAGCCACAGATTGACGCCGATGATGAGAGGAGGAGGAGGAGGAGGAGAGGCGCGGTGTGTTCAGGGACAGTGGAAAACCACGGCTGGTGTAGGGAGAGGAATCACATTTACACATGTATATAAATATATAACAAGCCGTGTACACACACACACACACACACACACACACACACACACACACACACACACACACACACACACACACACACACACACACACTTCAAGGTGAATTTAAAGAGAAGGCATTCTGTCTTTGTAATGACAATCAAAAGACATGAGGGATAACATTCCTTCCTCATTTGCAAAAATATTTACTACTTACTTATTACATAAGTTATATTGCTACTATCATTGACATCTGTGTCTTTAATCTTAAAAAGGTGAAGAATTCCCATTATCTTACATTTGCAATAAGTCACTGCGTAATAGTATGATTTAACACTTGTTGGAACAATTTCCTTGAAGGTTTCTAGTAAAAAAACACTGTCACTTGTTATTAAATATAGGGACAAGAAAGACATATTTATTATGGTAAATTGGTTGAGTTTTCGTAGATGTTTTTTTTCATGAACCAATGCTCAATTTAACTCCCAGTAAATAGGAATTAATTATTGAAACCTTATTGTTCCCTTAAATTTGATTCTCTTTTTGGTCGTAGAAAGATGTTACGTTTTCTAATGTTCAGCTGACGCACTGACGTCAAGGCTCTTTACGTTTCACTGACATGTAATTTTCCCCAATAATTTGTATTAAATTATGATGAATCGTCCTTTAAATTTACAGTTAAATATCAGTTTAGTTCTAGGAAATGCTTTAAAATTGAATAATATTTGACCCACAAATGTGTTCTTGGCAGTTACCTCCAAAACTGGGCCAAAACACTGGGGGACTGTTTTCCCCTTGTTTACATCACCACTTTTACATAATTTTTCACAAATCATCAGCAGATAACGCTGTTAATACAAGGCTTAATCCCAATAACCACGACCTCATAACATGTGTAGAGAAGCATGCAAACCACAGCTCCTGTGCCTCCGAGATATTTGAAAGCTCGTGCTGCTAAATAACACTGTTGAACAATACAGTCCAATTCATATGAATAAATCTGTTAGCTTTTACCGTGTAGCTGGTCCTGAGAGAAGATGGCGTCCACCATGGTAAAGGTGTAACTGATGCAATCAGCAGTGTTTAGTGCCAACACCTGGGCAGTGGACTTTACCAAACGTCTGCCACAGCAAGGGGGGTTTGGGGAGAGATCCCCTTTCCTTTATCTATATTGCGGTTCATTTTGCGAGTTCAGTTTCAGTTAATTTCTTTGTTTCTTCATTGTAGTTATGGGTTCTGTCCAGCCTTTATTAAAACGAGGTTATTAAAATGGTTTGGCCAGCTATTATATATGTTTCCCTCAAGCGTTTCTCTCTGTTTTCTGAGGATAGTTCAGTTCGCTTTCAGTTGTGTTTTCTTGACATCTTTTACGGTCCAATTTACTTTAAGCAATACCTCTCCCACAAAAATAACCATTTGCATATCAATAAACAAATACATGATTGATTGAATGTTTGAATCCCCCTCTCACCCCCCCTGTTACCTTGAATTATTGAAGAAAAATGAGTTTTTCTCGCATAGCTCCACGGTGAATGGAGAATCAAAAAAAACATAGAAAAGTCTTGATCAATCGAATTAACTTTAAACAGTTCAGACCTCTCCGTATTCACAGTGTGCGCGTGTGTTTTAAATAGTAATAGCGATTATATTGAAACAGCAGTAATGATGATGATGAAGCAGATAAAAGCGAGGAATAAAGTTTGCAACACAATTTCAGTCTCTCAAAGACAAGTTACAACACCCTCAGTTTGCTCTCACCATTAGTCTCACATATGGGCCAACCCGGGAAAGAAAAATAGGAAATAATACAACACTACAAGGCCATGAAGTTCAATCTCTGGACATCTCTGGAACATGTTTTCACCCTCACAGTCTCTACCCTTCCTTTTTTTTTTACCTCCCTCTTCCAAAAGCGAGGCAGCGAGCCGCGAGATGGATGGGCTGAGCGTTGCAAGGTTTCCAAAAGCGAACGGAGTCTGACTGCTGCTCTACCTGAGGAGCGAAAACAAAAGAGCCATCTCTACCTGTAGGACTGTGGGAGTCGAGGCTTTGATCTGGACCAGAAAGAGAGAGTAGTTTGATGAAATATTGATGTTCTTTTTTTTTTAACTGTGTCCTGTGGGAGCTCAGTCTGCTCTTAGGATGTGTGTGCTGATGCACAATACTGCTCCATGCCTCGCTAGATGAGAATGGACTTGTCTATGCGGCTCAAGGAGTCTTATCGGTCCTAATGGGCCTAATGATGACCCCCCACTCGGGGCCTGTATCGGTCAGGGACTTTTTTTTCCCTTTTTGCTTGATCAAAAGAAGAGGTACTTTTAATCAGTCAACATCAATTGCAAAATACACACACAAGTGATGCGAGTCTGACAGCATCTTTACAGGATCTTCACAGCAAAGCCTGCACATGACTTAAATCTTTATTTGCCGTTGGATGGGTAATTAGTTGCCCTTGAAACAAAGGTGCAACGGCTTTCAGTGTACATGTTGTATACTTTAACATGTGCATTTATGAATGGAGAATGCCTCCCTTAAAACTCATCAGTGTTAATTTAGCCTGTGGAATATAACAACACAAAACGTTCCAACTTATCAGAAATAATTTGATGCTGTAGGTTTTTAAACGGGCTGACAACTTGAAATAAAAAATGTATCGCCTTGAAATAACTCTAACAAATATATAAACACTGGAAAATTTGATGCACATGTTTGAATTGACTCTTTTTGGCCCAGTATATGAAAACATGAAGGCCTTGTTGAGCCCAAATCAGACCATGTAATGTGATTTCAACTGGCTGCTCGGAAACTTTGATTTGAGTTTATATGAGTGACCCACATTCATCAAGCAACAATGATCTCCGTGCCAGAAAAAAAAAAAAAAAAAATCTGAATATTGATAATTGCCCAGAGTGCTTTTGTCTGAAAGTTAAGAGGCCAACACACTGCAATCAAACTGGAAAAGAGGTCGAAAGACGAGGGGGGGGGGGGATTTATCGCCGTCCCATGCTCACGTTCATACACAGAGATAGACGGCGGGCATAATGACTTCTGCGGGGGGAAAAAAAAGCAGAGCGATTATTTAAACTTAAAGGAAGAGGAGAAAGAGGCAGAGAAACGGGTCGAGGGGAGGGAGGGGTCTGAGGAGGAGCCAGGGGCAGGAGATAGTCTGGGAAAGGTCTCGCGTTAAAGTGGAATTAACATGCCTTTCCATTGGAGTCCATTAGATAATCATATTCATACCACACAAGGCTCCAAACCCTCTCTGTTTCATTATTCCCTTTTAATCCAGCCTGATAACGGGGTGCAGGCGTCGTGGTTTTATTATGTCGTCATTTGGAATCCACATGAAATCCCCACGGGATGTTATCACGGGGAAATTGCTTAAATAGCCCAAGTGGATACAGTTTGGCATTTATTATTTCTGACGGATTCAAAATAACTGCAAATATCCTTTTCTGATTATTGGGGGCTGAGAGTCTTATCAGTCATTCACACTAATGGGCCCACTCAAGCCACCCGATACCTCCGGCGGGGGGAGGGAGGGAGGGAGGGAGGATGGGAGGAGAAGAGGGGAGTGCTGTGTTTAGTGTCCTGAATGTACAAGTGTGTACAGGTACAGTACATGTGAGAAGAAGGAAAGGGAGGAGGAAAAAGCAGCGTGAACGAGGCAGAGGGAGCCCTTTTGAGCTCTATGTGCACAGCTTAAGGATGGATAAGAGTGGACTACAGAGGTCACGGAAGGTCTCCTTTGTGGTGTGTTTGTTTGGTCCCAAATCTCTGGTCCTTGGCAAACAGGCCCAGTGTGAAGGTGCACTTGTAGTACTGAGATTAAGAGCCAAACACTTTGAGAACATCCTACCGGGCCTTCATTAGCTGGAGACAAACACAGAGTGAAAGAGGGACAACAAGCGGTAGAGTTTCCTGGCCTTATATTTGAACTTGTATGGTCGCCTGTTGTTGCTGTCAGTTTAAGATTCACTGGAGGGGTGCTCTTTTGTGGGTTGAGAAATTCTCCCACGAAATCGTTTAAAAACTCACTGAATTATCTGAAAATGCACATGAAAAGATGACAAGTGGGAGATAAATGGTTTTCAAAGGACAGCGACTAGGACACCAGATCAAGATCAGAAAGTGTTAGTGAATTTGTCCTTATTTTCTTTCCACCATCTTGAATTTGGACGTGGAAATGTTATGCATAAAGTACGTTTTTCCTGCTATATCTAAGATGCATTTTCAATGCAATTGTTATTTGCTACGTTGTAATGAAGTGAAAGACCTTAACACCAACTGAAGACACTTCTGAAGACAGCCTCTGTCGTTGCTCCGTTCCTGCAGCCAGTGCAGTTCCAGCAGTCGCATCTGTGCGGATACATTACGCCTATTCTGCCGTATCCGTTTCACAGTGACATCTGTCCAGCGGCGAAGAATTAAAGTCAAAAATCCAAATGCCTACACAACATTCTGCCAAGTATTGATTTACTGTTACTCGTGTAACGTACGTGGACACACTGAGCACCACATATTATTTCTGTGAGATCATGGAAACACGCTCTGTCAGTTGGTCATTCTCAAAAAAAAAAAGAAAAAAAAAAAAAAAAGAGCACAAGACGCAGATGTTAATCTTCAGTGCACAGCATTTCTTTTTGATTGTGCTGTGAGGGAGGAGTGACATTGTGTGAGTGTGTGTGTGTGTGTGTGTGTGTGTGAATGAATGAGTGTGTGTGTGTGCATGCTTGTGATTGGTTATTGTGTGTGTGTGTGTTTTTTGTGAGCATGCTATGAGTGTCTACCTTAGTGAGAACACCTCCCTGTCTGTAGATCTCAGGGTCTGGAACAAACAGTAGTTCCTTCTTAATTGGGGTGAGATCTGGGGCTTAAAGGGGGCCAAGAAGGGACCCGAACCCCCTTTTTTTTTTCTCCTCCAGAATCGCTTTGGCTACAGAGGTGCTTTTGATGTGTGCTTTGGCTCTGCGAGCCTTACTTTGGAATATGTTCTTGGGAGACCATTGGTTACTTGCCTCCAGGCAGAATCTCAATCCCCAGGATCCTGGCCCTCTTTGATGAAATACTTTCGGGAGCCGCTAACCCTACTGATGCCCATGTGCACCCCCTCCTCCCTCCTTTACCCTTATGTTCTCCCCCACCTTACCCCCACCTCCACGTTCCTCGGATTCTCTTTGAGAGATTCATAACAAGGACTTTATCTCTGTGTAGTCCAGGCCAGATGAGCACCGCCTGACAAACTGACAGGAGAATTAGTCGTGTCTTACAGAGCACCTTTGACTGTCTCCTCTCTTCCTGTCGTCATGGACACATGCATTTTCATTGTATTGATACTGATTCATATCACAGCCCATACTCCGTCATTGTGCATATGTTTATTTTTAACTTCTAACCTTATATATTACGTCTCAGTAATAAACCGTTGTGCTTTTATTTTGATATTTTATGGATCATGAGGAAAAAATGTATCTGTATCTATATAGAAACTGTTTGAGTTAAAGCACTGTAATATTTAAAATGGCTCCTCAAAGACTCATCATAGTCGCCCAATTTTTACATTGAAAATCCATCTTCATACTCGGACAAAATCCGATTAAAACATTTTGGGGGTTTATTGATGACAAAGACGTTGACAGCTGTGACAGAAGATCTTAGGCTCTGATTGATTAAGGCACTAATTAGTCAATGCAGACTTTATTTGCATAATAAGCATTAGAAACGTGATTACAAAACATTATTTTTAAAACAGAAAGAAATCCTTTTTACAGACTTCTTTATTTGCCGCAGCAACTAATTGGAAGTGTATTACAATCAGGATGAATCCACTAACTGTGACTCGATGCACTTGACCTCTCGGCCACACACACACATTCAAATCTTGGTTAAACGATTAACCGGTGATTTTCCCCTCCAAACTCCCACCTCTTCATTGATTGAAACAGCACCCTAAAGACCTTTCTTACCACATAATTTCCCTGTATATTGATTATGTATATTGATTATAACCTAACCCTACAGGAAGGCTTCCCTCTGCTTTACCGCAGCATTAGGTATCACTCTGACGGCTGAGCCCAGGAGACTATTTTAGCTCTCATAAATCGACAGTTTCAAATATGTGAGCTCCATAATGTAAATTGTTTGTTTTTTAAAGGTGGATATTTGAGAAAAGTGCCCGTGCAAATTTCATTTAACTACTAATATAAGAAGTTACATTACACCTATACACTATAATTACAAAACAAATCCACATAGCTTCATGTTACTATGATTCTCACAAGCAAATGTATCAAAACAGTTGTCACATGACGCAGGACTTTAAGCAATAGAATAAAAAAATAGACAACTATCTGATGTTTTTATGATTTAATGCGGACATTACGCTGAATGTATTGTCACATATTAGTCTAACTATATGGATTTATGTAAAGGTAAACATAGCAACGCATTTATTGCTGTCCAAAAGTGGCAGTATATATTAATATAAAACAGAGACCCAGAGTCTTTGATGTGATCCATTGACTACACAGGTTAATACAAACACTCATAACTACGTTATGTGGTTAGACAAGGAGAAGATAAACAGGGAAGGGAAGCCAAAGATTTTCAACATCTAACTTTCTTGTCAGTGTAAACACATTTTTTTTCCCTCAACTTGGATCAGTGAGACACTTCCAAATGTGCTACAAAGGCCCACAAGGAAGAGAGAGGTGGGTAAACTGAGTAATGTGGGCTTATGTGCCATAAATTGTAGTGTTAGTACTAACTAGGATTAAAGTAAAACAAAAAAATAATGTTGGTTTAAAGAAAGAAAGAAAGAAAGACAGGGGTACCGAGAATAAAAAAGGAGGGAGGCAGTGAGGAAAGGAGGGAGCAATCCGAAGGGAGGAGTCAAGCGAGGGAAGGAGCAGCTGGAGTCCCACACTTCGCCCTCTCTCTTCTCCTCGAAAAAGCGCACTAAATGTAATAACAACTCTCCATGCGCTTCTCTGACGCCTATGTTGGTTTTACGCACATCTTTGGTCTGCTATCGGCAGATTGTATCGGCAGGCTGATGGTGTTAGTCCGGCGGTGGTTGTACACAGAAAACTGTGAGAAGGAGGAGAAAGACGGTCAAGAGGAAAAACTCTGGCAGCGCCGCTTTGGAGTTGGAGTTGCAGCGTAAAAAAAAAAAAAAAAAAAAAAAAAAAAAAAAAAAGTCCCAGGCAACTCCTGAGGCACATCTGCAACTTAGGCAGAGAAGAAGCCGAAGAAACAAGATAACGCACTTTTTTTTCCTCCTTGTGAAGATAAGAAAAAGTCAAGAATTAGAGGGGAAATCACCCAGAAAGAAGTAAGTAATCTATTTTACACACAGGCGGAACATTGTTGCGCTTATGCGTCTACTTTTAAAGTTTATAGGAGCCGTTTGTGAAGCAGCGGAGGTTTCACGTTTCAAAACGATGGAATTTCATACGAGTTCAGATGTAGACATGAAAGTGGATTAACGGAGGAAACACTGGTGCGAAACACGATGAAAGCTTCGGTCTGGGATCCCAAAAAAAAAAAAAAAAACCAGCCCGAAAATGCAGCACAGCAGACTTGTGTTACACTTGGCCTGGGTGTGTGATTTATGCTCTGTGAAATAAGTGTTGGTTGTTAGAAAGCCCGGATGGCACACTTTACAACTATCCGACAGACAGATGTGCGTTTTTAAACTATTTTGAAGTTGCATAAAGTTAGGCGGCAATGGAAAACTCGCCTTTTGGATCTTTGGTGTGTTATAAGACTGAATGAACACGTGCATATCTGTAGGGAGGTTTGAACTGAAACTTTATAAACTTCTGCAGACATGTAACTTTTTTGGACTTTTGCCTAAAGAAACGCGCGTGGGGTGGGGGCTGAGGGGGGGGGGGGGCTATGCATATGTATGTGCATGTGTGATCATATTTCAGGGTCTGTTATTGATTTAGTTTATTCGGTTAAGAGTCTGAAGACGCATTGAAACGTTCACATGGACATATAAAAACACATTTCTTCATCACTAGTTTTTTTTTTGTATTTTTAAAACTTAAAAGTCAAGTTGAGGCCTTTTATTTTGATACAAACAGGAAATATTTGCATTGCAAAAAAACAAGTTTATTCTAACAACTCATTTAGTTTCACATTTTGCATTGAGCTGACATTTTTGAGTGAAATTTGCAAAGTGCCACTGAGGTGAAATGTGCTCTTTCATTTTATTTAAGTGTCAGTATCTGTAAACATAATCCAAACACTGAGAAATAATTCTAAATCATTATGTGCTTCACCTTAAAAAAAAAAAGAAAAAAAAGAAGACAAATGTGGAAGGAAACAGAGTAGCGTGTTTGAAGGCATGTGCTCAGAGAAATTTAAGCCCATTGCAGGGGGGTCTGTGGCCCTGCAGGTGTCCATGTGGGGAGTTTTATGGGGCCCCAAGCAAAATTAGAAATGGTGTGAAGTCTCTATGATTTAGTTTATTGGAATTCACTGGATTTATCACAATTAAGAATGGACAAGAGGGACTCATACAATCACAGGTTTGTCCCATTCAGAGACAGCCCTTCATTTAAAAACAAAATCAACACTAAAATAACAAATTCTCACACGGACTTGTTCAGGGTGAAAAAAAGGAAGTCTATCAAACAGAAGTCTGTATTCATTTTTGGGGGTCTGGGACATGAAAACGTTTGCGAGCCCCCGAGCCTCCACATGTGCGGATATTTGTTTGAAACTTTCCCTCCTGTCCTCGCCAGCTGTTCCACATTTTATCTGCTTGTCTGCTCTCGGGTTTCATACAGAGGGTCCGAGGTGCTCAGCCATGCGGTGCAGCTCAAATCCTCCTCTTTTTTTTTTTTGACACTTGGCAAATTATTAACGGCGGTCTAGCAGTGAGGGAACACACCTAATAAGATGTTTAACAGCACAAGTTCACACAGATAAAAATCTCCTTTTAGCTATTTTTATGAGGCTCTTCCATCATTCATCTTGGCTGTGGATTTGGCTCTGAGCAGAGGTCTTGGTTACATTTGTCTAATAAAATAAAAAAGGAACTGTCACATGAGCTGTCACTTGATATGTCCCTTATTTTATTTATGATAATAAAATAACATTTCACATGGCCTGCAAGTAGGAAGTGAATCACTGTCATGTCAGTGATTCAGCTCAGTTAGCAATGAAAAGAATGAACAGACGCTTCAGGCCTCAGATTTTAAGCTTCATATTTTATATTTTAAAATGACATCATCAGAATAATTTGTAACTGTCATTTTTTTATTGTGATAAAACAAGCAGGGATGTACATTTCTCCCCTATATGTTTGGCTTTTTGTGGCTTATTAATAATTTTGATATAAAACTGATCATTAAAAATACCATATGATTGCCTCTATATCATTTTTATTTGAGGCCAAAAATTAGGATGGCATCTGATTTTATTTATATAAAAATACAAGATATGATTTTTCCACGAGCCTTGAATTAAATTAAATTCAATCAAAACTCAGTGACCGACTGATGAAAGAGAAATCTGTGACGTTTTAGGATTTAATATGCAGTAGATCAACTTTAAACACAACTATGTTTAATTTCTCTCTTTACTTAACATGTGGATGTCATTTTTTTAAAGAATGTGATATATATATTAAAACATAAAACAGCTTCATATTATGGAAAAAAAAGAACAATGCTATTCATATTTATGAATATTATAGAAGAATAGAAAATGTTTTTGTACTATTACATTTTACCTCAAGGAAACTACCAAGGGGAGGGGGGGAGAGGAGGGGGGGTACTGATTTCAAACAGGTGCACCTTTACCAAAAAAAAAAAAAGAAAAGAAAAGAAAGGACTTTGTCTCATTATGATGCAGCAGCGGTGATGAATGCAGCAGTGTTTAAGATGCTAATCTGCTGGAATGAGATGCACAACTCCGAGCCACTCGCCTACTGTAGCCAGCAGAGATGCATCACAGCCGCTCTCTGCCTCCTTCAGCTCCTCGACCGCTTCCCCTCCGCGTGAGTCGCTCCGTCAGATAGCGCCGCAGCGCGTTGTTTTATCTCAACTTAAAGCGCTCCTTAAAGTAAAGTCATGCATAGCGACGCAGGCCCAGCTCACCCGTGACCCGGCGACCTGGCGGAATAAGGCCTGTCGTGTTAATGCAGGGAGATGACATGCTATTAGCTTTTTGAGGTATGGCCCTCTCCTCTTTTTAAGGGCCTTGTATTCACAGCGGCAGGTTCTGTCCTCGGCCCTTTTTTTTTTACGCCCCGCAGGAAGAATACCTGTTATCAGGTTTGTATGCAAGAGGTCCTAATGAGGTGTGTTGTTGTGCTAATGCTGCGACCTGAAGCCCTCAAAGAGGTGGCAGATGTTTTGTTAAAACGAGGGGTAATGTGAGGAAGTTGTTTTTTCCCTCAAGATAATGAGGACTGTAGTTTATTTTTAGTGTTAGCTCACTTGCCCTGCAGGTTTTTCCTTGCAGGTGTTTTGCGTTACAGGAACCGCAAAGAGGTGTAAATAAGTTTTAAAACACACAGAAATAAGTGGAAGTTTGGAGTAATTCCCTGTATAATATGATTAGCTGTTGCTTCCCTTGCATGTAACTCGCGTAGTTGAGTAGATGGACCCCAAAAGAAATCTCTCACTTTGATGATTTAGTACTTTGATATGTTGACATCAAATGAAACAGACACAGTGGGGAAAGAAAGAGGACAAGTCAGACAGAGGTAGTGATTGAGGAAAAGAAAAAAAAAAAGGCTGTGCATGAGAGCGTGTGGAAATGTGCGTGTGTGTGTGTGTGTGCGTGTGTGTGTTCGCTGGTGGGGTTTGCGAGGAGTGCTATGAAAAGTTGGGCTGAGATGGCAAACCTGAAAAGCGTCAAAACGTCTGGATGCATTTGCGTGCGAGCAGAGACAAGAAGGGGTCTTCGGGCTCACAAGGGCTTCTCCTTGGCCTCCTAATCCCCAGGCCCAGCCATCCCTTCAGGGCATGCCTCAGATCTGGCTCTCTGGCTCTCCGCGCGGACGACCCAGCTCCGCCAGCAGATTTAATATGCTATGTGTTCCTGCTCCCCCGGCTCCCTCTCCACCTCAACCATCATTGTCCCAGAGCGGGACCCCCGCTCCCCGCTTCAAGGAGCCTGCTAAAGGCACCTTTCAAGCCGGGTGATGTCTTCGGATAAGGCGTACGGAGGATGTGGGGGGGAAAAGTGGCGATGGAGAGGGTGTGAGACTGGAGATATCGCACAGTAATTTTAGATATGTATATTGCACACATCCAGGAATCTTAATGCACTTGGGGCTTTTGCAAACAGCATACTGACACATTCATGCCCCTCTCAAAAGTGCATGCATGTACATGTAATCTGCTGCTCATTCACACTTCTCTTCCTCTTCCTCTGTGTCTTCTTCCCTCGCTCATACACATGCGTGTTTAGAATTTATTTAGTCTTTTTTTTTTTTCCTTTTTCCCTCTCTTGTGGAAGCAACTTTTTTTTTTCTTCTTTTTTTTTTTTCATTTGTCTGAAGAAATACGAAATGGAAGGAAAAAAAAGTGGGAGCTCAAGTTGCCTTACCAGAAGCCTGAGAGAAGGCTGGATTGTTTTCCATGACTCTGGCCTGTTGGAAACTCCAACTGAACCTGACAATTAGTCTGGTCAACTGCTCTCCCAGAGTGAGGCACCGAAAACGGCCATTAAAAAAAAAAAAAAAGAGGGAAAACAGTAAAGTAAATTTGCATCAAGTGAGTTGAATTTACGATCGATTAGGTCGTGTTTGACATAAGCCCCGTTGCAGGTCGTGGTGAATTTCACTGCAAATACGCCGGTTTGTGTGCGAGAACGCAGAGTGTGCCAGCAAGCGGCCGTGTTTTTTTTTCTCACACACTTGAGGAGAAACGGGACAAGTCACGCCTGCATGTGGCCGCCGCTCATCCCCTCCTCTGTTTGCTGTAGCTGCCGTAAAAACGTCTTTAAGTCTGCGGCGTGAAGTATAGCAGCAAGAGGTGAAGTGCTTTGGGTTTTTTTTTTGGGTGGGTGGTGGGGGGGGGGCCCATTTGCTCGTGGGCTGCGCGTAAAGTTGAGCTCCTAAAGACAGCGCGTCCCGGGCCCGGGGGCTGTTATTGCACATGTGGCATTGTGTCAGCTTTGACAGGAGCCGGTTGTGGCATCCGTGAGGGGGTCTGTGCTTTTCTCGGCCGGGACGCTGATTGGGGGACAGATGAACCGTCCGCTTGCTGTGAACAATGATCTGTCACTTACCCCTGCCTCTTGATGTGTGAAGCCACGAGTCAGTGTCGACACCGTAGGTACGCCAGTACGTACGCGCTCTGTGCAAACGATCTGAACGGGGAAAAAAAACGCTTTTCTGTGCATTTTTTTTTTCAAAAAACAAAACTCCTGCCCTCACACCAGTAATTAAGTTATGCATTGTCATGCAATAATGCTCACAATGTGCACCCCGTGTGTTTGCAATCCCATGCTGCTTAGTTGTCTTTCAGTGGGAGTTATCCCTGCAGTATTGCTGCATCCTGGAGTGGAGGTCAATGAGGGGGTCTATTGTTTGAGTGTCAAATGTAAATCCCAAGGTTAATACCTGAAAGAAGCACATGCCCGGACATTCTCCCTCCTCTCCAAACATGTTTAGATGAGTACCTCTTCCCCCACTCTGCTCCTTCATTTCCGTCTGCTGCGGACTTGGGGCAAGTTGGAAAGGGAGTGTGGGGCGGTGGGTGGGTGGGGGGGGGAGGCATACCGTATAAACCCCTCTAGTGTGTTCTTCTCAGCAATGAATGCTAACAGACCCTGGCTCTAATAATGCCTCATCTTGGAAAAACAAAAGGGGAACTCTACTATCTGAGCAAATTTCTGCCCCAACCTGAAAGAGCCCTCCTTTGACAGCGGAGCATTTGAAGACTAATCGTTTTTTCTCATGCAAAGCACGCTGTTTTAAGAGCCCGGGCTTCGGAAAAGAGAGGGGGCTGTGTTTTAACAATACTCCGCAGGGAGTGAGGAACAGGGTTCGGGGAGGGGAGGTTGGGTTGAAGGGGCGGGGGTATTCCTCTCTCCTTTGCTCCTCAGACAAAGCCCGGTTCCTTTCAGGGGTTGCATGGGGGGTAGGGTGCATGAGGAAGAGGAGGGAGCATCCAAGAGTTTGAGTTCCTTGAAAGAGAGGGACTCCAGCCGCTTTTAATGACAGTTTGTCATCGTGGCTCCTCCACCTTGCAGGGAAAATGTAGGGCCGACCTTGCAGTGACAGGCCTGGAAAGAAGTGGGCCCCGAGAAAATTTATAGAGAAACAGAAATATTAACGTGTACATGGGGCCCTAAAACGGCTTTGGCTATTCCTGCCAGACTTGTGTTTTTATTAAGAGGGGTCGACATGCTTTGGAAATATATCTTATTCATGAAGAAAGCCAGGTTAGACTTCCCAAAGAATTCATTATATTCCCCCAGATGCGGCTTTGCGGGTTGCAGCCGTCCCTCGGAGGACGTGGAGCGTGGAGCGCGACATTGTAAAGCCTCCCTCAGTGGGCACGGGAGTGCGAAGGGTTCCATTTGTCAAAGGTGCTGGAGTCTTTTTCCCTCCTCAACACTTTCCCGGCTCAGTCTCAAACTCATTGTCTGAGCCAAGGCAGGACATTAGTCACCGCAACGCCACGGGAGCCCGCGGGGCTAAGGACCGGCGCTCTGGAGCCCGGGCTGGGACAGAGGGGAGGAGAGAGGGGAGAGGGAAGAACGGAGGGAGGGAGGGAGCGAAAGGATAAGGTGAGAGAAGGGCAGGAAAGGAGGAGGAAATGTGGGGTAGCCGGAAAGTGAGGAGGAGAGCGCAGAGTATGTGTGTGGGAGAGGGAGAAAGACCATGGGGGGGTTAGAGGGAGTGGAGTCTGTAGCTCTACCTCAGGGCTCAGTACGTAAGCCCCTGTCTACCCCCCAAAGCTGCTTTCACAAAGAGATTTACAAGACAGGTCTCCGGTGTGCTTTGCTGCCCTGCATTATGAGTGAGTGAGTGTGTCAATGTGTGTGTGTGTGTGTTGCTGAAATGGACCTTTTTTTTATTTTCAGGACTTGTTTTTGCATCATCTATGCAAGAAAGATACTCACCTAAATTTACCAATCCGGGCAGGTCAGACTCACAGCAGCCCCAGTGGAGGAGTGTGAATAACCTATTCCCCCTGGTGGCAGGGTGTGTGTGTGTGTGTGTGTGTGTGTGTGTGTGTGTGTGTGTGTGTGTGTGTGTGTGTGTGTGCGCATTCATGTGTGAATGTATTTCACAGATTCACACATACAAGGGATCCTGTTAGCTTTTGGAATTATTTATAAAGCCTGGCTTTTGTGTGGCGCTCTAAGTCGCTGTCTCCTCCCATTACTGCCTATGACTCTACCTGGGCTTCCCTCAGCCAGCCTCCCAACACAAGGAACCGAGTTTGGTGTTATATCTAAACCCTTTGCAGCTACTAGTTTCCTGAGAGACTCACTTCCTCTTCTCTCTCTCTCTCTCTCTCTCTCTCTCTATATATATATATATCTATATATATATATAGATATATATATATACTGGCTAAAGGTCTGCTCCTCTGGAAAAATAGTGTTCTCATTTAGAAAGTCATAATCTGTGGAGACAATCTATACACTTCAGAGAGACACACAAAGTTATTCCGACCCATCCCATATGGCCCTGATTACCCTATAATCCAGGAAAGTTTTTTTTCCCCCCCCTTTTTCTTGCACGGACCGAGCCGGGTGAAGGTTTTAGTGTGTTTGAGATGGTTTATGCTAATGTTGCTTTTATTGAAACAAGCTGGGATGTGATTATAGTCCTGCTCGGTACGTACGAGCGGCGAACTGCTCTAGTTTCCCCCATCTCCCTCTGGCGTAGAGATCAATGCAAACCAGCTAACGCGGGGTAATAAGCCATTAGTACACACATTGTTGGAGAGATTTACATACATCGACCGGCGAACTGATAAACTGGGTTCCGTGTCCTAGAGGTAAGAGTTATTGTGTGTGTGAGTGATTAGCTGTGTGTGAACCGTCGCCGGGTGATCTCTTCCCTCCGACTGCCAGTCCTGTGTGATAGGTGCCAGATTGCGTAGCTGGGAGCCAGGTTGTCTCTGCTTGTCAGGGGAGCAGGGGTGGAGGAGGGGAGATGTGAGGGTGATTACACTGTACACCGTTCCTCTGATCTGATTCATCACTAACCGTCTCTCCTGCAAAGGGTGAACTTATTATCCCTGTCTCAACTTCCACCGTGGAGCCAGCTGCTCTCCGTGCTTCCCAATTAACCCCAGGCTCCTCGTCAAACGCTCCAATTAAGGCCTCCTCCTCCTCCTCCTCCTCCACAAAATGTATTTGTCGGGGCCCGACTCCGGTCGGGATGCTGGAGCGTGCGGAGAGGAGTGAGTGAGTGAGCCGGCAAGCGTCGAGCATGTTTGTTTGGTAGCCGTCCTAAGCGATGGTGTTATGGCTCCCAGATTTATTCGAGGCGGGGTTGCAAACAGCTGAAACGAGTAAATACGGCCAGATGTTTGGCTTCCTCGCGATCGAGTCGGCGGGCCTGAGGGGGGGGGGGGGGCTGCCTGTCTAATGACGGTCTTGTTTTCAGGGGGCCATTTTGTGACTGTGCTCTTTGGAGTTTATGGGAAGTTTTTTGTCAAACACTCGGCAGCGCTGTGAGCTTTATGGCATCTCATTCCAGCGCTGTGTGGCGTGCTATCGTCTCGGTATTTCAGTTGCGTGAGTGGGAGAGTGAGTGAGTTTCTTCCCAACTCAGCCTTTCAAAATCCCCCCAAAAAACTGCGTGTTTCTGATGAGCAACAGAATGTGTGTGTGTGTGTGTGTGTGTGTGTGTGTGTTTCGGAGTGTTGCTGTAGGTGTGGTACAGGTTTTGCAGCACTGGCAAATCCTCTGAGACTTCCTGTGCGTGCGTGTGTGTGTGTGTGTGTGTGTGTGTGTGTGTGTGTGTGTGTGTGTGTGTGTGTGTGTGTGTGTGTGTGTGTGTGTGTGTGTGTGTGTGGAGCCGACGAGCTGGCGCAGAGGGATGGGGGGGCTCTGTGGCTGATATGAAAGTGAAGGGAGAGAGTTGTCTCCCGACGCTGCCGTTGGGAGAGCCGTCAGGGAGCTAGAAGTCTCCGGGACTCCCTCTGAGCTTCAGCTGTCTTTGATCTCACACCTCCGCTGCCGTATCCTCCCATACTGCTATAGAACACACTCTCTCGCCTGCCGCCAATCCTGCAGCACGGACCCACGGGTCACGTGGATGGGACTCATAAACTTGTATGCTCCACTTACAGACCTGCACACAGGGCCAGTGAACCCATTCAGTGCCGTGGTTTCACATGAAAGCACTACTTGAACAACGAAGATTGATGTGAACTTCAGCAACCGCAGGAAGAAGAATATATTGAGCTGCAACAGCTGACTGTGTACATCATCAGTTAATCTGTTTCCATTAATCAGTGCATCATTTAGTGTGCCCACTTGAAGTTTCCAAAACCCAAAGATGTCCAGTTTACAATTACATAAAACAGAGAAAAATAGGCAATTTTCCCTTTTGGAGCTGGAACAGCAAATGTTTTGCATTTTTCTTGATAAACGACTAATTGATTCAACTTATCAACCAAGCGTTTCAGCACTAGATAATAATAAAAAAAGCTCTGAATAATGGGTAATCGACCATGCTGATGAAAACGGACATATTTAATCACTGTTTTTTTTACAAGTGTGATTCGTTTCTCTGTTATTTTAAGACCAGCACGGCCACCTCATTAAAGGCATGCACTCTGTGTGGAGCGTACTCCCTCCGCTTGTACTCCTGTCCATCACTGACATGTTGAAATAAGGTTGGAGTGCTGACAGAGTGACCTTATAGATCAGGAGGACGTGAAGATACAATAGAATCATTTAATTTTCTTTGCATTTGTGGAATGTGTGACCCAGTGTTACCCTTCTGGATCTGTTCCCATCCACACAGGAAGTCTAGCATTAAAGCAATGCCATTTCTCCCTCCCTCCCCCCCTTCTCTCCCTGCATTCCTCTGACTGACTGCGGCACATTTCGGGACAGCTTCATTCAGCATTCCTTTACATGCCAATTTTGATTGCCCTCCCCTCTTAGTTTCTTTCCCCCTCCCCAAGTCTCCCTCCGTTTAGGTCCGGCTTTATCATGCGCGAGCCAAAACACCAAGACAACTCCATCTCATCCAATTTTCACCCCTTTAATTCGGTTTAAATGGCACGGCCGCAAGGGCCAGAACGGGAATTAATAAGAGCCAATAAAGCTCGCCGCTGGGGCATCGAGGCCAGTCTTTAAGTAAACATTATGACTTCTTGAGGGGGGATTCAGGGGCAGCACTTGATGAATTGCGGCGGAGCTTGGGAAGGGCTAATTTCTCACTTAGCCGTCCTGATGGGGCTAGCTAATAGGCCTTGCGTTGCCCGCCTGTTTGTCTGCCGGCTTTATTATTGTGCATTATCGCGCTGCCCCCTGGCTGTTGTTAGCGTTCGGCCCCCGAAGAACGCCAGGGCCCGTCATTAATCACATAGCAGCACTGACTCACTCCGCTCCAACACTTATTCCGGTGACACAAAGGAATGAGGGAAAGGGAGACAGAAAGGAGGAGGGAAAGGGTGAGAGTAGGAGAGGGAGTATGCATGAAGTAAGTGTGAAGGGAAAGGGAACTTTTAAGTATTAGCAGGAAGGAAAGTTTCACTTTGACTCCGTAACCTGTAGCTGTGCAACCTCCGGATTGCTCTGAGGAGTTCATTCGCCTCTTTGGTTTTGCGCTGTTAAGTGTGAAAACCTGATGTCAAAGCCATACCTGCTGCCACTACACTCACACAGGACCATCCATCCGCCTGATCCTTCTCAGAGTGCACGTGTGAGGAGGAGGAGGAGGAGGAGGAGGAGGAGGAGGCAGAGAGAGTTGTGTGCGAGGTTTTCATCAGTAGAGGAATTTCTCTCCCTCCACTCATCCCCTCCCTGGGGTCCCCTCTCTTATTTATGTTCTGCACACAGTGATCGCACTTGCCTACTGAGAGGCGTTATAGAGCACCTGGTGCATCCGGCTCCTTCCTATACACAGCGCCGTGCAGCACGGCTCACACACTCTCAAACACAGTCCCTCGTCCTCCCAGTGCCACGTTCACACACACACACACACGCATGCATTACATAGGAACTGTGCTCTCAAACAACGCAGCACGCCGCGTAACATGTACTCTTTCGCTGTGAAAGCACAGTGAAGGATGTTGTCGCCGCGCTCCGGTTGTGGCATCGTGCAGAGCGCTTTCTAAAGCCTTGTTGGAAGACTGTTTTCACTGGAGATGAGAGGCCCACTGACAGGATACAGACCTCACTTCTCTTTTGCTTTACAGTGGGTGCCATGTGCAGGGGCCACTCAAGTGGAAACCTTTTGTATAGAGTCTGTGGCATGCGCTGCCGCAACAACTGATTTTATAATGAACTGAATTTGGATGCAAAGTTAGAAAGTTGGGGAAAGTATTTGCAATCATGCTTATCTTAATCTCTGCAAGTTCAACGCAACAAAAACTTTCTGCTTATAGAAAACAGTTGTTTTTTTTTAAATTTTCCTCCGATGGACCTTCACGCTATTTTGCTGAAGCAATAGGTTGCATTGTTTAGCTTGGTCCGCCAGCAAATGGCTGAACAAGCATCTTTTTCCTTCTTCTCAAGAATCAGGGAAAGTGTCCGGTCAAACAAAGGCTCTCCGTTTTAGCATGGGGAGAAAAAGAATACAAGTGGAGAGCAGGGGAAACTAACTGGGCCACCAGTGCAACAAAGCTGCCTGCATTACCCATTGTCTTCACTCCTCACAGCCCCACTTGCCCTGACACAAGTGGCTCGCGAACAAATGGAAAGTAAAAAATAAATAAACAATCTAATAAGCAGGGGCCTGTGGGGGGAAACGCTGAAGATTTCCATTGTGGTGCGTGCTTTATTTGCCCCTTATCTGCTGGGTAGCGAGCGCAAAAGAAGCATCGTGTAAGCATTACGATTACATCGTTTGGGTTTGTTACCCAGGAATGTAAGATGCACTCAGCTCATTCTGCAGCGCAACACACAGGGTCCCTCACCAGCCCTCCAAAGCATCTCAAGTGGAGGGGTCTGAGGGACCGAGACGCACGCGAGGATAATCTCATTAGCTCCGCTGAAAGCTACTGATAGGCTGTGTTGTTGCGTGTTTGTCCTTGACAAAAAAAAAATAAAAAGTACAAACACTCCTCATTTGCACAGGCTTTTCCTATTCAAATAACTGTGCAGTGCACTTGTGATAGCAGCCCAGATTGTTTGCTGATGGAATGCTATTAAGATTCTGGACCTCAGGTGTGGAGATAAATTAAAGACAGGAAAGGTCCTTTGTGAAATCTTGAAGCAGAACAAGCATGAAAGACGCATACGTCGTTGCTCCGTGCAGTATCCACAAGATGATTTACCGATTCAAAACACGGACCAATAAATCATCTCAATAAATGCATCAACTTTTAAGTTTTACAAGGTAGCAGTAAAAAGTGGGACTCACACATCATTGTGGGATGATACAGAAACATGTCGATGACTGACAACCTGAATAGCTCGGGCATGTCACACTACACAAAAGGGCGAGAGGGCCTAGCACTAAACCAGTTTGCATGTGCATATGTGTGTGTGTGTGTGTGTGTGTGTGTGTGTGTGTGTGTGGCGGGGTGTGACTAATTCCTGCTAAATGGCCCTTACTTGAGGGGCTGGTCCCCATCAGCTGTAGGCCAGACTTAGTGCCATCTGGGCACAATGTTAAGTTTCACTGGTGAATGGAAGCCACAACCACCAAATCCCTAGTCCCCCCCCCCCACCCCCAACACCCCTCTTCCCCTTTGCCTTCCAGGGCCAAGGGCGAGCCATAAGTGCAGTGTTGAACACAGCATGGCAACCTAAGTATGTGGTTTCCTCTGAGAGCCATTGAGTTTGAGAACACCTCCTCAGTGAACCCGCGCCAGGTCCTCTAACCACCAGCGAGCCCTTCCACTGTCTCCTTAAGGGGGCCTCATCCCCACCGCTGACCTTATCCAACGCAAACACATGCAGCCTGAGCCAGCGCATTCGGTTTTATTGCTAGATTCAGCTAATCTCGCTGAAGGGCTTCCACTCCTCCTCCCCCCTCTTTGCCCCCTCAGTGTTTCAGTTATTCCAGCTGTGCAGGAGCCCTTAATGTTGTTGGCATAGCTGCGAAAATGTGCGAAAACACACGTCGTACACACAGGAAAACATGTGCAGGCATGCAGGGGCACAGTGAGGTGCACACACATGCATGACACACACACACACACACACACACACACACACACACACACACACACACACACACACACACACACACACACACACACACACACACACACACACACACACACACACACACACACACAGTCTCATGCTCCTCCCTTCCTCCATTCATTTTCTCCCCCTCTTATCCCACTTTTGCTCACAATCTCCCTCAATCGTCTCCATCTCCCATCTCTCCCCCTCCCCTCTAACTCGCTGCGCTGCGGTGCGTTTGTGCCGCGTTGATAAGCCTAAGATAGCAGATCTCGGTGGTCGCTGATGTAATGATGATGAATGCTGTGGCGCTGCCAGTCTCCCCCCTCAGGGGGCCCTCGACACTGAACAGTCGCCCCTAATGAAATGAACACAAATACAGTACCCCGTCTGTGAGGGGGGGTTGCCAAATCTAAGAAGACACTTCAAGAGTTTATATCAAAATGTCCCTCAGTTTCTAAGTGTGTGTGTGTGTGTGTGTGTGTGTGTGTGTCTGTGTGTGTGCCTTGCATTTGCATTTGCAAATGGAGTTGAAGGTACACCTTAAGCAGTTTCATAGAGTTAAGCTTGTGAAGATGGAGCCTTTAAATAACACAAGGAGGTGATTTTTGATAGCGTTAGCAGCCGTTTAAGCTTGCATGAAGAAAAAAAAAAATGAAGAAAAACTGATTTCTTTTTTCTATCAAAGGCAAAAGTTTATTTTAGTGTTTCACTTTGATGTGTACAATTTGCAGATGACTTTCAACTCAGTGCCTTTGTCACCAAGGCGTATAATTTATGTTAAATTGATTTGCTTAATGTGCTTATAAAATAAGAATGTTTTTTTTTTTTCTTTTTTCGGAGGGAACAGTCTGAATTGTGGTATTTTAAACCTGTTTAATCGCCTCCCTTTCTGTGTGCAAGGATTACAGTTGAGCACAAATAAAGATACACCCTCTTTCTCTCTTCTCTAATTGGGTGTAGGACAGACATTTCATGGGAAAGACATTAATATGAAATTAACATTTATTTTGAGTAACAACAGCAACCAATGCCTAGTTGTAATTCCTTCTTTTGTGCCAGGCCTCTGTGACACACCGCTCATGCAGGGTCTGTGAGGTAGTCCCCATACAAATGCTTATTTCTCTGCCGTCTCATGTAAATGTCTTTTAAAAAAATCTGATTTCCGCGTCTGGCTCGTGAGCACATTCGTGTTTCTTCAGGGAAGGTTCAAAGTGCTGAATGAAAAAAAAGACATCCAGAGTAGGATCTCTGTCCTTAGATTTTTCATCTCGAGGATCAAACTTTTTCACATCAAGAAGCATTCTTTCCACAGTGTCTCGATGTAAACACAGATGGAAAGAATTGTCTTTGTGCCGGTGAGTGTCTTGAGTTTTTTTGGGGGTTTTTTTGCGGCGAAAATGAGCAACACGAAAGCAGAGACAGGAACATCTGCAGGATTGGGTGTGGGCGTCCAGGTCAGAGGGATTATGGGTGAAAAGGTCCTGCTTTTAATTGCTGCTTTGGAACTGTGGCCTGCCTGGTGGAACACAAAAGACCGGTCAGACACGCTTCAGTGGCTTGGACTTGTGAATATTTGCCCGACCGGAGGAATGCCCCGCTCTCTCCTCACCTCCCCTACAAACCCAAATCCTGCCCCCCCCCATATTCACTGCACTTTCAGCTCTATTATTTTAGCGCCGGTCTGACTCACCTGGGGGCGACAGGAAGACACACACACACACACACACACATGTATGCTCACTACCCACGCAATGCATGTTGGGAGCCATTCAGCCAACAGCCTGAAAGTATAGGTTCCCTCCCGGGTTCTTTCCCCTGGTTCACTGCTGTTGCTCAAGTTCAGTCGTTAGAATGACGTAATGTCAAAAGTGATCTCGCTCTTGTTTCAGTTGCCGCTGATGAAAGTAAACGAGTTGCATTCATGATCAGTCGCCATCGTAGGAACTTACAACGCAGCGCGCGTGCAGACGTACACCAGCTCCGCACAGTATTCTGACCATTAACTCGCTCGCACTGCGAAGAAATGAAAGAGTCTATCAAACACATGCAGCGGTGAATTGAGATGATATCTATGCACGTAGGACAAAAAGCGTCTTTGGTTGGGGATGATGGCTACACGTGTATTCATGTGGGAGTGATTAGAGGACGAGCTCTCGTTTAATTCTCTTTTGATTGGTAAGGGAGTAATTGCATTGTTTTCTTTTCCCGTTCTCTTCTTTTTTTTTCTTCTTTTCTTTTTTTTTTTGTCAGCCAGCAATTGCTTACAGATGTTGTTGTCGGGTCAGAATGGATGACAGACTCTGGTTTTTCAGGGGGTTGGGAAAAAAAACAAACAAAGCACACAGTGTTTGTCTGAAGTTTACCCCTCACCACTTCCCCCTCGCCTTCCCTCCTCGGGGAGTTGGTGAAAATCAGCAGCACTCCTCTGTTTGCATTATAGCTGACTTTACTGCTGGCCTTTGTATCCATGCATGTTTATAGGGCGGAGGACAATTCAATAGTACAGTTGGGTAATTAGCCGGTCTTTATTGGAAAGAAAATGTTAGTCAGACTAAATATTTCCACTAATTATCCATGAATTATGGAGTCTAAGTAAAGGCTTTGTATTGGACCAAATGAAGCCGTCCTGTACTTTGTGTAAATGAGGGGTTGTGGTGTATCACCGTGTTGTCTCCATAATCAGAGACCTCCATGACCTAGATAGAGTTGAGTTTGTAGACAGCCTCTGAGGTGCTGAACTGAGCAGCATGTCTGCTAGACTGTTGGCTGAACCCCTTCTAAACCCACAGACAGTATTAACTTGAACCACCTTTATTCTTTGAAAGAAAAATTGCCCGGCACCATGATATTCCCAAAAGGGCCTTCAAACAACCCTTGTTTTTTCAGGACTGTGAATGTTTCTCTCTCTGTGGTATCCCCTTAGGGTTTCTCCTTTCTCTCTGGAAACACTGCTAGAGCAGGATTATCAGTATATCCACAAGCTGCCTTTACTTCTATTCTGAGATATAAAACCTAGTCAGGATGTCCTGCCTCACTGGATGTTTATAGAGGTTTTCTTTTTTGACATGAAGTCAGAAGTTTAGTGTGGTATAGTTGAAAATAAGGTAAGCTAAATTTGTGGGTTTTTTGGGGGGATATTTAACCACAGTTAGTGGGGAGGCAGATCAGAGCCCAGCAGGCTTGAGTTAAAATAAATCAGGGTGAGCTGGTGGATTGACCCGTGGTCTGCTCTGGGCATCATGAAAAGGGAGGATTGGATCTGAAGTTTTCTCTCACTGGGTTCTCAGTGTTGAAGTCTTTTCTTGAGGTGCTCTATTGTTAAAATGTTTAACTTCAATCAAGGAAGAAAATACTTAAAGTGTGTAACTTAATGCGCAAATCAAACGATGATTTAAGCTTGAAAAACAAAAGTACGTGCTTCATGTCTTTTTTCACTTACCCATCCCCTCTGCCTTCTTCTTCTTCTCCAAAAGTTATCCCGTCTCCATGAGGTGTTGAGGAATGAGCGATCGCCATGGAAACCCACTCCCAGGCCAGTTCAGCAGCTGAGAAGAAGAAGAGGGTGGAGACCATTGTGGCGACCAAGGGCTCATCAGCGCGCAATGACATCAGCGAGAAGGCGGTGGCCTCCAGCACCACCTCAAACGGTACGCGTCACCTCTAACTGCACACTCAGCCGCTGTGGTTAATGTAAATATCATTTTGGTCTGTTGGAATACACCCAGTTTGGAAGAGACCGGTCCAATAGTCAGCTCACCAGTTGAGTAATACACTTTCAACATTTATGTATCCACATGTCTTAAAATACAATCCAGCGACAACTTCCTATCTGTAAAACGACCTGCTGTGTTTTTGCGTAGCTGCACGCCCACCTCATGATCACAGAAGTGTGGAGAAACTCAACTTTCTCTGTTTAACCTTTGGTCGCTCACATCTGTTAATTCGAAATTCGCCTCTAACTTGTGGATAAACATGCATGCTGAATCACAGGTTTCATCCATTTGTGTCCTAAATTTTGTCACAAAGGCTTACGGCTTCTCCTTCTCAGGCGTTTTTCTCGATGCTTTCCAGATCTCTGTGAGCTCGAGACGGAGGTGTGGCTACCATACGTGGCAACATATTTGAGCATCGGGGCCACTGACCCACTGGGGACGGAGGAATGTTATTTTTGCCCATGTTCTCATTACTTTGAGATGAAACTAACTCCCATAAGCATGATATCTAGACACACACACACATATCCTCGCTCACGTTACTTATGTTTACTTTCCCCCTTATTCTTGCGGGGAGTCACATACAGCCCTCACTGGTAGCCAAACCGTTGGCATGTTTTCATAGCAATGTCTTTAACACATGCTATTAAAAGCTGTGTGGAGCTTACAGTTCATCAAGCCTGTCGTCATTGAGCCTTTCATTCTTAATTCAGACGCTGGAATGAGGAATATTAAATGGCGATTTCTTATTTTTTTCTTTTTTGGCTGGAAAGCCCTTGGAGCATCGAGCTAAAGTCAAAACAAAACCAGAGTTGAGATCACCGCCGTCTAAGCTGCAGCTGTGCTCATTAGCAGTGAGAGGATTTGGAGGGTTTTTTGGGGGTATAGTATAGAGCTGGTGGCCTGTTAGGGAGTTTTCTGTCACCCCCTCCTCGACTCTACTGATGTCAAATGTGATCACGCCGAGTGCAAAGAGGAGACAAACAATCCAGGAAAGGGTAAATACTGTGACTTGCTCCCCATATGGGAGTTATCACAGGAAGTGGGTAAGGTAATGCATCCTTAAGCATCTTACTCATTTCCAGATGGCCTGCACTGTTTTATTAATTAAAGGGGCAGCAATGAAAAAAACAAAAAAAAAAAAGAAAGTTTGTTGTGGAAAAAGCATGGATGTAATTTGGCTCCGTGATTGTGGATCTTTCTCCGTAATGTGCTGCTAATTACGGCTCTGAACAGCATAAGGTTTGTCTCCGACACTGACTCAGCCACGCCACAAGAGACACTATAGCTTTAAGAAATGTCGCACTCCCCTAAAATACAGTAGTCTCATAATTCACTCGACGAAGGGAGGGATGATACTGATCTGCAGAGAAAGGTCCTTTTTAGATCCCAATCTCCCTCTTGGAATCAGAAGATAGCTTACACATTCTTTGTGTTGTTATAATTACAGCACATTCCCAAGTCGGCCCCCAGAACTCATAACCTCTTATCAGGTGTAACCCTACACTCGCCTCAACTTTAACCCCCGTAGCCCCGGCCCCACCGCCTCCATTCAAACAAAAGGTAATTGTGAGCAGCTGTGGAACCCCAGTGACTGGTTCCTCTTAGGAAGGCCCGGCGAAATATTTCCCCCCGTCAGGCAGAGCAGCGGCCCCTGATCCGGGCGCTGCGGAAACCCTGTGGTGTCGCCCGGCAACGGCGTGCTACGATAAGTTGTGAAAAGTGGAGAGTATGCAGGGGAAGGGGGTGTAGGTGGAGTGGATGTGACAGATGTTTAGCTTTTCCAAAGCTAGAAGTTTTTTCTTGTGATTGGGATCAGCTTGCAAATTGATCAGATCTTGTAGCCGGTCTGTTCTGATTAGCAAACTGCTCTTCTGTCTGGAAACAGATTTAGCTCTAAAATCTTCACCTTACAGGGAAAATGCTCCTCCTCCACTCTGCCTTCCCCTCTTGTCCCTAAGTTTTGTCCAAGTTGAGCAGGCCCAGAGTAATTATTGAGCCCTGGTTCGAGCGTTCCCACATGGTTGGCTAAATGGTGGCTTCATCCTGTGTGCCATTCATCTCTGTGCCCCCTCCTCCTGCACTGACAGCTCAAAAGAGCCGACTGTGCCACAACAATGCTGTGATTGGTGCTCTTTAGGAGGGGTTCGGGGGGGTGTGCTCTCCCCGCTCTTCCCTCCCACCCTCATCATTCGGCAGGCAGGTGGACCACAAAGTCCCCTGATTCTTTTGTTGGGTCCTGAGCTTAAAAAAGAAAAAAAAAAAAAAAAAAAAAAGATGTCCGTGCTCCGTGGCTGAATAAATCCTGTCGTCATGGGATAATTTGCTAATAAAAAAAGAGGGAGCGGGGGGCTGAAGGATTGGTTATTTGCAAAGGAGAAAAAGAAGGGGAAAAGTTCCTGGTTGGTCGGACTTTTCTGATACAGCATGAGTGCTGCTGATTTGGGGAAAAGAGAGGGAGTGAGTGTAAGTAATAGGATGAGAATTGAAAAATGGGGAGCAGAACAACTGGACACAGTTCAGAAAATTGTCATTATTTAAACATAACACAGCCTCTGTGAAGCAGGTTATGAAGTGGGAGAATTGGGACCTTTTTAATGGTCATGCTTAAAAGGGCCAGAGCAAGGGCCCTCAGAGGCAAACAAGTTAAGCCTTAAAGGGCAACGCATGTTAGGCCTTCGTGTAGGTTACCAGAGAAATCCCTAAGCAAATGGAGAGCGTGGCTAAAGTGTTTAAAGAAGAAAAGGAACACTCGACTGCTTTGATGGGAAGAGGAGGAGGAATGATGCAGAGAGAGGGGAGAGATAGAGGAAGAGTGAGGGGCCACCTTCTTTTTTAAGGCAGCCATTTAAATGATCAACAGTAAATAGAGGGGAATGTCATCTGACAGAAATAAAGTTCCCGTTAACAGCGGGGATGGAAAGTAATTTACAGATACGCTGTCCCCGCCATCTTTGTGCCTCCCAGATAAGGTTTCATTTCAGAAACGGATAGGAGACATTTTCACTTACGGGCCCCCATTCTGGGACACCTGTGATAACAGCTTGTGGACCCCTAATTGAAAATGGGTTTCAAAATGGATTTTCACTTTTCTTCCCCCCTCCTTCCTCCTCCCCCCCCCCCTCCTTCTCCATTCCCTCCCTCCCTCATGAGTAACCCCCCCTCCACCCCCGTCAACACCCAGCTCCATCCCTTTTTTTTTTCCTTGCCGTTTCCCTCGTCGTTGGCAGAGGGAGGCAATATTGGAAGGACAGGGAGGGAGGAAGAGAGGAAGGGAGGGAGGGAGGGAGGGAGGGAGGGAGGCTTGGGGGAAATGGAGCACTGGGAGCGGATCATCCCTCAGCCCGTGTCACAGCTATGACAGCTGCGTGATCCGTCTTATTAATGAAATCATTGATCACTTGATGGGACTCATAATCAACTGTTTCTCCACTGTGTCCTGCCCCATCTCCTCCTCCTCCTCCTCCTCCCTCCTCCCTCCTCATGCTGCCACCTCTGCTTTTATACGTTTTATCCCTGTTGTGTCCCCCCTAAAAGATGATCTGATCCTTTTTTTTTTTGTGTAACTGAAGACAGAAATGATTAATAAATACATAAAATTAACAAGAACACCCAGACGCTGCCTGACAATAAATGCTGACAAGGGATTCAGCATGAGGATTTAAAAATGACAAGAATTGCAATAAATATATCCGCTTACTTCCTTAAACTGGCCTTTTCTTTTCGACAAAACAAATATTTAGGAAATGCACTGAGTAGTTTGTGCATCGCCGCTGCTAAAAGGTGATCTCTGTCATCTGTATTTGTGCTGTATGTATTTCATGGGGACCAGAGGAGGAAGCAGGGGCCCCTCTGTGTTACCCTACTCTGGGCTCTGCCTGTGGGGGCTAATGAGAGAGGACTGATGGAGGGATAAGGGACCTCATGGGAGCTTTGGCTGGCCCACGGGTCAAACAGCACAATGGAGGAGGCGTTATAGAGCCTGACACACAACCCCACACAGGAAAACTGGCTTTTAGTGTCAAAAGACCGCTGTATGGTACATAAATAATACATTAAATACATAAAAACGTATAATCCAAACAGAAATAAATAGAAGAAAACACTCATTTATCCACAATATGGCTGTTTTCATGATAGCACACCATGTGGTTTTAGAGATATATGAGTATCACATATAAAGTCTACCTGTAGATTTGGGTTTGTAAAGTCACTCTGGCCCCATGTGCACACACTGTGGATGTGCTTTGCCTTCACTGGCGAGCCACAGCCCATTTCATGGACTTCTGCACTGAAGGCAATTTCCTGCAGCAGCAGGGGGACAGGCTTTGGCAGAGCCACCTCACAGGGGCCTGAGGCGCAGGATTAGCTTAGCCTCGCCGCTACTCAGGGCGGAGGGGAACCTCAGCGGCCCAGCCCAGCCTGGCCTCTCTTGTCTGGCACACTTCCGCGGGCCCACATCCGCCTGCCGGAGCTCTGCTGCTCCTTCTCTGTTGGAAGACGCACATAAGCCGCCGCCTCAAGACTTTTGCACGCTGTGGAGATGCAGCCAGAATGTAGCTGTAGTGGAATTGCATCTTTGTTTTTGGGGTTTTTTTTGGTCAGTGATCATCCTACTTGTTTGCCCTGGTGGATGTAGCAAGACATGTGGCTTTGAACCTAAAATTGGCCAAGCAAGCCTGAAATGTCAGTCCTTTGTTGGAGAACTGGACAGATGCACAACTATGTTAAATACAGCAGGTCAAACATACAGTTCGGTTGATAAATGTATTGCTCGCCTTGTTTTTTTTTTCACAATTTGGGCAGCCTGGGAGTTTATTAGAACCTGTATGATTGCGTTCCTTGCTTGGACTTCCTTGAAGCGATGATGTCGCATATTCAGATCCTGGCAGTTAACTTGATAAATGGGATTAATAACAAAAGAGATCATGTCCGAAATTACAAATATAAGACCCAAGTTGTAATTTCCCTTTAATTTCACTCAGAATTCATTCAAACTTTCTCAATCTGACATGTTGTGATAGTTCATGCTGACCGTCACAAAGGCTCCTCGGGAGAACCTGAGATCATTTTCACTGACACGCTGAGAGCCAGAATGGCCTCGGAGTCAGAGGTCACCCGGGTCAGAGAGTCTCTGAGCTACCCAGCCTCACAAAGACAGATCCGCCCGCCCCGTGTGAGAGGATCGAGGGTCCACAGACCAACGTGGCCCTGCTGCATCCCAGCAGCACCGCGGCCCCGCCAGATCTCACTCCTCTCAGGGAGGGAGGCGACCGAGGGCCCCATAAACCCGTAAACCCATAAAGTGGGGAAACAGTAGTTGATTATTCTACCACTCCGTCCATTTGTCGGGAGGCATCAGTGGCCCCCCTCCCGCCAGGAGGAACAAAGCAGGGGTGTCCTGACCCTGCCAGGAGGATTTATTGTGGTGTGTTCTTTTCCGCGTCCTTTCTGTTTTGTTCGCTCGCTCACGCCTTCTTACCACAGTTGGATTCTTGTTGAATGGGATGAAGTAGCAACTAGTGGCCGTGCCACCAGGGTTGGAGTTCATAGGAAGGACTACTACTAGTTATCTTTTGCATTCTGTTCTCATAAAGATACTGTGATACTGTGATAGTGTACAAGGTTTTTTTTCAAGATTTCTGATTTGTTTTATATGTTATTTAAAATGATAGATCAACATGCAATATTTAACTGAGGTAAATTAACAGCATGCATTATAGTTTTAAAGTAGCAGCATGTGAACTTAGTCTGCTGTTCAAAGATCAAATGAAAATGTCCATCAAAGTCTTCGGTTGATGTCCAGTTAAACAAAGCGTCCCGTATGTTTCAGGTCACTTTCTGCTCTCTGCTCAAAACTCGCTGGATTAAATCAAGACATGCTTTCGGGTGTGAGGGAGCAAAAAGGCCCCATACCCCGTAATCTCTCTCCCCTGACCTCCACACCCTCTGGGCCTTGACTCTCACCCTTCTCCCTGCTCCCCCTCCCCCTTTCCCCGCCCCAGCTCTCTCCCTCGCAGTGCGAAAGAGGAGCTAGGATCAAAGGCCACAAACCATGGCAGTGATTTCTGGTGATTGATTAGAAGCAGAGGTTGAGAAGCAGCAGCTCTCACTCCTCCATTCTTCCCACCCTCCGGTGCTGCGTACGCGTTCTCCCAGGGCTCTCGTAAATAGCTCATGCTTTAAGTGTGAAAAGAGTTGCGGCGATTGGCAGACAGAGCCCAGAAACACATCCGTAGCCGGGGCGGCCGGGCCAGTTTTTCTGCCTCTGTCAGTTGATAAGAACCATTTGTTGTCTCGCTCGGATCTGGGGAGGGACAGTGTAATCCCCTCGCCCTGGTCTGTTCGCAGAGCTGGAGGAAAAGAGCAGAGGAGAGGAGGAGGAATTGATTTTCGGAGAGAGGGCATGCGGAGAATTGAACTCAGATGTGTAGCAGAGACAGGGTCTGAAAGAAACATTCTACTTGCGGGGAAACAAATGTCTGTAGCTTACAGCAGAGGGGCCGTGCAATTTGAACTTGAGCAAGTCCTTCTAATGTTAATCAATTGCATAGCTGTCTTTCACCCCTCTCCCTCCTCCTCCTCCTCCTCCTCCTCCTCCCCCTGTCCTGAGCCCAACTCCGCCTGCAGGCCTCTTGACAAGCAACTGGTCCTGTGAAGGCATTTTAATGGGCCATGTCCGTTCAGAGGCATTGAGATTAATACTTGAACCTAATCTCCCACATGCACGCTTTCGCACAGAGACACAAATACACATGCACCTCTCTCTGTCGTTCCTACCCTGCCTGATCTCACCTGGAGCTGCGAGTCTAATGATGTTTCGGAGTGTGGGCCTCGCAGCGACAGCTCCAGTCCCGGGGAGATGTGTCTCATGTCAGACTCCGCGCCAGACAGACTCCAATAAGGAACGGGGGGGGGGGCGGTGGGGTGGGGTGGGTGTTCTTCAACGCAGCTGGAGCCAAGCCAAAAGTAAAAGTGCAATTCTCTGAAGGTTTTGTTTTTCCTCTGTGGTATTTACAAAGTGATTGAGCACATTTTTGAGTGTCATGGAGTATCTCATTACGCTCTTAAAAGCTTTTTATCCATCGACAAGCTTTAAGATATGTACACATGCGGCGCATACTGCAGATAGTCGGCCATTCATGCACGCAAACACATAATCTCTCATTTTCTCCCACTTTCCTCGACGGCACCAAACTGTTCAAACACACACACACACACACACACACACTCGGTACAGCTGGAGGATGGGCCGTCGTTATTAACTGTTTGGCGACCTCATGACTTCATCTTCGGCGCTGTCAGAGGCGGCCCACATTATGTCTCCGCTCGGCTCAATGAGCTCTTTGTTCTGGCTTGGCTCTGGAGCAGCTCAGCATGGGGCTGCGTGAGTCCAACAGTCCCAGTGCGGCTCTGGAGGGGAAGGGGTGGGGAGGGACGGATGGAGAGAGGGAGGGAGTGTGCGGGGAAAGAGATGAGGGGAGATTGAGGAGATTTGGGAAAGACACGGTAACTGGGAGAATGTGGGAGGATATCAGGAAACCAGGAGTGAGTAAGGAGAGTTTAGGGGGGATAAGATGCAGAAGGTGAAACGTAGAGAGAGGTAAGAGAGGGAGGATGGAGAGGGAAGGGAATGCTACATGCCACAGGTGAATCCGAAAGTAGGCTTGAACAGCCTTTTACTATGATGATTTTTAAACTGTTCTCCTTCCATCCCACTGATTCATTCCCACACCAGATTGCGGAGGCAACGTGTCATCTGAGCTGCACCGGCCATTCTCGTGTGGAATGTGGGATTAATGGCAAAGTAATGCAGAGATTAGAGAAGGAGGCGAGAGGTGAGCGGGAGAGGAGGATTGGACCGGCGGGAGTGACAGGAGAGGTCATACATGAGGAGAGCTCATTACAGGGAGGGGACAGTAACAGACGGGGGAGGAGACGTAGGGAGGAAGGGAAGAAGAAAGTGTGAAAGGAGATGTATGAGCTGCTAAAGGAGCAATTTTCACTTTATAGACTAAATAAAACTCCTAATTTTATGGTGCCATTATCTGGCTGTGGCCATTTACATTTTCATTGATGAAGACACATTTTCCCCCCATTTTAAAAATTTGCATTTTCCCCTCTCAACAAATTTGAGATTATCTCTGATATATGGTCGCTTGATCCATTAGAAATAGTACAACTTTGTCTCTTAGAAGCCAGATTGGTATGAAGAATGTACCTAGAAGTGAACTGATTCAGGCCGTTGGCTGTATTAACATTAACACCACTAACCTCCCCGTTAGTGATGCAGGAAACACAACTTTAAGCTTAGCGATTGGATGTTTCACGCTCCAATGCTGCTACGAACTGCCGTTGACTTTTTAATCACAGAATCCGATTTTTTTTCAAGGTAGGTAGTCAACTTATACGCATTTGATTAAACAGAAATAATTTCACGACGAACCAAACCTTATAAAACTTGGACTTCTCAAGATGGACTACAATGTCCACTCAGTGATCCAACCTGCGGCTCCAGCCACGAGTCCATCATACCGTCTAAACCTGTAGCTTTCATCCTGTATTGTGCTCTGCAGAGCCACTTATCAAATCATATAGAAAGTCTGGTGCCTTTTCCACCCCCCCCCGCTCACCTCCGTCCCCTTCCCTGCAGACAGTGGCTAAGTCTGTTTGGCCAACATAGCAGATCCTCTAATCTGCAGAGCTTTCCCTGCCTGCTGCAGACGCTGTAATGAAGGGGTCCGGGTCTCACCTGTACTTTGAGGGGGAGAGTGGTGAATTACACCCTGTTTATTAAGCGGGCACTCCCATTCGTATCACACGCCGGGGGGCGGGTGAGGGTCAGGTCTGGGGTTTCGCAGCCAACCGTCAGCCGTAATGATGATAGGACGTTGGAAGGCACATGCTGATTGAAAGGTTCATAAAGAGTTCTTTGTGAGGTGCTTTGGCACCTTTTAGGTCTCGATGAAAAAAGAAATTGTGGAAAACGAACTAATGTTATTTTAGATAATTAATGTGTCAAGCTGTAAAGGCAAAAACATTTTTTTAATAATGTTTTTTTTTTTTTTTTTTTTGAACACGAGGTGACTTAACGTTTGTGCAGAACAGCCCCTCATTGTGGGAGCAGAGTGAAGGTCTCAGTTGAGTTGTGTTATTTTTATGGCATTTGGCTTGTAGTTTGGAATTCTGATTGTCATGCTCTTTGGTAAAAAGACCTTATGTCCAAATGTGACGGGTTAGAAACTGTAAGCATTACCAGCTGCAGCATCAAAGGCCCGTGCATGCTGTTCATTTAACCCAGATCCGTCACACTCATGTGTAGCCCCTGATTCAACCTGTAATGTAGACATTCAGCAGAAGGCATTAGACTGAGACTAATATAGAGTTATGGATGCAAATTTACTCCCAGCACCTCTCTACCTGTAATATGTAATATAGTTGAATGTATTTGGCTAGGGTGGTGTCATTGCCGTAAATGAATAGGTTTACAAATAATATATTAATAATTTAACCTGCAATTCTGGTTAAGTTTACTAGTTTTCTCTCGGTTTTGTTCCACTCCATGACGACGTTTGTGACGCCCGTAGGTACAGATTTTCAAAAATGGTGTCCAGAGTGGATGGGTATGAAAATGGCATGCATTTCAATATAAATAGAGAAAATCATTAGGTGAGCCTAGTCAGGGAGTCGTAAAGTTAAGAAGCCAATTCAACAAATCAAAAACGTTCTTTTTGAGTTTTAGCCATTTTTCTACAGTTCAGCCATTTCCTTGTGGACTGAGGCTTTTACGAAAATGACCTGGAATTGTTATGCTGGCGTTCACACTTAAACAGCATTTTCAAAGTTAGCCTGCTTAGTGTTGTTCAAACACTGCTCTTTTCCTGAGCTGCATAGCAGGTGTGAGAATAGATCAGCAGCAGCAGAGCAGGCAGTGAATTAGACAGACAGATCTGAACATCCACAGTCCTAATCACCACAGAAGAGAGAGAGAGCGAGAGAGAGAGAGAGCGAGAGAGAGAGAGAGAGAGAGAGAGAGAGAGAGAGAGAGAGAGAGAGAGAGAGAGAGAGAGAGTCCACTCTGGACTTAGACGTTCACCAGTCATTGATAAAGTGCTTAGCAGCAGGAAAATTAATGAATCCGGCCCGACTGGGAGAGGGGGTTTTGGGGTTGAAGGGGAGGGAGAGGAAGAGGAGGAGGACTGGTGTGCGGGGGGGTAATC
This sequence comes from Cebidichthys violaceus, assembly GCF_023349555.1. NCBI lineage: Eukaryota > Metazoa > Chordata > Actinopteri > Perciformes > Stichaeidae > Cebidichthys > Cebidichthys violaceus. The sequence goes on from NW_027176318.1 coordinate 12,592,582, forward strand.
CTGTTCCAGCTAAATGGCTGATCCCTCTCATTCCTTAGATATCAAATGTCAAGAGTTAAATTAGCCTGCTAGCCTCAGATAGGAGTTAACATGCTTTTAAATGGGGCGGGGCGCTGTGATTCCTGCCCCTTCTGGGATGGCGGGCAGGTGCCTTTGAAGTGTCTAATTATCCAGCTCCCAGTAAGTGCAGGCTAACTATCTTAATAAGGGCCTCTATGCCTCGACGCAGCGCACCGTTCAGCACTTAACACATGGAGTAGAATGTGTGAATGTGCATTTTTTGAAACAAGCACAAAACACATTGTTTACATGAAAGTATTTAGGGAACAAATGCAAGTTTGAACTGTTAAAAGTTTCTATACCGTAAGGTGGGAAACATCAACAGTGGCATTTTGGATCGTTTTTTGATGTGCTTGAAATTGCTGTATTATTTTATCCAAACTGTTGGCTCCGTGTTTCTTTGCTTTGGCTGGATATCCATTTCTCTTGGCGAGCCGTTCCTAATCTGAGTGCCACAGACTTGGTCCGGATCACTCTGGTGTCAGAAGTGGGATTCCAGTGCTGAGGCCCAGTGGAAAGCTGGCCCACTCTGGTCTGGTGGGCATTGTGCCCAGATTCACCGTAAAAGACCCACTATCCCAATCGGACATATAGTTCTGCCCTAGTCTGCCCGAGCACACAATCATTTTACATTGTTACAGAGGACAGTATACATAACTAACAGGTTATGGCTGATCATAGCTGCCTTGTGACTATCTGAAGTAATGCTCATACAGTCTATAAGCCAATCAGAGCACTAAATGGCATTTTTATGCTTTGAAGCCTTGATCAAATGCGTCTCTTGGTGTTTGATTCCTCAAAGAATGCCGGCCAAGGTGCCCTTTGAGTGAAAAACCTTAAAAGCCATAACTATCCATGGTCAAAAATGCATCAGTGTGCTTTCAGCTCTCTCTCTCTCCCTGCAATCCTCATTGCTCCCTCACAATGTGGCCCTGATGAAATGGTAGTGGGGTTTCGGGCTGCTCTATGGTGGGCCTGCGCCCCTAATGGGTGAATAAGGGGTAGCTGGGGGCAGGCGGAGGCTTGGCACGATACAACCCTGCTGTGAGGCTGATTTGAGGTGAGCGCATGGAAGAAGGAAGGCGCCAAGCAGGCTTTGATTTGCCCCTCCCCAGCCCCGGGGCCTGGAGGCTGGGATGGCGAGATGCTGAGCTCTGGGTGCGTCCCAGCAGACCCCTGGCGGCAGAGGGAGCAGGCTGGGACTGCGGGGCTGTGGAGCAGGGGGTTGGGGCGTGGGCTGCCGAGAGCCAAATTGAGATGTGGGAGTCGTCGAAATTTGCCTAGACGAATATTGAAGAGGGCATATGCGGGAGCTGTGTGGGAAATCAGCCGCTGACTATAGACTGCTAACCAGGAGAGGGAACATCCTGACCTGCCCATGCCTCTCTCTGCAATTCGTCCAAACATCAGTCACTTGCTGATGGTTAAATAATGTACCACCACGGATTCACTCTGCAGAGACCGAATCAAACATGAGCGCAAAGTTAAAGGGAGTGAACCCTGTGTATGCTGAAGTTCTCCAGAGCTCCGTCAAATAGCTTGACTGGGGATTGCTAACTACCCAGCCCACAGCTATCAGGCTAATGACCTGATTCTGCCTTCTGACATTTAGAAGATTCGTTCGTCAAGGAGTTTCTCGAATGTCACCCTTTTTAGGCTGATTTGGGAAGCTCCATGAGGACTTGATAACCTTCACATAATGCACAGCTGAACTCTGTTGTTGGGAAGGTACCCAGCTCCAAGTGGCTCTGAGCACCGTCGGCCAAGAAGTTGATCAGAAAAAAAATACCTCACACAATTGCAGTAATCCCCCGTGCTCTTGTTGTGTTGGGTTTGGTGGAGTTTGAGCGCTCTCCCTCTCCCTCGTCTTTCAGCCTGCGCTAATCGTGAATGATTCCCTCTGTCTATAGCGCCAATGCCAGGGCCGGTGAATCAGGTACATAAGCCTAAGCCGCTTGGAGAGGTGCTCTTATTAAACTCTAGCCAGCTGCTGGAATTTTTCTTCCCCCCTCTCATTGTTAATTGGGGAGTCTTGAGTCTTTCCCGGGAGTTGATTTGCAAGAGAAAGAAAAAAAAGGAGCAAGAGATTATTGCACAGGAGGAGAGGAGCTTTGAAGAAGTGTTTTGTGATTTCACTGTATATCCTCCACTCCTCTCCTCCTTGTTCGCTCTCCATGTGCTCCCCAGCCAAAACCTGTTTGTGCCACTGACAACGGTGCTTTGAGGAGTTCGAAGGTGGAACACAGCGTATGTCTGGCTTTGGCTCAGAGGTACAACAACACCTCCTCTGATGTTTAGGCTTTTAGGAAAGGCGGCAAGGAGGGGAAAGAATTGCAACGTGCAATGCCCCTTTGTGCACCCCTGAATCACACATCCCGCAAGTTTAGAGAGTCTGACTGACTGAGTGCAGGCCGGAGGGCAAATCAGATGCTTGAGAGACAAGGACAGTCAGGCATGTGGAGGAACAGCAATCTTTGTTTTTAACCTCTGCCTCTTGAAAATACCTTCAGAAACAACAAGCCAAGGGTTTTGTTTCACTTTTCATTTCTTTGAATTGCCTTGGCACCCTTAACTTTCGCCCCCCCCCCTTGTCCCAGAGCCCAACTCTCAGAGGACTTGGCCCCACTCCATATCTCATTATCTCTTTTTAAATTTCATTTCGCCATTGCATCCACGCTCTCTTTTTACGCCGCCATATTAAAGGCCAACGCGTAGGGTTTTCTCTGAAGGTATTCGCACCAGAGTCTTACAATAGAGACCCCAGACAAGGGGAAAAAAGGGAGAAACCTGGGCTTTAGGATTTAATGAGTGGCTTGCTGGGGGTGAAAGAAGGATAGAAAGCAAGTGGGGTAGAGCAAGAGAGAGTGCATTTGTAGAGGGTTGAGAGAGAGAGAGAGAGAGGAGAAAGAGTAGTACGGGAGGAAGAATGCAGGAATGGAGCACCAGGTACCATAATAGTGGCAGAGAAAGCTCCTGAAATACTAGAGCTGGGGCGTGTGCTCTGATCAGGACGGCAGTGAGCACAATTACCTTCTTTTCAAATCCTTCAGTGACACTGCGGGAGGAAGGAGGACTTTGAAACTTGAAAGGCAGGAGCCTGCTTTCAACCTCAAACGCGAGCAGGAAAGGGCTCTGAAATTTGTTCAGTGCTCCCCATCCACCATTAGCTTGTTTCTTCCTCTCGCCTCCAGGCATTTAAGCGCTTTTTGAAAAGATGTTAAGAAATTCAATCACCATAGAGAGAGAGCGGGATGGTTCTTTTTTCTGTTTTTTTTTTTTTTTTTTTTTTTTGAGAGGCATGCTTTCCTCTGGTCCACAGAGGACCGGCCTGCTGCTTTTGTATTGGGCTGAATAGACCTGCAAACTGGTGGAGGAGTGGATGCGGCAACCATGGGAAAAGAGAAGAAAATAAAAGAGGAATGAAAAATGAGGGAGGGAAAAAGGGAAAGGGTCTGTTGGGCTGATGGTGTTGCATGGTTGAACTTTTCAAAGTTGCATGTGTTTACCTGCGTCTGCCCTGTCTTCATTAGCCCTTCTTTTTTTTTTTTGACATGCCTGACATGTTGTAAGGATACAAAAAGTTTCCACCGGCAGGTACAGAAGAGAAGCAGCACTAGAGATTTCTGGTTCTCTTTTACCAGTCCGAGGAGTCGATTGACCCTTGTGCTGCTGAGTGTTTGTTTAACCATTTAAGGTGTTATATACTGAAGTAATGAAGCCCCTGAAGGTGGTATATTGTAGAATGATGAACCCCCTCTGTGGCGACTGGAGGGGGATGGTGGGACTGTGACACTGCTGTGATTGAACTATTAGTCGCTTGACCTCCCTTGGAGGAGCGACACGTATCTAAATAGCACTGGGGGTCACTGGAGAAGGAGTGGAAAGAAAGGACGGACAACAGTGAAGAGAAACAAATAAAATAGTGGAAAAAATAGGAACACATAGTGTGTCTCTCAAAGTAAGCAGTTGAGTCTCCTTAGCAGTTTTTTTTCCCGTAAATTCTTAAAGATGTTTTAGTGCCCAGTGGCCTCCTAAAGTGATGAATCTATTTATAAAACATCAAATATCTGTATGAAGGTAAGAAAAAGAGCTCATAAATATAGACACCGTTTTTTTTTACTTTCCCACATAATGCTGGATCTCCTGGATGTGAAGGAGTACGCGGTGGAAGCCTGTGCTACACACAGCTACATGCTCCACCCTTAGCGGTGCTCGCTCCCAGCATAGTTTACAGTCTCGACTTCTTTCAATCCATGTCAGGAGATGAACCCAATTTCAAAATCCCTTTATGTTAATATTGCGCTTTTGCAAGAGCAGACCTATTAATCCAGCTTTAACCGTATAAGTGCCATTATTCCCTTAATAAGATCACTGGCTGCGCAGTATAGGATTAAATACTTATATCATAACTGACACTGTCATTTCCCGCGGATGAGAGTGGCTTGCCTCTCTGGCTGTCAGTTCCGCGTTAAGAATCCTTGAATCTGCTGCCAGTGCTGCGCATGAGGCACGGCTGGCCTGAACGCCGGTAATGGATGTGGGAGAGTGAGGGGAATAAAAGCGGGACCCGTGGGTTGCTCTCTCTTCTTCGCCTCTCTCAATCTCATTCTCTCTCCCTGCGCCTCTCTCTTAACCTCCCCCTTTCTGATCGCTTCTCTTCTTCTGTGAAGTGGTACAGCGTCATGGCGGCCCTCTTCAGCGCTTAAGGTAGTGCTCTTTAATCTGGCCCCCTCCTCTGTTCTTAATTGGCAGTTGGATGCTGTTGGGCTGCAGTGCGTAGGGGAGCCTTGCACCGCTCGCCTGCTAATACGGCAGAACCTCTGGCGCCGGCACAGCGGCATTTTGCCAGGTTCTCAGTGATATTCAGGCGGGAGTCAGGGCCTGAATAGAGACTAGATCAGACTGTCTAGATCGGTTGATTTGACGACGAGTAAAGCGCCTCACTCTGCAAATGATCGAACTGAAGAGCACAAACACATTCAAAGGCATTTTTAGCCTTCATCAGTGTTGCGTGCTATGCCGGTCTCTGAGTTAGTCTATATAGTATCCTACTACAGAAAAGACTAATACCAGGTCAGGAGGCTAGCTGACCTTTATGCATGTCAGTTCAGAGTTCAGGCCAAGGGTCAAGGGTCATGTCTTTCTGGTGGAGATCAGCCCTTGAACTCAACTCCACATTTATCCTCTTTACCCAGCATGCCAGGAAGCTTTCTCCAGAGACCCCACTCCACCTAATTTTGCCGTCAGAGTAAGACAGATTTAGTTTAAGAACAGAGAGAGAGAGAGAGAGAGAGAGAGAGAGAGAGAGAGAGAGAGAGAGAGAGAGAGGGGAGAAGGAGAAAACAAGAGAACGAAGGAGGGTGGGGTTCATACAACCCATGACGCTGGTTAATGGGCAGCTTGGAATGCAGGCTGAAAGCCTGCGTTGCCTCCTCCATGGGAATCCATTTTTTTTTTTAAAGAAAAGAACAGACTATTATACACAAAATGATTTTTGGAAAAAGGAAGAGGTTGATTTTTTTCATACATAATCTGCCTCTAAACTCCCACATCTGGCGCCGTGGAAGGAAAACCCATAATACCCAGTAGGCTTTAAGCATACAAAACTGATCTCCAGCTCCTCCATTCACCTGCCTTCTACGTGAGCTGACCTCCTCACCATATGTACGGGTGTTCAGAACATGCTTGTGTTTGGCTGTGCGTGTGTGTGAAACAGGAAGTGAGTGAGATTCTCACATCTGCTTCTCCCAAAACTCCTTGAATTAACATCAGATTCCCTTCTTCTTTTCTCTCTCTCTCTCTCTCTCTCTCTCTCTCTCTCTCTCTCTCTCTCTCTCTCTCTCTCTCTCTCTCTCTCTCTCTCTCTCTCTCTCTCTCTCTCGCTCTCTCTCTCGCTCTCTCTCATCCCTTGCAGAGGACGAGAGTTCAGGCACGCCTTACCACCGCGAGAGGCGCAATGCCATCAGCTCCCAGGCGCCCCGCGGCCCCGACAGGAACGTGAGCGAGGAGCCCTCCACCTCCACAGAAGACCGGCCCTCCCTGCTCAAGAAGGAGCTGCACGGGTCCCTGCCCCACCTGGCTGAACATGCACTGCCGTACCGAGGCACTCTGTTCGCTATGGACCCCCGCAACGCCTACCTAGACCCACACTATCGTAAGTCCACTAGCCACAAAATAGTAGGTATTTTTTATCTTTAAAAGGGGAAAACTTGTAGATTTTGTTAAGAAAAGAAACTACACAGCTCAAGGACATGCTAGCAACCCGACTGCTGAGGCCAAGTTTGTCTCTTTACTGTAGGCGAGAGGCAGGACTGCCAGATGCTAGATTAAGTCTGACAGATTAGCCTCTCTCTCTACACACACACACACACACACACACACACACACACACACACACACACACACGCACCTTTGTGAACACATGCACGCACACTTGTCTTGTTTTGTGCCTGGGAAGTTAGTATGGGGAACGGCCAGCGTAGCTTCTTAATTCCCTCATTAGGGGCCTGTCTGAACACAGTGCTCTGCTTTCCCTCATCAACACACACTTCAAAGCCCCAAAGCAGCGCCGCGTCAAACCTCACCACCCCCTACTCTCTCTCTCTCTGGGACTCAGAGACTGTGTGAGAGAAAGGCGGTGAGAGAGAGAGCGAGAGAGAGAGAGAGAGAGAGACTAATGGAGATGAAGCCTGGGAGATTGAGGTGAAGGGAGAGATGTGGCTTGAGTAAGATACCGAAGATAATTTGAAAAAAAAAAAAGGTGAGATAGACAATAGGAGTTAGATGAAAGCGAAGCTGCATGTGTGTGTGTGTGTATGTGGAAAGAGAGAACAGGAGATAGATGATTGGAGAGTAAGAGGCTGATTAGGAGGTTAATTCAGCGGCCACTGTAGCCAGGACTTAGCCTGCAGACAAGGATTTGATGTGATAGCTTGTTTAGTTTGGTTAAATTGGCTCTGAATTGGGGCAGACAGAGTGGGACAGAGCGACTTTAATCCAGTGGCAGTAATGAAAAGTCCAGTAGACCCCAACAGTATACTGTAGCTCTATTTATTCAGCCAGTTCATTAGCTACTGATCCCTCGTGCTTGGGTGCCTGGGAGTCACCAAGGTGCCTCTTTAAGGGAAAGGTTACTCAAAACCAGTGCTGTGGACAGAGCCCTCGAGGGCAGAACATTACTGCCCATTACATCCTGACCTAACTCAGCAACACTGCCACTTCTCATTTCGTGTGTGTGTGTGTGTGTGTGTGTAAAGGAGCTCTGGAGGTTCCAGACCACTGAAGCCTCGGGGTAGGAGTGGGGGAGCGAGGGGGGTCACTCTGAGGCTTGGGGTCATGCGGAAAAGTCACAGTCTGAAATGGAGAGTTCAAAAGCAGCAGGAAAAGTCAAAAGGGCCGTGGAGCTTCAAGAGGCTTTCTTTGTGCATTGGGGCTCAAGAGGCTGGACGACTTGCAATCATACGCGGCAGAGTGGAGTAGAGCACAGCGATGCTCGCTGAGAAGCTGCAGGCATGATGAACATAGATTTGATCCTCCTTCTGCACTGATTCTTCCACATTTGAATATAAGAGTGTGAAGTGTTAGTGCTGGGATAAAAAGTCGATCAACTTATCTGTAATTGTTTTATTTAATTTAGCAAAAAATGACAAACATTTGCAAGTTGCAGCTTCTTAATATAGAAGAATTTGCTGCTTTTCACTTTTTGATATCATTGTGAATTGAATATTTTAAGTTTTTCAGTTATTGGTCACACAAAACAAGCTGATTTTTTACAAATATTTCATAGACAATGTTATTACAAAATTTTTGTCAGAATAATCAATAAAAAAGAGAATTGTTAGTGGCAGCCCTAAAAAAACCCTGACAAAAAAAAAAGTTAAGACTTGATTTGCTTTTAGGAGAAAAAACACCAACATAGACACTGAAAAACACAAAGTCCGAAAGGCTTCTAGTGTTTTTCATTGATGTCAATTCTCTGATCCTGACTCTGCTCAGGAAGACTTATGATCTGAGATGAGAGCATGGCTGTGTAAAACACCTCCTCCTGACCCCAGGTGTTAAGGACATGGGGTGTCCCTAAAGGCGGCGGTCCCGTTCTGTCTGATTGAACCCAGCACCAGAGCTCAATCCCCATGAGCTCCAGCGGTCTGAGGGTCAGCAGAACCAAAGGGTTCCCCTAAAAACCTCCACTCCCTCCCATAGCGGCTTTGAACCAGAAGCCTGTAGTGTCTGTCGCCACTCCTGCGCCACAAGGTGTAAAAAGCCACTGGCTCCTGTTCTGGTGTCTGGTTCCATACGCATGTGAGCACACACACACACACACACACACACACACACACACACACACACACACACACACACACACACACACACACACACACACACACACACACACACACACACACACACACACACACACCTTACTCCACCAGCGGTAGTCCCTCTCCATGAGGGCTTTGTCACCTCCTAAATTCATCCCAGGTGTCTGCGTGTGTGTGTGTGTGTGTGTGTGTGTGTGTGTGTGTGTGTGTGTGTGTGTGTGTGTGTGTGTGTGTGTGTGTGTTTGTGATGGAGAGGGGGCCCTAAGCCTTTGTGCTGTGCTTGCATAGTGTGCCACGCCACGCAGCAGACAGCCAGGTAAATCCGATTACTCTTAGCGCTGGTGTGTGTCAGTGCTTAATGTGCCTAAATGCGACGGCACCTGCAGCTTCCCCACACCTGGTCGCTGTGTCGTTAGCGTGGTGGCGAAGCTCTGGGAGGCGTAGGAGTCGGAAACAACGAGAAGAGAGCAAAAAAAGGGGGTTTATCTTCCGGGGGCCTCTGCTCTGCTAAATCTCTGCTATTCACCCAGACTTGTGATCTCCCACTCCTCTCACGTCCGCGGCCTTAAGACTGTGTTTACTCTGGTTTTTACACCCACTTCAGTGCAGAAAGGAAGAGGCGCTAAGGAAACATCGCCCCTATTGTTAGCATTAGCTAATTGTGGCGATGCCTGAGTCTTAGCCGCTTTTCTTGGGCAAACACCGGATAAGAGTCCACACATCCTTCTTACCACAACACTAATACACGGGGCTTTGCTGTGGGATAAGAAGAAAGGATTGAGATGCGGATTAATGAGGGAGCAGTCTTTTTTTTCTTTCTTTTTTTTTTAAGATCTTAATTGTGTAGAAGTGTGAATGGGATGCGCGGCGCCGACATCCGTTTACATTGTGCGCTGATTAGCCGGTCAGTGGTCCTGCAGCAACAGTGAGCCCACTTGCTGGCAAAGCATCTCTGCTTCCTCCGAAGGGGATCTTCTTCTTTAAAGTGCTTCTTTCTTAAACACTTGCCCTTCTTTGTCAGACGACACACATCCGTGGAGGGACTTAAAGCGCATTCCCTTTTTCCAATGGCTTTCTTGCAAATGTTAAAACTGCTCTGAGAATGTTTATTGAAACGAAGGCAACGGGAGGAAAGTACATTTGCCAAGCTTCAGAGACAATGCTTAAGTATATTGGCGCAGAAGTGACATAAGTTTTGTGACTGCACTGTATCTGTGATACAGTTAATGATTGTAGACACGACCCATTAAGTGTCTCTCCAGACTTTGATGGCCGCCTATCAGCCCGATAGTCTTTGGGTTAGCTCCTTAAAAAAAAAAAATCTAACCCAGATCTGTGCTGCCAGGGCTTAATCCCCACACCAAAGCCTTTGCTGTCCTTCACTGATCTCGGAAACCATGCCTGCTAAGCTAGAGGCAGTGGAGGTATGGATCTCTTGGCTGAAGGATTCCTTCACATGCATCACTGTAACCCTGCTCTCTGAGCCTGGCAAAAGGTGACCGCTACCTGGATCATACTGGCCCTGTGTCCTGGGAAAGCTAGCGGGAACACTGAGCCATAGCGCCAAACCAGTCCCGGGCTTTTATGATGTGGATGGGGGGGGGGGGTTGGTGGGTGTCCAGTCACAGGGGTTAAACTCTAAACTGCTGTGCAGGGCTGATCTCAGGCCTACTGGGCCGTAGCACGCGAGCCGCTGCCCCGGCGTCAGTCTGTCTGCCTCAATATCAAAATGCAGCTGACCACTGAACTGAGTGAGCTAGCTGTCACCAAACTGAACGTGATCCGCACAACAATGGCCTCTCTACTCTCCACACTTAATTACAGTGCTCGGTCTTTCAGTTCATATGGACTGGACCGCTCCATATGTCTGGAAAGAGCAGGAAAGTGAGTAAAAAAAAAAGAAAAAAAAAAAAAAAAAAGAGCAATTATAAAATGTGTGTGTAGGAGAAAAAGTTACAACAGAACACTGAATTGCAGTGAAAGAGCAAACTTTATGGCCTCTTGTTGGTTTAAACATGACAAGTGCTGGCTGGGATACAGGTTCAAACACCCTCCCCCCCCCCCCCCCCCCCCCCCCCCCCCCCCCCCCAAAAGAACTGGGGAGTACAGAGGAGAGCCTGGGGTGAGAAGACACGTGCCTGTTTCAAGGGTAAGTGTTTGTCTTTGTGATTGTTTCAATATTGGCTTTTAGAGCGTGGTGGCACGATGTAGTCCCCCAGCGGTGTGCCGGCACAGAGAAGCCCGGGGCACACTGCAGGCAACGGAGAGGGATCCCTTCTACCCACCTCCTTTCATCAAGAAAGAACAACATGGGCCTGCGCTCTGCTGTGGCCCCTTGGTCCAGCGCACCAGGGATAATCAGATGATCCCCTTTTATACAGCTTATTAGAGGCATCTCATGCTGTAAGATAGGCCATATTCTCACATGCATGTGGGCCTTTGTAGCGCATGATGATTTAAGGGGGTTAAGCAGAGTTTGAAGTGCGGCGAAAAAGAAAAAAAACAAAAAACATCTTAGGGTCATGTGGTGCTCTCGCCACAAAGCTGATGCGTGTGAACGCAATATCTCCGAATAATGGCGGTTCTTATTAACAATGACAAGATTAAATGTGAAGGGGCTAAGAAGAATTAAGACGAATTTCCAGAGAACTTAAGATGTTCAAAGTGGAATACTCAGCATTTCTTGGTATCGTCGTCTCAACATCTGTCAGTGTGTTTTACTTCCTTTCAAATGAGATTGGTTAATCAGAGGAGTCACAGAGGCGAGCAGGAACAATAGCACTTTCCTGATGTTGTGAAGGCTTAAAATGAAGATTTGCTGCATCTTGTCCACCCAAAAGGAGAATCCACTGCAGCAAACGCCACGGGCAACAATAACATTAAGCACGATACTTAAAAAAAACAACAAGACGAAAAGCTCATGGGGGCTTTCTCTCCTCAAGTTACCCGGTATAGTCTCCAGCAGGATAATCACCTCTGTGTGCTACGGGAGAGTTATTTCATGCCTTTCTTCATGTTTGCTTCCCGTGTATCCAAATCTCATCGCTCCTTTTTTTTGTATTTGCATTCCTCTCACATAGTGGCAAAGATAAGCGCCCTCATCCCTTCAGCCAACAACCCGTATCTTGCTCTCGTCTCTGGAGGGTCGCGGGTATATATTGTTCTACACGGAGAGGAGGCTGATGAACACAAGTGTAATTAAAATGTTTCTAGCAGCCTGGTGAAAATGTAAGATATCGCTGGAGAAAAAGAGTAAGGAGTCAATGCTGAGTCTGAGGGTGGAAGTGAGACAGAGGGGTAGGAAAAAGAGAGAAGAGCCAGAGAGAGTGGAGAAGTAGGAGGAGGAGGAGGAGGAGGGGGGTGTAACAAAGCAGAAAATGAAGAGAGACATAAAAGAATGGTAGCTCAAGGAGGTCAGGCCCATCACAGGCTTTAGTGTTGCCTTTAAAGATGCCTGGGACAGGTGGCAGCTCCAGACAATCTCGCACCACAGAGCAGCATCCTCTCTGGAGGAGATAAGGGATTCCTCCATCCAGGCACCCTCATCTCCCTCCTTCTCCTCCTCCTCCTCCTCCTCCCACCTCTCCTTCACTCACTCTCTCCACCTCCCTCATGCCCAGCCGCCTCCCCTTCCTCCCATCTCTGGGTCCTTCCAGACACTGCCGCTTTGAAGTGGCTCAGTGTGAGCGGGCAGCTGTAGGCCACGGGGCTGCAGCGGCGCTGCTGGGCCACTGGGCCGGCGGACCGTTGGGAGCCGACTCGAGCGCGGCTCAATCAGTGGGGCTCTCCGGTGCCCGGCACTTTCAGGTCTCATTAAAGCGCTCCGGCAGGGTTAATCCTCTTTAAGGTTTACATGGGCCCCAGTTTGTCTCTCTGCCCAGGCTGAGGGAACCCCTGGGCGCCACCTGCGTGACAAAGACTCAAATCACTGTGACACAAGTTCCCTCCGTCTGTTGCCGCTCTCCTCCACTACCCTTGTATGTTCTCCTCTCCCTTCCCTCTTCCTCTCGCTCGCCTTCCCCTGTGCATTCTGCCTCTTCTTTACTCCCCTTTCCCTTGATAGTACCTAGGCCTGGTTGTAAGTCTTTTAGGATTATTTGGGTGGAATGTGTTGACAGGGGTGCAGTAAATGGATTACAACTTTGTCCTTGTTTTGGGGATGCTGTGAGGAGGCAAAGGGGAGCGAGATCAGGAGGATGCGCTTTGAATAATGAGAGCGGCAAAGAAAAAGAGATAGAGACAGCGAGCAGGATTAACAGAAAGAATTAGGAAGACGATGCAAGAGTGAGCGAGAGAAAGAGACAGAGAGAGAGAGAGAGAGAGAGAGAGGGTGAAAGAGAGGCGAAGGTGACTGCAATGCAAAGAGCACCGAGATTGGAAAAAGGGAGAGAATCAGAGAGTTCCAGCTGTTGTTGCACTCACAAGACCTAATTGGTCCAGAAGCATCGACCTCTGTCTGGCCCTGCAGAGTCCAGCAGCCATTTGTCTGATTGCTGTGACACCGGGCTTTGTCTTTGCTCCGTGACACACAGTTTCCTCCATTAGCCCAAATAATGGCCACGTACCTCTAGAGGCCTGCACAGACTTTGTCTAATGCCTGTATGGGTTTGGTGGAAAACAGAGGATTAGACTTACAGTACAGGGGGAAATACCATTTGAATGTGAAAACATATTAAAAAGGAAAGCACTGGAGGTTTTGAACGCATGACCATTTTCCGAATGTGAAATCCTGGATGCCCTTGAATGCACCACTTTTTTTTTTTAAAAACAGCCCCTTCTTTTAACCACATTACCATGTGATAATACGCACTGCTGACACAAAAATAAAGGTGACAAAACACTCACTGTGATGGATTACCAATCTTAACCAAGCTGATATTCATAGCACACAATATGAATAGAGAACTACGTGAGGCTACACGGGGATTTTGGTAAACAAAATTACATTAAAATGACCGGCTTTGGTCAGCGGCCTCTCGGCGTGATTCCAAATTGAGAAGCTGTCCGGTTTCCCCAAGCAGCCCAGAGTGCTATTAAAATGCAGGTGTATTAGCCTCACAGTCACTATCACACAGCCACATGCAGTTTTAGTATCACCTATAGGGGCCCAGAGAGGAGCGGTGACACGGGGCTATGGAGGGTCAGTAGCCCGATACAGCTGTGGCAATCATGAACACTGTCACTGATACGACCGTGGCTCATAAATAGGTGTCGTGGTAAATCCGAATAATTTATCATACATTTATGATACAGGCATTTAAAGTCTTTAAAAAAACAGATTGTGGAAAAATTGCATTTTTTTTTTCTGGTGACCCCAATCCCTAAATATAGATCTCAAAAAAGGATCAAACCCTTAAGCGGCCTTGTGTTTGAGTAGAATAAATCACACAGCGGGGAGTTGAAGCAAAATAAATGTAGCAGAGTCCTGGTGAGTTAACCTGAGGTTTAAATCAACTCCCTTCTCTGAGCGGTATCATTGTTTGGAGAGGAGGAGATAGACAGATGTGAGAGATAAAGAGAGGGAAGGGGGAAAGAGGTGTAGCGCAGTGTTTCAGCTGCTAAACTGCTGTGTAAATCTCTCCCGAGCTGGGTGGGGGAGAGGAGGCTGGAGGGTGGGGTAGGGTAGGGTAGAGAGGGGTGCTGGAGCGAGGTTGGGGGGGTGGGGGGGTGGAGGAGGGCCAACGCACAGCGCTTTGTTCTGCTCCCCAGCTTATCCCAATCTGGAGGAATTCACCAAATGTAGGAGATAGATTGGCGCTCCGCAGAGGCCTCGTGAAATAACCTTCACTCCCTGATCCACACTGGGATACATGGGGGAGGGAGGGAGGCGGGGACGGGGAAGAAAAAAGAAAAAAAAAACGGGGGTATAGCAGGGGTTGGATGGTGCTGGGGGGCCCCTGGAAGAGCAGTGTGCGTGCTTAGCTCCACTCTGCAGCGAGGCGAGGGTCCTCGTGCTGGCGTGCAATTTGTTAAGATTGACTCGGCTTGCTAAATGTCTTGCAGATGCCGGAGCTCCTTTTAGATATGTGTGTGTGAGACTTATGGAGAAGGGAAGGGAGCAAATGCTTGGAGCGCAGCCTACTTCTTGATCGCCTTCATCCTGGTCGCTGAAATCAAGGTTTCTTACTGTATGTTATTTCAGATAAATGGCCGAATGGATGCTGTTATTCTAGGGGATGCACATCTGTAAAAAACAGAACTTTTAGATAAAGCGTGGCAGGGGATCGTTGCGGGTCACGTGGCTGCTATGAGCAGTGGTGGATGATTGAACTTCACTTTGTAAATATTGGCACGAAGATGGAGATAACCTGCTCGAACATTAAGTCCCAGCGCAAGTATGCGTAGACGTGTAGAACCATGAAGAGAACGGATGGGCATTCGCCGACTTGTTCAGTCTAGACAAACAAATGACTTCTGACAGCGAGTAGCGGCGGAATGTGTACGTGAACAGGGAGCCTGTTTATCGTGCATAGCTGACGTTTCTCCCTCTTTTTTTTTTTTCCACTACTCGCTTCCTCTTCTTCTGCTCTGCTTTTCTTTTTTTTTCCCCCCCTCTATGTTAATTACTTTTACCCACAGAGAGATGGTTCGTATTTAAGGGTGTGAGAGCGATTGAGCAAGAGAGACAGAGAAAGCGAAAACAGAGGAGAACACAGCGGAAGAGAGAGAGAGAGAGAGAGAGAGAGAGAGAAAAAAAACCTATTGATTTACAGAGGAAGGGCAGAGTGTGTTCTGCCAGCCTTGTTTATATGATGAATGGCAGAGAGATTGGCAAGGCAACACTTAACATTCTTCTGTTATTTAACCTCTCTGCTTGCTTTCTTCTCCCTCCTTCGTGCCGTTGCTCTCCGCCGAATAAAAGCTTTCTCTGTTCTAGCGCCCAAGCATCGCATACAGTAGAGAGGGCTCTGCACGGTAAGAACATTAGGCTAATTTATACGGCGGTAATTAGGCCATTAGACCTGAAACAATCTGGGACCCCGTAATTAAAGCAAAGCGCTCCAAAAGTCAACACCAACTCCCATTGAGCTTAGCTAAACAGTCTCCGAAAGTGTTATTTACATGTCCAAACAGCTTGAGGTCTCAGTGTAAGCAAACACGATGAGAGACGGGGTGTGAAGGGATTGATCAGAGGGAGAGTTGGGCTTCACAAGAGAGCCGGCGTCCAAACTCCTTCCACTGATAGTCCGCACAGGGCTTCTCCGTCTCCTCATATAGTTTGTAGTTTTAGCAAAGTACAAGCACATGATAAATACTCATAGTGTGTTAAGTCACATCTGTGTTTGCTGAAAGATGCCCTGGAGCTGAAGAGAGTCATTCTAAATAAAGTGTGATTCATTTGCTCTTATTTCATGACGATGAATTGATTGATTCCTTTTCCTGTGATTTTTCTAAAAGGGCCAGTGTGCTGCATTTTAGGGTGCTCTAATAGCAGAAATGGAATATAATATTCAGAACTATGTTTTCATTAGCGTGTTATCACCTAAAGCTAAGAATAGAGCTTTTGAGTCCTTTATATCTACATAAGGAGCGGTTTCCACCGTGTTGCGTCGCCATGTTTCTACTGTGAGAACGGGCAAACCAAACACTGAGAGATCTTACGTTACATTAAATCAAAGTATTTGCTTTTACGTGAACTACTAAATAGTTTGAATAGCTATCTCATTCTCATTTGCAAAGTGTGCTGGTGCAGATTTAAAGCGGCCTTTAGATGTAATAGTTGGAGACCGCTTCTACAAATACCTCGAGGTGACATTTCCAGTAAGGAGCATGAAAAAAAAAAAAAACACCCACCAGTAACAAAATACGCCCAGATTTGCTTTGTCCCGTTGTTTGTAAAAAGTCACGTACATGTTCTTGTTTTCACTCCCAGAAAGGAGCAACACGCAAACAGACCTAGTCTGGAGCATCTTTCGCACGCTCTGCGAAGTGTTGCAGCGTTATGGTGTAACTGCGGGCCCCGGTGCAGACGAGCGTGCCTGAGCAGTGAGATCATGAGCGGGGAGAGAGGTGGCATAATGAAACCTGGCAGTCACAGCCCCGGCACAGGCTTCATATGTTCCACATTAGCGATTCACAAAACCTCTGGAGCAGGGCCCCAGCAGCCCTTTTCTCACTCCGCCTTAGTCGCTTATGACAATCTGTCACTGGCTCTTTGTGCTCTCGCAGCGGCGCGTCGATGAGAAGTGCAGTGTTTGCGGAGGAGCGCTCGGTCCTCGGCTGCGGGTGACACTCTGTTAGAGCGGAGTCAGTGAACCCTCGCCAGAGGAGAGGAGGAGCCCAGGTTTTAGCAGTCAAGACAATAAACTCACAATGCTGAGTTGACAACAAAAGAGGAAGATGAGAAATTGTTTGTGTGTTATCAAAACCCAAATCAGAATTGTGAGTGGCAGCTCAGATTCTCCTAAAGTATCACATCACATGCGTTCCAAAGCACAGTGAAGATCCTTTGTGGTAAAACTGCGGTTATGAAAGGAGATTAGCCAATAAGGATATTGCAAATGATGTGCTTTAGGCTTTATCCTCCCCTTGTCCTCCCCCCTCTTTTGAAATTATTCAAGTGTCCAATAAAGGACAAGGCAATTACCATCCTTTCTTTAATGAAGGGGAAGCTGGCTTTTGGTCTTGAGCACGGTGTGTTTGTGTTGAATTAGAATTAATGAGCCTGGTCAAAGTTTGCCTCTAATTGCCCTTTCATTAAGACCCATTTGTAATCATCTCTTAATGACTTCCATCTCTTTGCTCAAAGAATAAAAAAAAAGGAAAAAAAAATGTACACCAAAAATGAAAACTGCTGCTCTGGAGTCATTAAAATGTCTGAGGAGAGTTCTGAAGAGCTGCTGGATTGGTAGAGAGCCGTACAAAATGTTTTATATTTCCATAAAGTTTTCAAACTATGACATGCAGCGTTCGTGACTTTCGGCGTTTGATCGGCTGAGATGACTTCTTCAACCCCTCTCACTGTGCCAGTGGTGGTTTACCAAATGCGCCCCGGTACAAAACCGTCGTGATTACACTTTTCCCCAGGAATGCTGGAGCTGCTGTGGTGTGTGTGGCCGCAGTGGGAAGGTAGAAACTGTGGCGCGTGCGTCGGCTTCCTAAGCGCCCTCCAGCTGTATTGTGTATTGGAGAAACGAGAAAACCGTGAATATCCAGAAGAGCAGGGGCAATTTAGTCCTGGAGTAAACAGTAAGAAGTCCCTACAGGAAATACTGGAGATGGATTGCAGGATGGAGTCCCCCCCCCCCCCCCCCCCCCCTCTCTCCTCTGCCCTCTGTTCTTTGCGACTGTATACATTCCCTCTAGTGACATAGAGCTGTTTGCCTCGCTAATGGAGAGCCGTGCCGGCGTAAAAGAGGTGGCAGGCTCTATTTAGATAGGACCGTGGTAAAGTAAACTTCAGAGTTTGATTTAAATAAACCTCGGCGGAACGGTTTGCCATGCGGCCACGGTGAGAGGAGGGAGGAGGGAGGAGGGAAGGAAAGAATGATGAAGGAGCAAGAAAAAAGAAGAAAAAAAAAAAGAAAAAAAAAAAGAGTCCAGTCCAGGCGCAGGGCTGTGCTGAGTGAGGAGCTCCAGAGACATAAACAGACGGGGGATCTGGGTAATTCAATGAGGAGAGGCGGATGTGGGATTGTAGGTGTGTGTTGCGGGGGTGAAGGGGTGGCGTCTTTAAAATGATTTCACAGTTTGTAATCTCTACACAGTCATCCCTCATTACCTAACAGGACAGAGGTTACTTTAAAGTTCAGTAAGACTAGAGAACATGAGGCTTTTACTCCAGGCGAGCCAGAACACAGTGCATGGACCTCGCCGAACCTGAAGGTTCGTTTCCGACTCTGACAGCCAAGGGCCGACAGCCTCGGAGCGGAGAGTAAACAAAGCAGATTCTACCACCAGCCCATCGCTCTATCCCAGAAACCCTCATCCCCCCCTCAGCAGCACAGCCGAGGTGAGCCAAGCCAAAACTGAGTCATCAGGAGGAAACTATCAAACAGACAAGAGGCTGAGTGGTCAGATATTTGCCAGAGCTGCTTGGAGGAGGGTTTTTGTATCTTTGCTATTAAGAAAACAAGACGAAAACCCATTCAAAAAGTTTGCCTCAGTTTTACTTGTACTCATTTCAAGCAAACACTATTGTGTAATGTGTAAATAATATATGGATAAAGGGAATTTGGAGAGTTGTTTGTGCATTATTTCACATCTGAAAAGCCAACCAATCCTCTCCTCAACAAGTTATTCCCTATTCATTGTCACCCCTGCAAGAGCTCCAAAGATCCACATTCAGTAGGGGAACTATGGTTAACTGTTGCAGGGATGTCTGCCGCTTTGCTACAGGTGGGTGGGTGTTGCTGACTTTACGCACGCTGTAGGGAGCCAGTGTTGTAGACTTAAAGGGACACTCCACCAACATGTCAAAGTCTATTTTCTTATCATGGGGAGCCCTACATAGCGTGGGAAAACAGATGTATAGTGTTGTCTTTGGCTCTAGAGCGAGCTTTCGAAAGTCTTAGACTGTTACTCAGGTTACATCGCCCGCGTGTTTCGGTTTTAACTTGGAGATCCACATGAGGGACCAAAAGTCGGGATGTCTTGGCTATCTGCTGCTTCTTCCATAAAGTCCCCCAACTTTACGGAAGAGCAATAGTCAATTCAGAGCATTCATATAGCAGCAAACAACTGTTTGTTGAGTAAAGATATAGTGGAGTAATGTCTATCTGAGCAGAGAATGAAGCCGCTTTGTGTGTGTTGTCATCCGAGCTTCCCCAGTTCTTTGTTGACACAGCCGGGCCGGCCGTGCGTGCTCTTAGCGCATGTTCGTTCATGCAGAAGTGTAGCGCCTACCCTCCGGTTCCCCTTCAGGTAAACACTGTTAGCTCCGTCAGCACCGTTTTGCCGGTGGCTCAGGTGTCGTCATGTTGAGAGCCGTTGAGAGGCAATCGGATGCTCCGACTCTCGCATTGTGCACCTTTAAGACTTGCTTTCCAATAGTGCAGGATCACAAACAACCCCAAACTGATGCCCTCTTGATTGTAGCTGTGTCGGCTCAAGCCGGCAGCAGCCACCACCACCACCAATGAATGACTTAGCGATGAGGTAAGCACACCTGAGAGGTTCTGGGGGGATCAACACCTGCTGCGTTGCCCGGCGATGCAGCTGCGTTCGGCGTGGAGCAACACTCGGAGAGCTGTCGGGCACCCCGCCGTTTGGCCATCCGCCCACCTTGGCACACGCTGACAAATGTTTACAAGCAAAAAAAAAAAAAAAAAAAACCCACATAGCTCGCAGCCTCAGAGACTTGCTTGCGTGAAGGTATGCAGATGTTGACACATGCTTTGCCTCGGGGTAGTGATACGCAGCTTGGCAATGGTGTCAGTCACAGGCAATAAAGTGTTCTGGCATTGAGTTCACATAGTATGTGAATGAAAAGGCAAATTGTTGCTTTGTGGACCCTTGTGTTGCGTGTTAGTCATGTGGACCCTTGTGTTGCGTGCCGTTTCTGTCTTTCCGTACAAGTTTTAACCCATTTCAGTTTCACAACTCGACCCTCAGGTAGGCAGCGTTTTAGCAAAATCCATGGCTTGCTTGTTGCAACTTGTCCAACAATGGATGCACGGTTGCGACACAAAATTCCAACTTTTACTTTTCAAAGATTGTCGTGTGGAGTGCAGTTAAGGTTAGAAGATGAGCGTGTGAAGATGGGAATTCAGTCTGGTGGCAATTTTGGGGGTAAAAATAGAGAACGGCTTGGAAGCTCATATTATGCAAATGTTTCAATGTTTTATCTGGAGGGAGAACAAAAAAGAAGCCTCTCGATTCTCTCTGGCAGTTGTGACTAAACACTGAAACGGAAAAAGGATGTTTTTGTTCTCGTTTTTTGTACGTTTCATCGGTTGTACTTAGACGTTATCCTTTGTGCAAAACCATATTATGCTTGGTACGGTGAGGAACATGCCATTTGGCTGCTTTTCTTACGGTTATTTATCGCTGTTTATTGTGAGTTCCTAGCAGCCTTGAGACATTTGCAAAATACTTCCTCAGCGAACATTTTGGAGCAGTGCAGCTTTTGATGAGGTCTCATTTGGGCGGGTCTGCCGAAAGATAGCCATCATCCACTGCCTTTCATTACAGCTGCTATTTAGATTAGCTGAGGAGGGAATACAGTCACATGACGATGTCATGTTTTAGAGGAACCAGGGCTCTTGCAAAGTGTAAAGAAAATGTCTTATATTTATTTTTCTCTTTCTCTTCTTGTCATTCTATACAGCAGCGCCGCAGTTCTTCCCCACCTTCCATCCTCCTGTGCCAATCGACGACAGACATACCCAGGGACGTTACATCTACGAGCCTTCCCCTGTGCCCCCTCTTCATGTGTAAGTCTCTCAAACTGCTCACACACACACACACCAAAATACCGCCGATCATACCTGAGAACACGTTTGATTCAGCTGCATCACACGCGTCACTGGCGAGCTCCCCGCTCCCCTAATGGCGATACAAATCAAGCTCCGAAACTTCCTTCCGCCTGTGGGCGTGGAGCATCCTCCGCGTGGCTGCTGGGCGCCTCTCTTTGCCTTTCAGGATCAAAGGCCACGGCCGCTGTACGCGTGCAACATGATCCGCATGTCAGAGACACGCAAATGAACATGTGTCAGAGACGCGGAAATGAGAGCAGGGCAAAGGGGGCGGGGGGGGGCCTGGGAGCGTGCGATCCTCATAAGAGCAGTGATCAAGCCCTGTCAGGAGAAGGAAGCCGCCGCTGACATCTACCCGTCTCTGACAGACACAGATGGGCTCCTGACACACAAGCCGTTCACCGCTAACCAGCCCGCCTCATCCAATCACGCGCACGTGCGGCCTATCAAATATGGAGTAGAGTAAAACATGGAGTCATGCCTCGTAAGAGAGAGCGGTAAGTATTTATAAGCAGGGCAAGTTCTTATTACAGTTGTCTCGTATGTCCCTTGTGACGGTGCTGTTCAGGTCAGCAGAGGACTTCAAAGCATTCCACCGGCTCGCTCACTTACATACGCTCATGCACAAATTACTCGCCTTTTCTGTCTTTTACTCCTCTCCGCCATTTGTATTCCTCGCGTCTGACCGGTGAGCGGTACCACTCGGAGATGCCTCATCGTCCTTGCGCCGCTTGTTTCCTACCCGCAGACACGGAGGAAGCGATCACGGCGCGACGAGGACAAATTGGATGGGGCAGCTACTTGGGCCGCATTATGTTTGATATTCTTCATCATTATCAACTCCCCCCTTCTCCTCCTCAGGAGTCATATCTCTCCCTTGCTGATGTGCCACTAAGCGTAATGAATTTTTTATGTCCCCCCCCCCCCCCCCCCCCTTTCCCTTTCCCTCTCTGCCTCCCCACCTCCGGCCCACCCTACCTCTCAACCCCTCGTCTCCTGCTCAGGGGCTGCAGCAAGAGGGGGAAAAAAAGAGGGGGAGAGAGAGGCGAGGAAATAAAAAAATAGGGAGGTGATTGATGCCCCGTGTCACTGCAAACAAAATGGCAAATATAATTTAGCATTTAGCTTATGCAGAGATAATGGGGCGAACACGCGCCGGCAACATAGGCTTGAACAAACAGCCTGGCTTGTTATCCGTCAGGAGTGCTTTGGTACGATGTGGAGCACAGGTTAGGGAGGGGGAGGGAAGAAACGAGGAGAGGGTGGAGGGACAACACGGAGCCGGGGAATTGAATTAAGGGGGAGAAGTTTGGCGGCGCCGGTGTCTTCAGTCACTCTGTCCGGACAGGCGTTATCTGTGCGCTTGGTTTGCTGTCATTGGGAACACGGCCGTCCTCTGCCATGCTACTCATGGCCTATTTATCCAAGCCATTAAGCATAGAGCTGTTTAATATGACTCGCCGTGCTGAGGGAAACTATTTGTCATTATTATAAGACGGCTGTTTAGTGGCCCGCCTTATTTAAATCTGTGAACTCGCTGTCGCGCACGTTATCTGCCAACTTACGTGGGTTTCATGCCGAAATCATCTCAGCTACTTTGGCGTCTTTGCGCAGGGAAGCAACAATATTGCCTGCTTGATTAAAAAAAAGCCGCACCGAATTCCTCAGCGAGAAGAAGCACTCATCAGTTGCGCCATTACAGCTGGGTCCAACCACCTGACGGCAAATTACGGTTAATTGCACTTCCAGGTTCAGCTTTGTGCAAGTTTCAGCCGAACTTTAGGGCCGTAGCACTGCAGCCAAAAAGTAAACTGAGGATTTAAAAGTGATGCATTGGGCTCAGTAATGTTGCTTGTAACCAGGCCGAGCAAATAGAGGCAGTCAACGCATAGCTGTCGCCTCAGGGAAATGGAGGACAGGAGGCGGCTTATGGAGAAATATTGAATTGTTTTAAGACAAGTCCTCCTCAGTGAGCAGAATTAATCGTTATTAGCCCTCTCAAAGATATGCCTAAGTACACAGGGACTATTATTGCAGTACTTCCCCATGCAGCCTCTCATTACGGCCTGTAATTACAGTTGGGTTGGCCCTGCGGCAGTTCCATCAATCCAGCCAGCTTCCCCCCGCCACGCACGCAAGCCAGTCACCACTGGGCGTCCGTGTCCGGAGAAAAAAAAAAAAACGCCGCTGAACGCCCAGCAGCTTGTTTCCTCTCCGCCACAATGACACATCCACCATCCGTACGCGAGGCAAATGAACAGAATCATATCCTATTACTGTGAAGGGCCTAATTGAAACATGTTTATTTATGGGCCCCGTTTTCAGGCGAGGAGCGAGCGTTAGCAGAGCAGCTAACGGGCTCCAGCGATATGAGGCGGTAGAATTAAATTAAAAGCTCATAAAATGAAATATGCTCCATATTAGCTGCTTGACACTTAATTTGCCTTCAAATGAGCAGAGGAAATCACAAATTAACTGTCCTTTGTTTTGTTTTTTTCCCTCTTTACCTCACCTCCCCTATTAGGCAAGGGAGAGCGCAATTACAGACAGAGGCTAATCGTTTAGTTTATGAATTCTTGTGGGGAAGGTACCAATGTGCCATTCAATATTAAAGCCTCAGGGTCAGGAGGGGGGTGGGGGTCTCTTCCTGTGGATGCTTTGCTTTACTGAGGAGCTCGTATATTCACATGGAGGAGAGTTTCAACAACCACAGTTTAAAATGAAACCAATGCCAACTAACAGCAAGCTGCTTCTGCGTTTCCACAACCTCCCAACTTAGGCAAAACCTTAATGTCCTGTTCTGATCCAGGACCAGCAAAAGTCTCTCCTGCGCGTTTTCCTCTGGTCTGGAAACAGCTGACCTCCAGTCTCCACCAAAAAGGAGAAAGAGCCCTTCGTGCTCCAGAGAAGATGCTTCCTGCTTAAATAAACACATTGATCGGTGAAGAGCAGGCTCTCCATGGGAGCTCTGGTCCCCTCTGCCACCTCCATTGTGCGGGACTGGCTTAATGGGAGGTTTTTTGGGGAGGGGGGGGGCCGGGGGCCAAGAGAAGAGACCGCTCCTTTCATTGCAGCTTTATTGCCTGACCACGGTACACAAAACAAAACAGGCCTCTCATGCGGCTCAGCGCCGGCTCTCGGTCACCCAGAGACCGCTCAGAACAAACAGAGGTATTCGACACAAGTCAATTATCAGCATCGGGGTTTACTCTGGAGTCCCGGGCCCTCGCGCTGTGAATGGGGCCACTAAAACAACAAAACATTCTTATGGGATAAGCAATTGACTCCCAACCTTTTGCGCAGTTATCGTATGTGGATTTAGGAAAGAATTAGTCAATAAGAGAGTCCATATAGGAGTTTGTAAAGTTGTACAGCAAATAGAAAGCCTTGAGCTTTGAATTTAAATTTGTATTTTATTGTGGATTTGTAGTGAAGTACTTATCTATACAATACAACAAGATTGAAAGGTTTTGAAAACAAACGTATTTGTGGAAGCATCTGAACTTATGAACACATTTTTCACTTTGAACCATAAGATTGACATTTATCTAGAGGTAAAGTAAAACATGCATTTATAATCCAGTCTTCACTTTTTACATACAAAAACACTAGATAGCTTGTATACTGGATATGTATTTGTTCTGTTCTGAAATTGTATACAGAACTGCTTTAAGGATTTAATGTGTTTTAAAAAAAAACAATAATCTGAAGCTCAAAGATGCCCCCCCCCCCCAAAAAAAAAAAAGTTTAGATATTTCAGAAATAGAACTTCTCAGTGTGACTCATGAATAAAGTCATGGACTGTATGTTCTGTCAGTGTGGAGGGAGAGTGCAGGTGGGGGCTGTGTGTGTGTGTGTGTGTGTGTGTGTGTGTGTGTGTGTGTGTGTGTGTGTGTGTGTGTGTGTGTGTGTGTGTGTGTGTGTGGTTATTTCATTCAGGAGTGTGTTTATTCAGCTGCGGGCCGCGGCCTGACTGGAAGGTATTCTGGAGGCAGCGGGGGAGAGAGCTGCTGCGCGTCTCTGTCATCGCAGCGCAAACCTTCAGCTCAGAAACCAACAACCAGGAGGGAGTTAATTGACTTAACGGCTGTGTGAGCCGTTGCATCATTTAATGTAAAGATCGTACCAGAAAGCAAGCGAATCACCTCGTCAACCTACCAATCGTATTCTCTGTAGGCACCCGACGTTCTCACCAATTTCACACAGTTTCACGTACACCAGCTCTTCCCCATCGCTGTCCTCTGCCTTTGGCGGAGAGAGGGCGCTTTTTTTTCCTTTTTCTTTTTTCTTTCTTTTTTTTTTATAAGACGTGTGCCGTGTTGTTTTGTTATTTACATAAACTGTTGTCGGAGCGCCCAATCTGGGCACCGAGGAGCGGCGTGTTGCTTAGCATAAAGACCGCGGTCTTATCTCAACACCTCCTTCCAGATGGGACGAGGCCGAGCATTGCACTACACACACACACACACACACACACACACACACACACACACACACACACACACACACACACACACACACACACACACACACACACACACACACATAATGCAAAACAATGGAAAGACAAAAGGGTCTACTGTAGCTTTTCTAGAAGCTAGAGGAGACATGCTCTGTAAGTGTGCAGCTTCATCACTGAGTGGGATGTGACTTTGCATTGTTAAGGCCTCATTTAAGGTTCCAGGTCAACTTCAACACAATTAGTACACATTTTTAGTGAAACGCTGGAATTTGTAACTATAATATTTTATTGTTTTTATCGTAAAAAAAAAAAAAGAAGAATATAAACCACAGTCTGCTGGACGATTTTCTGTTAATATTCCCATTTGAATATCGTCTAGACTAAAACAGAATGTGAAACAGGAGCAATAAATTACATTAAGAATTGATGATTATTTCATAATCGCATCTGATAATTTGTGTCCAGATATGGCCGCTGTCACCGGAGAGCAGGGGAGAGAGACGAAGGCCACTTTTTCATCCTCCCCTGGAACTGTCCAAAACCCGTTCAGTGTGACTTCATAGGTCACCTCTCTCTGGTGCAGTCACTGGTTTCACTCCCTCCCTCCCCCCCATATCCTCCCCCCTCTTTAATACTTTCTCTATGGAGTAAGTCGGGGGGGACAGGCGGTCACGCAGTAGCTGGCTTCATGATTAATGGTGTTTATTCTTGACAGAAGGCTCCTTTATTTATCTGCATTGCAGTTTCACTGATACTATCAGTCACCTGAATGAAAAATATTCAGTCATACCAATTTTGCAGTATAATTGAGTAGAGTCACTTCCTTTCAGTTTTCCTCCCCCCCTCGCTCTCCTCTCCCTCTCTATCTGGCAGCCTTATCATCGCCACAGTAATTTTCGCGCTGCGTTGTTTGATATGGAGAGGCTGGCTTTAGCCGTATTTGACATAAAGCCTCTTCAATTTTCACTGGAGGAAAGAAGAAGAAAAAAAAAAAAAAGGGGGGGGGGGGGGAAGAAAGAAAGTTGTGCACCACTCTGTGGAAATGTGCGAAGAGGGGGGAAAGTATCGCTCCCCTTTTTTTTTTTCTTCTTCTGAGGCAATTTCAGGATTTAGAGAGAAAGGAGATAAATGCCTAAGCAGAAATGTGGGCAGATTGAAGTTACAGTATATCTATTTTTTTTGTAATACACCAGTTTCAGAAGCCTAAATGGGCAGTGTAGTCTTTTTTTCCCCCTTTCAGCCTCTGCACAGGACCATGATATTTTGAAGGCACCTGTGTATTTTGAGAATGATGGATCCAGCAGGTTGAGAGAAAAAAAAAAAAGAAAAGAAGAGTTTGGCACTGCAGACATTTGACAAGACCTGTAAAGGTTTTAGGGTTGAGTCATTACCCGTGGAGATCTGTTAAGACATGTTCCAAAAACTCTACTTACCAGGCTAGGGTTACCTACACTGAGGCTGCTGCTGCCGCCGTCAGGGTTGGTTTTTTTTTGCTCCTTGCTAAATGGTTTAATATATCTTAACGGCAAATAGTAATCTCAACTAAAGATGCAAATTCATAGTGTTTCTAATCAAATGATTCCTTACATAACACCTTTTTTTTTTCCATGCAAATCCCGTCTTATTATTCACTCAACATATATCTCCTGTTCATTGTTATTTCCTCAGTGTTAGTCCTTTGGTTAAATTTAATTTTAGGCTCCATTATGAATGTCTTTGAAAAAAAAAAAAAGGTACATTTGGATAAAAGAGGGGATACATTAATCTCTAATATGAGGCCTGTGAATTTGCACATGTAACACATTAGTGGATTTGATTTTCTCTACTCAAGTCATTTGCCCCCTCTTCATGTTTGAGATCTCAATTTGTAGCTCTCCCATGGAGCACAATGGAAAACCAGGTCTGAGGGGAAGAGATAACAGGCAGGTGCCAACAGCTCTGCGCTAATGTGTGTGTGTGTGTGTGTGTGTGTGTGTGTGTGTGTGTGTGTGTGTGTGTGTGTGTGTGTGTGTGTGTGTGTGTGTGTGTGTGTGTGTGTGTGTGTGTGTGTGTGTGTGTGTGTGTGTGCCTGCATGGAGGCACTCACACACACACACACACACACACACACACTCGTTTGAAATATTTTCTCGTCAGTGTTTGAGCGCCAGTTTATTTATTTCACTGTCGTTTTTTTGTTTGCAATTCTCCACCGTTTATTTTTCTTGTAAATATGAAATGCATTTTCCTTTTCTTTTCTTTTTTTAAATAGTAAACTTCCTACAGTTCAGATCTCAGATATTTAATAATGTATGGTTTGCTAAATAACTGTTTAAATAATTATAATATGCATTATACATAGGGCTGAACCTAATTATTATTTTATTATCACTTAATCTGACTGTTATTTTCATGATTAATCATTCCGTCTATAAAGTGTCTGTAGTGTAAAATGAAAAATCACATTTTCCCAGAGCCCACGGTGACGTATTCATAATGCTTTTTTTTAAAAAAAATGCAAAAATAGTCCATTTCCAAGGATAAGAAAAGTAATAAATTCCAGCAGGTGGAACCAGACAAAGTTCTGTAGTTTAGCTTGAAAAATGTCTGCAACGATTAATGCAAATAGTTGCCGATTCATTTTATGTCTATTTAATCAGCGGACTAATCTTTTCAGTTCTGATTCCAAATATCATGGGCAGCAACGCTCAACAACGTTTAATCTGCATGATGCATTAGACTCGTAAATGACACACACAGTCTTCGGTGGGATCGTGCTCGATGGGTGTGGCTGGCTGTCACTTTTATGAGCCGTGCCTGTTCTTAATTGGCTTTGTAAAAGACCCTCCTCTCATTGGAGGGGAGCTATTAGAGATATTACCCACGCAGCGCTGGCGGCAGGTCGCCTCACATCGTCTCCACAACCTCAGGCAGCTGCTGACCTCGCCGTCCGACGCTCCTCACAAACCAGCCTCACTAAAGTCGGAGGAAATGCTGATTTCAGAGACGAAATACTTTGCTCCTTACCTAATGGCACAATTATCAATTTTAGCTCTCGACTCAGAGTCAGTTCTCTGCTTTTTTTTTTTTTTTATTTCTTTTACTTTGCCCTACAGACTTCATGCTGTAGCAGTGTATAAATGTGGAATTTCCATTACTCTGATCTGCGGGGTGTGGGCTCCAGACCCTGCGATCCCACTCTGGGGGCCAGTTACAGCGAGTAACGAGACCGGGGGAACAGGGTCATAAATCCTCTCCAGCTCTCCTCATTTTCCATCCTCCCTTCGTCCCTCCCTTTCCTTTCCTCCCTCTCTCCATCTTTCCTAGTCAAGCCTTCAATATGCGATTTAAAAAAACCTAAATGCAACATTGTAAAATATGAACACATGCCCCCTAGTCCAGCTGAAGTCCAGCTAAAGACACTTCTAATGTAAGAGGAAATGAGTTCATTGCCTCCCTTGCAGCTTCTGCACCTCCTCTCCTCCCTTTTTCCATTTGTTTATCTTCTAAGTCACACTCCTTTTACACTCCCCCCACCAATGCAAATGAATTCATATCACATAAAGCGATTCCATTCTCTCAGCCCTTTCGTTATTTCCCTTATCAGATGCGGCGTCCATTTCAACTGATTTCATCCAAATATGCCGTTTGCCAAAAATGTAAACCTACTTCTATCCCCCATGATGCTTCACTTTCTCTTTTTGACAAGCGGTCAACTCGTATATACATATATGTGCAGTCATGCACGCAGCTGCAGGGTGACCGCACTTGTAAGAATGCAGCGAGCTTTTTTTTTTTTTGTACGTCAGTCATCTGTGTGTGTGTGTGAGTGATTTTGCTACATTTGCTTATTTAAAATGGATTGAATAAAGCTGAGAAAAAAACGAAATGTTTCCCAGAGCAGGCGTATTAGGAATTCCCTCCCATTCATATCAGTTTTGTGTCACTTATGTAGCAGGTTTGTGAAACATCCTCCTCTGGGTAAATCCAAAATGTACACAGGTCTGTGTTTAAGCCTCCCAAAGCTTCATCAAGCCCGAGCTTGGCACCGCCGCGCACTCAGCCCCCTTCATGATTAAATATCAAGGAACTCCACATGACATTTTATTAGTCCAACAAGATGGATGAAATGGCCAGAATAAAGTAGGCTGTGTCTTTTCACTTTCCCACCAGCACTTGCCTTTCTTCTGTCCGGATTTTTCTCTCCTTCCCCTCCTCTACAAGAAGTATGTATTAGGAAAACGTGATGGATTTCATTCTGAGAAAAGGAGATTTTCAGCGCAGAGAAAGAAACATATATTCTTGTTTCTCGTACCTGATGCTCCTGCTCTCCTCCCTCTGTGTAGCCCCCCCCCCCCCCCTTTTTTTTTTTCTTCTTCTGTTGTTCCACCTCAGATCTCTGTCTGAAGGATTAACCATCTCCAGCAGTGTGTCTCTGCTGTCTTGTAGCGTTGTGTATTGTTTGTGATTTGCTCCGGCCCATCCGTGCGGCTGCTCATTTCAGCAGCCCAGCGTGACGTGGTGAATTGAGGGAAGGGGGGGGGGGGGGGGGGGGGGCAGCCCTGGGCCACACTCAGTCTTCCTCACCTGAGATGGGCTGCACGCACGCGGACGGGCGCGCGCTCGTTACCTACCGTTGTCGGGGTAGCGGAGGCGGTGGGGTGTGGAACCCTGAACCCTGTTTAGCTGCAGGCGTCAGCTGAGTTTCTGTGTAAAGGCATCGGGGCCATCGAGACGTTGGTTGAGAGGAAAAGGGAAGATAGATGTGCTTCCTCTCTGTTTTCTCAAGTTTAACACTTCAACACCCAGGAGTCCCCTCTCCTGTCTTCTCCGTAGCCCGGGGCATGCCAGAGGAACTCCAAACACTGACTGAGAACAGCGCTAATTCCACTTACTTTGAAAAAAAAAGAGAAAAAAACCAGCAATCAAGATAAAAAAAAAAAAAAGAGGAGATGAATGTGGAAAGGCCGATGCAAAAACAATCGCTCTGTTTGTAAAATAACAAAGGCAAAATCATGCATGGGAGGGAAACAAAAAGGAACAAAAAAAAGTGCTTTTTTTCCGAGCCCTCTTGAAATTACAGGAGAAAAAAAAGGCAGCCTCATTTTGTGTAATTTCACTTTCATGTTTCCAGTCCCTCGCTATACACTCTGTTGATTCGTTTTGGTCGCCATTCTTATCTCGATGGCTGAAATTACATTTAATTGCAGAGTGGGGGAAAAAAAAAATGGTTGGGAAGAAGAAGGAAAAAGAAAAAAAAAAACTCCTGCTGCGTGGCAAAGCCAAACATAAACTTTTCATAACGCTGATTGCGTTCGGTTGTAATTTGGAACCAGAGCGAGCGGTGAGAAGATGTGTTGTTTCTGATAAAAAAAAAAACCCACAATCCCACGACTTCGCTGAAGTGGAAGGAGTGCTGAGGAGCCTTCATCTCAAACAAAAAGCGTTTTTTTTTTTAAATGTGTGACACACCTTCAGCGGGTTCACCACTCAGGCAGCAGTCATAACCAGATCCTCTTGACACCTGGACCCGTTTGTTATGACTCCAGCTTGTCACACTCGCCGGCTCCTGTTGATGAACACATGTTATCACTCCAGCGGCGTGGAAGTGATACGTGCCCACGGGGATGTTCTGTGTGCTTATATGTAGACAATGTGAGTGTGACCGAAACACACTGGGGGTGGGGGGGGGGGGAGAGGGGGGAGGGGAGGAGACGGAGAAACCGAGGGGGAGTCGCGGGTATTCAACTGGACAGTGTGTGAACTGACTCTGCAGTGTACGGGAATGTCTGGCACGCCTCCAGAAGTATCCCACAGAGAGAAGGGGATCCTGCTTGATGTGACCGTGAATAGAAAGCCATCCCCACCTCCCTGAACCCACCCAGGTCCTTTGATGTCAGGGGGGTCACACAGAGCCCTCGCGGCTCCGGGGGGGGGGGACATAGCTACCCTGAACGCCTGGCAACCTCCCTGTGCCATGCCAGGCTCACCGTCTGCTCTGCCCAGCCAGGAGGGAAGAGGGAAAGCAGAGACTGTTAACGGACGAGTTCCGGAAATACACCCATTGGGTTCTTTTTGAAGTTCATTTCAGATATGCAGCTCGACAGATTAGATCTCTGCGACGTCTGATCTGTTAAGGTGCTTACTTGTGAAAGCTTCAAATATAGTAAGTGCATCCTCTGTGTTTTTGTAAATCTAAAAAAAAAAAAATGGTTTTAAGTTTGATGCCTGCAGTGAAATGCCAAAAATGATAATGGCATTTAAGCAAAAGCTCCATTTAGAGTCGTGAGTTAAGAGGTTACGACCACAGACTGTATATTTGAAGTGATGTCAGCCATTGGTTTATGGACTGCGGTTTTGAAGCATTGAGTTCTGCATTTTGACCTGTCAATCACAAGGTAGCCCCGCCCTAAAGTATCCGCTCCTTTATGGTCTATTTTTACTCTAAAATGGATCATAATTTACTGAATGAACATCATGCTGTAGTGAAGAAGACTTGACGCTAGAGACTGAGACCATAAACTCATGATCACAATGTTTACTGAGGTAATAAATCAAGTGAGAACCAGAGGAGTCGCCCCCTGATGGCCAGTAGAGAGAATGCAAGTTTAGCACTTTGTACCACCAGATAATCAGTCAATAACACTGATTCACCAGATGTGCCGATGGCTTCATTTCAAGTCCACTGAAGAAAAGAGAAAATGAGGACTATAAATGCGACTGGGCGTGTTTCACAGCCCTGCATGATGATACTTTTTTCACGGTCGAGAGGGAGTTTTTTAATTTCCAGGGTAGAGGCACTTCAGCCCAAACTCTGGGGTTTAGCTACTCTTTAAAGTGTTCATGATAACACTTACAGCTCCACGACCACTGAGCAAACTCCATCTGCTGATGAAGACCATGGCATACGCTTGAAAGTTTGAGTAAGCTGAAAAAATATGCCAGTGGCAACTCCTGTGTTTTTTTACAGCTAACATAGAAAAACTAAATTTACAATCAAGAGTTGAAGGTTAAAGAAAGTTGGCTTCTCAACATCGCTGGCAGTCGTGTTTCTGAAAGATTTATGACACAGCAATCATCTTTTATTTGCCATCTGCATCACACCATGTTTCCACATTGGAGTATTTTCAAAAGGAAGGGGGGTGGAAATTGTTGGCTCAGGTTGGAAAAATATGTTTTTTTAATACCTATCCACCTTTTGTTTCTTCATTTTTGCCAAAGCTAAAATTAATTTTAACTGCCGCTATTATTGTCATCACTAATGTGGAAAATGAAGTCATTGGAATGGGCTTCAGTGGCAGAACTTAATGAAGATGTTCCCATTGAATCGTTAGAAACACAGAATATATATCTGCCTTCGTCTGTTTGTGTCTGTCTCTCAGTCCGTCTGTCTTCTCTCTCTCCCCTTGTCTCAGCTCCCTTTCCTCTCTCCTTGGGTCTCAGCTGGCTCTGTTCCTGTGGCCCTTTGATCTCGGTGAAAGGGTTTGGAGCTTTAAAGTGCTTCTGTTTCCGCTGTCAGGAGCCCCTCTCTTCCTCCTCTCTGGTTTAGGCTTTCATAGCGGTGGCAGCCTTGTGCTGTGGCTGGGTGGGGGCATGGGGTTCTATGAGGTGGAGCTGAGGTTGGAGGGGGGGGCTGTGTGATGCTGTCAGCCTCGGTCAGGAGAGGACCTGACACCCGACTCATCCCAGTTCCCTCCAAAACCCTTAGTTCCCACTCACTCAGCCCCTCGCGGCGGTGATGTGTCAAGACAGATGGGTCTACATAGGTTGTACTTTTGCCCGACCTCTTCTTCATGTATATTTCACACACATGAGGACATATGTTGTACATCCTTCCTGTACAAAACCACCTTGAAATATTATGCAACCCGGCTGCAACGGCGGGGTTTTGTCAACAAAGGACTTCTTTTTACCAAAGGTACGCTATGTTTTGAATTTGTGACTACTAGTCACTTTCAGTGAGCAGCACAGGCGTGAGGGAGCCAAATGCAGACGACAGTGGAAAGACAGGACTATAAATACCCGAGAAACTAATCAGAAAACAAGACACAGGTGGGAAGACGTGAGGGCAGGCTGAAAGCTGATTGGTGGTTGAAACGGTGGGAACGGAGCAAGGCTGACGAGACTAACACGACGCAGGTGATGCACAGAGAAAAGGAGGGAAAACCACAAAGACGTGGAGTCAAACGAACAGGACTTTTGATCATATTGTTACCACCACTAAACGTATAGAATGGAAGCTCCCATTTATAGCGAGTGACTTGTTTTTGTGTCGGAGAAAACCGACCAAGTTGCGGGGACCTTTTCGTGCTGTTTACCACATGACAGGCTCTTTTCACAGCAGCAATTTGAACACGTCGTTTGCAGGGTAAACACAGGTGTAATTAATTACTTTAATTAATTATGGCCCTGTTGCATTTAGGTGGGCCAGGGCCCTGGTTTTCGTGCGTGCTGGCTCATTGGAATGGCTGTCACACACTCAATTAGAGTGGGATCATAATTAATTGAATGAATTACACCTGTGTTCACCCTGCTATGACACGTTGAAATGGCTGCTGTGAAAAGGGCCTAAAATCACAGCGAAAGATATCTTTACCTTAATCTTAATATAACAGCTAAGATTGCTACACATTGTTTTAACGTTTAAAAATCTGTTTCTCAAGCTGGACTGCCTGGATTGTGTTTAATCGTCTCGCTGGTATCGATGTGGATTTGTCCTGCAAGTCACGCAGCTCCCTCTTCGTTGGGCTAAATTAGCTGAAGATGAATGAATTAACTTTTCACAATGTGGAAAAGTGTGAAACATCCCCTTCATCTAATCAACTTGTAATTCACCGCCATTAAAAACCAGAGTTTAAAGCATTTAATAGCATCTATGGCAACAATATACATCCATACTATTTTATATACATGTGTTTACCTGGTTGTTTTAAACGCATGACAGCAAGTCAAAGTAGTGACTATTATTACTATTAGTAGGTGCAGTGAAAGCCTAACTTTCCATTTCTAACGCTTCCTTTTGCAAAGTCAAAGATAGAGGTTGGAAGTATTTCCATCGTCTTTCGCTCTCGGTTGTCTTGGTGATTATTAATAGCTGTTTCTCAAGGTGGACTTGGTCAGTATCGTGACTTCTCAAGCTGTTTTTCCTTTTCTTCAAATCTCCGCCTTGGACCACTCCAGCAGCTGTTCATGAGAAACTGACGGTCTATGAACATACACAGTTGCTGGATTATTGGATTTAGACTCACCAATTTCCTGTATACCCTTCTGTGAAGCGCACATTTCGATTCCACTTCATGCGCAACCATTTCATGCCCGAGCTAAAAGTATTTCGCAGAAAAGCACGGCCCCCTGTTTCAGCAGACCGCTTGAGTCAACACCACGAGGTCTGACTGCTGCGCCACAATGATACCTCCTGTCCGAAGTGAAGTCATCAACCTTCGCCGCAACTGTGTGTTTCTACTGCAGCTTTCGCCCCAAAAGGAATTATTAGTGTTGATATAACCTTGTTCCAAACAAAGATTCAAGGCCTGTTTACACGAACGCACACCCGCCCATGAAACCTCAAAATCTTTTGGGGGCATATTTACACTTGGCAAGTGTGTATTCATCCGGCGCAATAAGACGACCGACCGCCCCGTGTAAACATGCGATATCCTGAAGAGGCGCTGGCTGGTTTAAGCGGGGCCACGTGAAAGGAAATGGCTTCCATATGTCAGGAGCTCAGTTTTTCCTTGTGCCCTGTTTGTCTTCTTTGAGGGTTAATAGGAATTATGAACCTACGAAGGGAAGTAGAGGAGTGAAGAAGTTTTTTTTTCCTCTCTCTCTCTCTCTCTCTGGTAAGGCAGAGACAAGCCTGCGGTACGGCTTTGATGTAAATCTTAAATCAGGTGTAACTAAGACGCCACTTCTCTGGCGCGCACACCTACTCGGCGCACACACAGGGCGAGCATTCCTGCACACACGCCACCAGATTACTTCCTTTCGTCATGTTGATTAATGCACGCTGGCAGATGCTAAGACGATCACGGCCCTGCAGAGAGCAGCTGAGCGCCGAGGATCGGACACTCTCTCGCTTTTTTGCTCTCACGAGCACCGAGACGCACGCCGCACTCCCCCAAAAACCATCCATCTCTCTGCTGTCCGACTCAAATCCCCTCACACCTGGCTCTGCACCCCCGGAGACCTCTTTTTTTTCTTTTTTTTTTACCTCCCTTTCTCTTAAGTCCTCTCTTGTCCGCCTTTCCCTCCCAATTCATAGTCCATATCTTCACACGCTCCCTCCTTCTCCTCCCCCTCGACTACTGTTCCTGCTCTAACCGTCTTCCTCCCTCTCTGCAGCCCTCCCTCGTGTCCTCTCTCCACGCCTTTCTCTCCCCCTTTTACCGTTCAACAGGCTGAAAACTTTCCGTTCCACCAGTGCCACCGTCTTCCTACCAATCAACACGTGTGCTCTCTTTTTCTTTTGTTCCCCCCCCCCCCCGGCCTTCCACTAGAGCTCTGCTCTTACTCGCTAAGTTAATTGGAAAAACAAGCCAAGCAGAGGCATTTAGCCAGGGTCAGTGTAGGGAGATGCAGCCGGCGCATGACAGGGTTAATCAGTGTCATGGCAGCCAGAGTGGGTGTCTGGCTCTCCTCAAAAAGGCATGTGGAAGGCCAGACGGCGGGGGGAAGAAAAGCGACATGAAATCTTTCTACCGTCCCTTCTGGGGTCTTGTTTCTACATCGAAAACGTCTAGAAGCCGTTTCAGGGACACAGACGTATTTGTCCCATATACTTTTCCACTGACTTGTGTATAAAAATGTCAGGTGCAGGATGTGATTAAAACTTCTGCAGTCATCATTGATAAAGCATGTTTTTTTTGTGTGTGTTTTCCCGTCAGCTGCATGTGCACTTGCGCGTGTGTGTGTGTGACGCATGGTCAGCCATGTGGCATCAAAGTGAGCATCGCTCCGCAGCTGTCTTGTTGATCTGCGTAAGTGAAGCATGCCACGCTGGCTTGCAGCCACATGACTTGCTTATCGTAAACACACCTGTTGCCCTCAGCGTGACTTGCTAGGTGTGGAGGAAGTAAAACGATCTCTCGGGAATCTTCTGACGGGTAGACGTGCAGAAACACAACAAATGGAAGTGAAACAAAAAAAAAGAAAAAAAGAAGAAGTTCCGTGAGCATTGTGTTGCAGTGTCCTAGACGATCCCTTAACCTGTCACCTTTGCGCACTTCCACAATGAGACGTCTCCTCCTCAGAGTGTCTTTTGCACAGAACGCCTGCTTCAGCATCACTGAGACATGTTGTCACACACATATGAAAGTCTTTTAAAAACTCATCCCATAGCCCCTTTGGGCTCATTACAGAAGACAAAGTTTGTTTGTGTGAATGCCTGTGTACACACACCTATGTCTGTCTGTCCTTGTGTGTGTGTGTGTGTGTGTGTGTGTGTGTGTGTGGTGGTTCCGCTCCTCCGTGCTCATTATTTGCCCTGGCCTGAGCTCTTTCATTAGGATGGCTGTGAAGTGGAGGGACGGAGGGGTCGGTAGGGGATCAGGGGACGGGGCGGAGGTCGTAATTGGGCCGTTCCGCTCCCCTGGCCTTGCTCAAGGTCACTGTGAGACAAACTCCGGGCCAGGTCTCACACTCTTTCTTCCCCCTTTTTTCTCTCGTCTTTTCCCACCCTCTCCCCTCCCTCCCTCCCTCCCTCCTCACCTCTCCTTCTTAAACCCCAACTTTGTCTTGCTTCGCTCATCCTCTCCTTCTCCCGGGGTCTTTTGTCACAGTAGACTGGTCCACTGGGGAGCCACAGAGAAGTGGAGGGGCTAATTCGGTCTAATCTCTTAGCCTGTTAATGTCTGGCTGATATGTGGATTTCTCCACATCCTCAGGGGAAGGCCTTTGTGGTGAAGGCCATCATTATAAAGTTCCCTTGCCCTCCCAGCCAATTATAAGAAGGGAGAGAAATTAGTTAATCTCAAACTTGGCTCCGAAGAAGTTTTCTTGATTCGTCTCAACTTTATTTCACATCTCATAGAAACAGTAAAGGTTTTTGATTTTTTTTTTTTTTTTAAAAGAACAGCCTGATAGTGCTTATGTTTTCTATTTAAAGAAAAAAGATTGTGCATCTTGTGGGAGACCTGCTGATGGATTTTGTACAACATCGCCTCCGCCATGTGAAATTCCGTACACGGTTTCTGCTCAAAGCCAAGTTAGAAGCCATCTGAGTAAAGTGGTGTAGCGTTGCTTGTCTGGCACTGGCCAGCGGTGAGCTCGGTCTAACGTCTCCCTCTGATTAAGACGCAGCGGTGAAAGCTGCCTTTGATCTGAGGAAATGTCTGCGTAGGGAGCAGTTGGAATGCAGCGCTCTCCTCTCTTGCCTTGCAGATGGAGGCAGAGAGATAGTGTCACAGTCCATTTGTCTGGCCTTGCCTCTGCCAGTCCACCCACGGTCGTGGAATCTGGATGGGGGGGGGAAATTAAACTGTGGAAGCAGCTGGATTATCGATGTTTTGTTTACACAATGTTGGTGACGTAATAGCTTCATCAAATCTAAAGTTCCTATTCTTTCACACGTGGTGTCGTAATTCGCCTCAATGAAACTTAAACTGTGAACTGCATGTTTTTAAATATCCAAAAATAAGTCCTATAAGCATCAGAGTTGACGCAACCACGCACATGTTCCTCAGTAAATGTTTAAAATATGTATTCATGCTCATTCTGTATTTTCGTCTTTGTGTTGTCTCTGCAGGCCTCCCGGGCTGGCGGGCAGTCCGGCTTTCTCCGACATCTCTCTCATCCGGATCTCGCCCCAGAGGAACCCCTCTGTGGGGGCGGAGTCGCCCTTTCACCCTCCGCACCCTTACATCAACCCGTACATGGACTACATCCGCTCGCTCCACAGCAGCCCCTCCATCTCTGTTCTGTCGGCCACCCGGGGCCTCAGCCCTGCAGATGGTGAATAAAGTGAAACATACACCGACGCACAAAGCGTGACCCACACACACACACACACACACACACACACACACATATACAAAGTACAGATGCACACTCAGCACACACATGGCCGCGGAGCAGAAATGGGCGACAAAGCCTCAGCAGACCCTTAAAAACGATTGTTGGAATTGGTTAGTGAGGTTCGATTGCTATTAGCGGGAATCTCGATTCTCTGGATCAGTTTAATTCCTGTTTGAGATCAGAAGAGGTCAGGTGAGAGGCAACTAGATCCATCTCTATTAAGACCCAGGGGTTGCTGAGATGGTATCTGAGCGAGGGAGGAGGTGGATGGGAGTATTATGAGTGCGGCGTGAACTGTGTGTGTGTGTGTGTGTGTGTGTGTGGGGGGGGGGGGGGGGGGGGGGGGGGGGGTGCAGGTTGGAGGGAGGCTAATCCTTTTGATCTGTGAGTCATGTCAGAGACCTCTGGAGGATGCATCAGTGAGCGGCAGGGTCACGTACAGTTACAGCGCTCAGGTTGAGGGAGGGGGGGGGCGTTGTGTTGTGTGTGTGTGTGTGTGTGTGTGTGTGTGTTGTGTGTGTGTCCTACACACAACACAAGCGTTTGTTTCATGAGATCTCACGATGGCTTTGGACCAGGAAATCTATTTAAATGGACACCCAGGAAGAGTGAAATTGAAAAAATTAAATATTCAATATAATAATTTAAAAACACTATTAAAAAGGAGAACTCACACTCTAATACATATATATTTTTGTAGCAACTTAGTGTTGTGTGGTGAAATGATTGGAGGCATTTAAGTGATGTGGTTCTAGTAATTAGTAGTGCTGAAATCAAAGGAACTGATTAGGTCATATATTAAGAAAAGATTTGAGGATTTGCTGTTCTTTTAAAGGTTTTTATTATATATATATATATATATATATATGTGTATGTATATATATATATATATATATATATATATATATATATATATATACATATATATATATATGTGTATGTATATGTATGTATGTATATATATATATATATATATTGTTTTCATTTGTTTCATTTTTTTTCTTAGACATTTTATAGATTAGATAATTAAGTTGTTAATTGCTAAAATAAATTACAGATTAATCAAGAATGAAAATAATTGTTGTTTGCAATATTATTATATTATTTTGGTGTTTTTTTTTAAAGATTATCCAAAACAAAGCTGTACCACCCAGAGGTTAATCCCAGTACAGCAAACTGCAGCAGATGACCAAACCATAACAAGTAAATTCATTAGAAAACGTATTTAGCATTAACAGGTCATCAAATGGCCTGATGACCTCTTACGGCCCTCAACCGTTTGGCGCTTCAGCAGCAGAGAGTCCCTTTGGCTCCTCACCTTGTGTTGAAGTGCATTTCTGCTACGGCAGATAGCCGGGGCATTTCCTCCACACCGGCACACACTCGACTTCATCTCCTCCAGGTCTGTTGAAAGCTGTGTCTAAGTGAACGCCAAGAGTCTCACTCAACCTCCTGCTCTCCTGCACTCCCAACAGGAAGTGTATATACTCAAGCTCTCTGCACGCCAATCTTCCATCACCGCGACTTAAAGCGCACCAGTCTCAGCTTGCTTTTAAATCAAAATAGTCTCTCCGACCTACCACATGATCCCCTTTCAGCTCCTAACGCTGTGAATTGTGAATGAGGCACCTAATTACTCCTTTAATCAACGCAGTGATTAATTAACCCATCAGCTTTTGTGTTGTTAGTATATCACCACGCTTACAGGGAGCCTCCTTCTTCAATATGCAATTTTTTTTTTTTTCCTACCCAAAATGTACATTTGAATAATGATGAATTAATTAACAGAGTCTAATGGAGATTTAAAGTGGGTGGGATTTAGTGCCACCCTCTTGCTGCCACACATTTGCTTTCACATCTTTTTTCTTTTTTTTTCTTTTTTTCCGTGTGTGCTCCTCCTCTCACACACTACTTCTGTCTTCTCTATGTGAGATGGGGTTCAGAGGTAAGCTTGCCCTGATCCTATTGTAATGCTGAAGGAGCACCCGGTGGCTCACCAAGTCCTGAGGCACATCTCTGCCCGAGTGCCACACTGACAGCCTGCCCCCCCCCCCCCCCCCCCCCCCCCCCCCCCCCAACTCCCCCTTTCTGCCCCCAGGATCGATCTCGGATGCCAACATTTCTGATTTAGAAATTCTGCAAAGCCCTTTTCTCTGCGTGTTGGATACTGAATGGGCCATATTATGGTTGAATGCAAAAGGAAAGCTAAGGCGGAACAGCAGAGACAATTAAGAAACTCCCCCCTTCCACTGAAGACATAATACCCAGATCGAATTAATTTAGATTTTTTTTTTTTTTCTTACATTCATTCCACCAATCAGGGATGCATTTTGCAGGCATACAGGCCAGTCTTAAGAGGAAATCTCCTCATACAGTGTTTCTTTATTTATTTCCTCTTCATTTCTTCAGTTGAGGGGGAAAAAAAGAGCTGCAGCGCTCTGTAGGTCTGAACCGATTCTATATTTGCATCCAAAACCACAGTGTTAGTCTTCTCCCTCTCTCTTTCTTAGAATATTTGCATAAGGAAGCCCACCACCAGATGTTTATTTTTAGGATCTGGTTCAAGGACTTACAGCACTCTTTTAACTAAGGGAATGACTTGGAAGAGAGAGGAAACAGGGAGAAAGTGAAGTGGAGGCAGAATGGTTTGCTGTATCTTTATTCACGCCGATACGTTCGGGCAGATTTAGGCCTTTTGTCTTCCCGTTGAGTTTAAGGGAGCACAGTCGAGGAGCAGGTTGCGTATCTGCAGACTGCAGCCCTGATGTGTACAACACACAGGCGGCATCTCTGGCAAACGATGTGTCAGCCCACATACTCTTACCACACACACACACACACACACACACACACACACACACACACACACACAGACACAGACACACACACACACACACACACACACACACACACACACACACACAGACACACACACACGCAGTCTCTTCAAAGTGATCAAGAAACAGTAAGAAGAGAAAAGGCTGTTACAGAATTGTATTGTAAGACGATCCGTTCTGCTGTGCTCGGCATGAGTGCATCAATCAAACACTAATACACACTCGCTGTAATCTCTGAGCAAGCATCCGGTAATCCCCAGTGAGGCTCTCCACTTCAGGTGATGCTCCCTGTGCAGCTGTTTTGCTTAACTTGATGGTGCCGCTAATGTGCTCATTACTGCTCTGCCGAGCTGATTATCATCTAATGTAAATGAACGCTGGTTGTTGTTTTTTTTGTAACGCGGTGCAGGTGCTAACCTAGTCGCGTTCCTCCTCACTGCCTCATCCTTCTCATTGTTCTTTCTCTACTCTCTCTTCTTCTCCCCTTCTCCCCACGTCTTCGTCTCCTCGTCTGTCACCTTCACTGTTTGTGGTCTCCTTGTTTTCCTCTTTGCTGACCCCGATCGTTGTCCCGCTCCAGCCCCTCACACAGGTCTGACCACGGCCGAGTACTACCACCAGATGGCTCTGCTGGCGGGCCACCGTAGCCCTTACGCGACCGACCTGCTCCCGTCGGTGGCGTCCACAGCCGGCGCCAGCAGCGCCACCGCCCTGCACATGGAGTACCTGCAGGCGATGGAAAGTAAGTCTGTGCTGATCACACACTAGACACACGACTTATGACACACACACACACACACACACACACACACACACCAGCCCATTTCTAAGTGTCTCAGGAGTGCTGATCCAGGACCAATAGTTACCCTCCATATGCAGTATTATGAGATGAGATGAGGTCCAACTGATCCAGGGCATATTTAAAAATACATGTTTTATAGTTTATTTATCATAAATAAAAATACAAAAAATTGAAAAATCAAGTTCACCAAATTTGGAGGATCGGCAACGATCAGCATGTGGTGAATCTTTGTATTTATTCCATGCAGCGTTGTTACGCAGATCAACCAATTACTTGCAGTCTAGCTTTAAACCAGACTAAATTCAACAGCATTTCAATATGCCGCATATTTTAACTACACACTGAAATGTAATTAAAATGATTTTGAAACAACAATTTTAAGTAACATATTAAAACATGATTTTTCAACCAGATGTAGCCCAGCAGGTGAAAAGACACCCACCACATCATTGCCTACAGGGATTAGACCTTTAAGTGCTATGAGTGCATACCTGCACATTACAG
Source organism: Cebidichthys violaceus (assembly GCF_023349555.1). NCBI lineage: Eukaryota > Metazoa > Chordata > Actinopteri > Perciformes > Stichaeidae > Cebidichthys > Cebidichthys violaceus. Next base: position 12,634,974 of record NW_027176318.1, read on the forward strand.
CACGGGTGGCCCCAGTGGGAATTGAACCTCTAAAACGCACCTTCACAATGCACCTCTCTTGTACTATATATAGACCAAGCTACAGCGAGGAGGGCCCTGAAACTTTACTTTGACATGATTTAAATGAGCTTTTGTCTTAGTGTGTTGGGCTCAGGACTGTGTGCAGAGGACTTATGCTAATGAGTTATTTTAAAGTGTAAATAGGAAATTAAACGCACACTGAATCCTTGAAAGGTCAGACAGCCTCACCCCGCTCCCTTTGATGAGAATGTATTTAGTCAGGCGGGCGCCGCTTTCATGGAAATCCGGGGTGAAGTTCCCCCATTCCTCAGAACAAACTAATTAAAACTAGCTAAACTTGTGCGGGTATCAGAAAATTAATTGCTATTAAGTGGGAATTGGAATGTCCCGCCATTCATCACTGGAGAAATCCTTTCTTCTGTGTCACTTTTTAAGATTAATAGACTGAAACAAAACAATTAGGGCCAAATTTAAGTGGAGATGCGATGCTCCACACTTATAAAAAAAAAAAAGAAAAAGAAGGCTTGTGATCATTGCTGGTAATAACTCATCATGTTTCAACAATGTGTGTTCCAACACTGGAAAAATTAACACTTTAAAGCTTTGTTGGATTTCAGAAAAAGAAAGAAAAAAAAAAAAACGTACAAAGAAGAGAGTCAATCAAGAGGCTTTCGCTGATAATCTGGGCTACTATGTTACTGCGGCTATTTTAGTCTATTTCACATCAGTGTAATTACCTTCAGAGAGAGTTGTGCTTATGAAACAATGGGCCTGTCCTGCCTATTTGTGCTTTAATGGGCCATTGTCTATGTGCCTAATTAGTGCCATAGCTCTCATAGATCCCTATGCTAAAGTCTGTATTAGTTCATTTTAATTTCTCTGCTATTTTGTCTACTGATATGGTGTTTTTGCGCATTAATAATTTCACTTTCAGTAACGTTTTAAACACTGGAACTCTTGTTTGATACAAACACAGCATTTCTTTGTCGTTATTGACTCGACTTCTTTTGCGGTAATACAAGTAGATTGCCAATAATTGCATCTGTTCGGCTAAATTTACTAAAACGCTTCCACAAACTAAACGTGACATATAATCTTTAGAGAGGAGAGGGATAGGATTACTGTCATATTTCCTCCAAAAGCAAGTTTTCTGTCGCGCAAAAATAAATCTGTACGGCCTTATATTCCCACTTCAGCCCTCCCCTGTGATGGCGTCACTCTCAGGTGGCCCCAAATTGTGTCGGCGAGGGTTCAACCCCAGTTTTGCAACCAGTTTTTTTTTTTATTTCCAACGCCGTCCATCCGGCGCGTCTGAACCCTCCCTGGCTACGAGAATTAATGACGCGGCGCGTAACCAGCCATCCCGTCCATAAATCAAGAGGAAATTAGAGGGACAGTCCTGCTACGAGCCGGGACGCTCCTCTCTCCGTCTCCCCCGGTTGGCCGATTTATCATTTGGGCTGTGCATTAATAAACACCACTCCCATGAGGCTTTGCAGTGGTGGGACGCTGGCCCTGCAGTAGTACTCACCCCCCCCCCCCCCCCCCCCCCCCCCCCCTCACTTGTGGTGAATTAGGAGAATTCGGCTTGTTTAAGAAGTGTCAGGTGTATCAAATGTTGTCCAAACCAGGAGAAAAAGGAGGATTTTTTTCTGTTTTTTGCAGGATTATACATTTGGTTCAAGCTGAATGAAATAGTGAAAAACCAGACACGCCGAGGAGCGTCACATGACAAACTACATTGTATTTAGCAATTCAGGGATTTGTATGTGAATATACGTATGCCCCCCTCTCCAACACCCCCTTCACTAAGGCATACAAAAAGACAGATTTTCCATACAATGACAATGTAAAGGGGGCGTTGCTTTCCATACAGCTTCCCGTGGTAGTGAAAACTCAGGCCTATGTATGCCAGAACACCACCGCAGCCGTCCCCACACACACACACACACACACACACACATCCACACACTCTGATTACCATGTGAATGGAGCGTTCTGTAATCGTTGGATGTGTCAAACGAGAGATGGAGCATTTACGTTTGGGAGATGGATGGATTGTGGGGGACGTAAATATGGAGGTGGGGGTGGGGGGGGGGTTATCGGGGCTTCGTAAGCTGGTTTTGTTTGCCTTTATGAAATAACTCAAAATGTTTTATTTGCGAGTCTTGAGTCACAAAGTCATTGTGTCAGTTCATGCACAAAGAGCGACATCCCCTCAGAGCCCCCCCCTCCACCCCTTCCGTCTCCCTCTGTTTTTCCCTGTCTTGTTTGTGACATCTCCATGTGAAAAGACAACAAAAGTCATGTTTTAATCTCTACCCGTGGCTCATTGTATGTGCAGAGAGAATGGTTGCGTCGTTTCCGCCTTTTACCTTTTCAAACCCCCTTTTTAGTATTTCCAGTCAACACTGATTGCATTTGAATAACGAGTCAAATTGGACTTGATTAAATATTACCATACACAGTCAGAGCATTTCTCCAACATAAAAGGCATGTTTTCTCATGGATGAAATGCAAGCAGTGCATCAAGTGACAGCTGAACACTCATTCAGATCAGCCCTTTGTCTGATGATTGACAAAAATGTCATCTGTTAGGGTTAGATTAGGTTAGGATGAAGTCAAACAGAAATCACGTCAACGCTCCGTTTTGATCTGTAACCCATTTGTATGAATTCAGCTGACGCTCTTCTCCGAAAGTCATACTAACGAGGGAGCAGATGAAGTCGAATTTACAGTTTTTAAAAGATCGTTTTACCCTCTCACTTTCACAATCATTCCTCTCCAGTGCCTTACTCTCCTCCTCTCTCCTCATCACGCAGACTCTCGTTTCTCGAGCCCGAGGCTGCCATCAAGGCCCAGCAGGAAGCGCCCGCTGCCCATCTCGCCCCTCTCCGAGCACAGCTTTGACCTGCAGACCATGATCCGAAACTCGCCCAACTCCCTGGTCACCATGCTCAACAACTCTCGCTCCAGCTCCTCCACCAGCGGATCCTACGGCCACCTCTCCGCCGGAGCCATCAGGTAGAGGACTGTGATTATGCAAATTGTCCTGGATGAATATTTCTGAAAGGTTATTATTAGTATTAGTAGTATGTATTTATCTGGGATTGGACTTGGGATGTAAATGTAAAACAGAAAGCCTGTGTTACAACTGGAAGTGTGGGGTTGGAAAGAAGTGAGTTTTAGGAGGTAGGGATGTGCATTGAAATTCTCTTTCAAGTTGCATTTTGGGAAATCTAGGATTCAGTTTCTCTGGAGCTTTTATGCACAAAGAAAATCTGGATTTTTCAGCCATTGCTGCTTTTATTTTGATTATTTCTTTTTTAAAATCTATTGTGCGTCTCCTGGATTATCCCTATTAAGTTATACAAACTAACTTATGCTGTCAGGATGTCTTTCCATAGCTTTTGATTGACTGTGTTTCTCTCAAGGTGGTCATTCAGGGACTAAAATGTGCCAACGATAGAGCAAACAGCAGCCTCTCCGCGGGCGAAATGATGCTGTAAATGATTTTTCTAATGTCATTGATCCGTATTTAGGCACCATGATAATACTGTGGTTACAATAGACTAGAGAAAGGAAGCGACTAAGAGTGTGCGTCCATGTCAAACCCCCGTGTGGGTGACGATCTCCCAGCCAGCCAGTCAGCACTGCCTCCCCGGCGGCTCGTGTCAGTCATCCGGTACACCTCATGGAAACATCACATGCATCACGCCGCGGTACCAGAAAGCAAAAGAAAAGGAAGAAGAGAAAGGGGGGGAAAGGAAAGATCCATGGCCCCACCCACAGCCATTGATCAGCGATCTGTAAGCAGAGCCTGATCAATCACGCTCGCAGGCTCGGCCACTGTCCCGGTGACAGGACCCAAATAGCCAGAGCCAACAGACTGATGAGTGATATGACAAGCGTATGGGCCCCCAAATGTGTCTCGGCCCATTGATTTCCACTCGGCTCGTAATAAGATCAGCAGACATATGGGCCGGGGCGCGAGCGAGGCGTCAGGGCGCAGGATGAATGGAGGCCGCTGCTGTCGAGCCACACGGAGCCGTGTTTATCTGGGCGGTTCACCTGTGGTTACGCAGACCCCGAAGGAGCTGTGGTGGCTTCTGGGATTTTTTTTAAGATAAACAAAGTTTGCTCAGGTTGAGGGGGACAGGGAACAGATTTAGCTTTATTTACATGGCTATACGACACACTCCAGATTTGTTTATCGTCTGTATCGTTTGCCCAGTGGAAGAATGACATACTGCCTTACACAGAACACATGATAATTCACTGTGTGTTAACAAGCTGAACATTCATTGGCAGGGATTTGCCGGCAGGCCCGTGGTTCCAGCATTACCACACCGTCTCCTGTCAGATTGTCCTCAGGGAGGAGAAGCTATCCAGAACAATCCATTTATTCACTGTCTTCTCTTCCCCCTTTTTCTTGCCTTTGCAACTGATGTTTTAGTGAAGTTTAATCTTTTGATTATTTTTGCCTTCCCGCTCTCTCCAGCCCAGCGTTAAGCTTCGCCTACCCTCCGACCCCGGTGGCTCTGCACGTGCACCAGCAGCTGATTGGCCGTCAGCCGGGCCTCGTGGGCTCTGCCTTCGGCCACAGCCCGCCACTCATCCACCCGTCGCCGGCCTACGCCACCCAGAGGCCCATGCCTGGCATCCCCCCCTCTGGGCTCAGCGCCAGCGAGCGCTCAGCCCTCTCCAACGACTCCTCACAGGTGAGAGCGGCGGCGGCGGCGGGCGCCTGTGCGATTCATCATCACAGGTAATAGATAGCGGCGTCGCATGCCTGCCACGTCTCGGAGAATCGCAGCGAGCTAACGTGGTACAGGCAGCCCCCCCCCCTTCTCCACCCCCACCTCCACCAGCTCATCTCCAGGGAGTTTCCTCCTACTTGTGTTGTCTCTTGATTTTAGACTGCCGAGCTCGGCACTGAGCGTGCCTGCAGCAAACAACAAGGGGCTTGTTAGCATAGAATCCCACTGCTGACTCCATTAATCACTAGAGAGAGAACAAGGATATAGAGAGGGAATATTGACATGGATGGATGGATCCGAAGGGGCTTTTTCTCTCCATCCCCAACCCTTACTCTATGTGCGGGCCCGCATTTGAAGTAAATATTCAATGTTTATTACTCGTCCTCCCCGCTGTTTCCCCATCCCTCGAATTTGGTGTCATCGCGAATGAGGCCTCATTCAAATTGGGAACACCAAAATTGCCTTTTCCTTCTCCTGAATATGAACAGAACATTGCTTTGGGGCCAAGGCCGAATCTCATATGTTTCTGCGAAGATAGTTACACGTCTCACTCTGAGAGTCTCGTGAAAAGCAGCAACATTAAGGGAGTTCACATTTACGAAAAACGTGTTCATTCTTTTATTCTTGTGAGCTTTGTATGCCACAAGAATTCCCCCAAGGGTGCATTTAAGCCAGGGCCAAAGCCGGGTCATCCGGTGGTTCAGTAAATGGTTCATTGAATTGGTCCATGAGTTTGTTTTAATTGCTGTGATTAAAGGAGCTAATGTGATTCAGTGAATTGCATAGTTTTTCATTTGCACAGTTAAAGCTCTAGCCTGGGACTGATAGGGAAATCATTATGGTTTAACCACAGTTGTTTTTTCTGCTTGATTAAGCAAATGATGGATTGGCTTCTAAGCATCACATGTATTTTTAATGATTTTATAGAGGATAACGTAAGAAAAATAAGTAGTATGACATTTAATCGTCTATATAGGAGAGCTCGAAATGATGAAATATTTCCCGTTTCCACAGATCAAACCAACAAGTGAATCTGCAGTGAGCAGCACGGGAGACCCGATGCACCACAAACGCTCCAAAATGAAACCCGAGGAGGAGTTGCCGAGTCCAGGCGCAGTGAGCGTCCAGGTGAGGATCATCTACATACATCAGAATTATCAAAATATATATTTCAGCTATCACACTATCCCAGAATTTTTATTTTTCAATTTTTCCACTAGAATAGGAAGCCCCACAACATGACTGGTCACATGCCAAAGTGGCCATAACAATAGACAAGCTTACCAGCCACAGAGTGTATTTATTTACCTGCATCTGGCTGTTTCTTGGTGTTTCCCACCCTGCTCTTATCAGTCGCTGTTTCCGAAAGCAAAACAATTCATTGATCTTTGGGAGACTAGGAGGAAATTGTTTTTGCTTTTGTTTAATCAAAATTTTAAGTGGCTGGAAAAGAGAAATGTGATAACAGCAAGTGTTTGTATCTGCAGGAAAAACCTTATTAGAGTCGATATTCAGGCGGCAGCAGATTCAGCCTGAGGTGTGTGGTGGGAGCCCAGACTCTCCTGTTTTTTGCCCCCACCACCTCGCCGCTCCACTCGGCCCGCTAACGGTGACAGTGAAATATGTCTGGGCTAATAGAGCAACCTACAGCAGGAAGAGGGGGTTAGGTTCCTCAAACACTCGCCCCGGTCCGGTCGTATAACAAACCCCCAAATACAGAGCGGGGCTTTCAACGCTACATTTCCGCTCCGCACACTTTTTCCTCCCAGGAAGCCAAACAAGGCCAGATTCACAGCGGCGCTGAGACCTGTGACCAAATCTTCTTCGGCTGTGCCTTAGATGTAAACCAGCAGGGCTGTAAAAAATTACTTAAAAGACAGATTTGGATAGATTGATGTTGGGGAGAGGGAGGCACTTCCTGTCGCTTTTTTTTTTCTTTTTGTATATATATATATATATATATATATATATATATATACATTTCTTTTTATTATTTAACTTTTTCCTTTTGTATTTAGTATTATTATAATTTCTTTATTTAAAAAAAATATTGTTTCATTACTTTTTTTTTTACGTTGGCATTAAGTACATTTACTTCCACTATTTCACATCATGTGCTCGGTTGTTGAACGACAACTTTTTCCACCGTTGTTCCTCAGGACCATCCGGATGGGATGACCCTGGTGAAGGAGGAAGGGGACAAGGATGAGAGCAAACAGGAGCCTGAGGTGGTTTATGAGACAAACTGCCACTGGGAGAACTGTTGCCGCGAGTTTGACACGCAGGAGCAGCTAGTACAAGTGAGTATCGGTCCAGTACGGAACGCTTTGATTGTCTACATAAAGCTGTTAAAAGCTTTTCTGTACAACTCCAAATATACAATTTCAATATCCAGAAATACTGTGACAAACACTTAGGGTTAGGAAAAAACCCTCTTTGAGTGCGAGTGCTTGCTGCTGTTCAGCAGATGTTTTGCAGTTCACTTGACCCAACTGACCCCAGTTGTTCTCCAGGACCAGAGTTTCTTGTAGGGAAACAAGGAGACACAACAGGGTGTGTCTAATTTTAAGATGGGTGAAGACTTACATTGAAAAAAAAAGCTTTCCCGGTGCCGCTCCAAAAACACACACACACACACACACCAAAACTACAAGGCCTCTTAGTTTGTATGCTGCGAGAGTGCTCAGTGTTTCTCTCCTCAAGCTCAGCAGATCCTCGCAACATCAACCGCAGCTGTGCTGTTCTGCACAATGCCTCCTATCAGGCCACAACCCCTGTCTGTGTGTCTGTACGGCAGCAGAGCTACAGTGGAGTCAGAGCTGCAGGCGCTGACTGATACTGCTGCCGGATTCCTGATTGGATCCAGGGACGGTGGTAATGGGCTCAGAAGCTGGAGAGCACATCTCGCAGCTGAACGCCGCTAACTGATTTGGCGGGTTAAGCCTCCCAGAGTCGGGATGTGAGCTTTGTGTACAACACTGGACCGGCCTTCCTCCTGTCTGTTATCAGAACTCTCACACAGCCCGGGAGATGGATGGCTCACTCGCTGTTAAAGCTAAATATTAATGACATTATGGTCGCGCCCCACCTCTACTTACACTGACGCTATTAGCTCTGCTGCTCTCTCGCGGCCTGTGAACCGCTCACATGTCGGCCGACTGAGAGAGCACACTGAAGTCGGAGAAGTGGTGGAAATACACCAATATGATGCAGTGAACAAGGGACGCTGGAGTGTATACACACACACACACACACACACACACACACACATGAAACACACATCAGCACACATCTGATAGAAAGATCCTCAGCTCTCCACAGCTGTCTATTTGCCGTCTTGACATTGCAATCCTCAGCCGCGGTGGTAACCCCTATCTATAATTGATATCCTCAGCGCGGAATGGGCTGCCTCCCGTGTTTGAAGGGCTCGACTCAAAGGTTGAGAATCTTGACAACTTCTTGCCCCTGTTTCAGGGGGCGGGATGAGTTCAGGTGGTGGGAGAGGAAGGGGAGGATGGCTTCTTAATAGAGGAAAAGCTTGCTCGCATCCTCCCCCTACTGTAGTCACACCAGGTGGCCGTCTGAGCAAAACAATGTCCTCTCATCCCTCCTCATATATACTATCCAGCCTAACCTTGCCGAGCCGCACTCACTATCAGATTCGCGTGGAGACAGACACCAACAAAACCCTTATTAGTTTTACATTTTTTTTTTCCCCCCATCTCGAGAATTGTTTTTTTTTTTTCTTTTCCTGCCATTTGACTTTCTGATATTGCATTTTATTTCTCATTTTCCACGCACATGCAGATATGCAGAGAGATGCCAATAAAAGTCTTCGCCTACAGAATCCGTGCCCTCTAATTCAGCAGAGCGGACGAGCAAATGCTCTTATCTCTCCGCACCCCCACCCCCCCTCAGTAATAGGATAAGTACAGTATTTGGACCACAGTGGCTCTCCTCACACACTGGGAGGGGTTTGGTTGGGGGGGGGGGGGGGATTTCCATATAACCAAACAATGGAGCGTCCCTTCCCCCTTGTACTTGTCTTCTGAAATGGCTTTGGGGAAAAAAACATGATGAGCAAAAAAAGAAAAAAGAAAAAAAGTCTCCTTTGGTTGTTACCAATTGAAGCACCAGCTTTTTGCACAAAGTTTCTGCATGAATTCATATTCAATGATTAGAATGTGGGACTGCTGTGTTGACAGTCTGCGTCATGCAAAAACATGTTTTGGAAGTATCAAAAGTAACAGCTGCACTGATTCAAATATCCCTTTTCCTTTGTGGTTGGCCTAATTTTAGAATTAAGCCTTCACGCCACCCTCATCGCTTTCCACCTTGTTCAGAAGATCTCCTGCCGCGCTCTTCGTGCATATTTTTACACTCTCAAGCATGCTCTCACCATGACACGCCACGGCGTTCCTTTATCGTCTGCGTTTAAGCGCTCTCGGTGCAGCCGATAAGATAAACATCAGATCTGTGCAATTTAGCTCACTTATCTGGCCTACCCAGTCAGCAAAAGCCAGGCGGGTGTCAATTCTAGTTTGCTGTATTTATTTCATTTATTACGTTTCAACTCTTTACACCTCTCCGTCTCCCTCGCCGCTCCGCTCCACGTTCTTTTGCTTCCCCTTTTTCGGGCATAAACCTCTCCCTCTCTCATTTTCTCTTTCATTTTCTCTGCCTCCCCTCTTTTCCCCTTGAAGGGAGTACTTTTAAAGATAAGGCCTGGTGGCTTCTTTAATGTCTCTCTTGAAGTGGGCTTTGTTCACTCGTTTTTTTTTTTGTTTTTTTTTTTGTCGCTGGAGATGCCAACCCCACACTCCCATAACTGCCTAATATGGCCATGCTCAACAAGCTCTTATTTTCTCATTGATGTATTACTGATACTGCGCAGTGGAGAAATATAAACGGGAGCTCTGCATTTGCAGTGCCCCTGTACAGGTATGATGTCAAAATTCATGGAAGCCATATTGTTCTCTTGCAGTTTTTGTTTCAGTCGTTTTTTTTCACATGGATTTGCTAAATAAAATATAATTTGTAATTCTTCTTCAACTGCTGAACCATTAGTGGCTTGGGAAGGTGAGAGTTCAGGTTCTGTCTTGTCATTGAAGGCCTGTTTCAGTCCATTAGGGGGACGTCTGATGGGGTTGGTGGTCTGTGTGTGTGTATGTGTGTGTGTGTGTGTGTGTGTGTGTGTGTGTGTGTGTGTGTGTGTGTGTGTGTGTGTTCTCACAGCTCATCAGGTCGTTCCCACCCTCCACAGTCATACCCTATGGTTCCAGGTCATCTACATAGGTGGCGCTGTGATGTCCTTGTTCTTCGATGGGGAGCTGGCTCTCCCTGTGTGCAGCCTAGTGGAGGCGGCCGCTGTGCGCCTCCCCGGTGTTAAAGGGAGATAAACGCGGGCGCAGTCTGAAGGCAGCCCCCCCCCCCCCCCCCCTCTCTGGCTGCTGGCGCAGGCTTTTAATTGGTAAAATGCAGATTTTTCTTGATCAGGAGAAGGATTAGGCCCCTTATCTGTCAAGAGTATCTTACTCTAAGATGAAAAGACTGTGCTGAATTACACATGCCAATTCTAGCTCCCTGCCCCCTGCTCGCTCACTCACTTACTCTCATCCTCCCTCCTACCTTCGCTCACTCAATTTTTTCCCCCCTTTTTTTACTTCCTCCCTCCTCCTTCCCTCCCTTCTTTGCCTTTTTCATGCTCTTTTTTTTCTCCCTCTCTTTACACAAAGCACTTCAGCAACTGACATCACAAAAGAGCATATGATTTATTAGGCAGTGTTTGATAAAGCTAAACGGTGTTGCGGGTCCCACAGCTTAGTGAAATTGCCTTGTAAACAGGTCCTCTTTTCATGCACGCTTGCATTCTAATGCATGAGGGCTGTGTCCCAGAGAGAGTTTGATAAGGAGACATGGAGACGGATACTGAAGTGGGCAAATGTAGGGAAATAGGGGAGAAAAAAAAAAGATAGGATTCTGTCTATTACAGTAATGTGTGTCGAGATGGGTTTGAGCATAGAGGGACAAAAATGATTTTAAATCGGAAGATTTTATTTTTTAGAAAACATAAAAACAAGTGTTTGCGTGATTTAGTGCTATTTATATTGATTTAATGTTTTTGCCTTGGTCCCATGCAGCAGGGGTCTGGACCAAGAAAACAGTGCCTGCACCTGCGTGTATATATGTGTGTGTGTGTGTGTGTGTGTGTGTGTGTGTGCACCTCTCATACGTCACAGGCGGCTTCAGTGTCCCCTGTGTCCGTGTCCCCGGCGCTCCCTGTCGTGCGACTCCCTCCTAAATCCATCTTGGTGGCGTTTTTACAGTTGTTGGCCGATAAGCTGGCAGGGGGAAGATGAATAACCTGCCGCGCCGCTGCTATCAGCACCTGTTTGTCGATTTAGCCGGCCAACGGGGCCTGTCTGCTCAGCATGGAGATTATTGATTCAATAAGAATTGCCATTAGATCATGCCATTAGGTTCCTCGGCGGCCGCTCTCCCCCGTGCTGTCTGTCCCCCTCTCTGTCAGCTCAGAGGCTCATGCATCACGCCCGTCAACGACCTCCTCCATTTGTACAAACGGGGTGCGAGTGCGTATCCATCTGTGTGTGCAAGTGCGTGCATGCGCTCGTGTTGTGCCAGCCACCCGCGTGAGCCGACACCACGACGCTCTCCCATCGCTCTCAGCCGGGGGGATATTGAACGCTGCTCACGGCAGACCGATTGCTTGCCACAGGGATTCCCTCACATAGAGGAAGAAAAAGAGAAGACGAGTCAGGTTTTCTGAGGCTCGGGCCGAGGCGGGGAGGAGATCAATCTTGGGGAAACTTCACTAACGTCTGTGGTCATCCAGTCCCCAATCATTTTCCCTGGAATTAGTCTTGTTTTGTCACTTTAGAATTAAGAAAATGTCAAGTAAGAATAATGGAGGTCCTTTGCGGATATATTAATGTCAATTTTACTCTTTGCTTTTGCTGTCGCACACTGCCGTTACTGCGCTGACTCATTTGTCGATACTCCCCCTTTAGTACCGCTGGGAAATGAGTGCAGTGGCAGACTTAGGGTCAAAATGTCTTGACGGAAGAATAAAAAAAAAAAATGGGGCGCTTTCTTGTAGATGTCATGGTTATGGTTATATGTGGGGTCGTGATCTGGCCAGAGGGCAGGGTGCAGGGAAGGCACAAAGATGCCATTGTCAGAGCCGTGTCATGCCTGGAGGGGGGAACTGTCCCCGAATGCTTTATTTGCTTTGGTGCTGCATGTTTTATAGCTCAACAATCTTGCGAGCAAGTGCTCAAAGAAAGCATGTTTTCCCCAGACATTTAAGAGCATTCAAAGTCAAGTCTCTATTTATCTCCCTTCCTTCTCTCCCGTTTCCATCCGTCCCTCTTCATTCACCCCCGAGGTAAAAAAGACTCTTCTCCGCTGCTCAGGAATGTAATAATACCGGTTTCTACTGGTCAGGATATTGTGTCTGTCTCCCTGGGTTTAAATTGCTCCCTGAAAGGCACTTCAGAGGCCACGACAGTATTGTCTATGAAAGAGAGCCAGATGTTGACTTTGTCCCCAGAGGGTCTGCATGACTTTCTTTTTTTTTTTCACCTTCACCTCCCATCATTCCTCTGTAACATCTACCACTACCCCCGTTTTACAAGATAGTTTAGTGAGGTAAGAAGAAGAAGAGAGGAAGGGATGGAGCAAGAGAAAGGTGGTGCTCACAGAAAAAAAAAAAGAAAAGCTTGGCTCGAGTTGTAAAGCCCTCGCATTTCAGATGCCACGACTGAACTTTAGATTTCTCGCCCTGTCTCCTCACCTCCCTTCCTCCCTCCCTCCCGCCTCCCCTCCTTCTTAAGCCTCAGATTGGAAGTTGCCGCGGCAGCACAACTGTCAGCGCTTGTCATGGAGGGGCGAGGGCCCAATGTGATACGAAGTGACAGGGTTTTATTTAAAAAATCCTGTTCTGATCGGACACCGAGGCTCGCGAGTCAACAGAGTGAGGCAGAGAAAGAAGGAAAGAGTTAAGAGAGAAATTAAATTGAGAAAATATACGTGAAAATAAATGGAAAACAGGAAAGGGAATGTTATATTTCCCTCTCATGCTGCAGAGCAAAAGAATCCCTCAAGCTGAACAACAAATCAAGTCAAGGCAAAATAGCATTTCACTTTTGTTAAAGTGCCTTTATCTTCTCTTCTAGCACATCAACAATGACCACATCCACGGGGAGAAGAAGGAGTTTGTGTGTCGGTGGGAGGAATGTTCTCGAGAGCAGAAGCCCTTCAAGGCGCAATACATGCTGGTGGTCCACATGCGCAGACATACTGGGGAAAAACCCCACAAGTGCACAGTAAGGAAACTGCCATTTGCTCAGACGACTTCATTTATTTGCAGATGAAAAGCTGTTTTACATGTAAGCTGCTAACAGGAGATTCGGACCGCATGAGTGAAGTCCTCTTCTCTCTCGTCCTGCAGTTTGAGGGCTGTGCCAAGGCCTACTCCCGTCTGGAAAACCTTAAGACTCACTTACGCTCGCACACCGGAGAGAAACCGTATGTGTGTGAGCACGAAGGCTGCAACAAGGCCTTTTCCAACGCCTCAGACCGGGCGAAACATCAGAACCGCACACACTCAAATGAGGTACTGAAAAAAAAAACGTGATTTCAGACGATGATGCTGCCACGACTTTGCTGCTTGAACGCGGTGTTTACAAGCCACGCGTTTTCCTCACCGCTTTATCTGTGTCTCCTTTCATTCTCAGAAACCGTACGTGTGCAAAATCCCAGGCTGCACCAAACGCTACACGGACCCCAGCTCCTTACGCAAGCACGTGAAGACGGTGCACGGGCCGGAGGCGCACGTCACCAAGAAACAGCGTGGAGATTACCCGCGTCCTCCGCCCCAGCGGGAGCACGGGGGCAACAGCCAGGGCCGGTCTCCAGGGCAGCAGCCCCTGGGTGGGTACACGGACCAAAGGGAGTACAACCATGCTACCTCAAAACAGGACGAATGTCTGCAGGTCAAGTCCATCAAGACAGAGAAGCCTATGGTGAGACTTTATTTAAGGCCGACAATTATTATTATTTAATATACTTTTACTACTAATTCCTTTACTTTAATATAGCTAGTGTAAATGCTTGGTTTTCACGTTCCTGTGGGATTTAACATTGAATTGGGGGCATGCACATTTAACACTGACTTCTTCTAATGAGCAAACCTTCTCTTTCTATCCAATGCTTCGGCATTTCTCTCCTTCCCTTTCTAAGGACAGTGGGTAATCAGGTGAGATAGGAATCCCTTCACATTGCATTTTGTAAAATATTCTTTCTGAGTCTCACTGTTTCCCGTCTCGCTCATACTTTTAATCGGCTTTTTTTTCATCCCATCGCAACTGCTTGACTTTCACCCCAAAAAAACACGGCACATTTGCTCTCATTGTAAGTTTCCTTCATCCCACACAGTCATACAAAAAGATTATTCTACTCATTTCACATCACTTTGAAGAGTGGCAATGGGTATTTACCAAAGGGAATGCATTTTTTTTCGTTCTGAGCAATGGCCATGCCTTTGGGCAGAACTGTGAGGGCACTGAAAGTATGCCTGATACTGCCCAGGGCTCCGCTGTGCAGCCGACTCCATTCAACAGTAAACAGGGTGAACACTCGATGCCAAAAAAAAGTAATTCCATTATTCCTCAGTGTAACATAGTTCCTAAAATTCAGTAAACAACTTAATTATGCTCTGGCTGGTCACACAAGAGGCCTTTTATCCTATTTGCCTATCCTCTGAAAACAACCCAAACATGATTTCTCTTCTCTCTCTTTTGAGCGTGTTTGTCCGGCCTGGCTCTCAGGGGGGAGGCATTACTCACGCCCCAATAATGTGCAAAACTTCCAAACATAAATGATGCAGTTGGTCCTGTGGTTTGTGCAACCGGCTCAAACTGCCACGATTACGCAAGATGAACACATGAATTGTCTTTCATAATGGTCTGTCACTTGTTATGATCATTGTCTAGTGTCATAGGGAACGCATCCTTCAAAAGATTACATTGTATCATTTGTTCGTGACACGTGTATACGTTCCCTTGTGTTTCCTGAAATAAACGTGATAGTCATCGTGCGTGTGTTCTTCTTCCCTGGCCTGTGTCTGTCAGACGTCTCAGCCAAGCCCTGGCGGTCAGTCTACATGCAGCAGTGACCAGTCCCCCGTCAGCACCTATCCCTGCAGTGGAGTCCAGCTTGCTGTGAGCGCCGGACGCTCGCCAGGGGAGGGGCTGGAGGAGGACGAGGAGAAAGAGGAAATCGAAGAGGAGGTGGAGGAGGAGTGTGTGGGTGAGCGGGCCCCCATCATGGACTCCACAGTCTCCACGGCGACCGCGGCCATGCTGACCCTGCAGGCGAGGCGGAGTGTTGGCCGCCCCCTGCGCTGGATGGAGCACATCAAGATGGAGAGGCTGAAGCAGGTGAATGGAGCGCTGCCCAGGCTGGGGCCCCTGTCCCCTACACCGCCCCCGAAAGGTTCCACACTACCCAACATCCTGGGGAAGGGTAAGGGTTATCTAACTTTCATCTTCTTTTACCAAAGTCTACAACCCTCACAAATCCACAAAAGCATGTAGTATCCTTATTTTCCACATGTGGTAGAGCTTGTGTGGCCATTCATTTTTTACAGTAAAATAGCACCTGTAGACAGAACATAAACGTCTCCACAAATGTGTCTTCAAATCAGGCTTTGAGAAATAAATTATCCTGAATTCCATCTTGCGCGTTTTGGCTGAAGCATTCAGGCAAAACAGATGCTTAAAATGTACTGTTCCGCTGGAAAATGGTATCAGAACCATATCAAGCCGTATATCATATCAGAGAAAATAGCATGTAACCATGTTTCATGGCCAAATGCTGCCTGTTGTCTCTGGTAACATCTGTTTGAGGGATCTCTCCCCACTTACACATATTTGGCTCATTCTCTTTCATCCTCCTGTAACATGCCTTGTTTACTGTCCAAACGTTATTCATCCCTTTTTTTTTTTTCCCTGTCTGTGTTTCTCCCCAGGATCCTGTCTGGGCAGGCAGTGGGGGGTGTCTGCTCCTCAGCCACCTGCTCATGCTGAGCTGGGCAGCATAGAGCTAACAGTGCTCAATTTGCTCCGGGACCGGCGCGACAGCAGCGGTAGCGCCACCAGTTCAGCCTACCTGAGCAGCAGTCGGCGCTCCTCCGGCATCTCCCCCTGCTTCTCCAGTCGGCGCTCCAGCCAGGCTTCCCAGAGCGAGGGCACGATGGCAGCCGCCCACCACCGCCGCAACCACAACCTCAGCTCCACCGACTCTTACGACCCCATCTCCACTGATGCCTCGCGCCGGTCCAGCGAGGCAAGCCATTATGGAAGTGGGACAGGAGGAGGGGGTGGAGGAATACTCTCAGGTGGGGGCTGTGGAGGTGTAGGAGGAGTAGGTGTGGGAGGAGGAGGAGGAGGAGGGGGGTCACGGGGGATGCTCACTTTAACCCCAGCGCAGCACTACCACCTGAAAGCCAAGTATGCAGCAGCAACTGGCGGCCCACCTCCCACGCCTCTTCCCAACATGGAGCGCATGAGCTTGAAGACTCGCATGGCCATGATGGACGAGGGTGGCAGCAACCACTCTTTGCCGCCTCTAGTCCGGCCACATTGCTGCGGTGACGGCACCAACGGGTACACCAACGGGTACACGGGACATGCAGGTTACAGGAGGAGGGTCCTGTATCCCGGCGAGGGACCACTGAATGGGAACCGGAGGGCCAGTGACCCAGTGCGGACGCAGGCTCGTGATATTAGCAGTCTGCCCCCAGTACAACGCTTCAACAGCCTTAACAACCTCCACCCCCTTCCACCTCTGTCTCATCATTCGACACCTGAAACTCGCAGCTTTAGCCTACAGAACTACACGCGCTCAGAGGGCAACCTGCAGAGAGGCCTGCAGCACTCGCCGTACACTCCGAGCATCGCAGAACACGCGGCCTTAGAAGCCCTGGCCATGGAGGACGAGGCCGGCCTGTTGCTCGGGGACGAGGATATGCTCCCAGACGACCTGGTGCAGTATCTCCACTCCCAGGAGCAGGTGGACGGTGGCTCCTACATGCACATTGAGGACCAAATAGCTTCTAGCCAAAGGGACACCTCCCATCCACCCATGGAGGAGATAGAACAGATCCAGACTTCAGGGTTGAATATGGGCTTCGCCGGGTCCCACAGTCTCCAGCCGACAGCAGAGAGGACGAGCCCCAGTAAGCTTCCCATCCAGTGGAATGAAGTGAGCTCCGGGAGTGCCGACAGGTCCCCTCAGAGGGAACCAAACCACCAGACGCAGTGTGGGAGGTGGCCGGGCGCTGAACACGGACCCGTATCTGCACCTTTTGGCAGGTTTGGAAACATGGTGGTTCAGCAGCAAGTGCCCCTTGATTTCCAGAACAGTTGTGCCCAGGCTAATCAGTCTCAAAGTGCTTGTTGCGTTAACCCCGCGGTGAAGCTAGAGACACCGCCCAACTCCTGCATGGAGATGAGAGGTAACAACTCTACAAACACCTTCGGAAGGCCAAACTTCGCACAGATTATCAATGGGCCTCTTCAGCAGGGCTTCAAACAGCAGGCCTCCAACGGACCTCCGAAACAGAGCCACTTCCAGCAGAACCACAACAGTAACACCTCTTGCCAGATCGGGAACAACCTAATCCTTAGCAGGGCCTCTATGGACGTCCTCCCCAGCCTCTCCCAGGGAACTGCTCTTCATCACAATCGGCAGGTCCATGTCCCTCGCCCACCCGACGGTTACAGGAACTTGGTCAGGACCCAGCAGTACCTCAATCCAGAGAACTCTGGTGAGATCCAGGCTAGTCTCAACCAGCAGCAACAACTGCAGAGAAGTAGCGGGGACCACTGCTCCCTTGCACATCAGGTATCTGGGCTGAAACTGGAGGCCCCAGACCATGGGTACTTGGAGCAGGGCTTTGGTGACTGCCTCTCTTACGAACCATTGGATTGCAAGTCGTCCTCGTTCCCTGTCCTGGAGGACGAGTGCTTGCTCAACTCCATGGCCGAGTCTGTGGGCCAAGTTGTCGGCAGTGGCGGCGGGAACTCGGCCGCCCTTCTGTCCCCCGGTACAGACCAGGTGACCAGCACAATGGAGGGCAATGTGCCTGGTATATTAGATGAGGGGGTGAGTCTGGACTTTGGCGCCATGCTGGAGGATGGCTATGACCAGGGTAGCCTGGTCTCAGGTGTGTTGAGTCCCTCCATCTTCCAGGGTCTGTCCAGGACCTCATCGCGCCTGACCACCCCTCGGGCATCCGCGGCCTTCCACAGCGTGGCCCCCGGCTTAAACAACATGGCGATCGGGGACATGAGCTCTCTCCTCACCACACTGGCTGAGGAGAGCAAGTTCCTTGCTATCATTCAGTAGCTGCTCTCTCTCTCTCTCTCTGCTTTCTCCTCCCTTAGGAAAAAATGGAAAAAAAGGAAGAGAAAAACTCTGGTGTATGTGAAGATTTAAGACCAAAGTGGCAATTATGAGAACTTTATTATGTACTTAAAAGTGTTGTGGAATAGGCAGTTGCCAAACCCATTTATTTTGTAAAAATGTCATCCCACACAGAAATGGGATGTGTCAAAATTATGTAAAGATAAATAGTTGTGTTCCTTTTCTGGAATGTAGGCTATTTTTGGAAGCTCTTCTGTTTGTATTTCTGTGTGACGGTGAGCAAAAGTTCGCTTCTTTAAAACAGTATTCTGTGTATTGTCACTGTTTTTGCTGTACACACTGTCGGTAAAAATGCATGTATTCAAGGTTGAACATGAACACTGTCTATAGGAGTACATAGACCAGCCCGTGTGCCAAGCATCCACCCCTCTGATCCCACAGGTACATACCCACACTCGTAACAGCAGGTGGCTCATTGATTTAACAGGCCCTGATGATAACTTTATATATCATAGGTTTTTAATAAGTGGTGTATTTACATTTGTTGTCATTTTGTTTGTACGTTACTTTCGTGAATCTGTAAATGTTTCAGTGCTTCTACCGAGTTTTACCAAGTGGTGTTTTTGTCAAGAGTAACTGCGGTATGGTACCGAACACATCCAAGTCTTCAAGGCACCGTCGACAGTCGCCTCCTTGATACCTTGATTTAGTTAGTCTGGAAAGGTACTCACAAGTGTATATAACAGTGTTTTTTGTTTTTTTTTATATTCTGTTTGTGATAATCTGATTATTGACGTTGGATTGCACGGTTGTTTGGAGCCGATGTGAAAATGGACATTTCCTCCTCGGTCCCATTTGGTGCTTGATGTATGCTTACATAAGTAGATATGAGGACTTCACGTTTTGAATCTGTCTTAATGACCCGACGGCGGTCCGCAGCACATGAATCTCCCTCTCATTATGATAAATGCCGTAAAGTGACGTGTTTTGTTTTATAGGAAATCATCTGTATTGTTTTCTCCAAAGCTCTTAAAGTCAGAATGTGTACTGCCGTCGAGTATTGCAGTGACTTTGTCAAACAGTGTTAGTATTGCCTTGCAGTCTGATGTGACTGAACACAGAATATTGAGTAGTTTACCTTTTATTCAGCGTCAAAGCAATGAGGTACAAATTGTTTTATTGTTCTTTGGTACTTTGGTTTGTAGCTGTGCATTATTCTTTTTTTTTGTTTTTTTGTTTGTTTGTTTTCTTCAAAGAAGTAGAAATCATTTCCTTTGAAAGAAGGGAATCACATTGAGGTGTGTGCCTTATACGTATCTGCCTGTCGGTAAAGAGAAAGATCACTGCCAATCTTCCATTGTGAATTATGAAAAAAAGAACATGTAAAGTGTCTTGTGAGACCTGAAAAAAAAGATAAAAGATGACAGAACATTTATATAAGAAAAGTCTGACTATCAGAAAAGTTAAGATTTGCGAAATGCATTCTACTTTTCTTTGATTTTGTTTTTAAGTTTTCACATTTATTGTGCTCTTTTATATATAATGTGTAAATACAGTACTCTTTCTGTAGGTTTAGCAGAGGAAATGGGGAGTATCCTGGGGCCAATAAAAGAATTGACTTTGAAAGCAGGGATTCCCAGGCCCTGGGCAGAGGCCAGTCACATCTGGCTCAGAGCGGAGCTTCAAGTGCCCAGCACGGCCCCTCCGCCAGAAGAGCCACTTTGCTCTTTTATAACTGACTACAAATGTTTGTATGGTTTTAATAAAAATGAGAAAAGAAATTAAAAAGAAATTTTATTTTAAGCCTCTTTTCTTCTTGATACTGTGTGCTGGTATTAATAACAGATGAGTCATAATAGTTTGAGTTACGGTTTTTGTATCTATGTAGACGACCCCAAATATGAAGATACTTATATTATTATAACACTGATAACCTTATCAACCCACATTCAAATAAACCCTGTTCTGCAATGTAATTATTAGTATCAAATGGTTTAACATTTTAGATTTTCATAATAATAAAAAGTTCAGTCACCACCAGTGAATTATCAGTGACTAGAATATCTAGAACTTCTGATGCCCTCTTCTGACCGTCGCAAGAAACTACAACTGCATTGTGAGAGGGGAGCTATGCAACGAACGTCCTCATGAATTTAATAGCATGATTACGCAGTCGATCGGTGACACATCCGCATTAAAAGCCCTCGTCTCTGCATGTCGAGATTAAAGCCAGTCGGCGTTACTTCCCCCCCCCCCCCGCTGGCTGGACCTCTGTAGCCCACACGTATTTATCGGCCGGCAGCCCATCAGAAGTCCTTTTAGTGCGCTCGGTGCAGGCAGAGAGCTCTTGCATCATTCCCCCAAAACTTTTCCTAAGTGAGTCTCCCATTATGCTTTTCAGCAGCTCAACACAAGTGCCATCATGCGACACCGCTAAGACTTGCGGAGATGGAGCATTAGAGCCGTAATTTATACCAACTGGTCACAAGACGGACCGTTTTTTTTTTTTTACATCTAATGCTCTGAGGGAGCAGCAATGACTCCTCTCGCTCTTTCGCCATCTTCAGAATGCACTTAGCTTGGTACAAGGATGAAAAAAAAAAAAAGACAATTTCTTTGGAACATCCAGTCCCACGACGGCGTCGCTTCTTAAGAAACACAAGAGTTCTTGATGAACAGGAAATTATGTCATTCAGCACGTGATGGGGATCAAATGAAGAAAGGGGTGTTGGTATACAATAGGAAACATTTTATTACTAAAAGTGTTCTTATACTGAAGGTTCTCTTTCAGCAGCGTTTCCACAACTATTCTTTATTGAAATCACAAATTCTTTTTACCACTTAGATGGGAAAAAAAAATAATTAACCACACATGAAATGACAGTAACTATGGACTATATACAACAATGGGAGAGGAGGGTTACAGGTGTGGCTTTCAATAGGCCCACATGGGTGTTGTGAAACACGAGGCTCGTACGGGAGGCACTTGAATGTGAGAGCCTTAAGAGCCAGGACCGAGCCAGAGTGCTGGAGGGGGAGGAAGGTAAAAAACATGGAAATGTCCAGCAACAGAAAACAATGACTACCTGCTTTAAAAAAAAAAAAAAAATCTGGTTTCAAGGAGTACATAATATGCATCTATTCCTTCAATTCAGACCTCAAGGCCTGAAGACGTGGTTAGAAGTGTGAGGGGTGGGGTGGGGGGGGGGGGGGGGGGGGGGACACTGAGGGACATACAGAGCATTTACACAGTTCTGCACCACAGAAATCTAGAGCACAAAGGGTGCACATTCAAAAGCATGCATCGCCCCACAATGACAATTGTGTTTTAAAAAGAAAGAACCGATGTGTTTTAGTCTTCTGCCACTACGACCGGACTCAACCGTCTGCTGCTTGAGATGGTTCATGTGATTGACATACAGTATTTACAGGAATTATATTTTTCTTTTAAACATCTGTCACTCCAATGGCAGTTAAATAAAAAAAAAAAAGAAAAGTCCATAACTGCATTTGCCGGGTATGAAGGTGGGGGGGTTACAATGATAAATCGCAAAATCAATGTCTTAAAGAATGGCTACCATTTCAATGAGCTATTTACAATAAAACGCAATTATGAATCCATAGACAAAATAAAGATGAGGAAGAAAAGAGATCCTGTCTGTGGGTCGGCTGCTTCGCTGCAGAGTCAGGTCCGCTCAGAGCTGGTTTAGTGGTTGGTTCTGTCTGCTCTGAGAGTGTGTGGCGTTCAGGGGGTCAGATCTTTTCCTGGATAAAGGGGTGCTGCAGAGCCTGGTTGATGCTGATGCGTTTGGCTGGGTCCAGCATCAGGGTGCCGTCCAGCAGGTCCTTCAGCTGCATCACCTTCTTCCTCTGGTCCTCGGGCAGCCGCTGGCCTCCGATCATGTCTATCAGCAGGTCTTTGGTGGGGTTGATGGTGCTCATCAGCGTCACCTTCTCCTGTTGAATCGACAGTGACAACGATACCGGTCGTAAGACCTGAACAGCCAGGAAACATAACATTTCATATTCATTTAAGAAAGTGGGAACGCCTTACCCTTTCTGTCACTTTGTCTACTTCAATGTACAGGAAGTTCAAATTCTGATCGAAGTGCTGGTCTTTGAAGAGGCCTTTACGGATCATCTGAGGAAAGAAATCCACCATATTGCATCAGCCATAACTTCTTTAGCACCGCATGGAACAGCAACACAACTCAGCTAGGAGAGGGAAACAATATCTGCAGTACAGAAATCATGTGATGCAACTTTACTTTGTTGGGCATCTTGCCCTTGAGGTCCATCGCTAGCTTGATCATCTGATTGTTAGAGGAGCCGGGAAACAGGATTTTGCCGGTGTAAAGCTCGTATAAAGTGCTGCCAACCGACCACATGTCGATCCCATAGTCGTACGGCTTCCCTATGACTGAGACGGAAAGAAAGCGGTGAGCGAGGTCCAGTTTCAATCGCTACTGACGAATGGCGATTCATACGAAACGATGCCACTCACTGATCTCTGGAGCTCTGTAGAACCTGCTGACCAGGTACGGTGTGATGTCGTTGTCAGCGACGTGAGACGCAGAACCGAAGTCACAAAGCTTCAGAATAGTCTTTGACTCGTTCACCTTTTAAAAAAAAAAAAAGGGACAAAAACATCAGCACACACAAGATCATCATTCTATAAGCTTGATCTTTAGATCTTTGGTATTTATACAGTACCAGGATGTTGTCGGGCTTGATGTCAGCGTGGAGTATGTTGCACCGTTTCAGCAGCTTCAGGGCCAAGAACAGCTGCTGACTGTAGGAGCGCACGGCCTTGATGTGGAGCCCGACGTCTTTACCGTACTTCTTCAAGACCTCCCGCAGATTCATGCTACGGGAGGAGAACACAGCGGGTAATTAGGACGCGAGGCCGTCGCATAAATGCTGCGGCGGGACTCGAATGACGGGAGGAACGGGAGGAGGGTTTCCTTTTTCAGTACCTGAGAGGCTCGAATACCAGACAGAGATGCTGCTTGTGGTAGAAGTGCCTGAAGAGGCGAAGGCAGTGGAACTTGTCATCGGGATCAGCGTCATTCAGCTTCTTGAGGAATTCTAACTCTTTCAATCCGGTCTTCTGCCTGTTGACCCCCCCAAAAAATCACATGTAGTTCATCAATACAGGTTCAATCAGGAGCGGTATCTATACTTGTTTGGATATACATTTTTGAAATTCATGAATAAAATAGGTATGACTCACATGAGCTCGTTGTTGCGGATGATCTTGACTGCCACCTCCTGGCCGGCCCTGGCAGTGTCCCTGGCTCTGATCACGTTGCTGAAGACACCGTGTCCCGTGTAGCCGTAGACATCGTAGCGCTTGTCTAGCGTCTCCCCGATGTTCACCCCTAAAACAACAAGAGACGCCGTTACAGTCCACGTCACAGACAACAGCTGTCGGAGGAAAGGAAAAGGATTTGGGAGGCAGCGCTTACGGTAGTAACCCTCAGCATCGGTCCAGTTGTCCCTCAGGTTGGGGTTCTCCTTGAAGTCCTTCCCTACGCCTGCTGCTCTCATCCTGGCATTCTGCAGAAACGACACGAATATATGAGGCCAGCGGCTCACAACAGCTGCTGAGACTCTTAAAAAGGGTTTTCTCTCTCATCTTATATTCTCTTGAAACATTAGATCGAGTGAAAATTACATAGATACTAAAAAGCAGAGAAGAAGAGTAATGCTGTGCTGCAAAATTTGACATTTCATTTTCCCTGAACAGAAAACACTCACATCAAAGTCAGCAGCAAACATGTCGTCTGACTCGGTAAACATGTCGGGGGCTGAAGGCTTCTTTGGGTTGGCGCCTGAAAGCAAACAAACAGTAAGAAAACAAGACAAGTTATAGCTTCTAATCATCCACCATGTTGTAAAACAGAAGAACTGGAACGTGTTTGATTCACATACTCTGCAGAGATCAAAACATGCTGCAGGTGGCAGAGACACTCAGGCTTTGGATTACAAGCCAGCAACTGAATGAACACATGATAGAAAGAAACAACATTAAAACCAACTCTGCATTTCTCACACAAGTCAAGCCACCGAAAGCCACTTTAGTTCCGTATAGACCGCCGCTCTTCGGTCGGTCTGCGTCGTCAACAACTGCAGGGAAGTGCAAAGTAATGCTTTTATACTTCAATGTCACCTTCCTCCATATCTGCTGTTAACTGACCGCGATAGTACTGGGGATGTATCGGAGATATTCCACAAGCCTCCACTAATAATTACAGAGGAAACACCCGTAGTTATTAGCTATGGCGTGCGCACGCCTGACCGCTCGCTGTTCATTCAGTTGGCCTCGTGTGCCGACAGATTTGGATCGTTCTGACTGGAAGCATTACCGTCTTTCTCCTGGGCGATGAGGTTGTGCTTGGCTTTGATGCTGGCCTCAAAGGTGTTGAGGTTCTCGCGTTCGTACTCCTTGACGTCTGCGGCGACTCGCTCCAGGATGTCGTCGGGCGAGGGCGAGCGGCTGCGCGTGCTGCTCTGAGGGCTGCTGGGCTCCGACCCCATGTTGGTGTCGTCGCTCACGGGCTTGTATTTCTGTGGCAGGAAGTGAGTGACCGTGAGAATACAGACTCAAAAAGCATGCTACGCCACATACACAGTGGCTAATCAAAGCCAGGCGTGGATCGGCACGGACGTAAACAGACCTGGACGATGGCCAAACGTTGCTGCCGGCGCTGTTCGATGAGAGCTTCTTCATCTACCTCCTCTCCGTCAAAGTCCTCCAACCTGCAAAACACAAACGAGGTTTAAAAAAAAAGAATGAAACAGCCTCTACATGTGTGGTAGATGTTTACCTCTGAAGTATGACCTGCAGGGAAACATAAAGGCTAACATCTTCTACTCACACTTCTTCCCCCGAGGATTCCTTGTCGACTTTCATCCCCTCTGACAGGCTGCCCTTAAACTTGTCCTCGTCTCTGCTGCGTCTTCTTCTCCTCCCCCGGTCGCGGGACATCGAGCGCCGGTACTGTCGGAGTCTTCCGTAGCGGTCTCTCTCCCCAGACCTAAAAGGCATGGATGTCAAGGAGGGGGTGAGTTTATTACCTCGTTAATCATTCAAGAGGAAAAAGTCTTGACACAATACCGCATGCTCTTAACAAATTCCAGGTTCCAGTTGCAGAGAGAAAAAAAGCTAACATGGGATTTAAGTCGAGACAAATGCACAAACCTACAAAAACACAACAAATGCCGTCACCTGTGTCCCAATGGAGACCGGCTCCGTCTGCGGGGGGAGGACCGGGAGCGTCGTCGTGGTGACAGTGGGGACCTCCGTCTTAAAGGCGAGCGACTCATCCTGCGGCGAGCGGCCATTCTGGGACTGTTCTCGCGTGACCAGTCTCTGCCTGGCCCTCCATCTGGCCGGAGGCGCTTCCTGTAGAGACATCAGGATTGGACACACAAGCTGAAGTGGACATTCTAAAATCATCTAAAAGCATTCATGAATGAACCATCACATATCTGATCGCTGTACATCTTTTGGAATCATTCAGGCTAGCAACTTATATTACTGTGAGAAGGTCTAAAAGTCAAAAACAGCTGTGATCACCAACCTCATCGGCGAGTCCTGCCTGTCAGGATCCCTCCTCCTGGGGTCGGGGGAGCGGCTGCGGGGTCTCCTGGGGGGAGACCTTGTTTTGGACGGAGAGTAGCTCTGTTTCGATGTCCTGTCCGGGGCAGTAGCCGGGGGGTGGTGGGCGTCTCTGTGGCGGGGGGAAGCGCCTCGTCTGTGAGGGGAGCGGTTCTCCTTCCCCGACGACGCGTCCTTGGACGGGGACTTGGCGGGCCGCTTGTCGGCATCCGAGCGACCCGGTCGTTCTCGTCCGGGTGATCTGGACCGTCGGGCCGCTCTCTCCTGGTTTGGTCTGTCGTCCCGCTGCGGAGAGGAACGTTTATCAGCGCGGCCGCCTTTCTGCTCTCCTCTCCAGGTGGTGGGGGAGTTGGACTTCCCGGCTCTCTCCTTGGACCTATCCGTGCTGTCCGAATGCTTTCTGTCTTTCGACCGGCTTCTGCCGCGGCCTCTGTCTTTAACGGCTGTGTCCTTGGTGGTTTTGGTCACCTTGTCCGGCTTAGGCTCCTTGGCCTGTCCCAGCCTCTCCGCCGACTTACTCCGACTGCGACGCTTGGAGCTGGACTTACTGCCCTCTGTCGAGTCCCGTCTAGATTTCCCTCCTTTTCCCGCTCTGGGCGATATGGGTTTACCTGAGCTGACCCTTTGACGCTGTTCTCCATTTCTGATCCGACCTTCTGCATCCTCTTCAGATCCAGAGTTATAACCCTGGAGGATGAGGCCCATTCCCGACTGGACCTTGCCCTCCATCAACTGGCTGTCCAGCTCAGCTTTGATCATGGCCCTCCGTTTCTCCAGATCCTCC
Source organism: Cebidichthys violaceus (assembly GCF_023349555.1). NCBI lineage: Eukaryota > Metazoa > Chordata > Actinopteri > Perciformes > Stichaeidae > Cebidichthys > Cebidichthys violaceus. The sequence continues at coordinate 12,661,612 of NW_027176318.1, forward strand.
AGCAGGGCCCGGTCGTCCAGACTTGGATTTCCAGAGGAGGGAGAGGACTCCACTTTTTTGTGGCCAGAGGAGGCAAAGAGGGCGGCGCCAGAGGGAGAGGCCACCTCTTTGCGTTTGTGTTTCCTGTGTTTGTGGCGATGCTTGCGTTTGCGGTCCTTGTCCTCATCAGAGGCATGCTTGTGTTTTTTGTGCTTACTGCGATGCTTGTGTTTTTTCCTCTTGTGTTTACCGCTGCTGCTGTGGTGTTTGGGCCCATCTTCTGTCTTCTCACCGTTAGCCTCCACCTGCTGCAACGAGACAACATTTCAGCTCAACAACTCACTCGGGTGTAAGATTATTTCAATGTATAGATGTCTTTTCTCTTCTCATGGTATATAATACAACAAGATGAAACATGTGATCATAACAGCATGAATATGGGTATCAGTGGATGTATGTCGTCTGTTTGTATGATAGTTCTTAATGATCTGTCCTTATGCGTTTCTGATGACGTTTTAGTCATTTAGAAATAAATAAAACAGCCAAACTGATCCAAAAATCTGTCTCCATAGTCAATAGAAATTGCAAGAATTGTATATTTTTGTTAAATTGAGCAGAATACCATCACAGTGCAGACATGAGGCACTGCGGTTTGAGACAAACTAAATTTAGACTGTTTGAGTGAATTCAAACTAAGGCAGAAAGTTTATATCAGAATCATGGCATCATACCACTGAAGATATTTAGGTCTTGCTGGTGTCCACCCCTACCTCTTCCTCTTCCTCCTCCCCCTCCTCTTCCTCCGACACGTCTCCGCTGTCTTCATTTCCACTTCTTTCGTGGCTCTCCAGATCCTGCTTCCTGTTTTAGAAAGAGTTACAATCTTAAATATTGAGCACACACTAGTACACAGTCAAGGACCAGTCAGGATGTGTTGATCGATGGGAGTAACTGGCAACACTGTTGTAGGAAACCCTGGCTGGTCTGATGCAAATCGTATGAAGCCGGTCAGGTATCAGCCATGACATAACCGGCCCACAATAATGCAGTTTCTTTATAACCAATCACTTATTAGACAAAAATAATCAGTGCATTAACTGATAATGACAATAATCACTGGTTATTGCTTTAATACACTTTGGGGCTTAGATCCTATTTGGAAGCTTTCTGCTGTTGTTGCTCCTCCATCACTTGTAAGCATTGGCAACTAATGTGTGTATACTTTTGTCATAAAAAAAAAAAAAAAAAAAAAAACTTTTGGTACTGTGGTGACTTTTTACCTAACAATACTCAGAAAGGCCACTTTAAATAAAATACAAATATATTAAATATGGCTTCATATTGGCTAAATTACATTTGCATGATAGTCTGAAAACATCATCGAAAACTGCTCTTCCAGCATTCATTGGTACACCGTGGTTACGTAATGTGCTGAATTTAGCTATAAACTGGAGCTAAAGCTGAATAGCAAAGCTAACAATAATGACTCCAACTTTCAGTGACATACATCTGCTGATTAATGTGGAAACAACACTTATTAGTCACCATGCACACTTCACTCGCTCGCTTTTCCCCTGAGCACGACCGCCAAGACGATTTACCTCCATTAGCTCGACTACGCTAACGCTAACTGTTCTTAGCAAACTTGGGAGCTAGCGAGCTTCATCATCGGGTAGCGTTAGCTTTAGTTATGTTAGCTTGCAGCTATGCTAACTTGCTCTACAGAATCGGTGGGTGCGACGAAATTACGAGTGTTAGACTATGTTATCTGACAGCTCCATGTTATGGAAGTTAATATACAACAAGTCCGATGATGTACAGGTATACTATTTAGCTCAACGTGATGCTAGTTGAGCTAAAGAGCATTAGCAAGTTGGCGAAGAACATTAGCCAGCCGTTGCTAAGTAATTTAGCTAACATTAGCTCCGGTAACAACGTGAGGCTACTGCTGTTACTCTGCAGCTGTAAGTTACAGAACACTTCCCTTTTGATTTCGGACGGGGAAAGCCTTTAAACATGATTAACAAGGAAATATTATTTTAAATTAAATGACTTACACGTGTTCGTTTCCATTATTCATTCTTGTGGACGCGGTGTCCATCTCAACGTCGGCCATTTTCCTCAGCTGAGGGGGGCCTTCTTCTTCTTCTTCTTCTTCATATATTTTGAACACAAAATTGCAATGGCATCAAAACACTGATGTTCCCTCTGTTGGGCTGGCGTCGAACTGCAATCCGGATTTTGGTGCCCTGAGTTCAGTCTTCTGTCCACCAGGGTGTGTGCTTGTGTAACTTTACAGGACATGAACACGCGACAGGAGGCTTTAATAAAGAGGCTGACAGCCAGTGGTGGAAGAAGTATTCAGTGGAAATACCACAATGGGAAATTACTAAATCTGTGGAATAATTGAACTGGAGTAAAACAAAAAGTACAATATTCCCCACCAGAATGTAGCAGAGAAGTATGAAGTAGCATAAAATAGAAATACACAAGAAAATACCCCAAAAGATTGTAGTTAAGTACAATACTCATGTAAATGTGCTTATAATATTCCACCACTGCAGACAGCTGACATGAATTGACATATATTTGTGTTATTGTATCCGTGTTTCAAAAATGCACTATGCAGCTCGCCAACAGGATACGCTTGAGCCAAAATAAGGGATATTAATAAATATATCTATTTTTCTGTTTATTGTTTTTCCTATTGATTCCAGTATCTTGCCTCTATTCAGTTTTGGGATTTCTAAACCTCCAAAAAAAATGAGTTTGACATGTTGGACTGGAAAAAAAACAATGCAGTCACACTGAATGAGATTTTAAACTCAGTCTATCTAAAATTACACATAACCTGAACAGTCTTCACATAGTGTATCTGGTAGCATACAGACTTTTACAGTGTTGAATACTGAACTATCGCACCAGGAGCCTCTGAGAGACATAGGAAAACAGCAAAGGGCGGATTCTGGGAATTTGCTTAGTTTTCGTGTACCACAGGATGGCCCTGGAAGTCAATTAGTGGTTTTTAAGAGCCCCTTGTGCATCCTGGGCTGCATGAGGGGGTTGTGCTCCTCACTGTGTCCCATTGGTATGATAAAAACAAATGTTACATGAGTGCTTGATTTAAATGTTCTCTTTCATTTGATCTTCTACCGGAGAATATATTTTAAGGTATTCTAAGAGATTATAATACTGGAGGTCATTTTTTCCTCTGTTTAGCAGTTTTCACTGTATTTGTTGAAGCAGTACAAGTTTAATGTATAAAAGCACAAATGTGTGTCAAGGAGATGTTTTAGAAACTGTACTTTATTGTCTTATTTATAAGGAATTTATTTAGCGATATATTTTAGTTTACCAATACTGTCTATATACTGTATGTCATTAGCTTATTTCCATTGTGAGGTATGAGTTCATCTGCCCTTTCAGCAGGTAAGGACACTGACGTTAAACTTTGTCTGATCGATTCAGCAAAAGAGCATTTCAATGTGTTGATACTGCAAGATTGCATCCCATTTATCCTCCATGATTAATTAAGCAGCGTTGTCTCAAAGGACAAAAAAAAAAACACCTTTCATGAATTTTACTTGTAGAGCAGTTTCATTTTTGGCTGGAACAAACCAATTCTGACTTATATTAATAGGCTCATTTGTAAAACTGATGCTTATTGCTTATTTAAGGATTGTATTGTCCACGAGACAAATAGTTTACTGAAATCTCATATTGTAAAGATGAAGTTCAGTGTTCCCTACTGCAAAAAACCAGCAGTATAAGAGTAAAAACCTAATATTTTGCTTGTTTTTTTGTTGTTGTTTGTATGCAAGATACATTTTAATCTGCTCTGCACTCACAACGAGATATGCAAGTTCCATTTCTGGCATATTAGTGTGATTGCAGCCTCGGCCTTACGATACTCACCGGAGCTGCAGAGACGTACACATGCAAAGTCCATCATCAATGATGTTAATCATTCTCAGAAGGGAAACCGCGCAATGTGATAGTTACCTGGAAAGTGTAACAAACGTCAAACACCACATGTGACTTGTTGTTTTTGTCTCGTTTAAAGACACAATGAGACAGATCTGAGACATTGTGCTGCAACGGGGGAAGAAAAAAATGTAAGAAGTGAGCAGTCGAAATCACGTGGCATTCAAGGTTGCAAGTGCATTCAGGGGATGGTTATTATCCTCACTTGACAGTGTTATACGAAGCAGTAAATCGTGTTATTGTGAGGCACCTGTGGTTGCTTATTCACAGTGAAAGTAATGGAGGCGTGTAGCTAGAACAGCATTAATGTTGACATCCAGGCAGATGGGACAAGTGCTTCTGGCAGATGATAGTCCTGCAGGTGTTTCTGTTATCATTAAGTGTTTTTAATGACACCTTGCTTTGTGTAGGCTGGACTAAAAATATATATATAAAAATATATATATTTCCTTTGATTAAGTTTCCCACAATAAAGCAATTTATATGGAACATCTAACAGGGTGTTACTCACAGCCTGGGCGCTACAGTGTATCTCAGATTTATATGGTGAAGTTGCAAGCCTGGAGGTCTCACCGCAGATTAAAGTGTCGGTCGTGGAGACATTAGGTATTCCATTAGTTGAGACCTCTGTCCCAGCATGTCCAGTAAATCACGGACCTATACAGTAGTTAATGGTGTGTGCTGCTGAAGACACTGTCTGACCGTGTGTCGTACAGTTTATGATTTATTATTGTTGCGTGACCAGTTTGTTAAGATGAAGCTTGGGCACTTTGGTTTGTGCAATATATGCTTTTTCCTTCTTCTTTTTTTTTTAATCCGTCTTGCTGAATGTTTTCACTGTGTTAACTGGACAACAGATACATCAAATAGCATAGACATGGTTGTTGACAGTGGTGTAATGTTCTGCCTCTGTGTCCAGAGAGCTCAGGTTTTTAGACTATCTGGCATTATAATATTTTAATGGTGTTTATTAGTTTATCCATCTTTGTTTCTATGTTATCAGTTATCGTTGGTTTTGTTTGAGGTTTTCTGTTGTTGGGTGTTTTTTTTCCTTTTCTTTAGTTGTTCATTCCCCTGTCTCTGTATGTCTCCTGCCTCTCTGATTATTCACACCTGCCTCTGATGTTGCCATTAGTCTACCTTGTTTATATGCTCCCTTTTCTGCTGCTAGATTGTCTTTGTTCAACCTCTGTGCTCATTGCTTTCCAATAATTCACAAGTGTAAGCGGTTGGTTTTTGGACTTTGCCTTGTTTTCAGTTTTTTTGGGGCTTTTGCCTGTCTGGATTTGTTTGCTCTACTTTACCCGTGTATGACCACCTGCTTCAGTGAAGACCGAAATGAGTCTCTGTTTGACCCAGAACTGTTCCAAGTGTCACAAACCTCAAAAGAATAGTTGAACCGTTTGGGAAATATCCTTATTACATAATGTATAGTCCCAAAATATATGTATAAGAAATCAAATGATTTTGCAAAACTGCTGCGAGACTGTGTTGGAAATAATCTGGCACATAATCAGTTTTCACTTAGTTTTTTTTTATGTTTATTAAAACAAACAAACTGTAAGTAGTGGGCTTTGAAGGGGTTTGGTACTGAGGGGAATTTTGTTACCTTTTTAAACATGAAGCTGTTTCCTCGTGTCGGTGCACTTTATGCTGAGATTACTGTCTTTTTTTCCCCCCCAAATGTCAATGTTCTTCAAACTTTAGTGGGTCCATTGGGGAAACTTTCTTCACAAACTCATTGTGCGTGTGTGTGTGTGTGTGTGTGTGTGTGGTCAAGCATTCAAACATAGAAAATGTTCTTTTAAATTGAAAATGGAGATCCCATGTGTCCTGTAAACGGATATTTAGGGAACTTGAATAACTTGATGCACATAGACTATTTCCACATGTAGTAATGGTGCAGTTCATTTACATTGAGCAGCATCATCTAGCATTACCAAAGTGCTGGAACAAGAAAGAAAACAAACGCACATAAAGATTTGATTCATGACTTTAGTTGCTGGATCTTGGATCTCCATAGAGAGGAAATAAAGCAGGCAGACGTTCGGTCTGCCTTGACTTTTAGGGCCTCTGCTCTCCAAGCTTCGCTGGAGACACAATAAGGATGGAGCCATAAAACACTAGGTCCAGCAGATGCTCAGTGAAGACAACCTCAGTCCATTATACAGCCTGTTAAAAACACTCAGGCGGTTCGCTAACCCACTTTCACCCCAGCTCCTGCACTCTTCATTGGGTTTTGTCTGCTGTTGTGGACGAGGACAGAGTTATGGCTCAGAAGGACTTCCTCAGAGCAAAGCTCTGCCACAACTCACAATACTTCTCAATGAAAAGGGAACGCCTGTTTCCATCAACGCAGATGTTCTTTGTTCACTGACAGATGTGTCCATCTTGTGTTTCTCTCCCTTTTCTCTTCCTTTCTGAACAGTCTTGCTTTACGAGCCTCTGATGTTTGATTTTCTGAAAGAACGGGGGGGCCGGCATTGGATTTACAAGGGCAGAGGAGCAGGCTTGGGAGCACGGCCGAAGCATACGGCCTTGTCAGACGTTGAAATTTATGTTCGCCTCGAGTGAAGGGACGAGGAAGCGGGGTTACAGGAGCAACTTGGGCGGAACGACTTTGAAACATGGCGGTCATTTCTCTGTTGTTCACAGGTGATTTTTCATGTAGAAATCTACAGAAGTTCCTTTAATTTGGGGCATCATTTGGCGCTTAATTGGACACATCTGGACTGCATGTCTAGGGTGTGGCAGTTTGGCATTGAGGGAGTGGCATATTAGTAAACAGGAGCTGTAGAAGCTCTAATTTCCCTCCCCTCAACTGCATAATTAAACATGGGTGTAAAATTTTACTAGCGCAATAATCAAGGCTCAAAATACCCGCCTTTGTATGTTGTAGGTCCACCACCCAAGTTACAAGCTAAACATCCACTTTAACTATACACCCCACTGAATGCGCCAATAAAAGGGTTTTTTGTTAGCTTTTCCTTCAAGGTTTCTTCTTGTTACTTTCTTTTTTAGCAATGAATTAACACGTTTCTAAGCTGTTGCATCTTCTGTCAGAAGAGCCAGGCTAGCTTTTCCCCCCCTGTTTCCATTCTTTATGCTAAGCTAAGCTAACTGTCTCTTGGCTCCTGGTTCGTATTTGATGGACAGATGTGAAAGTGGTGTCAGACTTCTCGTCTAACTCTCAGCAAGAAAGCAAATGTGCATACTTTCCAAAATGTGAAACTTTTTTTAAAGGTCTTTAACGTTCAAAGTTGAAAACTAAACGCTAACCCTTATGCCATCACTCCCGCACATATTAACTTGTTCATATTCAGTTCTTAATCCTGAATTAATCCTTTAAGCGAGAATCATTATTTCAAACCTAAACCCAGTTGCTAATCCTAAATTAGTCCATTAAAAGTGCCGACTGGCTCCTCAGTTTGGAGCGTTATTTCATATCCCTCTATCAAACTGTCCTCTATCTGGCGACACATCAGCCTCTCGTCAAACAAACCGACCCTCAACGATTCCTCCCTCTTGCTCTTCTCCCCCACAGGGTTTTGGCCTCGGCTCTGTTGCAACGAGAGACAAATGTGTTTAAAATTCTGCACGAAAAGGCCTTTAAGGTCGAGTGGGCAAAAGTCTATTTTTCCATTTAAAGCTTACTCTTTCTGAGGAATTATACCCGAATGAAGTATTGAGACAGAATGTGCTGACTCTGTAAATGTGGGCAAACCACAGATTGAAGCCCGTTTCAAAACAGACAGATCACATTATTACACAGAAAAAGAAGGGGTTTTCTGATACTACTGAGGTGGTTTTTCTGTGTAATACAATCATTCTGTGATCATTCGAGCTTTAAGTGCAGCAAAAGCATCTCCATACTTGGAAAAAAGTCAAACTATAGTGTCAGTAAGAAAGAGATTATTTCACAGAAGGACATGCTTCCATGTTTTCTAACACTTTAAAGTTTGGGATGGGCTGTTTGTCTGTTTAGTATCTTAACAGCTATTGCAAGGATTGCTATCAATACAGACATTCGTGGTCCCCAGAGGATGAATCATAATGACTTTGTTGATCCCTTGACTTTTCATCGAGCACCGCCACGAGGCTGACATTTATTTTTCAGTGAAATGTCTCAATAACTATCTGATGGATTGGCATGACATTTGGTACAGACATTCATGGTGCACAGAGGATGAATCTGAGTAGGTTTGGTGTTCCTCTGACTTTTAATCTAGCTTCATCGTCACGTCAAAATTTTGATTTGTCCAGCATTTTGGTTACAACCAAATAATAACCTAATAATTGTAAAGAAACTAATACTAATTTGTATTTCGTGCAAAACATAAATGTCAGCACACCAAACTAAGATACTAAACATTATACTTGCTAAACATCAGCATGTTAACATTGCATTGTAAGTACATTAGCATGCTGATGTTGTTAGAGCGGTTAGCTTGGCTTCATTTACTTTAATTAGACTTTTGCAACTTTAACATAAAACCTTTCAGATGCAAAGCTACTGTGAAAAAAACACATCTCTTTTGTTCAATAAAACCCTCAATGGGTAGCGCTGCAAAACTGCCTGTTTTCAGAATAAATGTTAGATAAACGGGAGAGCTGAATGGCAAAGAAGTTCATTTTGGACCTAATTTAAAGTTGGCAGACAATGGCCAATAGATTTATCACTTTGGAGCATCAACTAGGCTTAGCGGCTGTATAGATTTCTCCTAACATTTTGACTCTCTCTCTGGAAGTCAGTCTCGATGTTAATCAGAAAACCGTGGTTCTTCAACGCGGTCCACCTCGACCTCACTCTCTATCTCTTAATGTCTCTGCTTCTGTTCCAGTAGAGGCCAGCCAATAGCAGAGGGGCAGTTAAGTTTGGGGTTTGGTTGCCGTTCAGTATGATTCACTTCTGTCTCTGTAGGTTTGTCCAAAGCTGCATCTCACACATCATCTCACTGTACGACAATTCAACAGCGGCTATTTTATGATCACAGTGCATCACAGTCATTTTCTTCCCACTCTATAATTTCTGCTGTAATGATACAGGTTGCTGTGCACACAGCGGACAGGAGCTCTGTGTAATGTTCTGTTCTGCAAACAAACACTGAGACGGCTGATCACGTTTTGCTCCACAGCATTCTTTATGTTTCCCTTCAATAGTATATTCGATATTCAATACTCTCACAAAACTATTAGTCAAGCATGTTACTCCAGACATTGTTCTCATAAAGCAAGAATCAGTTCATTTAATCTGTCTCACCTCCATTTTAAAGTCTCCGGTATGAGAAAAGATGCATTTAAAGATGCTGCTTCTAAGGAAATCATGATCACTGACTACAAATCTGTTTCTTAATAAGGCCCAGTTCCACTATAGCCTACATAGAAACACTGTCAGAAGGTGGTTTACATTTCTAGACAATAACACAGAATACCACAGGGAAATAACATGATGGAGCATGACGACGTGGAACTTCCTTAGGAGTAATCCCTCACTCTTAGTTCCTATATCTATTCATCTATATTTCCCTATTGTTGTAGCAACATCTTCTGAATGCAGACACTCCACCTCTCTACGACGCAACCAGGAATATGAAACTGTACGTGAAAGTATGACTCTTTGGACAGATATAAGTCTGGCAAATTCACACTTTATATTTCCCCGACTGGCTGCATCATCGCCTTGTTTGGAGTCGTAACATTTGCAATAGCGAGACTGAAACACTCACAAAGGTGCAATTGCGAGCTCAGAACGGGCACGAATGCAGAGCTTTGCAGCAGCCACCTGCTCAGTCTCGTAAAATGTAATGTGCACATTACAGCAGGATTGCTTTCTCTAATCTCAACAGCACAATACTCGGTTTTCTGCACGGATCTGTGTGCATTTGTGTGTCTGTCCAGTGTTGTACAGCTTGCTTTTACTTGCAGTGAGCATGCTACTTCCTGTACTGCTAGGAATTGCTTTTACCAGAACCATTTGCAGTAGTTAATTACAGCTGAATCACCATTATTTGACTCAGCCATGACCTTCTGTGAAGCTCTTTTGCCGGTGAAACATTAGTGTGCTGCTCAGTCATGCAATGCAGAAAAGATCTGCTCCTTTTTTTAGTCCCACTGACAGAAGACAAATAATATGCTGAAGTGCACTTTTTTAGTTTTGCTGTGGCTAAATATTGGCTAAAGTACTGGTATTTAGTGGAGACGTGAGTTATGTGAGGTCAGAAATGGAGAAGCTCGCACAGGCAAATGTTAACGCTCCTTAGCTGGCACAAGAGCTGCTGGATTTCTCTGCGGTTATTATTTCCAAACAACTCATTTTCAGATATAAGTATACAGATTTAAGGAGCGACGTGGCAAATGGCATCACATCCAGAGGTATTCAGAGCTGTTTGAATAAAGAAATAAGCTATTTCTCCTACAAAATAAGGAGATGGACATTTTGGTTCTTTGCAGCCCTTTGCATTCTTTGCATAATAATACCCTGTTGTCAATGAGGGAGGAAGGAAGGAGGGAGTGAAGGAGAGGGGAGGAAACTGTGCTGAAAGAAAAGCTTATCCAGACAGTGTGAAGTGACATGCTCTGGATTTTAGGAAACTAACTGGAGGAGGAGGGAGCAGCACTTTATACTTTGAGAGCTCTTTGGACTTGTTATTTTGAATCTCATCGATGACTTGCCAGAGATGACAGAAAGGTAAACAGTTGTCGGATCGATGGGCAAATCAATTGTTGCAGGGGCGGTATCCATGACTCTAAAGTCTGTGTCCCCCCCCCCCCCCCCCTCAGATCATGCCACGTTTGAGATCACGCCGTGTGATGGGCTGAGCAAATCCTCGTCCTGCTCGTGCGTACTCACAGCTGCTTCCAGACCGAAAAGTTACTGAAGTTATCTTTCCCTCCACATTTTTTCTTTTTTTATTATTATTATTATTATTTTCAAATCCTCCGACTCGCTCAGCCCCCTCGCCCTGCTGTCCGCCGGCCCGCCCCAGCATGCTGGACTGACGTCTGAGGAATGGCATCGGCCGTGTTTGAAGGCACGTCGCTGGTCAACATGTTTGTCCGGGACTGCTGGGTCAACGGGATCCGGAGACTCATCATCAGCCAGCGGGGAGAGGAAGAGGAGTTCTTCGAGATCCGGACGGAGTGGTCCGACAGGAACATTTTATACTTGCATCGGAGTTACGCCGATCTGGGGCGGCTGTTTAAGAGACTGGTGGAGTCCTTCCCTGAGGACAGAAGAGAGCTGTCCAAGTCTCCGCTGATAGAAGGTGGGTCTGATGGGGATGTGACAGTTATATGGCAGGAAGGTGATGGTGGAGCATTTAATACAGTGACAGTGTCACAAATATTGTTACTAGTAATATACATTTTTTAGGGTTAAATTCGGATCATGGGCGTAGCTGCAGATTTTGGGGCCATATGGGCAGGAGGAGGCTGGGGGCCCCTCGACTATATTTAATTGGGCTGCAACAAAACATTGAGAAGGAGGAACTAAATGCCTAATATTTGCTTGATAAAGGACTTAAGGCAAGACAAAAAAAAAAAAGAAGTGTTTTATGCACTGATCAATTGTGATTTGGGGCTATTTTCCTTCCGTAATATTTCTTCTTTCAGACTCGTGGGAAGAAAACATCCAAACACATTTAAGTGTTTATTTGATACTTTTTGTCTTTTTGCATCTGCAGATTCCTCATATGTTAAACAAAAGTATTTTTTTCTGTTTTGAAAAGTGCTCTATAAATACATGTATTATTATATTATATTTTGCAGTAAATATTTAAACAACACATTTCAGAAAACGTCCAATACAGAAATAATATATATCGTCTTAATGTAAGTTATGAACTGTGGAAGTTTCATGATGATATCTATTATTCACACTTCTGTTGATCATCACTGTAATCCTTCTCCTCTCATCTGTAACACAAATGCATCTTAATACAGTGGCCAGGCTGTATCATTACGGATCATTTTTAGGACTCGTTGTAAAGTTTAGGTTTTTACCCCATCAGACCAAGATAATGTCCCAGGTGGTGGATTACTACTGGGGAGGAAAACCTTTCATCTGCTTGCACAGGAAGCCCCTACAAAATAATGTTTATATTTTGCCTCACGTACTGTAGCATAAACCTACAAAGCACTTTTTCTAAATGTGCGATTGAGAACCGTATGGTCCACCACTTCAATAAAGGGCTTGGTAAAAACAAAAAAAAAGCTCTTAATTAAACGTTTAGGGCAGTAAAATAAAAGCAGGAAAACACAGTCAACATAATCAAAAGCATTTTAGGGCTGATCTGAACTAAACCACTTCATAACCTACATTTGCATGCTTTTGTTTGGACAGGTTAATACTTTACGGTTTCTTTCTTGTGTCACATTAGCAGACCTATCACATAGCCTGTAGACCTCAAGACCAACATGCTGACTAATGCTGGGCAGTAGTTAGGAGCTAAAAGGCTGTCAGATCTGTAAAGTCTGCTCTCCTCATTGTGGCCTAAAAGTTGGATTCCCCTCCAACCACCAACTCTGAGTTCCATGTGGAATTTGCTCTCTGCATCTGACGCACCGTAACTCTTTGGGGGGGGGGGGGGGGGGGGGGGGGTTACTGGGCGGTCTGAGCAGCTATTATCTGGTGCTCAGGAACTGACCCCAGTTCTGCTTTAATCAAAGGCGATGACAGATGTGTCCCTAACATCTAGTGGTGTGGGAGTGAGCCTAAAAAAAAAAAACCACAGGGGGAACTCCAAACCCTGCAGAGAAAAGACCAGAGCTGAGATACATACACCCAGCTGTGAGATGACAGTTCTTGATGCTGTCCTCCGAAAAAAAATTGACATTTTGGAAATGTTTTTCACAGGACAGCAATGATTGGAGAGATACATTCTGTGTCCATCAACAATAACTTGATTTACAGGTTGAATGGCAAAGCTGCAGGGCTTTATAGAGGGCAGTCTTTTGCCATATGTATCCCAAAGCCATGGCCCTCAGGGTTTGGACCTTTGACACTGCCAACAAGTTTGGCAAAGCTCCCGACTTGTTCCTGTTCCTTGCCACTTCCCCTTTGTCTCTACTCACTGAGCCTATACGAATGTTTTGGAAACATCCCCTCAGTGGCGACTGGAAAGCTTCGCTTCCTGGCCGTGCACTGAAATAGCCGACGAGCTTGTTGACAGCTCGCCGCTCCGCTGCTGCCGGCGCAGTCTGCAGTGCATTTTGGGAAGAGACATTTTGGATCTCATGACTCACTTTTCACTTCTTTTTTTTTTTTACTGTCTGTGTCACCCTTCATCTGATGAATGGATCAGTGATATCGGCGCTGAAGGAGACCTCAGTGTTACTTTAGTGACTCGAGCTGCTTTGACAATTTATGGGTTAATAACATTCTCCTAATGGCCTTTCTTTCATTCCTACCTCTGTTCAATATTTCATTTGCATCCCCTCTAATCGCCACTTAGATTGAACGTCTCTTTGAAAAAGTGTGGCTCTGGCCTTTCTCAGTCCGCTTCGCTCCAGTTTCTGGCTCCGCTGGTGTTTTTCTGTTTCTGTGCTGCGTCTAAGCAACAAGGAAGGCGTGCAGAGCTTTCAGACTGATGTCATGATGAGAGAGAGAGAGAGAGGGAGAGAAAGAGAGAGAGAGGGAGGAGTGGACTTCCCATATTTAGTCCCTCTGGTCGGCGAAGGCCCCTTTACACTTACCTTACATGTGACCCCCGGGTGAACACTGACAGGAAGCGATTGCTCACATTCCATGCGAGACGGATTCCACCGAGGAATTCGGACACAAGCTGTGTCCAAATTCACTCCCTCTTCCACTCATTCACTACTACCTGCTTAAGAAATACTTAGCAGTGTATTCTTGGACACTGATGAATCATCATCTCAGTTGGTTATTATAGTGCTAATTCACACATTAACAAAGGAGGCTCATTGGACATTACATTACTCCTTCCCTCATGACAGATTTATGGAATAGATTACATTTATAGAACTTACAACCTGAGGGGGTTGTCACACTGTTGTATTATGGCAACTGAAAAGTCTCTGATTGGCTGACAGGTGTGTGTGTGTGTGTGTGTGTGTGTGTGTGTGTGTGTGTGTGTGTGTGTGCATGTGTGAAGTAGTGACAGTATTAAAGGAATAGTTTGACATCTTGGGAAATAAACTCATACGCTCACTTGTTTAAGGTTAGACGATAAAATCGATATCACTCACATGTATGTCTGTTAGATAGGAGCAACAACCAGCTGCTGGTTAGCTTAGCTTAGCTTAGCATAAAGACTGGAAACAAGGGGAAACAGTTAGCCTGCCTCCGTTCAAAAGTGACAAAATATAACACTGCAGGAAGTTACTGTCCCTCCCCTTCCTTTTTTTTTTACTTTTAACTACTTTTATACACCAGGTTAAAGAAATGCGTGTAGCCTGACATTCTCATGGACATGGAAGTTCACTGAGTTTGGATGTCCTGTGCTTGTTGACTGAGGCGTCCAGAAATAACACGATGACAAAACTGAGCAGAGTTAGTGGTTAGGTGATGAACATGTGCTTATCAGATCCATGCAGGAGATAGCTGTGAAACAGCTGATGCTCACCACATGCGATGACTCTTCAGATAGTGGGTTTGAGGATGACTTGGACACAGTCCAGTTCCTGTTGTGCATCTACTTCTACCGTGTTATTTCAGCTAACACGTTGTCAACACGGCTAACTAACAGATGGGTAACTTAGGTGTGCAATTACAAAAAAATACCAGGCATGAGCATACAACAAAACTCCATATGGCATCCATGGAGTTACTGTTACCGAACATGACAAACACTGCCTCTTAAGCTCATTGGAGGTCATTTAGAGAGAAGGGCATAAAGGAACAACCGCATTTTGAAGAAGACCACACTAGAAGCCCAGGCAGGAAATAGACCCTTTCAGAGGAAATTGGAGGAAATACACTAGGGACCCTGGTAGGAGAAAACACTAAGTCTTTGAAGACATTATCCAGTGGACAACCCTGTAATTGTCACAAACAGCAAATCTGAGGTCAAATATATACACAGCATATTATATTTCATAGTGTTTGGAGATGAAACTCGCTGTGTTGTGTGGTACTTTGCGTGATTTACAGTGGGAGGAGAGGTGCAGCGGGAGTGGTGTCACTTAAGTGGCACACAGCAATTTTGGTGTCAAGATTGATTGCATTATGTGCCGCCCTCCTGCTTTCACCAAGTCAGCACTGCTCACCCAAGTTTTCTGCCTTTTCATACACTTCATTTGATGGATGCGACCCAGATAGACCTCTCCAGAAGCCCCCTTTATTCAGTGTTTTATTTTCATCTTCAGCCAGTAGACACGTCTAACCGCACAGAATGTGATTATGTTTATTGTAGTGATGCCAGGAATGCAGAGTAAATATCTGTCGGCTTGCTCGCTGTATGTTTTTCAGCGCATTAATGTCGCTCTCATGCTTCTGACGGCAGCAGGTACAGTTGTGGTCAAAAGTTTACATACACTTGTAAAGAACATAATGTCATGGCTCTCTTGAGTTTCCAGTTATTTCTACGACTCTGATTTTTCTCTGATAGAGTGATTGGAACAGATACTTCTTTGTCACAAAAAACATTCATGAAGTTTGGTTCTTTCATGACTTTATTATGGGTTAACAGAAAAAGTGATCAAATCTGCTGGGTCAAAGATATACATACAGCAGTGGTAATATTTGGTTACATGTCCCTTGGCCATTTTCACTTCAATTAGGCGCTTTTGGTAGCCATCCACAAGCTTCTGGCAAGCTTCTCGTTGAATCTTTGACCACTCCTCTTGACAGAATTGGTGCAGTTCAGTTAAATTTGATGGCTTTCTGACATGGACTTGTTTCTTCAGCATTGTCCACATGTTCTCAATGGGATTTTAAGTCAGGACTTTGGGAAGGCCATTCTAAAACCCTAATTCTAGCCTGATTTAGCCATTCCATTACCACTTTTGATGTGTGTTTGGGGTCTTTGTCCTGTTGGAACACCCAACTGCGCCCAAGACCCAACCTTCGGGCTGATGATTTTAGGTTATCTTGAAGAATTTGAAGGTAATCCTCCTTCTTCATTATCCCATTTACTCTCTGTAAAGCACCAGTTCCATTGGCAGCAAAACAGCCCCACAGCATAATACCACCACCACCGTGCTTGACGGTAGGCATGGTGTTCTTGGGGTTAAAGACCTCACCTTTTCTCCTCCAAACATATTGCTGGGCATTGTGGCCAAACAGCTTGATTTTTGTTTTGTCTGACCACAGAACTTTCCTCCAGAAGGTCTTATCTTTGTCCATGTGATCAGCAGCAAACTTCAGTCGAGCCTTAAGGTGCCGCTTTTGGAGCAAGGGCTTCCTTCTTGCACGGCAGCCTCTCAGTCCATGGAGATGCAAAACACGCTTGACTGTGGACACTGACACCTGTGTTCCAGCAGCTTCTAATTCTTGGCAGATCTGCTTTTTGGTGGTTCTCGGTTGACTCTTCACCCTCCTGACCAATTTTCTCTCAGCAGCAGGTGATAGCTTGCGTTTTCTTCCTGATCGTGGCAGTGACAAAACAGTGCCATGCAATTTATACTTACAAACAATTGTTTGCACTGTTGCTCTTGGGACCTGCAGCTGCTTTGAAATGGCTCCAAGTGACTTTCCTGACTTGTTCAAGTCAATGATTCGCTTTTTCAGATCCATGCTGAGCTCCTTTGACTTTCCCATTGTAGCGTTTGTGGGCGTTTGTATCCAATGAGCCCTATTTAAATGGCCTCAGAGAAGTCACCAGTTGTAGTCACTCATAATCACTCACAAGAAGTTAAGAGGCCATGCTATGAAGCTCATTTCATTGACACAACTTTCTAAGTCACCAAAATTGCTAATTCATGTTGCTGTATGTATATTTTTGACCCAGCAGATTTTGTCACTTTTTCTGTTAACCCATAATAAAGTCATGAAAGAACCAAACTTCATGAATGTTTTTTGTGACAAAGAAGTATCTGTTCCAATCACTCTATCAGAGAAAAATCAGAGTTGTAGAAATAACTGGAAACTCAAGAGAGCCATGACATTATGTTCTTTACAAGTGTATGTAAACTTTTGACCACAACTGTATATGTGTTGAATCTGATGTCTCTTTTTAGGGGAGGCGTGCATCTTCAAGTTACAGCAGCACACATCAGATCCACTGTGGTTATCGCGATTTAAATATTGCGCAACCATCACCGAGCTGTTGCAAAAATAACCACACATACTTCTCTTTTGCGCATCAAGTAGGCCTGTTATAGCTCAGTATTCAGTCTGCTAGTTTATGCTTTTGTTTTGTTTTAATGCATTACAGCGTTTTTTTTATTAATTCAAAGATGGTTGTCATGCATCCTCACACACAAAACATGGCGACCTCTGAACTCTCAGTCTGTCCAGAAATATGAATGGAAAAAGAGACATCCTCAGTCTTATGCAGCATGTTTGAACCCTCCACTCCATGACCAAACTGTATATGTCATGGAGGAGAAACACAGCATTTTAAGGGGGTCCCTCACACACCCTCTGATAATAACACAATACATTCTTCCTAACCCCACCCTGTTTCCATGTGCACCCTGGGTGCGCTGTGTGCCTGCACCTAATAATAAATAATGAGCGGTGGATTGATAACGTTCCTACATGGCACGACATATAAACGTAACTAATGTGTTGACACGGATAACAGCTAACACGACTGGGTGTAGTTTCTGTGGTGAAGTTCATCATCCTGGCTTTGTTTCCGCTTAAGACCATGAGAATCAACCATTTCTCAAAATGGCATGCATCGTATCAACATAAACTACACTGATGTTATGGTTTCCATAATTCTTTGTTGAGAATTGTTTAGTTTTAACTTATGCTAGGTTTCTCCTACCATTGTAAAGGGGGAACCACACTGTGACACACAGTAGGCCTGCTTTAAATATGCTTACAATATTAAATATATATATCTTTTTTTATTTCATTGTCACCTTTTATTTATATACATGACTTTGTTATTTGATTGGACTCATGTGTTTGGTATAAAGTGCATATGTTTGAATGGTGGTTTTGTTGAAAATCCCTGTTTACTGTAATCTCTCATAATTAGCCTCTAACGTATGGGGTCAGATCAGTCTCAATAATTGCAAATGCGCACAGACTCACAAATGCAAATGTCAGCCTCATTTTCAACCAATCACAAGAGCGCAGCTCCCCCCTCCCCTCCCCACGAGGCTGCCAGCTGTTTTCACACCAAACGCAGCGCGAATTATTCGCGCGACGAGATTACATACAAAGTCTATGCACAGACGCGATGAGACTGCAGTGACGCGAATTTGGCGCGGCGCGTTCGGCCGTTCGGCCGTTCGGCGCGTTTGGGCGTTCGGCCGTTCGGCCGTTCGGCGCGATGTTCCTCCTGTCATCACTGACGTCCTGTTGTTCTTGTTGTTGAATCAGGAAGTACATACTGTAGCCGTCTGTGTTCACATACTGTATCCGTCTGTGTTCACCCAGAGCTCTATGCAGGGACGTGTGGTCAGGGTGTGATGATGAAAAGTAAAAAACAAATAATGCTAAAATAAAATAAATATTAATATTTCTCTACTGATCTGTGCTATAAATGTAATTTCTGTATGATTCCAATCATTTCAAGCATTTTTATAATCAAAATCTCTGAATTAGCGCATGTCCTGTTCAAACAGGAGACACGTGAGGTGAGGCAGTGACCAGCTGTTCCTCACCTCAGACTGTGAATCCTCACTAAATGGGTTGAGCGCGTGCCTTTTGCTGTCTCATTCCTGCACACACTGTAATATTTGTAGACACTTTTATTATATGTCCTTTCTTTACATATAATAGGTAATGTATTTCACGTCTGTGTAGAACATATTTAGTGTTCATGATCTGACATTAAGCAGATCGACCCAGACAGGAAGTCAGACACCGATAAGGGATAGAACATCCGGTAAGTTTTCAAAATAAAAGCGTTAGCTCCCATCATTTCCAAAGGCTTCTCAAACAAAGATGTATGTATCCAATACAGAAATGATGGGAGCCATTTGTGGACTGTCCATGACGAACACAAGATTCAATCCAAGAGTATGAATCTAAAATGCAGAAAAGACTTTATGCAAATTGTTCTGTGCCAACGCACTTGTGTGTTATCCAGACTTTATGCAAGTTGTCTTTCTGTCTGTCTGTCATTGGTTAAACTTTTTCAAGAGTATGAATCTAAAATTCAGAAAAGAGAGAAGCGTTATCTCAATCGAACCTCAACGATACTACCGGTAACATCGGCGTGTATATATATATATATATATATATATATATATATATATATATATATATATATATATAGCGACGTCTTCGGGCAGTAGAAGCCACACTGTCAAAATTTCTTGCGAAATTTTCTAGTTCAGTAATGTAATCTATATTTATATGCAAAAAGAGATTGTGTGAGCAAACTTGACTGAGGAAAGTGTCTTCCATATATTTATATTTGGTAATAAACTCTCAAGCATCAGTATGAAGCGCTTGACAAAACAACACAATATATCAGTATAAGCCTTTTAAACTTGTAATATCTGTCACATTTACAGGGAAAACTGTAAACAGGGACTTTGATCAAACATGGTCCAGAGGCGGTACGAGGTTCAGACTGGGTGGGAGTCTCAGTCGCTTCCTGGTGATGATTAAACTGCCCAATCACTCCTCGCGTCCCTCCAGGGTGTGATGTCATCACCGCTGGCCATTACAAATGGATGAGACTGTGACTGTGTTGCTTTAGGCTCTCTTACTCGGTACTTCCATGTAACAGTAACCGCTGTGTGACGACGTTTTGTGTGCACCACTCACATCAGACAGAGACTCATCAGTGTGGCTGCCGTCTTCATCATTATTCTCCCCACCACATCCCTTTGTCAGCACGGCAGTAAATGATGCCGTGCTGACTGCTCGCTCACATGGGCGGCTGCTAAAAAGTGCTGATTTTACACTCCCACTGCTTCTTTCAATTGCATTCCTAGTGTTACGCAGGATTAACGTGTCATTGTGTGGCTTCCCCCCGTTATTACTGCTGTCTTACAAATGTTCGCAATTGCTCTGGCAGTTTTACAGCGTCTCACTGTGTTCTTGTTCCAAAGACAATGATCATTGTTCATAAAAAAAAAGGTTACTGTATTAAACAGACTACTACCTTTTCACTGGCATTTGTAGCAACCTTTTTCAAGACTATAGGGATATAATCAGACCCGTCTGGCTCTTTGTTTGGACAGACAACAGTCCGGTGGCAATAAAGGTCAAAGCAGCTGCACAGGCACAGAAATAGTTACATTTTTGATTGAGGCTCTTTACTTGAGATTCGTTGATATATTTATGTTATTCTTTAGGCTGGAGTTATTGATGCTGTTGTGTTTGCTTCACAAAGACGGGGATTAATTGCAGAGTCGTTGTGTTGAATTACATTCCATTTGAACTGTTTTTGAAATCCTCACACAAGAGCTGATGATTTCAGATGTTCACGTTTGTGTTTCAGGGCTGGTAAAAATCAAAGAGGCCAGCGATATCGAGGAGAAATTGAACGAGGTGGAACGACTACTGAAGAACGCCATCAACATGCCGTGCAAGGTCCGTCTCTAACCGTTGCCCATCAAATGATATCTTCTGTCTGCACTTTATCAGCATGTCCATTGTGCAGCAGAAGGTTTTCATGAAGGTAGATGTTTGGAAACTAGATCGCTAACAATCCCGACTCCACAGTATTCCAGGTCGGAGGTGATGCTGACTTTCTTTGAGCGATCGCCGCTGGACCAGGTGCTGAGGAACGACAAAGTCCACAGAATCCAGCCGTGCTTCCAGAGTCCATACAAAATATCCGGTATGTGTATCTAGTATACAAAAAAAAAAAGAAAAAAGATGGAGCCACCGTTGTTTGTCGTGATGAATTAACCGGCGCTCTGGACCTTTTCAGAAATCATGCGGTCAAATGGATTCTGTCTGGCCAACACAGAGACCATCGTATTTGATCACAGCGTCCCTGAGGAGAAAGAGAGACCCTCCTCCACTGACTCTGTGGAACATACGTGAGTGTTAAGACCACCCCTCAATATTTCTGTCTCTTTAGTCAATCCAGCTGCAAGATGAACAAATAAACTGCTTATTTGACCACAAATACTAGGATTTCCATCTTTGCTCTTGGGTGTTTTGGTGAGTGGGGAAGTCCTTGCATGTGACCCAACCCCAGGACCCCCCCCCCCCCCCCCCCCCCAAACAGGAAGTGTGCACCTCTTCCTTCCCTGGGTGTGGGAAGGAAACAAAAGAGGAACACATTCCTTTCACATAAAACAACACTTTACATAACTCTTAAATAGACTACTTTTTTTTTTTTTTTTTACTTCTCTCTATGGATTGATGTAGACCATTACACAGGGGTTTTAATCAACGCTTTTGATTCCTGTTTTTAGACCAACAGTTCCATCCTGTTCTTGGAGTAATGCGTCTCTCATTTTGTTGCCAGGTATGAGGATGGAACAGAGTTTCTGCCAATGGAAGCAGACCTGTGTGAGGAGGAAACAGAAGCGTATGTCACCAACCTTTCCTACTACCATCTGGTCCCATTTGAAACTGACATCCTGGAATGAACAAGCGATGCCTGTTGACGGACATTCTGATGCTGCCACAGAGGAATATGCACTCTTAAAGGGAACCTGGCTATGCAACGCCGCACATCGCTGCTCCAAGTAAATGCTGCTCGTCCTGGTAAATATCGGAAGACTGCAGCACCACTTTTTTTGCCACTTTAAGCGACGTCACCAGCGTGCCTCATTCAGAGCCTTACAAGAGCGTGTCAAGAAGAAACATGGCGGGATTATCTCTGTCGGTGTGCCGGCTGCAGAGGGCTTTAACGTATCTCACGCAACCTGTGGCAGCAACAATGAAGCCCCTTTCAGTCCCGAAGCAGATGCAAACAGCTGGGGAGGTTTCAGAAGGATTCATCAAAGAGGGGAAAGGGCCACACGTCAACCTGAAGTCGGAGTCACATTTACGGTATCGGACCTTTCACTGTAACTGAAAAACGGAGCAGAATCAACCAGCACTCTGTCTTTTTTCTATCTCCGGTGTGTTATCTTTGGCGTTCATTCTCCGGTGGACCTCCACGAAGACATCGGTTTCGTGGTTTCGACCTGTCGTCCTCTCACTTACACCTGCTCTTTGTCCACGGTGTCGTCACTCTGGTGTTTTATTCCTGCGGGAACACAGGAAGCTGCCACCAAGCTCTGCGTGTGATGTTTGTTTACGGTGCGATTTCGTCCAGAACTTTTTTATTTGTAAAATACCAGCTTACAACTCGTGGGATCGGTTCTTTGGCCTGAGAGAAAGATATAAGAATAAATGTCAGAGGGGCAAATTATGTCAAGTGTTCTTCTTTTAGCATAAAACAAACACTTGATGGTAAAATCAAGCGAGAATAATGGAGCTTTTTATGCTAATAGACATAAACATACAGTATACTGCATATGCGTATGTTTCACTTGGTTCTTACTGGTTACTGTCAAATTAGAGAAAATAAACATTAAGACATCATTTTGCTACAACTTTCCAAAGTGAGAACTTGATGCTGCCTTTTTGGATGTCCGTGATATTGTTTTTATTAGGTTTTGTCTGAATTATAAATCGTAGTATGTGTTTGTAATGTAGCTTGTGTAACGTTGCTTATTTTATGTTTATAAAGAAAAATAATTTGATATATCAGAGAGGGGAAAGATTGTTGCTGTTATAAGAACAACTGGGTCCTCTCACTGTTGTTGTTGCCATGTGAAGAGTGATGAAATAGGGCAAAGAAAGCTTTGTTTTATGGGTCAACTGAGGTCACATCTGACCCGTTCTGTAAGATGACGTGTGTGGGTTCAGTCAGACAGCTGACTGCAGTCTTACTGAATGTGGGAGTCTGCAGCTCGGCACTGCGGCGGGGGAACAAGTCCACTCTTTATCTCGTAAGAAGCACAAACGATCTTGCTGTACTAAAACTTTCAATAGGAGAACAAAAAGTGTGGGAAATAATCAAACACTTGATTAAAAAGTCATGTCTTTTGAAGGTTTTCTGGGTTTCTCTCACTTCTCTCAGTGCCTTTGTTTAAACTGTGGAACTCATCGGAGCATAACATGCGTTTTGAATGCAAAGTGCAAAACAAAATGTACATTTGTGTAGGGTTAACTGAAAGGAAGTCCCTCCGTATTCCTTGTTTTGAACAGTTTAGTCAAAGCAGAAGTCATTGTGGCCTTACAACGTGGGCTCACAGCGTGCGTCCGCTTTCCTGCCCCCCCTCTCCAAATACAAAAGGCATTGGACCCTAACAAACTTGGCACACGAGGCTTTCGACAGGACCGTCCTCCGCATGAGTCTGTTTAGTAACACAGTCATGATCACCATTCACCCCCATGAGAAAGAACAGCTCTTTCTCACGGTGCGAAACTATTTCACGCTTCTTTTTTTTTGTTTTTCTCTTTTTCTCCAAGAATGACGGCTAGAATTGAAGGATATTTTTTGGGACGTAAAAGTTACAGTTGGAAAAAGTCCCAGCATACTTAGTGGTAATGATCAATATGGTTCAATAGAAGGAAACTGGAATTTTGTATTTAAATTTGCATACCAAGGACCAATTTTCTCTTTTTCAGAGAATTAATGTTTATTAAATGCTGGATTAGTTCAAATTTCAAATGTCTACTAAGACCTCTATCTATCTAGAGTAACACATAATACATATTCTGCAGTCTCTGCGATGCTATGACTAAAATTACACTAAATGAGCCCATCATGCCAGCGATTAGAGGACAGTGTGACAGAAAATATGGAAATAATATTACACAAAAGATTTTATTTATTTTGTAAACTTCTGCCACACTCTGTGAAGCTAACTATTTTATGACTTGTAACTTCATTATTTTTTTGTGTGATGTGAGATTTTTTTTGTGTGTGTACATATATCAAAAGGCTTGAATGATGATAATATGAGTTATAACCTTTTGAAAATATAGTTCATGTGATAACATGTTTGATAATTTTAAAGCTATTCAGACAGTATTAGATACAAATTATTATTCTCAAAGCAAAACAAATATGTTTCCAATAAAACAAATGTTCATCTGGTGTTTTGTGTGGAAATTGTGATGGAAATACATTTACTAGCAGCTAGTACATTTGCTCAAGTACTGCATTTGAGTACAATTTCAAGGTTCCTGCACTTTATGTGAGTATTTTCCATTTTATAGCCATACATTACTTCTTCTTCTCTACATTTCAGAGGGAAGTAGTGCGGTCTTATTCCACCACATTTATCTGACATGTAAGATAAAAGTAAAAGTACATCCTTGTCGACAACTAAATTAAATTGCTACTAACATGCATCAGAAATCAAATAAGGAGTTTACCAACAGGACACAAAACAGTTAATCTGCCTATAATAATGTTGAGTAGAATGTCTTTTCATACCTTCATAGCACATTTTGCTGATTATACAACACTATCATTTTGAATGCAGGACTGTAGCACATATATGTAGCATATATTTTATAGTAAAGAATACAAGCACAGGAAGTTTGGCCTGTTGCCCTGGTTAATTATCTTAGAGCGCCACCTTGTGGTGAGTATCGACATTCATGAATAAATGCAGAAAATGTTATGGTGGCATTTTTTTTTTTTACTTCCAAAGTCAAATGAAATGCACTGATAGCATTTTGAAGATATTTTTTGCCTTATTTTTAAAAAAACATTTCTAAATGCAGCCGTGAGCCGTAAAACCAGAAGAAGAAGCCGCGAGCCGTTGGTGCCTCGAGCCTTTGGGAGTCGGAGTAACCCACGCGCATGCGCAGACTGGCAGGCTTTAGCAGCTGTATTTCCTGCTTGCTGTTTCCACTCGAAGCAATGGCAGAAGTGAAAGCTTCCCTGATTTGTGGCGGTACGTTCCCTCTTTCTTTTTTTAAATTCATGTACGTTTAGTGCTACACTAAACATGTTATCACTGCAGCTGTTAAAACGACCCGTAGAGCTCCTTGTTGTCGAAACTGTGAAGGAAAATATTGATGCTCAGTTAGCTCTGGGACGAGCATTAGCCGGTGATGCTCTCCAGTCATGAGGTTTCAGTGGAAATATACAGACTGTAAAAAGCTCGTGTTCGCGTTAACATAACATGTACTTTTTCTGTTTTAAATGTTACAGTTGTAGCGGCTTTCCTGGCGTCAGCGGTGCTTGCATTTGTTGAAGATTTAGATGACACGTAAGTGATGCACCCCTGCTTCAATATGTCACCTTCCTGCTGCTGTGGCTTTATAACGTGCTCGTGTTAATGCAACTTTCGAGGATACCGAAAAATCTGAGTTTAGTTCAGCGCTTACTTCCTCTCTGTCACGTTCGGCGTGTGCATTTTCGTTTGTGTTTGTGAAATCCTCTTATTTGTCTCTCTTTTTTCTGCAGCTTTTTTTTTTTTTTTTTTTACAAATAATAACTCTCATATCGACATAACTTTAATAGTAACTATTCTGCTGTCTGCCGTGGCATTCTTTTTTAAAATATTTAACATATAACATGCATCGTGTGATGTCAGTTCTTCAGTATTTAGCATATGAATAACTTTATCTAACTTTCATTCATTCTTCTTTTTTTTGACAGATTTAAAGACACCAGAATGAACGATATCTGGCTGGTTGATGTGAGTCTGACACACACACACACACACACACACACACACACACACACACCTACCTACCTCACAAATACCAGTCTGGGTCCATTCAGCTGTGCTTTAATTCATATCCAGCACGCCACTGTCAGGATCATCCCTTGCGGAAGTGGCAGCGGTCGGGCGGGGGGGTGGGGGGGGTGGGGTGGGTGGACTCTAGGAGGGTTGGGGGGGGGCCGGAGGGAGGGAGTGTGCAGAGTGTCCTCTGTGTTTGTGATTAGAGAATGAGAAGTCATGCATGCGGGGCAAAGCCAGGGGGCTCGGGGTGGGTTTATATCAGAGTTTGTGTCTGGGTCCATATAAGCAAAACAAGCTTGAGCACCCAAAGCTGCTTTCACGCCACGTCTGAGCCGCTGGAGTGAGTCCTTGTCCTGGAAAGTTACAATACAGAGTCCACTGGTTATGAAGATGTTAGTAATTAGTTAATCATTTAGAAAAGGATTTTTTTTTTTGGGGGGGGAGTATTTGACCTGAATTACTGCCAGTTACATACTGTATGTGTATTCGTAAAGCTCCACTAATCAGTGTTTTTTTTTTTTTTTATAATAGCAAAGAATCAAATGTACACGGTCTCATTTCCAGTGATCAACTCACACTGAATTATTCGCCAACTGTGCATCTCTTTTGTTTTGCTTTTGGCTTTATGGCACATTAACGATATGGTTTAGTCTCTCAGCTGTTTGCCAGTCTTGTTACCAGCAGAAGTCGTCGGCTGTTGGCAGCAAACATGCTAAACAATAACTCTACTGTACACGACCTGCTCAGCACCAAATGGCAGACAGACACAGTTAACGACTAGCTGGTGAATTTAGTGGAGCGTTTAGCTTTCATGACAAGTTCATCACATCAACTTAAAAGAGGATATGTCAACTTGTTTTTACTCAGAATTCAACAGCTAACTAAATCTGTAAATAGCTGGGCCTTCTTCGATGTCTTTCCAACATGGCGCCGTTTGGGAGCGAGTTCCTTCCCGGTCCCCCTAACCTGCACCTCTGGTACGGTTCAGAGCAGACCTGCCAGCTCTGCAACTCCCAGAACCAGAGCTTGCAGCACAGCCTCTCTGGCTGCAAGGGCAGCATTTTAGGAAGGGTCGGTACGGATGGCGTCACGCCGAGGCCCTGCGTAAGCGTAGCCGAAATCCTGGAGGCATGCAGGCTGGAAACGGCACAGCGGCTGATCCAGTTTGTCAGGCAAAAGGGGGTGAGGCTCAGAGCAGCAGCATGAGGGTGTGGTTCTGTCACCCAGAGGAACATCAGAGCTGACCTCGATCTCCCTCATCAGGGAGATGAGAGGGAATGGAGGGTGGAGGGGGATCACCTGTCCAGTGGACGTTGGTTGCCGAGGGCTACACTGGAACATCCACCCAGACGTTCTCAAGCACTTAGGATCACAGGCTCTAAGCAGAGGAAGGTTTCCAAAGACCTGGAGGGGGGGGGACAGAACGAGGGACCTCTGGCTCTCAAGAAAGGACACCACCAGAAGACGTTCCCGTATTAAAGGGACGAAACATCACTGAAGAATGGCTCCCGACTGACGACCATGCATGTCGGAGTAGTGTGTGGCAGAAAGGCCCAGCGGATGGATCAACCTGCGCTCACATCCGCTGCCTTCAAGTGGCCAAACAGCAGCCCTTTATCTGGGTTCTAATTAGCAGCATTATATTATTATTATTTAAGGATCCAGTGTTGTCCTTTTTTGTACGTAAAGAATCCATTCCAGGAAGGTCATTAACAATATCACATAGTCTTCCAAAGTACAATAGTGCAAACACTCAAAATTCAGGACCGTAATCTACAAAACTGTGTGATTCTAAAAGATTTGGTTGTTAACTTTACAGATGCTGTTATATTTTGCATGACTAAACATGTTTTTACAATATGTTGCACGTGATCTAAAGCTTCCTTCTCCTGTTTTTCTTCTTCTTCTTCTTCTTCTTCAGTTCTACGCGCCGTGGTGCGGCTACTGTAAGAAACTGGAGCCGGTGTGGCACGACGTGGGAGTGGAGCTGAAGAGCTCCGGGTCGCCGGTCCGCGTGGGAAAGATGGATGCCACCGCGTACTCCGGTGAGTAAACGACGGAGCGCTTCGGGGGCTTCCCTTGCTGCCCGTTGGTCCCCAGGTGGTTGTTTTATGTGCCGGAGACCGAGATGGATCAAACTAATTGACTGTTGTTCAACAACACGGTGAGAAGCCCTGTATCTGAAGGGCTTTCAGGTCTCATTAAAAGCTCCATAAACAATATTAAAGATGGGGTTTGTTTTATTATTGTGACATTATTATGATATCTCAATACTATTGTTCATATTTTATTTTTTTGCCACAATAATCATGCAGTGAAAGATTAATATTGTGAGTAAAATTACAGTAATCCTCCATTAAATGATGCAGACTGTGTTTTAGGAGTAATCCACGGACACATTTTAATCCACAGGGCTTTTAAAGGAATAGTTCAACAGTTTAGGGGAAAATGTTTATTAGATTGTAGCGGAGAGTTAGATGAGCTTTAGGTTGATCATCATCATCCGTCTGTTAAATAAAAGGCTACAGATGACAGGTTAGCTTAGCTTAGCCTGGCTTCATATTTTCTCATTTAATTATCTGCAAGAAAGAAATGTCCTTCAAAGGATTCTTCAAACCTTTTGAAGAGAATGACGGCTCTCTAATATCTGTCTTTTGAGATGCTATGTTTGTTCTGTATGTTGCAGGAATGTCGTCAGAGTTTGGTGTTCGTGGTTACCCCACAATAAAACTGTAAGTAGAAAAAAAAAAAAAAAGAAGAAGCTTTATTCACCACACTGCCCTGTCTTCAAAACTTTGTGTAGTACTTTTCTTTTTTTGCAAATAGCTGTAATTTTCTGAGCCACTTGAAAAGGCCTAAAGAAATCCATATGAGATTAAAAGGCTTATTGAATTTTGTGCGGACCTACAGGGTCCTGACACAGACTGATAATAAGCTCAATAGAATATATCTGCAGATAACACACGTCTTAAGTATTTATTAAGCTTCTGTCAGAGAGCCATTGATTCAACTTTACCGACATCTTTGAGGCTGTAATTTGGTGTTCTACTTTATTGTATGAAGCGTCTTTACTTTAGTTTGTATTATTATTATTATTATCAGGATCCTTTCAGCCCACTGTTGTCTTCTTTCCCCTTGAGGTTTGGCCTGTTGAGATGCCGTTAGACGACTTAGTCAGGAGGGAACAAGGTGTTGTTGCTGCTTCCTTAAGGCACAACTAAGTGACGAACTCCGTTCACACCTTTATCTAAAATGGCATTAGCTTCGGCTCTTGAGTTAATTATACGTTTCTTAGGCGATAAACTGTTTAAAGTCATCTCCAGCCATTTCAATTTGACTCTTTGTATTTTATTTTCTCAGGCATATCGCCAATTTGTCTTTAGATTTATTGATAACTCAGTGTTTGCTGCTACAGCCACTTGTGATCTACATCAACTGATTCCTCATTTTCATTTCTCGTGAAGTGCAAGTGACACTTTTAAATGTTTTATATAAAATGGATGAATTTAGGTAGACGCCAGCTGCTCAACAGCACAGCTCATGTTGACTTGAGACAAATGATTCCTCCGTGCATTCGATACGGAATCATTTAACTGCTCGCTGCCATAATGGGCTCCCCATTTAGTTTCATCAAGCTCATTTGGGAGAAACTGCCACAGGAACACGGCAGGGTTCACAACATCAAACCAGGCGAGTGATGAAACATCCATCGGAGAACACGAGAAGTGTCCCTCGGTAACGGGAGGAGACTAGATTTAGAGTTCAGCTCCCCCCCCGAGTTCATTAAGCCCTGTGGGCTGATGCAACCGTAGCAATCCTTAATGCCTTCTGCTGGCTGGAGGAGCTCCAGCAGCTTTCTTTGGCTGGAACTCAATTAGGGCCAGTCATTTGTTTTTGTGTTTCATTGGAGGTGAGAGGATTTAGATTAGGTTGACCTTTTTTTGATGAATAAGCTTTTCCTGATAGATTTGTTTCATCAGATCACCTTGAAATAGACAGCGGGTCGGTACCGGGCTCAGATGCTGCCAAAGACAGCTGCTGTCTTTGAAGGGCTAAAGTAGGGCCGCTGCTAATGGACTATTTTCATTATCGATTAATCTGTCCGATTTTCTTTCTCTTTATTAATCAATGTAATGTTAACTGCAGAGTAGTCAGTTTATTTATTGCGCGCCGTTACAAAAACAACCCTGCAGTTGACCAAAGTGCTTTAA
This sequence comes from Cebidichthys violaceus, assembly GCF_023349555.1. Lineage (NCBI taxonomy): Eukaryota > Metazoa > Chordata > Actinopteri > Perciformes > Stichaeidae > Cebidichthys > Cebidichthys violaceus. The sequence goes on from NW_027176318.1 coordinate 12,691,542, forward strand.
AAAGTGCAGAAATTGACAAATGATACGACAAAACACAGATGATGTACCTAAAACACACAGGAAGGGAGAGAAAGTAAACCGGCTTTCAGTCTGGATTTGAAACTTTTGATGGTGGGGGGGGGGGAATGTTGAAAATACTTCTAACAGGTTTTGAGAGGCCCAGGTCTCTAATACCTAAAAGATGTTCTGTTTACAAATCCGTGGATTCCAGCTTCTTCAATGCCACAAAGAATTCAGCCTGTCCTGAGTGCAGTCTAATACCTGGGCGCAGTCTAATACCTGGGCGCAGTCTAATACCTGGGCGCAGTCTAATACCTGGGCGCAGTGTAATACCTGGGCGCAGTGTAATACCTGGGCGCAGTCTAATACCTGGGCACAGTGTAATACCTGGGTGCAGTCTAATACCTACCCAGTATAAAAAAAGTTGTACCGAAGAAAGCGACCAATAAGTGTATAGAATGTAGAAAATCAGCAAATGTTGACATTCGAGAAGCTGGAAGCAGCTAATATTTATCATCTTTGCTTTATCAGACGAACAAAAGCGATTTAATCGAACGTCGAAATAGTTGCCGATTAATTTTCTGTCCACTGACTGAGCTTTGCCTCTACTGTAATATCTCTTTTTATATTATTTCATATTCTCTTTTTCTCACTGAATGAGGGTTTTTCAGAGGAACTCAATATCCTGAATGCAAAGTTCAATGTCACAAAATAGTTTTTCCATTTTTGTATTTTATTTTCACATGAATGTCTTCACCCGGCAGCAGATGAATAACACAAAAATACCGACTGGTACGTTTCCCTTATGAGCCTCTCACTCTCTGTTCGGCGTCTGTCTCGCCTCCTCAGGTTAAAGGGGGATCTCGCCTATAACTACAAAGGACCGAGGACAAAAGATGACATCGTAGAGTTTGCCAACAGGGTGTCAGGGTAAGCCTCCGACGCACCGCTTCCGAAACAAAAGACACCAAACTGATAATGAAGTAGAACTTCACAGCTGCGCTAATAAGAACCATGCAAGCTTATCAATGCAGCCCATATTTGTTTCATAGCTCAATGGGTTTCCCCCTCCGATGCTCCAGTTTAAGCCACTGTATCAACTGTGCCTGACAGATTTCCTCCTCCTTGAGGGAAATCAAGCTTGATCCGTGACAGAGGGGGGTAGATCAAAAGCTTGGCTCTCACTTCTTGGGCTGCGAGTCGCTCAGTCTCCACTGGGTGGCGCCACCAGCACGCGAATCGAGACCAGAACTGTTGGCCCTTTTTTTTTTTTTTTTTAACCTCAGTTATTGCATTAGTTTGCCATTTTTGTGCTGAATGGATCTCACTCATTAAGATGAACTAATCTGCGCGGGTTTTAATTTCCCCCTCCAGACCGGCCGTCAGGGCGCTTCCCAGCAAGCAGATGTTCGAGCACATGATGAAGCGACACAATGTGCTTTTTGTGTATGTCGGCGGGGAGTCTCCCCTCAAAGTAAGCACCGGTTGTGACACAAACACATGAATCCAGTTTTTTTTATTATTTTTTTATTATTCAAGCTTCTTCAGAGCCGCGATGCTAAAACTGCGTATTGGCTGCAGGACAGGCACACTGCTGCTGCTGCTGTAACACATTTGAACGGAGAAGAGGTTCTGTGTATTACTTTGTAGTGACCTTAATTGCGACTGTTTAACACAGACTTGTTTGCCGTTGCAGGAGAAGTACAACGACGTAGCCTCTGAGCTCATCGTCTACACTTATTTCTTCTCAGCTTCAGAGGAAGTCTTTCCGGAGGTAACGCTTTGAATTTGCCTCCCTTTTGAATGTCAGAGAAACACTTATCATCTGTGGAGAGCCCCATATTTTTGTCATCATATGTTATTGATACTCTTGAGTATTGTGCAAGCAGTAAATATCTATCCTCTGCTATTTCTCCAAATTGTAAATAATTAATTCTTTCATAGCCTCTCTCCACTGCTTGTACAGATACCGGGCCTGCATGCTGTGTTTGCATTATGCAAAACCGTACAAGTTTCACAGTTTGCCGCAAAGCTCTGCTGCCAACAGTCTTGTCCCACATTCTGCAGGTGCTCCAACAACCATAGAGTAAGAAGGATTTATGGAACTTGGTTTTGACTTCTATATATTTTTGTGTTCTCAACAGTCGGTAACTTTGCCAGAGCTTCCTGCGGTTGTAGTCTTTAAGGATGGGGCCTACTTTACCTACGATGGTGAGTATTGTGTTACCGCGTCTTCATCCGCTGTTGTCTTCGTTTAATCAGTCACAAAAAGGCACAAGAAGTAGTTTAAAGGGCCCGTAGGGTGCTCTCTGTGCACAGCTCCTCGTCTCCTCTTTCCTTCCCTGCCATCCTTGTTTTCTCTCGCTGTGTTCCTCTAGTTTTTCCGGTCTCTGCTGCTGTCCTTTCATCTTCCTCACCACATTGAGTTATGGTGTCCCTGGCCCATCGTAAAGCACCCGGGGCTCTGCCCACTATTGTGTGCGCGGTGAGGCCAGCGATGTTGTGGTGGTTTTTCTTTTGGGCGGACGTACATAGCGGGTCAGGGTGGATGGGCGTAGGAGACCACAGTTAAGGCCGGAGAAATCAGTGCAGAGCTGGCACCGCGTAGACGCTCATTCAAAGCCAAGAACTGACTCACTGGATCAGAGAGAAGAGGTTTAGAGGAGCTGCTTTTTCTGTTCTGTTGCCCAATTCGAAGCTTCTCACCGCAACAACGTGAGTTCGCCGCATTCCCCCACGATGTCTTGTAATCTGCTGCTGCCGTGGGCCCGAGCCGGGAGGCGGAACCGGAAGGGAAGGGCGTCGAGGCACAACGTCAACACGAACGGGCCCCAGTAGTGGCTGTTGGGCAGGTTGGGGGCGCGGTGCAGCGCCCGGAGGACGAAATCCACCTCCGCCGCCGTCCGGGAGCTCGCATCCGTCTGCTCCACCTGACCGTTACGGAACGGGGGCTTCCTGCGCCAGAACTGCAGCAGGAGAGGCTCGCCGCAGCAGACGTTGATGACGAAAACCCCGCACTCGTCAGAGTCCTGCAGGACCTTGATGCGGAGGATGTGGCCAATGTCTAGCATTGACATGGCGACGGCGCGTTAAGCTTGTCAAGGACTGAGAAGGGGAGCGTCATGTGTCCTTCCTCACACGGTGGATTCCTCCTTTCAAGCCTCTAGGAGTTGTTAAAGGAAGAAAGAAATGGATGAAATGTAATCAGAGTACAGCTCATTAAGCACTTACCTCTAATGACGGATTCAAAGGAATCGCCCCTCTCTGCATTACAGAAATAGTTTTCATAGTTCCATGTTTACCGTCTGTAGTCCTCAGCATCTGGTTTTCTTTCCAGCTGTGCTGCGTTTCTCAGAGGACCGGTCCCACTGACTGGATGCTGGATGAGGCACCTTATGCAGGAAGTTCTCTCGGGCACTTTTTATTTATCGAATGGTATTTGGCTAAACTTTTGCATAGTCACCCAGCGACACTGTTTTATGGCAGACTACGATATCAATTAAAGTGTTCGGATGAATAACGCACACATTACCTATTAGCTGTGTTGTGAATCCACCAGCTACGGAGGCTTTAAAGCAACTTTCATCATCTCCTCCTTGTTTTTGTACTTATTTTGTGATTCAGAATCAATCTGCTTATGAGAAATTCGGAGCACGTTTGCTGTCCTTATTGTGCATGTCTCGACTTGTTGTGATTCTAAACAATAGATGTCATAGAGCGAAGCCACGCTGTCCAAACACGGCCTCTCGCTTTGTGCGAAATGATATTTGACATTTAGTTGAGCTTTGATTGGTTTAGTGCGCATCACAAACGGCTGCATCCTTTTTTGAAGAGCGTTGTTAAAATATAGTACAGCACGGAGGCTCCAGCTCATACATATTTCATATCGCAAATCCTTAGTTTCATGCTGCTGTAAAGGTCTGCGCTGTTGTTTTGCTTCAAGGGCCATATGGTTTTGATCATTGTGTGTGTGTGTGTGTGTGTGTGTGTGTGTGTGTGTGTGTGTGTGTGTGTGTGTGTGTGCGTGCGCGTGTGTGTGCAGGGACATCTACTGGGCTACATGCTGGCGCTGTAAGAAGACAACCGAAAGATATAATTAGGATGTATATTAGTCAGCACAGCATGCTGTTTGCACTCGCCAGCGATGTTTTTTTTTTTTTTTTAAAGATGCTTTTGAGTGTTAAAGGGAAAACTCACCGATTTTCAACCACATCGCGATCCGTCTGAGTTAGCGATGTAGGAAAACGTCTGTGGTTTTTACCCGTGTTCCCTGTTGTCTTTGGGGAGCAGCTGCAAAATCTGTAGTTCTTCCTCCTCCCAGTGACGTAGTTTGTCGTCGTTGGAGGAAAGGAAGAACTACAGAGTTCTACTTCAGCTTTGGTAGCTGTGGGCCGCAAAGCCGCTCACAAACATCCTCCTTCTCTTCGCTTGTGTCACGTCAGCGGAAATGGAATCCCAAAATATGGGTGCAGAGTGAATTCAGATGGTTCTATTTTTCTGTCTAGGTGAAAGAGTATTTTCTTCATTGACATTTTGTGAGTTCATTTCGTTTATTTATTTAGAACTTGAGGCTCTCATACAATGCATCCTGGCACATGTGGGCACAGCCGGCACGGCTCCACAACGGGAGAAATCAGCTTTCTTCAGTGGACTATATTTACCATCGCCACTGACTGGACATCCACATAAAACGTGGCATATTTCCCCTTTTAATACACACAATAATTAATGCTCAGCATCAGGCTCTCTGCTAATCCGTTTCAGTGGTTTGGCCTCTCCTTGTTTGGAAATGTACGTGACACGGCCAGCTGTGAGCTAGCACTATTTTGCATGTGTTTATCGGTAGCACTTAAATGACGGGCGGCTTAGCGGTCCATGACTGTGATTACCTAATAAGGTAATAACACACTGATGTTCTGTGACGTTTGGTCACGGCACACATGGAGAGAATCAACTTCATTGGTTATTTGAGCTGGCAGAGACGGCGAGGTCAGTGTGGAGGAAGCGTTCGCCGTGTTTTCCACACATGTAACCTCTTTACTGTATCACAAGCCAGCTGTGTCCTTTTGTTAGTTCTAGTTTTGGTCGGTGCCAGGCGGCAACCTTCGGTTCTGAAGAGTGAAGCCAGACGTGCTGACGTGTTTTTAAACTGGCATTCTTTCTAATGGCCATTCTATATGGTCTCAGTTGCTAGTTTTAAGTCTTCTTCAATACAGCATTATGCTTATTTAGCTAAATATGGTCCCATTTAGAGTCAAATGGATGATAAAGCAGGGTGTGACGGGTGCCGAATTCAAGGCTTCAATAGACAACCTACAAAGCAGTGGGTGACTACGTTTACTTGTTTTATATATGTTTTTTATATATATATATATGATCTAGACTGAAATACCTCTGCAACTATAGAATGGATGATTTCTACATTCATGGTCCCCAAAGGTTGAATCTTTACGGACGTCAGTGATCCCCTGACTTTGCCTATTGTTCCGTCATCCAGTTCTGAGTCAATTTGTCCAAAACTTTTGGTTTCTTTGACTTTTTTCCATCAGCCTCATCTGTACTTTGTGTTAATAAGTTGAATGCTAGCATGCTAACGTGCTAAAATGAGCTGGAGGACGTGAATATGAAACGGCCTGCTTTCTTACACATCAGCACTGGAGCTTTATTCCATAACACATTTCTTCCACACACGCTTCCCATCCCTCATTGTTGCTTTTTTTTTGTTGTTGCATTTTTCAACTAGCTTCAGCATTTTCATCGTTTGTCTTCTAGGTTTCCCTTTTGGTACTAGTATCAAAGCGACTGTGTGCTGTCATTTCACTGCGCTTTCTTTCATCAATCTTTTCATCCTCTGCCTCCCTCTGTGTCTCACTCTGTGTGAGTTATCTTTGATATCCCCCCCCACACACACACACACGTTTCTCCCTCTGGTTTTGTTTCTGCACTATTTGCATTGTCTTGGAGGTCCTCCGTGCCATTAACCTCCATCTTTGAAACGTGTCAGAGCTGCCTCCTCCCCGCGCTCGAAGCTCTGACACCGGATCATCCTCACTCCACCCTCTTGTCTGTTGTTGTCCCCCCCCCCCCTCATCGTTCTCTCTCTCTCTCTCTCTCTCTCTCGTCTCCAGCTGTGTGAACTCGGGGCTGACAGGCTCCTGTAGGGCTGTATGGTGATTGCGAGGTGGGCGCCCGCGAAGAGAGCAGCTCTAATTTGTTTCAAGGTGAAGCAGGTTCAGTCGACGCGGAGGTTCATCGGGCTGTACGGTCCCAGCATGGGGCCTTCAGCTATCTCTCTCTCTCTCTCTCTCTCTCGCTCTCTCTCTCTTGCATCTGGGAGAAGCGAGTCGGGCAGCTGCATGCTGTCTATAAAGCCAGAACATCTGTGGAGAGAACTCTCTGGAATGTCTACCAGATTGACTGACTCAGCAGCCTTTAACAACAACTCTGCCTTTGCACAGCAGCAGTGAGGAATAGATTGCATTGCATTAAGGTTATTCTGAATCTAGTACAAGCTACGACCTCGGTGGGGGGTGTTCAGGTTTTAGGTTGACATGTTCGGTACTACCAGCTCATTTGGGGAGCAGCTTAAGAACCACGTAAAAAGTCATCAGCGTTGCTGTAATTACTGTACGGGTAGCAGAAGGGTCGTGATAACTTACGAACGTGTCGTAATGAGGTCCCGGCTACATTTGACATCAATTATGAGCATCCTGTAGCCTCTCCCAGCCGGAGGAAACAGCCTCTCTACACCCCGTTCAAACCCTCGAGGGACAGACTCCGGGTCCCGTTTGCATGTTTGCCTTCCAGATGTTTGGGTAGAAACAACATGTGGTTCACATTCAGCAAGCAGTCCTTTTATTTTATTTTACTTCACTTTATTTATTTATTTATTTTTCGTTTGTTGCACTTCATTTCTTTCTTCTTTTTTTTCCTTCCCTCTAATGCATCTGTTGAATTATTTTTTTTTTTTTTATTATAAAAATCTGCTCAAACTGTCCTGAAAATAAATGTATGTACGCGCGGCGATTCATTTACAAACCAAATGTTTTTTTTGTGTTTTTTTTTTTTAAAGACAGAAAGGCAAAATAGCTGTGAAAATGAGGTTAGTTGAGCCAGCATCCCAGGAAGAAAACAGCATCTATTTTGAATGAATATTGCAGTTTTTTTTTTGAATATCTGACTATTTGATGAATAAGAAATGGAATCCAGACTGAACGTAATGTCCTTTCATTCGTGTCTTAACAACCAAACTGATGCATTTGATTGTTGACTACAGGATTGATTCTCAGCTTGATTGATCCGCTAGCTCCGACTCACAGTCCATCGGCTGTCAGACCCACAACAGCCTCCCTGACTACTTAACCCAGAGGCAGCCGGCTGTCATAACAGTTTCTGATCATTGTCTAGCTAACCTCTGCCTTTGAAAGCTCAGCTCGTGTCCCGCTGTCTATTCCCTCGAGAGCGCACAAGTGGTAAACACTGTGATCTTCTTACAATCCATGCATCAATACGCTTCTGTGCTTTGCTTTTAATATAGACTGGTTGTCTGCGGAATGTCGATTTTTGTCCTTCTGCCTCTGAAAGGAGATTCTGTCTCTTTGTGTTGCAGAGTACGCAGATGCTAGTTTGTCATCATGGGTGAACAAGGAGCGCTTCCAAGGATACCTCCAGATTGATGGCTTTACACTCTATGAGCTCGGAGAAACAGGTGGCGTATGCATAATACATACACATATATATATATATATATATATATATATATATATATATATATATATATATATATATATATATATATATATATATAGTTTCTGATTCATTTCCTACGTTTATTTTTACCTTTTGTGCCATTTTTTGCTCTTAATGATTACGGATCTGTAGTCAACATTTTTTAAATTGCAGTACGATTAGCATCATGTTTATAATTTGAAGTGCATCAGCACACGGCTTTACTCAGCCTGCCTCTTTTAATGCTATTTCACACCAAATCCCATAATATTGAGCTTCCCACCGCCCAAATATCCAATCAACCACATGATGACTTTATAATTAAAAAGCAAACATGTTAGAGTCGCTCTTGTCAGAAGTCCCTTGTATGCATATTAGTGTTAATTGTGTGTGGGGGGCTGTGATGAGAAAGTCTGACTCCTCCATCTAGATTTAGCCCATGTTGCTCTACTACACCCACTTTCTCCCTCAGAGGACATTTAAGCTCCAGAGTGGAATTCAAACTCTCTCTTAAACGGCAGCAAATTGATGCTCTGTGCAGAGAAAGCTGTGCTTCTAATTCAGATACAGTATTGTACCTCTTTATGTGCAGTTGGACTGCTTTTTAAAGGTGCAATGTGGAAGATTTGACCTGAATTTTAAGCTTATCAACAGAATTTGAAGAGGATACAGTGTTGATGTCAAAGACGTCTTTGTATTGAGAAATGTCTTGTATTACAACGTGTACCTCAGAAGGCGATAGTGAGTGGCCGTAGCGTCCGTTCTGCCCTCTGTCTGACATATTTAGACAAAGAAATCAGGCTACTCCAAGGGCTTGTCAATCACATTGAAGTTACCGGGTCCTTGTAGGTGTGTTTTGTGGGATTAAATCCAAAGAAACGAGTAAAGATTTGTGTTTTTGCTTCGTCTTCCCCGTCGTCGGTAGGATGCTTTTCCGGGAGGAGGTGGAGCCGCCGTACGCTCTCCTCCCGGGCGAAGAAGGTGTGGCTTATATCCCTGTTTCTGCCCCTCGGGATTTAATCCAATAAACAAACTGTCCAAGCGAATCACTGACTGCACAGCAACGTGAACTATAAGTCGACACCACACTGACTAGAGAGCAGTGTTGTTTTGAGCGGCTGGACCCAGTAATGGAGGTGAAATGATGCCTCTTATTTGTTTGGAGCGTGTGGCCAGATCTTACACATTTATACCAACTTTGTAGTTTTTAGTACACAAAAAAAAAAAAGTCTCTTAAGTAACTGGATGAACCCTACGGCACAGATTTTAAGACGGCACAGTTTGCCGCTACAATAACGAACATAAATAGAGTTTAGATCGAAGTATATTTGCGAAAAACGGTATGGAATTTACCAGCCTCGTCTCTAAAGGCTTTTCAATCAAGTGTCGAGTTTCATGCCCTCGGGCTTATTGTGTGGCGGCGGGGCCACGTTTTAACACTCTAAAAACCTCATCCCACGCAAGTCTGTGTGTCGACGTTTAAATACCAGTGTGACCAAAATCAATGAATAGTCTCAAGCTGTAATTTAGTTCTATTTATGGGGCGAAACTTAAGGGACAGGCGGAGGCGAAGGATAAGTGACGTATTGAAAAGAAAATCTATTTGACGGATTCACAGGGGCCGTTGTTCAGGGGCAGAGAGCGAGTCGTCTGTCTGATAACTCGCTGCTGTACAATCGCGCAGTGCAATAATGTCACAATCACACCAACAACTAATGCAAATTGCAGCTTTTGGTGTGAATTTTCCCCAAATTTTGCCCGTGAACATGAAACTTTCTGCCTGTCTTTAGACACACAAATAGTCCATTCAACAAAGTCAGCTGGATAAATGACGTAGTCGTTGTATAACGATGTGGTCCAGTCTATAAATATGCTTCAGCAGATTTGAAGAAATATGATGCGCGCAAGTTGATGGATGGATATCTTGGAAAATTCGATTACATCACTTCACAGGGAAGTTTGTGAGTGCTGATAGCTCTTTCTTTCAGCTGTTCCCAGAACAATTTGAAACTTAAGCCTGTGACCCTTTTATTATTAACTTCATGAAAAGGTTTCCTCATAGACGTCATGTCTCATGTGACAACCTGTGAGTATTTATTCATGGTTTATTAGCATTTTAACTACACAGAAAGGACAGGTTTCTTTTAACTAAGCTTGACCTTCTGTTAAAACCATTTTGGCGTAGAGGTCCTGTAGTTTCGCAACATTGCCCTAAATCTATTTCTTTCATCAATATACAAATGGATGATTCAGCTACTTCAACAACACACCCTGTGCACCTAGTTAGGCGCTTCAAATAGGTAATCCTGCACTTCATTTGGCAGGTTGTGTTCACATGAAGAAGCATTGTAGCAAAAAAAAAAAAAAAACAGCAAAGTAAACCGTACATAAACTATTGTTCACTGCATTCCTGTTTTTCCACCGGCAGCCACAGAACTATGCAATCAAACACATTTGGGGAATGTTATGTTGGAGATTAATAATGCACATGGATGGAGTGCAAGTATTCTCATATACAGTAGCACTGGCCCTTTAACCCATTTATACATACAAAAAAAAAAATAGTTTCTTGCTTAACTTCCATTTCCACTCTCTGCATGTGAAATATTCCATTTTTCATGACTGTCCACTGCCTTCACACAAAAAAGCACCGTCAGTGACCACCAGGGGGCAGGCTGGTACTCTCATCCAAGCAACAAGGCCTCAAACTAACACACCTCTGAACGACAGACCCTTTTTGAGTTGTGTAACAAAAATGTATTTTTCCCCAAGTAGACCCATTTGTCGTGTTGTGGGTTTGAGTTTTGAATGGCACCGAAATATCTCTTCTAGCAGAAAAGTGACCACTTGTTTCCTGTTCAACCAAGTAGAGAGCCTAAGCTGGCTTAATGTTTGAGCGATGAAAGAATAAATCGCTCTCGGTGCCTCTCTCTTTCTTTTCTGCGGCTGAGAGGTGATTCGTCTCCTCCACCACCTCTTATCTGCCTGCCATTGTCTTCTCACCCTTTTCTTTTTTTTTTTCTGTGTGTGTGTGTGTGATTGTGATTTGTAATCCCTGTCTGCCACCTCAGGCAAATTGGTAGCGATTGCCGTCATCGATGAGAAGGACCCCACAGAGGAGAGTGGCAGGTACAAAGAACTCTGAAATTAAAAAGCACGGCTCTGTATAAACGACTCCCACACAGTCCCACGGTTTCCACCATGCTTGTGTTCAAGTGCACGGCTTTCAAATAAAGATAAGGCTTGCTGTTATTGTTTGGATCTCTCCACAAATTACAGGCATCGGTCTGAAAAAGAAAAAGGTTTGACTTCGACTCATGTGGTATTTCACTCTCTTCTCATTTGCTTTTAGATTAAAGACCTTGATTCAGAGGGTGGCGAAGGAATACAGAGAACATTTTAACAGGTAAGGCACGAATGCGCGATGAGGTCAAAGATGAATATCCAATTTATACATTTATTCGAGGATGGCGCACTCGCTGGGGAGCGCCGCCTGTCTATTCACCAGCAAGCTCATGCCTTTGTCGGGGCACGCATGTTTTCATTGAGGTTCAGTAGAAAGGTAATTATGCAAAATGTCAGCTTCCAAATATAGGTGTTCTATTCAGCTGTCAGTCACAAACTCAGCTCGGCTGGTATAAATGCATAATTCTTCTGTTTTCTCTCCGGCTCCAGTTGTGCAATAACAACCGGAGATGGGATCTTTGCGTTACGTGGCGCCTTGTTGGACCTGTTCTCCTCCTGGAGGGGAACTAATTAAACAAGGCATCCAGTACAAAGGGGAAACGCACCTCAAATTTATAATTTCACAACCGCGCTGAAGTTATTGACTGTAAGGGTCGGAAAGAAAGACGGGGCAAGAACTCGGGATGTTTACCCTAGGGCTCCTGAAACATCTGTGTGTGCGCACGCTTCAGTGACTACGGTAGGTAGGTCACCCTTCAGCTGAAGGACCCGGGTTAAAGCACACACGCTCAACTGAAGTGGCTCCAATTCAAATCGCCTCTAATGTTGCGGTTCTGTAGCTGACCCTTATCTCTGATCACTCCCAGAGGAGCGCCAGGCGACGAGAGGATTTCCTCAAAAGGATTATAGAAAAAAAAAAGAAAAAAAATCACATTTTCATCATTATGTTGTGCTTAAGTTCCTCCCTGCGCTCCGTCATTGACCACGTTGCTTCATCCGACAGATCTCTGCTTTTGATTGAAGAGGTGCATCTCAAACCGCCATGATCAAAGTGTTTCTCCCTCTCCAGGCATTCCCATTAGGACTGATTGAATTACACAGATCCCTATCATCAAGTGGACTACTATCTGCCACTTTTTTTTTTTGAAGACTTGAGTTTGAGAAACCCCGCTGAGATCAGAGCTGCCTGCAGTGTTCTGACATACCTAAACGGTACTTGTAATTACAAAGTCAGGAGCTGGAGTGACGCCCCCGGTGGTGGGCGGCGGCAGCGCGCAGAGTCAGCGGATCAGAGGTGACTGATGGAGGAGCTGACGACGTTTGATGCAGTACAGTAGTAGATGTCGTGGTGCTCGGCTCATCCGCCATCTGTAGCGATTTGACAGAACAGTGAATGCGCATCTGAGAGGGAACTTGTGTGTGTGTGTGTGTGTGTGTGTGTGTGTGTGTGTGTGTGTGTGCGTGTGCGCGCGTGTGCATGCACATGTGGGAAAGTCTGATTTCGTCAGTTAGTGTGTGTGTGGGTGTGTGTTGGGTTGAAATTCTGCACCCGTCATTATTATCTTGGCTTTTATGTGCCGGTTGCTGCACAGACGGTTGGTGCAACAAGACCAGACTAGAAGCCCTGTTCACAAACTGAGACCTTTGACTTTCTTCCCATAAATGGACCTGGAGTCTTCAGGGTTCACATGCTTTGCCCTGCTTAGAGCCAATTAGATGTTGAGCAACATACTTAACTTTTCAGGGCGCCGTAAAGCTGCACGAACCAATGTATTTATATACCAATAACAGAAATCTCTGTACCACCACTTTAACACCCCACCCAAAAAAAAACAACCTTTTAAGGGGGAAAAATGGAAGAAGCATTGAGGAAGGATCCCTTTCCCTGCACCAACAGACAATATTGCAATTGTTGTTTTGTCGTCTGCAACTTTAATGTTTTGGGCGCACTCCCACCGCCCGCTGCCTCCAGACGCAGCAAGCAGCTGTTTTCAGCAGAAAAAAAAACAAACTCCCATAAAGCAACTGTACGCTAGTTAGCTGGTGAGCTAGCTGAACATCCTGTAGTGGAGCATTGAGCAGCTAAAGAGCCAGATACTTGAGGGCCAAAAACGGAGCCAAACTACACAAGGTTGATATTGCATTCACAGCTTGCTGTGCTGCACCAAGTGGCCAAAATAAATAAATAAGTAAAGAGGAGTATAAGAATATCTTAAAGCCACTAGTGGTTCATTTACAAGAGACACACGGTAACGCAAGCTCATTTAACAAGGAATAAAGCTTACGGATGATGTAAATGTCCCCCAGTGTCTAGAATGTGGTGGATTTGTCTTTGCATATCCACCGTTGTATTTAATATATTTCCAAAAACATGCTTCTTTTTTTGTGATCATTGGTTGTTCGGTAATTAATTCCTGTCCTCAAAGACGTCTTATGTTTAGAAATCTATCTGCGGGAGCCCAACGCCTCCTGGTGATACGGGTGACATGATTTTCCTGTTGAACATTCTTGTGTATTGTGAACCACATTCTATAATTTGGCAATGGCTTTAACGCCGTTTATCCCCCCCCACACACACACACACACACACACACACACACACACACACACTTTCCTTGGTATATTAATTCTGTGGGAATCTGGCTTCAGTAAACACTCCCATGAGAACCACATGACGTGGCAGATAACGCCAATAAATACCTCCTTCACGTGTTACAATATGGTGAGTCAACTGAAAAGCAGAACACTTGAACGATTCCAGAGGGAACATTTTAAGGTAAACAGCCAGAATCTCCGACTCTTCTGGGCAAATCTGAAAGTGTTTACGAAGAAAGTAGCTGTTGTGCATTCTTTCCGCACGCCTCCATCCAACACATGCGCGGTTCTCAGTTAGCTTACTCACCCCTCTGGGCCGGTCTGCTCAGCAGTCTGGCCAAGCTGTGGGAGTGGGAAGATGGACGTACATGGGGGAGACAGATTTGTAAATGTTTAAATTATAGACGAAGAATTAATAACAAAACAAAAAGATCTTTTTTTTTTTTCTTTCCAGTGAAGTCGGATCCAAAACTCAGTGCTGCAGCCTTCAGAGCAGAAGTTACAAACTGACTTTTTGATGAGCCTTATTCCCAGTTTGCCCCAGTATTGTCACTAACACAGACTGATTTTTATATTGCATCCACAGGATTTATTATGTAGTTCAGTCTCTTCATAATCGTGTCATTGATATAAGCAGAAGCAGTATCGTGTGGCACCCAGGGGACAACCGTGCAAGATGTAGCTGTGACTCGGATTGGATATAATATATATGTAGAGGTCCCCCATAATCAGTCATTCAGTGGAAGTCACCGGCTCTCTCTCGCCCCCCCCAAAATTCTACCCACAATACACTCTGCTCAGACATAGTGCGGCACAATGAGATACAAATTGAATTCCTTCTCCTGCCTTATCGTTTAGATAAATCACCTGAGTCTTTTCTGTGGTGGAGAACCGGGAGACACGCAGGACGGAGCTTTGGGGAATTTCTTCCTCTTTTTTCTCTCTTTCTGCTGTGACAAAAATACCACTTTTCCATAACAGAACGTACAATTCCATTCAATGTGTTGTCATAATTGTCTGGGAAAGTTGGCGTCCCAGTTTCGTGCAGTCCACTGAGACGGGAGGAAGAAGTGCTTGTTTTGCTCTACTGTATGTTCCTTTTGATGCACGTTATCGTGACACTGATTTGTCTTGCCTCTCCAGAGACTTCCAGTTTGGACACATGGACGGGAACGACTACATTAACAGCCTCATTATGGGGTGAGTGCCTCGAATCCTCTCTCTTCTCTTGTCATGTCCTCTTCTCCTCCCCGTCATAATTACCTTCTGTCAGCTACTTATCCAGGTCTGCACTGACATGTAATTGTCAGCCTCTGCCATTAAAGATGCTCTTGTGGAGAATTCAATTACACAGACGGTCATATCTTTTTTTTTTTTTAGTGCACTTGTACTATTGTAATTGTAACCCTTCCCCCCTCCCACTATTAAGCACACATGCAATCGAAAAAAAAAGCACACAAGATCCCGCAAATCTGCTTGCACAAGGGGCGGGATGGTATGGGAATATGTGAGGAATGTACGGATAAGGCTATGCATGGCTTGGGTCTGCAATGGTCATCTGTTTTTAATAGGGTGTCAAAGAGCAGCGCTAATGATTCAGAGAGCCCTGCTGCAGGAGCTCCGCGCCGAGGCCGACTGTTGGCGCACAAGAGGCCCCCGCAACTTGACAACCCCACACACTTTTAATTAGACAGAACCGCGCTACAGTGTTACAGGCCAGCAGGGCTGTGGCGGTCGGCACGTCTGTTTTTATATCTTAACAACGTACGGTGTCTCATTACGTCTGTCTTTTCTACGATGTCGTGCGTGTTTTGTGTGAGAATCTCTGAGCGTAAGCGACCGCTGCGGGATGTTATTTTAATTTGAGCACATTATTGTTTGTGCGAGGGAGATTACGGCAGACATGGTCTCCTAAGTCTTGTGTAATTAAGAGTGCGTCAGTGAGTACAGTAGAAGTCGTACTGGAACATGTGACGACGCTCGAACAACAGACTCCCGGTGCACGGCTAAAATTAGACAGTGTTTATATTTTAAGGATGAAAGAGGTGATTAGCCCTCCTAATTTTATATGAGTAGATACA
The DNA here is from genome assembly GCF_023349555.1 of Cebidichthys violaceus. NCBI lineage: Eukaryota > Metazoa > Chordata > Actinopteri > Perciformes > Stichaeidae > Cebidichthys > Cebidichthys violaceus. The sequence continues at coordinate 12,707,132 of NW_027176318.1, forward strand.
ATATGTATTTGCCGGACTGAATTTGGCTGCCGCAGCGTGGGATTAATTGCCCTCCTTTGAGGAATGAAATCCTGGCCTGTCACTGTCCACTAATTCTCTCCCCTAGGAAACCCATGGAAATAAATCTGATGGCTTTTTATCCCTCTTTCTGTCATCACGGCGATTACTGTGTTCTGGCAGCGGTCTGTCTGGCGTAAGGCTGCCCCTGCATCCACCAAACACACACACACACACACACACACACACACACACACACACACACACACACACACACACACACACACACACACACACACAACGTGAGCAGCACTCTAAGCCTGAGGATGTCTCTTCTTCTGTTTAAACGTGGGATTAGCGCTAACTCCTTACATGGAATGCATGGTGGGCTGTGAAAAAGCGTAAGCGTTGTGAGGTGACTGGAGAGTTCGTGTGAAGGGAGGAGTTGTAATCGTAGAAGGTGAATGATTATTACCACACAAACCAGCCATTAGACTTGTATACTAAAGATTGCTTGTGTGGAATAAATTTAGCGTGGAAATGCTACTTTTTCTTTTTAAAGGTCAGATTGTTTGTCATCTAGTTTTTATGTCCCCATGCATGCTTCCTGGACACTCTGGTAATCATTATCCCCTTCCTCTCGCTATAATTAAAACCCAAGAAACGCATTTGGTAACAGAAAGTGAAAAGAAAACTTGCAGACGAGGAATTAATGAACTGCTGATAATGAGCCGGAGTCCCACTTAGTGAGTAAAAAAAAAAATGCAAATGGTGTTTTTAAAATCCAGTTTTTACCTTTTACTTATTTATTTATTCCTTTTAAAGACTAGTTCCAACAATTAGTTTTTTGCATACTTGGATGAGAAGATTGGTACCACACAAATGGAGCTTAAGCCACACAGTTAGCTTCCAGCGGTGTAACACGGTGTGTTCTCCAGAACATTGCTCCCCAATTTAACGTCCCCTGAAACCACAAATTGAAGCTGCATATAATCTAAAGACCTTTGTGATTAAAAGCTATCAAACGTGTGCGTTTTATGCGTTGTTGTGGAGGTGAAAATGTGCCTTTTCGCCATAAAACAGGAAGTTGTTGTAACTTCAGTGTACTTTGGCAAATCTGGGCTCCAGGCCCGAGGACATTTACATGCTAATATAGACTCCTAGCCCCGCCCCTTTCCTAACCAATGAACTGTTGTCGTATGACACCTTTGGGAGTCATCGTTGCACTCGGCAGAAAACGTCCAGACCTTATGCTAACACAGGCTAACACTCTAGCTTCCTAGTGAACGCACAGACACGGGAGTGGTATTAATAATAAGCATACTTCCCCAAACGTTGAACTATTCTTTAAACAAAACAGACAAAAGCACAGATACACTTGAAGCACAGGTATGACTGGTGGTATCGGTTTGTCTCATCTAATAGTATTCAAGATGTAATTGTATTTCCTAAAATGTGGGATTGTCCCTTTTTAATAATCCAGACGGACCTGGATGAACTTCCTCTGTAATCACGAATAATTAGCCCTAATTATACAGTATGGCAGCCGTTTTTGGCAGCGGAAGGGGAAATGTCTTAAATGTGTGTTTTCTGCCAGCTCTAATTCTATAGAGTACAGTGTGACCCTTCATTATGGGCGGCAAACCCCCAGTAGTCGCCACTCACAGAGGTGAATAGGCTAATCCATATTTATTTTAAATGGGTGCCATCTGTTGGAGTAGGCTGCTTGTCAGATGGACTACACACTCATTGTGTGTGTGTGTGTGTGTGTGTGTGTGTGTGTGTGTGTGTGTGTGTGTGTGTGCCCTCCTGATCTCGGCTGGGTGGTGGATTGGGACAGTGATGGATATGTGTGTGTGCAATTTGTTCTCCGGGTTGGGAAACACTGCAGGATGTGAGGCGGCAGAGCTGTGATGGACTGTGTGTGTGTGTGTGTGTGTGTGTGTGTGTGTGTGTGTGTGTGTTTGTCTAAGCACCAGGATACCTTATCTAAGCCAGGGCTCGGTGTTGTGCGAGACATGTGAAAGAGGGATTGCCTGTTTGTATGACCTTGTTCGTTATCTCACGGAGTTTTGTAATTCCTCCGCTGAGTTGTCGAAGCGAGCGTGCTGGAGAGTGCGTGCTGCGTTTGTGTTTCTGTGCAATGAGGCCTCTTTGTATACGTTTTGTGTGTGTGTGTGTGTGTGTGTGTGTGTGTGTGTGTGTGTGTGTGTGTGTGTGTGTGTGTGTGTGTGTGTGTGTGTGTGTGTGTGTGTGTGTGTCTCAGCAGTGGATGCAGAGTTGCTCTCCTCTGGCCTCCCTGCGATTCACTTGTCAGCTGCAATTTGTGAAGGTCTCTTTAACTGTGACCGGCACAGACCCATAAAGCCCCAGAGTTGCACACTGTATGCATAAACGATAGAAGAAATGCCACTCTGAAATGAGCCAGGCTGCAAAAAAAAAAAGAAAAAAAAGAAGAGGAAATCCTCAAAAACAACGCTCATGGGAGAAGTTCCGTTGCTCCCGGTTACAAAGGGTTTGTTTATCTCGCTGTTGTGTTCTTGTTCTTCGAGAAAGCACAACGTGTTCCCGTCTAATGATGCACTTTGGTAATGGCGGTCCAAGGTGCCGAGGTTACGGAGATTAAAAGCTGTGTCTTCCTGTTTCTCCCAGCGAGGTGACGGTGCCCTCCGTTATCATCCTCAACACATCCAACGAGCAGTACTTCCTGCCCAGTGAGCCGACCGAGACCATGGAGCAGCTGGTCCAGTTCATCGACGGTGTTTTGAACGGTTCTGCACAGGTCCAAACCTTCTCCTCCTCCTCTTCCCTCCCTCTCTCTTTTTTTTTTATCTTGTCATGCATTCAGCTCGGTGTGTCCCTTTCCCCTCCCTTCCCCTGGTGTTGTACCGTTGTGATCACACCAGTAGGCTTCATTAATCAACCACGTTGCCTCGCATCCTAAGTCCTCCCAGGAAAGTGGTTTCAGCACATGAGGTATTTTTGCAATCTCCTTTTGCATGTTTAGAGTTCATATTGCTCTCCTCCCTGAATGGATTATCGACAATAATTCTTTCCTCAGTCAAACACTGAGATTACAACAGGATTCTGTATTGCGGTGTAAACACTAATCTGGAAAAGGAATGTCATCGCTTTCCTCTGTACTGCACTTTAAGTCACCAGATGTATGAAACCATAAGCCAAACAGCCAGAGGTCCTGTCCTTTATTTTCCGAGAAAGGTCTGAGCTTTTTTTTTTTTTTTTTTTTCTTTCTTGGCAGCCAAAGCTTGGACACTTTCAAACATCTTCACGTCATGCTAGTAACGTCTGCCATGAGGCTGGTTTACGCTTCATGTAGAAAATACACAGAAAAAATGCTTTGAGCTAAATTTAGGATAATGAAGATGGAGCAAAAAGGTAACAATAGTTGGCGTTCGTTTCATCTTTTTTTTGGGGGGGGGGGGGGACCAAAATTCTGAAATCTGTGAGTGTTCTTCACGAGAAGCATGAACGTTCAGGTTCACAGACGGTGTGTGTGAACCAGAGGACGGAGCTGCAGGCGTCTCTCGAGCAGATTTTAAGGGAATTGCTAAAAAAATAAATAAAATGTTTTACGTATCTTCCCACTCACTGCTCTTGTGCAACAGGTTCACTTTCTCACTCCTCTATCGTTTGCAATTAAGAACAACTCCAACAACCAAAATGTCTGTTAAAACTTCACAAAGTACTTAAACGGACCTCACCGCAGCATCAGCATCAGTCTGTGGAACAGCTGCTTCCACAACAATCCTCCCATGCCCACCTTCAGCCTGCTCAGTCAGAGCTCACTAATTGGCCATCCTGATGAATTAGCGTGGAGACAGATCGCCCATTGGCTGCCCAGGTGCTGTCGCTAACAAATGAGCTCAGGCGGAGTAGAGCGGCCGGACAGAGAACAAGCTGGAGTCGGGCACATCTGCTGGTTTTGTGCAGGGAGGCGTTTAATGAATCACTCTTTTAAATGTCTGGGATGCACCGACCATGTGAGGATGCCTGAGACGTGTGCGTACTGTACATTTTGACTGTAAAGTTTCGGTGTGGACGAGACACAGTGGCTCATCTGTCTCTATCAATTCATCTGTCTCCCTGCAGGCGCAAGGAGGTGATGGCTTCATTCAGAGGATCAAACGCGTGGCCTTTGATGCCAGATCCACCATCATGGTAAGTTGGGGGAGAGCTCGTTCTAGGCGGCTGCATGCAGACGGCCGGGGGACATTTCTCAAGCACGAGAAATGTCATTGAAGTTTAAAATGTATCATATTGATACATTATTTTATGAATTAGTTCCCGCTATGAGTGCAAAGACGAGCACGTCCGGTTGAATTGAGACCATTCAGCAATAAAGAAATGGCAAAAATAGTTAAATACATGTTATTTTGCAGGATATCACCATCATGACATTCACTAAAAAAATGCCCAAAAATATGTATTTGACCGAAATTCTGTTCCTCCAAAAGCCGACACATGTCTCATATATTTAGTTTTAGTCTATGAGGTATGAAGTATGCTACTGTAGCTTTAGTTAAACCTCCGTTAAAAGAGCCGTATGTCCACAGCAAACTGTAAAATACAGTAATAATAGTAATAAAGATGAGCGATCTCGTAGGCAGACAGTTTCTTATTTACACAACCAGCAGACACGTAGCAACATCGGCAAAGATACGGAGTCGCGTTTCTGATGAGATGACAAATTGACCAAAACAATGACCTGAAAGACGCTTCAACGCTCGGAGAAACTGCAGACTCGGCTGATTATTCTCCGTGGGTTTGTGTGGATGATGACCCACAATCCTTTTGTCCAGTGCTCATGTAGAAATGTTGATTAGTCCAACTTTAGGGTCTGTTTTCAGTTTCAGGCTAATATTATTACCTTCCTTGTGTACCTCTCTTCCCACCTCGTTCTTTACGATACTGCTGAACACCTCGTGCTCGTTGATATGCTTCACGCCGCGCCTCACCTTGACTGTGGCAGGCACTGTGTATATATATGCATATGCTGCAAGTTCAGCAACACTGTAAAACAAATGCCCGAGTGCCCTGCTCTTTCCCTGTGGGAGGAAAAACAACATTCACAGAACAAGACGGGGAGTATGACTGAGAATATGCAATGCAGGCAGTAAACACAGTGTGCGGAGAGGAGCAGGAGGCGGTGGAGTGATGAGAGAGCAGACGGAGTGAAAGTGGGAGGAGAAGTTCGGCGTCCTGACCCGAAGTAGTTGGTTCTTTTTCGGGGGAGCTGGTGTTTATTCCACCACGGGTGTGCTAGGAATGTAAATACAGCTGTGTAGCGATTCTCCGGTTGTACTGTAACCGCGGGTAAAGCTCGACACTGCCCTTAACAATGTCCTTAAAGGGGAAATTATAGATTTTTTTTTTTATCAGGAACATGTGAACATGTGAACATGTGAACATGGTATAGCGACTTCTGGAAGCTGACCTCGACGTACGAAGAAAGGCTTGTAAAAAATGTTTTTATTGAAGCTTTTCAACATTTTACGCCGTCGGCTCTGGTTTGACAGTTTAAACCAGAGGAAGAATAAAAAAAAGCTGGTTGAAAAGGTTAATAAAAAATTAAAAAAAATCTTTCTTTGGGCTGAAAAGAAGAGCACAAAGTGAAGGATTATAATTGTTTCTCTGCACAAAACAGAGAAAAAGAATCCACATGTGCAAGGCTCGTCTCACACCTGTAGGAGGAAAGCTATCCTCTTCTCGCTTCCCTCAATTTGGCGAGCTGCATGCATCCCCATGAACACGACTTGCTAACGGTGACGCGATATGATACAGAGCAGATAGGCAGCAGCCATCACCTCGCCCCCGGAGAGCCTGAATCTAAATGCACGGCTGACAAGGAGCGCGAGGGAGCAGCCGCATTAGGCCCAATGACTCACAGCCTGCTGCGTTAGCATAGCGCACCCATCTCCACCCCATCGAGCGTCACACAGCACCGGCAATTACCATCCCTCTTCCCGTGGCATTGACTGGAGGGCGCGTGAATGTTTCTCCTCTCCTCAGCTCAGCGGCTGACAGAAGTAGTGAGCGAATACTCCCCCCCCCCCCCCCCAGGTACACCGTCTCCGAGGTAGCCCCGCTGTATTCAGGCCAAATGACTCGTTTGTCATTGGCATCATTTAAGGAAGAGGTTGTCCTTCAGTGACCCGGGCATTGTTGTTGCCGCGGGGACGGTGTTTCGCTGGAGCGGAGTGGTACGTGTCACAAAAGTGTAACATTTTTATGTGCAGGTTCAGGGCACGGATGTGAATAAGCAGTTACTGGTCCTTTTATTGATCTTTAGGGATTCATTCCATACACCGAAATGTGCCGACTGTCACCAAATTATAATGACTCTAGAAACTACAGGTAGTAAATTAAATGAAAACAACTAGTAGCTGTAATTCACTCTAAAAAAAAAAACGTACCAGGATCCGTGCGCTCGATACCTTTTGCACACATGTAGCTACTGTGTGTGTGTGTGTGTGTGTGTGTGTGTGTGTGTGTGTGTGTGTGTGTGTGTGTGTGTGTGTGTGTGTGTGTGTGTGTGTGTGTGTGTGTGTGTGTGTGTGTGTGTGTGAGAGAGAGAGAGCGTTTAGTCATGGGAGGTGAGCCTGTTATAGGTGAGGAAGACAGAAAAAGAACAGGAAGTGTCTTCAGACAGCCTTGTGTATGAAGGTGGACCTTTTCCCTGTGTTTTGAAGTGTGAGATTTCTTTATTCATATCGGTTTCAATCTGCACAATGTGGAAGTACAAGAACCACAACGTGTTGTAGATAAAAGGGTAAAAACTCTCCGGTGTGGTCATCGGTGTGAAACGAAACAAAAAGCAAACGAGACGGCGCATTACGAGACACGAACGGTATAACACAACACAGACGTCCTGAAATGACATGACAGAAATTTAATTAATACTAAAATATTAAAGCCTGCCCGGGTTTCTGCAAATGATTTGTGACCTGCCTTCTAAACACACACACACACGCACGCAAACACACGCACACGCACGCGCAGCCTAATGGCGTAATGCTAATGAATGAATACATGAATGAATAAAAATGCAGTATCTCCGCTGAAAACATAAAAGCATGTCGGCAATTCCTCACACCAATATTCCCGGATCTCTAAATAGGATTTTGAGTCGTCTCTCCCCCTAATAGCCGCTGTAATGAGAGTTTACCGTCGTAAACACTTCTGCTAAACAGACGGACGCCCTCTCCACAGCTGGGCTGTGACATATTGGGGGGAGCATTGAGAGAATTAAAGAAACTGATAAAATGTTAGCGTGTTTATGGTTTAATGTGTGAAGTTAAGAATTGAGGTCAGGGCCGGATTAACCCATTCGGGGGGCCCGGGGGCCCCTGTTGAACCTCGATCGTACAGAACCACACTGGTACAGTCGTCCCTTTTTGCCTTTTCACGTACCCAAGAACGAGGAAGAGATTCTGAGTGATGTTAATGTTTGTAGATGGAAAAGGCTTTTTACTTGTCTGTATACATCATTTACATCAATTCACTCCTCCGTTTCTCCCCCCCCCCCCCCCCACGTCAGTCGGTGTTTCGCAGCTCTCCGCTGCTGGGCTGCTTCCTTTTCGGCCTGCCGCTGGGCGTGATCAGCCTGATGTGCTACGGCATCTGCACAGCGGAGTCGGACGACGGTTCGGAGGACTTGGACGCGCTCAAGAGGGAGGGCCTGACCGACGAAGAGGAAGACGAGGAAGAGGAGGAGGAGAGGCAACGCGCCACTGAGCTGCAGGGCCACGAGGAGGAAGACGACGCCGGAGAGAAGGACCCCGAAGAGAAGAAAACCGATTAACGCAGGTGCTCCCGCCGGATAGAGGATGATGGGCCGAGTGAAACGCGGTGACATGAAACTCAAAGACATATCAATGTGTTACTATTCTGCTTCTTTGTCTTTAATATCACTCCCCCCCCCCCCCCCCCCCCCCCCCCCCCTCGAAGCCCCTCTAGCACAGGCCGCTCTCCCATCTTTTGAGTTGTGCGTTAAAGGTCGGCCGCTCTAACGGCCTTTTAGTGACGGTGCGTAAACGCGTAACGCTCCAGAGATAGAGGGGCGGCTGTGAACCAAACAAACCTCTTATTTATTAGGATTCGACCAACCAGGGGTTTGTTCCGTGTGATGTGTGACGCTTTCTCTCCTTGTTTTGTAACTACTAAAATGCTCCCGTTGTATCTTTTTATTTTTGTCATATCCCAATCTATTTTTTTCTGTTTGATTCCAGTTTATTATATTCTAGAGCAGTAGAATCCTGCCTTCAAACTGACATGAATACGCAGACATTTTTTTTTCCACCTCTACCCCCAACCCAAAGTTAAATCCTAATTGGCGAAAGCAAAGGAAGTGCCCAAGAAGGAAAATCTGCCATAAATCAATCGTGCTTTATCTCTTGTATGTTATTGCCTGAAAACATTTCTTCTTCTTCTTCTTCTTCTTCTTCTTCTTCTTCTTCTTCTTCTTCTTCTTCTTCTTCTAGGGGTGCAAAGTGCCGAGACAGTCGCGCATTTCTACTTATTTCTCAAGCCGGCCACCTGTTTATGAGTTAATGAAAGGAGCTGAGAATGGTGAGCGCTAACAGATACTGGGATATGGCAAATATGGCACTTTTGTTTTATCAACATGGCCAACCTGCTCAAAAGTCTTCATATAGATGGGTTGTACCTGTATAGCAGACGTGCATCAGTAGTCCCTGCAGCTTTTAACACGTCCTATTCTTCAGATAGACTCCGTCTCTTTCCATATTTCAGTCTGTCTTCCATCACTCGTTGCCATATTGAATTCAGTCGGCAGGTTGAAGTTTAAATCCCGATGCACCGAGCGCACAAAATATAAAGCCCGTCTTCCTGCTCCTTAGTTTCACCCCTTCTTCTTCTTCTCCTTCTTCTTCTTCTTCTTCGTCTTTTCTTTCTGTCATAACTCGCTGTTAGTTTTCTCAATGCCGTAGCTGAAGTCTGGTAGGGGTTGTGGCTTCCTCTTGGGTTTAAGTGGCCAGTCTGTTACATATAATAAACAAGTGTTCCTAAAACCTGCTCCACCCAGTGTAATACACTTTTTATGAGAACTGCTCAGTGGAGTGCGCCTGGTTGGATTTTGGGGCCTGTTCTGGCAGTGAGTCGTGTTAAAGCACCTGAGAACATGTTCCGTTACCTTTTGTTACAATGTTTACATGTTTGTGACAAAAGAAGGAAAAAAATGAAATAAAGGAAAAGCTGTTAGCACTCAAACACTGTGGGTGTGAAATACGGTGACATTTCCACAGCTGTCGTATGTTTCCTACTGATGATTGGTGCATGGAGATGAAATCACACTTTTTTTTTTTTTTTTTTTTTTCCTCCAATACAGCCGTGTCCACTTCAAACCAGTGGGAAGAGTACAAACAAAAACAAAATCAATGAATTCTGTGTAACCAGAATGGTAGAAAAAAATTATGAATCATGTTGTAAACCAACACCTCAGAACTTTGACAATTAAGGAAATACCCGTCGTCACTTTCTTGCCAAGAAAGTTGAGACGACTATTCTGTCTGAAGGGGAAATATGAAGCCAGTGCCAGCAGCTTGTTAGCTTAGCTTAGCTTAGCACAAAGAATGGAAACCGCTAGCCTGCTTCTGATAGTAACAACCTGCCAGCGCTTCTAAAGCTCTAAACTCTCTCTCTTGTTTTATCTGTACACAAACTGAAGTAACTGAAACCTCACAGTGAAGACTCCAGGAAGTCCCTGCACCCGACCAGGCTTTCGTTTGGCTCATAACCTCCATTAAAACATGCTTTTTACTCATTCTTGTATGAAATTAAACAAACAAGATATGACCGTTTCACTGGAGAGCTTTAAAGGGGCTGGTATGCAGTTTTTTCGCCAGGCTAGCCATTTCCCCTCGCATCCAGTCTCTATGCTAAGCTAAGCTAAGCTAATCGGCTGCTCACCCTAGTTTCATGTCTACCAGGCAATCCTCTCGTCCGAGTCCCGGCGACAAAGCTAGTGAGCAGACTTCCACCGAATGGCAAACCGCTCCTTTTAGAGCGCTGCTCTGGATTATTATTATTCGCTCTGCATTTGTTTTTACATTATTCATCCGAAGCATTCCTGCATAATATTGAAACGTACAGAGCTGGCGAGTAATTAAAAGTTTGAAGTGAGCAAATGACAGCTTCTGTAACGGCCTTTCTCTCGAGGGAACGTCAACACATGGTGATGAATGAGCATCGAGTTCATCCTTAACCTTGGGAAGAGCAGCGAGACGAAGGAGTCTCAGTCCAAACTTTGACCGGACGAACTAATCGACTCCGTGGACTTTGACTTGAGGGGACACTTTAAAATGGTAATGAATGTTTATGAGCAGTTTATGCTATTATTGTGTAACGTAATCCCCCCCCCCCATTCTTAGAAAGTGTAATAGTGATAATAATCTTCATCTCATCGTGCTTTCGCGGCTCAGTGAATCTTGTAACCTGATGGACTTGGGCTGCTCATCCATAAGCACACCTGCTGTTCTTCATATACGGACGTCGTCTGAATCATTACTGTGAATCTGCACTAAAGGAAACCATGCCCTCGCCTTGCCTTCCGGTCCTTGTAGTTGCCTACCATTCTCTGCCAAACTTCCTCCTTTTGGGTTTGAATTGAGATTGTCACACTTTATTACAGGTTTTGAAAGATTGAAATAAAGATTGTCCTCTTTTATTTTTCTTGTTGACTGCCGTCTTTTGTCCATCTGCCGTACGCATTTCCTGCCCGTCCTCCATCTATTTCTCCATCTATCTCCAATTATCGCACATATGAATGTGTTTTTTTATTATTTTTTTTTTATTATCTCTCGACAGTATAATCCGAGGTAGAGGTGTCAACTCAATTATAGCAGATGTAATCAAATTTTGGGAGATCTTGGTTTAACTGCGACTGATTGCGTTGCTTGATTTGAAACTCATTTATTTCTTCTCTTTAGGGAACGGCGGCGCTTAAAAGTCAAAACTCGGAGATGTGACTTTACATAATGGGAAAAAGCAAAATGTCACGCCGTACCTTCTGAAGAACTGACCCTCGCTCGGCTTCGGAGAAAGAATACGTTGCTTCTGGGTAATTTGATCGGGTTGTTTTTCGGGTCCGATAAAGGAGGGGGCGGTGTTCATTCTCCGTTGGATGTCATTTTGGGTATAAATTACCGCAAAGGAGGAGATAATATATTACTAGGCCACATCAGAATCGGTGTCGTCGAGTGGCGCTGATGCAAAAAGTAATTCATTGCTCAATTACCTCGCCGTGTATTCTGAGAAGAGAGTTTCATCTCGTGGCAAATGAAGGAGGCCTCCTGTCTCTCCTTTTCTTCTGGAGAACCAACAATCTCCGCGCGCTAGACAAGGGCAATTACACTCTGCTGCTCATCGTGACGTCTCTCGCGTTGAAATGGCATATTAAGGCGAGCTAGTGATCATGACTCAGGGGAGGTGTTTAATGGCGTCGGGGAGGCCGCGCGGGGTCAAGGTAGAAGAGATTGATGGTTATTTCAGTTAATGCGTTAAGCCCGTTTTTTTTTTTTTCTGAGCTCAGTTTGTGTCACTCAGCAACGGCTGATTAGCTTCGCTCACCATGGAAACAAACCCACACTTGGTTAGAAAAGCAGTGTTGTTGTTTTGTTTTTTTTTGCATTACGGTTGATAGATGGCCTCAGCTGCCAAAGTCCATCTGTTTGCCGCCACAAATACCTCAACGCCTAATTACACAAACGATGTCTTCAAATGTGCCCTTTTGAGATGTCGCTAAACTTCTCTGAGCATCGGCACATAGATAATTTCCCTTCAGACTATTTTTTTTTTTTTTGGTGCGTGTGACTTTAAGTCAACAGTTCAACCCGGGTTTAATAGCCGCTTGTCAGCCTGTCAGCCGATTGATGGTGCTTGTTTGCCGTCGTTTGGACCTGACATTTTGGAAAATGTTTCTTCGGGGGTTGTGTGGAAAATGACCGTGTGCTGCATGAAGATGCCTGTCAAAGCCGTTACAGCGCCTGCATCAAAAATCATCAAAGACACACACACACACACACACACACACACACACACACACACACACACACACACAGGAGGATGGTATCTGTCAGCTGAGAAGAAGATAAGCGACAACACGTCGGAGTCAAACATACACCTGTATTTCTGTAAGAAAAACATAAAAATAACAGTGATGGATACAATTTATCACAGTTTTAATCGTAATTTCTGTTTGATTATTATGCAGGACAAAAAGCTACCAAAGCAGCATTGACCAGCGCATTATAATCATTTTAAAACACGTGGTCACCTCTGTTTAAACATGCATGTGATTAAGTCTCATGAAAATTATTTTAGTGGTAATTAAAATTATATTCAAGTAGCATATTCATAATGCATTCACTTCATAAACTGGCATATTTCTCTCCCATATAGTAGATTAGCTGCCTTTTTTTATACAATGAATAGTATTGACCTTAAATCTAAATTTGTGGTATCATCACCCCCCCCCCCCCCCCACCAGTCAGGCCTATTTTCGGTTGCTCAGCCATGATTGGACAGCCACCGCTCCCGTGAGAGGTTTAGTAAACGCTCAATTAGAAATCATAAAATTGAAGTTGACTTTGGCTCGGCGCCTCATCCGGACTCCATATCTCGGGTCTGTGACAAATCTTTATTTATAGCTGAAGCGTACAAATGATGCGCAGCTCTGCAGAGAATAACAAGTGCACGGCCCGCATTATCTCCGTCACCTTTAAGTGCACCGTAAGCATTTCCCACCGGAGTCTTTCTGCTTATCACTCTGCCGAAGGAGCCGCTGCCACACAGCAGCTGCCTAATGATGTTGCCCGGGTTGTCATCATTTACTGAAGGGACCTGTCCCCTCGAGGAGGGGGGGGGTCAGGGTGACTTACAGTACCTGAGACGTATAACCGCTCCTGGAGGAGGTGACATGTGCTGACGCCGTCACTCACACCTTTTTGCCAGGGGCCTGTTTCCATGCTCCAACCTGATTACCCAAAGAGCTAAAAAAAAAATAAAAAATCAGCTTTCACAGTCAAGGAAGACAACAGGTCCGTCAACTCGTGTGTGTGTGTGTGTGTGTGTGTGTGTGTGTGTGTGTGTGTGTGTGTGTTTAATCTGAGCCTTAGTCCCTTTACCCAGATGTTCAGGGACGTTACGTGACTGGCCTGCTGGGTCCAGAGCTTACTCCCAAACCCCCTCATAGTGACTGTAGCCAGCTGGCTTCTAATGATGGCACAGTAACAACACTTATGTACACTGATACACACTTCTTCTAATGCATACACAAACACTGTCGACGTGAGGAGCTTTTTTTGGGGGGTTTTTTGCTGCCCAGGCAACAACACACTGTAGGAACGGAGGAGAGCTCGGGAAGCCGTCCGTTAAAAAACTGGATATCTCTGGAAACGTGCGGAGCTGAGCGCTCCATCCTGTGAAGAAAGTGGGATTTATTTAAGTTAAGAGCTTTTGCACAATAATCCTTTCAGGGGCCATGTCATTTTGAATGGGCGGGGTCACAAGCAGAGGGCAGGGCGGTCTGTTTATGGAGATTATACTGAATATTATACGCTGTAAGTACTGTACCTGTGTCCGGAAAAAGCAACTGCTTACATCACAGCACAGAATCACAAACAAGATTGAAGATTGGCTTGTTGTGGGGAGTGGTGGTCTTAAAATATTAATGGGCTTCTCTAATTAATATACACGTCGCTAAAAGGGTATATATGATGTTTTAGGTTTAATTAGGGTTTGGACCCACTCTGGTGTATTAAATAATTCATCGGCCATTTGGTGCCTGATATTATCCTTTTATCTTTCACATCAACTGCGGTGTTTCTGCCTCAGTCCTCTTATCCTTTGTTTGTACATGACTCGTTCTGGTTTAATTCCCTGCTCGACATATAAGTAACACACTTGAACAAATATTCACGAAACGAGAAAAGAACAAAACAAACCACGGATTCAATCCGACGTGGGATGTATTTATATTCAAAACATGAAATACCTCTACTTATTATACTGTGCACACAGAGAATTAAAGACATGGTTTGGCATTTTGGGCCAACTAGGAGACGTGTAGCTTAGCTTAGCATTAAGACTGGAAACAGCAGGAACAGTTAGCATGGCCCTGATTGTGGTTTTACGGAGGCTATTGTTTAGCCTGGAGCAGTGACTTCCTGAAATAACCTCACATTAAACCACAACTTGTAGTCTTTTGCACTTGAGTTTTAGTACCTTTAAAAGATAACGTGTTAATCAGTGATCTTTAGAGGTGCTGGTCGGTGGCCAGGCTGTCGGCTTCCCTCAGTGTTCACACAAAGCTAAGCTAGGCTAACTGTCTCCTAGCTGTAGTGTCGTATTCAATAGACCTGAGATATGATGTGTTATTAATCTTCTCAGCTCTTGGCAAAGAAGTTGTGTATTTCCCAAAATGTGAAACAATTTCATTGTTCATCATGAATTCATCTAATTGGTCCTGTTATGACCTGGCTCACGCCATGACAAAGGTTACTTTATCCAATCAAATCAAACCAAAAACAGTCAAATTAAAATGTTAAGTGATTCAAGTTTGGGGTGTGGATATCAGTAAAGTCAGTATGTGTTGTTCATGTAGGTGTGAGTGAGAATAAAGACCCTTTAGTGGTGAATGTTGATAACTGAAGTGTTGTTCTGCTCCGGCCATCCAGACGAGTTAGCAAACTTTAAACGCTGAATTAGAACGGTTAGCTGCTTCAATATGTTTCGTTGTCGCATGTTCGGTTGTAACAATCCAAATTCCAACAGCGGTTCAGAATTCAAATCGCAGTAACTTACATAAATAGTTGGCGTAGATAATAAACACAGATAAGTTCATATTCTAAATTGATAGAAGGCTTTAACGAGGACGTATTCATGTTCAAGTTTTCAAACAGCTGCCGCCACTACGAGCAGCCGTGCCGCATTCGAGAGTCACCAGTGAACACGGTCACTCGTTAGACCGAAACACCCGGCTATGAAGCTGTCCATCCCGTTGACTACCGCTGGACTGATCAAACATGTTCGCGTTTGTGGCGGCCATTTTAAAACTCTGAGTCCATGTCAGGGTGTTTGACGTTCTGTACGTGACCAGAGAGGACGTACATGGAAGCGTCGTGTGACTTGTATGCTTGATGTTTTACAGTGTCATTGTGGTTTATCTTTGAAGCGCCTTGCGTCCCCGTCTGCATTCGAGTGCTGTTCTTTGGACCGGCGGTGGTCACCACTGAGCCCACTTTAGCATCCGGCACCACCGCAGAGGAGTAACAGCACAGCGCCTGCAGAGAGTAATAACATCTTGGTGGTCGCGTGACCACATTGGGCTCAGGCCAGTGGTTAACTTTTGCAATCTAATAGGAAGTGTTTTCTTTTCAGCTCCCTCTGATGGCTTTTTAATTGCTTCCAGTGACACTGTCACCTCACTCCCTCGATAGCCCGGAGACCGAGTTGGGTTGGCCGTGGCGAGGGAGCTCTGTAATGTAATCATGGAATAATCATAATTAGGAAAACATAATTGTGAGCAGTTATTTGGTTTAAAATGACCCAGAGGTGCAAAAATAATCATTTAAAATGCATTCTTGTTGATAGATGGCGCAGGAACACATTTAAAAACAAGCAATAATTGAGGCTGGAGGCCTATTATTGTTTGTAGGGACCAAACACACTCCTCTGGGCTTTCTGTTAATATATAAGATAGAAATCTTCTGGGTCATAGTCTTCCTGGTTATTGCACTGAATTATTACCATCGCATTGGGCAACAACCAAACGAGTGGAAAACACATTTCAAACGCAACCGATTCCCTCCTGTTGGTGACACGCCATCGCTCAAGAATAAAAGAATCTAAAGAGGATTTTTGATGTTTGAATGAAAACAATAAAACATTCACAAAGACGACTAAATGTCAGCTACATGTAGCTTTTTTATCCTGCTATACAACCCTTTTTTTACCCATAGTAGCAGCATTAAGGAGTGATCTATTACAGATACAGTGATGGGTTTTTAGTAGAGCAAGAAGGCCCAGATAAAGTTAAAAAGTGAATTATGTCATATTTATTTGACTTGTTTTCATCAGAAATATCATACTGTCAAAGCCCCATATATTTTGTGCAAATAAATTCTACTTCTAGTATTGATACACATAACTATGTTTGTGGTAATAGGATACTTCATGGTGATAAAGTTGAACAAATGCTGTATTTTTGTCATTCCCCTACATTCCTGCATGTTCTTTTCCAGGTTGTTATATTGTACGCAAGTCATATGGATGTCCCGTCATTGTGAGGTGAAGTATTTATTTAAGTCAACATCAGTATGCGTGTAGCTGTTGGCTGATCATAATGTAACTGCGAGTTGTGTGTGCGTGGCGTTTGCATTGCCATCTTGAATGCGATAAAAACAGCCAGTGATCCAAACAGTAGCCTGCAAAGTTTCAATAGGAATATCTCTAACTACAATCATAGCAGCAAACAAATGTAGAAACTCTAACTGAACTTCCTCAACCAACAGCAGATGAAAACAACCCCCACAATGTCATTGTCAAGCGACGGTGCTTTTAAGGCGGTGTGACATGTGCTCTCTGTGGGGACGCGAGCAGCCCGGATGAGTGGTGCAGAAGTTGTCAAGCATCCAAGATAAATCTTCTCCGAGCTCAGACCACCCAGGAGGGTCTGGCCCGGAGGTTCGTCAAGGACAGCCAGAGGCTGATTCAGAACTGGCCCTCAGCCCTGCTTTTCCCCAAAGTGGGTTGTCTTCTGTGGCTTCACATCTCTCTCTCTCTCTCTCTCTCTCTCTCTCTCTCTCTCTCTCTCTCTCTCTCTCTCTCTCTCTCTCTCCCTCCCTCTCTCTCTCTCTGTATGATGTGCGTGCCCGTGTGGTGTAGCTGCTGCAAGTAGGGCAGAGATTGTCTGTCATGCGTTTCCGCCTATCTGGACTTGGTTTAAACAGAGCGGAAAGCGAGAGCGTTGCTCAGGGAGATAGAGAGAGACAGAGAGAGAGAGAGAGAGAGAGAGCCAACGATGACAGACGGAGGAGGGGAGGGAGGGTTAGGATGGGACGGTGTACCTGGAGTTAATGAAAAAAATTTAACGCTCACACGAAACATGAAGGGTCCTGCAGGATCACAGCCTGCCACAGCCACTTAGAGGCTACATTTGTCACGAGCAGAGAACAGGCAGGCAGAGAGTCCTCTGCTGCGCTACTTTGTATCAATCAGCTTGTCCTGACAGCAGCATGAGACAGGAAGAGAAACAGACGCCTACACACACACACACACACACACAAAAAACCCCCCCAAAAAAGTGCACATGTTACATCAGCAGTCATCAAAGATACAGACAGGTTGCATTCTACTTTGTTTCTTTACAAAATCTCAAAACTATCTGGGAATCATTTTACTTTCCGACCTCAAATATGAGTAAATATTTTCTTATTTTAAATAAATGCCTTTAACTGACTCGTAACTCCTGTTGATAGCAGCAGTCACTCTATTAAGAGTGTCTTTTCAAATGGTGGTTACTACTCAAAGCGTCACTTTTACATTTGTGGAAACTTATATGTGTGTTTCTTCGTCTCTGCGGATGTTTTTATTCGTCTCTCAGACAAAGACACAGAAAGTAAATGCAGAGGCTGGCGCTGCGAAGCAGCACATCTCTGTGTTATGTGGAATAAAGCACAATGCAATTAAGATGACGATCTACCAAAATGATGAATGCTGATGCTCCTGCTCCGTTGCTTTATCCATTTATCTTTCTTTGTAAATTGCACATTGTTTTGCAAAGATATTCTCACCCCTCTCCGTCAAATGCAGCTAAAAGATACAAAACTATTTGTGCTGTTGAGTTTTTTTCCTGCATCACTTTCGGGTTGGATACTGCTCTTGAAAGTCAGCTGACCAGATTCAATACAATGCATCGCATATTAATATGACAGCATGCTGATTATTGTTCCAGAAGTTGAGGGAGAGAACTTCTTAAATAATTGAGGATCACTAAGCCCTCATGCCCTTTGTTACTGTGTGAGCAGACCACACAGTACAGTTCACCACACAACGGTGGTGGACTTTCCACTTGACGGTTTCGAGTAATTTGTGAAGCACTTTGGTCGTCGACTTTCACAGAGAAGTGAACAAAAGCTTTGTTCAAAACGAGAAGCCGCTGCCGCTGTGCAGCCGTGTTCCGCCATTGTCAGCTGAAATGACGAATATTCGCTCGCACGTTTTATCAGCTCTGATGCTAAAACTCAAATTTAAAACTCTTTTTTTTTTTAAATCCAAAGTGTTGTAGACTAAATTGTGAAGGAAAGTGAAAGAAGCTAAAGGTGGAGTAAGGTGGCTGGTACCGGCTGCTAAGCTGTGATTGGACACTGGTGGGTCGTGTTTAGAGAACGGTCAATTTCTTAACTTTTTCTCCTGGTTTTGCTGATCTAAAAAATATCTATGTATAAGTATAAACACGTCTGCTATATTTTATGGTTAGACTCAGTGTCGACGGAGAATGGAAGCGAGATAATATGAACGAGGCAGAAACAAAATCGTCCATTTTCATGGTCTGTGCAGGTATCAGAAAGCACCTTAACTTCCTTATTCACATGAGTGCAACCGACCTGAGCTCTCTCGGGTTTCTGACACGTCCACTTTATACTGGAAAAACCCCAATGTTTTAAAACTTACTATCCCTTGTGACTGAAACACACACACACACACACACACACACACACACACACACACACACACACACACACACACACACACACACAGCTTCCTGTTGCTCATGCGGAAACATCCTATCAATCTTAACAGCAGCATGAACGTACTGAAGACAGAGAGAATCCTATTTAGAAGGAGGCAGCAGCAAAGCGATAAGCCAACAGTGAGCATGCGTCTCTGTGCTATTGAACAGACACGACCAGCTGATGAGGACGGCTGATAGTGTGATTGACAGCGCCAAACAATGATGGCAAGTAAATTTATGAGTGAGCATGTGTGAGAGGAGCGAATGGCAGGATGTGTGAAAAACAAACTACAGGCCTGAGCGTGCGAACGAATAGTCTGACCTCACTTCAATAGAGCTTCATGTGCACAAATACAAACCAGCTCTATAACCCCCCCCCCCCCCACGTCTCCCTTTTCACTTCCATCAACAACGTCTGATATCAGAACGAATCTGAGAAGTTGCCATTCGTTGCCTATTAGCATGCAGGAGGGACATGTGAATAAATAGTTATTAAAATTGCCATCTGAATCTCAAGGGGATCAAAGCGTTTCTCTGATTTCACATTTTCTGATTGTATTTTTAAAGAGCAGACATTTGAAGAACCCACTGTTCATTTTATTCCCATGACAGCGGTTACTTTAGGCAGCCGGGCGACCGACTGAACAGAGATAACCTTCAACTGGACGACGTGGGATCAGCCACTCATGTTCAAGTATCGCTCCTCCAGCTGAAGCACTGCATGTTTGGGCAAAACACCAGGCTTATATGAAGAGAATAAGGAGCTAAATTAAGATGAGATAAGATAATTGGTTATGACTGTATGAGGAATATACTGTATATAGTTCACATATATATTTTTACAAATGAATTCATTTAGATTCTGCTTCATGAAGATATTACCTTTTGCCCCGTTTCAAGTTTCTCTCTGCGCCTTTTAGCTGAACTTGCTACGTCTACATTGCTATTTCTGAAGCTTGTTAATAAATACAGCGTGAACCCGATGCCCTGTCCACGAATTCAGACGGATTCAAAGGCGAACCGAGTGAAATTACCAGTGTGCACACACCAACCCCATATCCTTCACTTAACCGTGGCATGTTTTATAAATGCACTCACTGAATTGTAAAGCCTTGATAAATAATGAATCAACAATTGTCAAGAAATGAATACAAACTGAAGACAATGCAGTGACTGCTGCATGTTTTGTTTTTTTTTTTGCTTAAAAAGCTGCAAACAAAGAAGCAACTGATGCAGAATGAACTGTAGGAATGGTGTTAATTCAAATGAAAGAAAGGCAGAATAAAGAACAATAAGAGGAATAATAAGTGCAAAAATAAGTTGATGTGCACACAGTGAAAGGAGCAGAAGTGTCGTCTGAATTGTAAGCAGTGAAAGTGGTTGAAGTAATAAGTGTAGTGAGTGTTATCCCAAACTCTGGGGTCTGTCAACCAAACAGACATTTCCTTTTTACTGACAGTTTTTAAAGAGTAAAGAGCAAAAGAGTGCAGTTTCAATTTAGCTGTCAGATACAACGCCGACAAATCATCACCTTTTAGGTTGATTTATCTAACCCTCTACATTAGCGTCAATTTGGAGTGGTGTTTCTGGCCACACGACGAATGTAACCCACATTTTCACTCTCCTTTTAGCTGTTTTGCTCTAAATCAACCTGTCGCTTTAGCTGCTAAATGCTCCACCACGCTCGTCACGACACTTTGTCTGGTTGAAGCTGTGAGCTGAAAAAAAAACCCCAAGTCAAACAGCTGAAAGATGCTAATATGCTAAGAGCTGAGTGAGGGATGAATATCTGTGGGTTCATCGTATACGAGTGGACCCCTTTCTCGTGAGAATTGTTGGCTCGTACATATTTTGAAAGAGAAGCTTCAAACTCAGACGACAGAGACGAAACAGCCAGTCAAGCTTTCGCCCGGTTTGAGACACCGCCATGTCGAAAAACTGAGGAAGCGTCGATGAGGGGAGAGGGACTTGAAGCAGCGGCCCTGGTAAACAGACCCGGCATTTCGTCAAATACACCATGTCCCCTTCAGTCTGTCTGCTGCTCTAAAATATAGACAATTCTGACATCAGTAGGCCTGTGATTGGGTAAACACGACGACTGCTTCCCCCCAGTGTCAAACACGCGAGTGCCTGGGCTGTGGTCTCTGCCGGTGATAATGAAGTGCTGTTGTCTCGGCTAACAAGCGCTCCCTGACCGCCGACGTACGCCCTGGCCTCCCACTGAAATCCTTAACAGCAGATGATCAGAGGGCCCCCGCGTTAGCTTGCCATGTGAATAATGAGTCGTTGGCGACAGTCGTGCCGGGACGCTCGTGTGATCATAGCAGGACGCTGCACTCTCTCCCTCCCGCTCAGTTCACATCTCACACAAACACACTCGTATGCGGGGAGATTGCTGTGTGTGTGTGTGTGTGTGTGTGTGTGACTTCTGTATCCACTTCACTAATATTGGATTGTGCGCCTCAGCAGGAATTTTATTGGCACCACTGCACATACCGCGCCATTATTCACTGGACCAAATGAATCTATGAGCTGTGAAATCATTCAGAGGGGGTGTAATGATAAGCTATCGGCGGTCTGTTCTAGCTTTTGTAGCAATAAAACACGCTGATAGAGTCAACGCTGCGGATATGCTGACACTTTGGAACGCGAAAAAGCTGCAGTTAGGATGCACCGCACTTCCTCTTTTTGCCCTTATTCATCTTGAAGCATGTTTCTTCAGAGCCAGCGGACACTTTTATCAAACCCCCCAAAAAGCACCCAAAGGATGTCTGATTTTTACTTAAATCATATTTTACAAAACTTGAAATATGCGCCATATAGCAAAGTGCTACATCATTTAGGCAGTTCATTTCTTTGTAAAATTACAAAAGTGGTGTAAAATGCATGCTTTTTGAGAGTATGGATACTGTGTCTATGGTAATCATTCTCCGTTTTGTTTCACAAAGATCCACCAATGGTCCACAGATGTAGATAGCAGTCATGTACAAGATAAGATAAGTCAAGATAAGATAAGTCAAGATAAGATAAGTCAAGATAAGATAAGATAAGATAAGTCAAGATAAGATAAGTCAAGATAAGATAAGATAAGTTAAGATAAGATAAGATAAGATAAGTCAAGATAAGATAAGTCAAGATAAGATAAGTTAAGATAAGTCAAGATAAGATAAGTCAAGATAAGATAAGTTAAGATAAGATAAGTCAAGATAAGATATGTCAAGATAAGATAAGTCAAGATAAGTCAAGATAAGATAAATGAAGATAAGATAAGTCAAGATAAGATAAATGAAGATAAGATAAGTCAAGACAAGTCAAGATGAGATAAGTTAAGATAAGATAAGTTAAGACAAGATAAATGAAGATAAGATAAGTTAAGATAAATGAAGATAAGATAAGATAAATGAAGATAAGATAAATGAAGATAAGATAAGTTAAGATGAATGAAGATAAGATAAGATAAATGAAGATAAGATAAGACAAATGAAGATAAGATAAAATAGGCCTTTATTTATCCTGAAGAAATTGTTGTGCAGTTGTGGCAGTACAAAAAAGTAAAGAGCGCACAATATCAATAAAGGCGCAAGTATAAATATCAATAACGTCCATTCATCCATCCATTATATATACTAATAGCTAACTGCCTGCTCTGATATTGTGTCCATCCCTATATTTATCTTCATTGAACAACACAAGTGTTTTTCCAATATAATCACCTCACAGTGGGAGTTCCCTGCGGGTGCTTTGAAGCTCGGGCACTTTGACTGAGGGATTTAAAAACGTTCTTTCCACATGTGATTTTTTGCAAGTCGCTGTACGGTGAAACATTTGTCAATATTGAGTCAGACTTGATCAAACGGAATAGATGGCGAAACGGGGTCAAACTTGCAAATGGCACCAATTTGGATGTCATGATAGGCCTCTCCTCTGGCAGTGTCTCTCAGACAGAGCTTCTGTTTGTGAATTATGTGACTGATACCCCCGGGTGATTCATAAGCCTGTTGCCAAGCACTGTATCGCCTACATATCATTCTGTCCACACGACCCTCCCTCTTCTCCTCCCCTTTCCCCTCCCCTGTGCTTTATAGGTGGCTCTTTGCTGTCACCACACCGTCTGAGGGGTGGGTATAGGTCTCTGCTATCTCAGCGCACATCTGTCATCGCCGGTCGAGCCTGGTTCCACACGCTGTGCCCGGGGACCGTCAGGAGTGGGTCGGTCTCCCCGCGGGGCGCCGCGATGACTTCGGTGTCCATTGCAGTCACAGAACTGCCCAGAGATTGGATTTGTGTCAAGTCAAGCAGCAGGTTTTAGCAGATATCAACTGTAATCTAAGGGTGTCCATGGAGCCGCTGCTGATTTGTTCACAGCCTCAGCAATTATGATAAGAGGATGTGACTGAAGACCTCTATTCTCATGACATACTGGATTATATATATATTCTAATCAGAGTCATATAGGCTTTTTAATACATCAGAAAATGTACATTTATTCTGAAAAAAAAGGAGCTGCAGTGTTGTCCTTCATATATATATTTGATATGGTGGTTAAAGATAGCTTAAACACAACTGTGAGGTAGGCCTACTTGAACATTACCTAATTTTCCACTTTCGTCTTCTTTATACTATATATTATTATTTTTATTTGGCAGCATATAGCTACTAGTTGCTGAATAAAACAACACATGGTCATCTTATGCAACATATTATTATAGGGTAAACTATAAGTACATTCAAAATTGAAATCAGCTCTATTCTACCAGCTAACCTATAACCTATATCAAATTATCTTTAAGCCTACAAGTAAATGCATCCATAACTAGAATAATCCAATAATTGAACCATATCTAATGACACTGAAACTACTCCTAGGATACTCGAGAACATTTTACTGACAATATTTATTGACACTAAAGCTACATCTTTGGGTCATTTGCGGAAAGTGCTGCCACCTGCTGGCAGGAGAAAAAAAAGAAGTGTGGTTTCAGAAATGAACATATTTCTGGACTAATGCATAAAGCATAAGAATCAGTGGCTGGATATGATAGTTTTAAAATAGGGTTCATAATCGCAACTTCCGCAGTGGAACGTCAAGTACCGCACGGCAGCGCGTTGCACAGCTGCAATGTGATTGGCTGCTCGCTCGCAGTTGGAAGTGAAAACGAGTATTTTTGAACGCTACTGCACACGGCTAGCTCGCCAGCGAAGAGCTTCTTTTGATTTCCGTGCCTGTTATTCGCAGGAGATGGACCCTGGTTCAAGAACAGGCTGTCAGCATATCAAGCGCCTCCCTGAGAGGATTGCGTAACACCAACGCAGCGGAACAACGCCGTGAAATTAAGCTTGAGCAGAGCGAACGTTACCCGGATGTGCAACGCAGGTATGTGCGCAGTGCGATGACCGCCTGTGTTAAACTAAAATAAGATCAAATAACATTTACAGGATTACAGGATCGTGCAAACAAGAGACATAGTAAACACAATGTATCAAAACAAGTATTAAAAGTAGAAAATCCACAATAACTAAATTATTATAGATACAGACAGAATAGCTGTAGTATTGCACAGTGTATTTATATTGTGTGTTAAGCTGTGTGGGAAACGTGGATGGCGTGTAATGTCAATTGAAAACGCTGAGAGTGAGTATTTATTTATGTTGTGGTATTGCGTTACTTATTGCTAACGTTACTTTGACTCAAGTGAAGTGTGCTTTCTTTACCACTGGTTACAGTTGGTTTCTTAGGACTTGGTTTGTATAATTTCTGTGTAAGATTATCCATTAAAAACACATTATTTTAACGCTAATGTCGTATTTGTGTTCCGGAGACCCCGGAAGCCTGTGACATTGCTTTATTATCTCTATTATCCTTATTGTATGACAGTTGCTTATTGAACACAATGGATCTCCATACACTTTGTCTGTGGTCAGTATAAACTACTTTTAATCGTCCTAAATCCCAAATAGGTCTATTTAGAGTTGTGTAATTGGAGTTTTATAATAGTTCATTTTACTGTGTAGTATTTATTTCCCTATATCTGTAGTCCATGTTACATACAAACATTATGAAATATTTCCCATATTTGGTTATTAACGATGCTGTATGGTATGTTTCTTTTGTCACCTTCATTTAATTAGCCTAAAGGAGCAAGCTGAGTGTGTGGCAAAGGGAAGAGTTAATTGTTTACAACTTTTATATGTATTTGGTTTTAATAAGGTAAATGGAAAAAGGGAGGGAAACTGGCTAATTTTGTCATTTAAAAACAACTTTTTCACATACTGATGAAGGGTCTGGGGGATATATCAGGCCAGTGTCAACAAAACACAAGGATAACTGATGAAGTAAGTCTCAAGCTGAGTGAATAAACCTAAAAGACACATTTTAGGACCAGTTTCAGTCAGACTTCTCGGTTTAGAGCAGGCCGATGTGTATCCCAGTTTCCTTGCAGTATGTGCTGAACATGGGATTCTATCAAAGGCCCGCTTCCAGTGGTTTCAGCATTTTTAAATCACTCGCTAACCCAGATTTGGTCTCAGCTGAATCCCAACCCAGATCTGGTGCCTTGGCTAGCCACCGCACAGAACGCTGAATGGGTGATTTATCAGTTCTTGGAGTGGAAGGAAACTAAATGATTTATGGCTCAGCTTTTCTTTTTCCTTTTTCCCCCAAATCTTATTTATGTCACAGTCACTGCTGCCGTCTCGGTTTCTGACTCTTCCTCCCTTTCTTCGTGTCTCTTCTCCTCCAGAGGTCATGCCGGTGAGGTGTATCTTAAAGCCTGATGGGTATTCCTAATGTATGCTGAAGTCCTGGGGAAGCCGCACATGATCTTGATGAGCACTTATGATTGATCAGAAGCCGGAGGTATGTGACATTTACTCCCTCACAATACTGATGCACGTCAATCCCAGCTTGTGTTCATGGTGGGATGCACATGAACATGCACTCACACAAACGCACACATGCACAGGATGGTGTCAAACCGAATTAATGCACCAGGCGAAGCATTACAAATGCAAGTTATTGCTTATTCTCTCTTCCGTAGAGAATGGGCCTGTTGAATAAAACATTTTGCGAATAAACACATATATTGATTTGAATATAACTCTATGAATACACTATAGATTGCTCTTGAGATTCTGTCCCCTTCCTTTCCCTTTATCCATTATTCCATAATCACTGACGTTAGCATATTCCTCAATCTCTCTTTTTCCATTTCACCCTTTTGCTATCTGCAAAAAAAAACAACCTATGGATTGGACTATCACCATCATGCATTGAGGAAAACGCAGCCAGAGGCTGTAAATTGGTCAAATGCAAACAAGCGGGATCCGCCGATTCCTAAATGTGAGCCGCTAAGTCGAGAATTTTGGGCCTTGAAAAGTCTGACAGCTTAAATCACTGTAACTGACGCAGAGAGAAACCGAAACGGGAGGGAGAGGGAAAGAGAGGGAAGGAAACGGAGGAAGAAATAATGGGTTTTTCCCATAGAAGTCTATCTATAAAGCCACAAAGGCCACAGTAAATATTCACAGCATTTAAATTTCAGCTTGTCATCTGAGGCTCCATGCCAGATGACCACAGTTTGACTTCATCCCTTTTTCATGAGCCCCCCTGTTGATAGAAATTCATAATCCTGATCTGCATTCTCTGATCAAAAAGCTCTCCTGAAATGTGCAAACAGATTGTGCCACTCCGTCTCAAACAGAGATGTTTCTCTGCAAAGAGTGCGGGTAAAACCACTGCGGGACACTTTTTCAGTATGAAAAGGATACTTGAAAGGCAAGATATAATATTCACCGGAGAGAAATATGGGGGAGATAGCGCATAGCCTTGAGCAAGCTGGGCTCCTGCTGCGAGAGGCAGGGAGAGAGAACGAGGCGGAGGAAGATGGGGGAGAGTCGGGGAGTAATGGAAAGTGAGAGGGAATGTAAAAAGAGAGTTATTGAAGAGCAGATAAAGAAAGAAACGACCAGTTAGCACACGCCTCAAAACTGTTAATCAAACTCGGTGCCTATTAAGTTTTACTTTGCCTGGAAAGTTCATATCTTTTTTAAAATTTGTTATGAAGCTCAGGAAGCTGCGGTTTCGGACGGTCGACATCGGCGTCGACGGAAAACGATGGCCGCGAGCGGACAGTCGACAACCAGCAGCGCGGGGCGGGGAGTGTCTGACTGTGTGACGTCACTTTGGCCACGCGGACATGTCGAGCGTGAAACCCTAAACCCATCTGTGTTCAACGACAAAAAAAAAAACATAACAACATTTTACCAACAAATACCCCAAAAACCACAAGCAAAAATCTTCCACTTCCATATTTTCCATTTTGTCCCCACACTCCTCAAGAGTGTCGGAGGCAGAGGCCACCAAAAGATCATTAGATCACGGGGGAAAAGCATTACGTATCGATTGAGGACGTAAAAAAAAATTCTAGGTCGCCATTGATTAGCAGACGAGGGCTTTCTGCTCGCCTCTCTGTCATTTCTAGGCCCCGGCTTTATTTTTAGGCGAGGGCTGATCGATAGGCTGTGTGCGAGGCTCGGCGGTGTTGTGCCTCCCTGCGGAGCCCCGTGTAGGTCAGACCAAAGCACCCCGAAAGGTTGAACCAATGATGGGATCAATGGATGGGGAAATGTCAACTAACATGGCTGTTTACCACAATGGAGGTCGAGTTTCTAGATGCATATCGTTTCATGTGAACTTGTGTCTAAATCCCATTTTAGTATTTTTTTTCAATCCTTTAAACTCCTGCTGGATATAAATCTGAGGAAGCTGGCGAAGGGGAAAAGAAAAAAGTTTTACTTTTAACATTTGGATGCTTCACCCTGATTAGTTTTTGTTATTGTGACTCTGTGCTAATTCTCTTTCCCTTAATTACTCAGGACTAACATCATATTTCCCTCTCTAATTATGGTTGTAGTGGAACAGAGCAGGATGGCAAAAATGAGGTGAGGCCAGCAGAGAATACACTGAACTTGAACTGTAGATGTTGAATTCACAACTGGATGTAATGTGGATCCCTCACACAAGTTGTTTCAGTTTGCATTAGAATAATAAGAGAAAGCTGCAATTTATTTGCTTTTCTTGTATAATTACATAACATAGAAGACACAGAATCATTTCTTTGCTGTTTGTTTCCCCCGTTCCGTCCAGAAGGTGCGTCTCCAGTCTACCGCTCACCGTCTGCCTGCTTCCATGTGATTTGCAGCATTAATTACTGATTTAATGCATTGCCCTGCGAGTTCCTCTTAAGTGACCCACATCAAACACGCCCACGGTGTTTCATGAACAACAGGTGCATGCTGGGTCAAGCTCAAATACTTGAATGCTAATGTGCTCATGGTGGAACCTGGTGTGTAAACACTGTGCAGCCTCTGTTTGTGGGTGTAGCTTCTGCTGGATTTATACAAATATATTTTACGTCTCTGTGTCCGTAACTCTATCGTTTCTCATCGGTAGCTCTTCCATAGGTCGACGAATCGTCCCAGGCCAAATTCAGATCTGAAATCTGCTCTTGTAATGCCTCTAATGATCTCTCTCTCTCTCTCTCTCTCTCTCTCTCTCTCTCTCTCTCTCTCTCTCTCTCTCTCTCTCTCTCTCTCTCTCTCTCTCTCTGTCTCTCTGTCCTCTGAGCAACACATCTGGCCGACGCAGTCATGAAAAGTTAAAGCACAACACGTTGCACAATGAAATGGATGTTGTGAACCGTTTCAAGCTTCGCTCCCTTCGTTCTTTCCAATGCGAGAGTCCACTCGCGGAGCGCACATCCACCCACTTATGCGAGCCGCTCGAGCCGCTCGATGATGCAGCAGTAGTTGCACAGTGGAATCACAGTCTGTTTTTCAGAGAGGCACTTAAAGATCCTTAATCCATTCTGGAATTGGCCCCCCCGATCGCAAGTGGCTGTTTGTGGCGATAGATTTTGTTTTTGTTCACGGTCAGATGTTTGTTTTGTGGAGAATACTTTGGACAGCGAATGACGCAACTATGAGTAAAGCTGTATCAACCCAACCGTATGTATTCCAAGGTCATTATTTCCACCTTTTTTCTTTCATATGAAGGCGATTTTGGACTCAGAAGTGTCAGTAGGAATGAAGTGATCAAACTGAAGTTTTCATATTTAATGCATTATTGAACTTTGAAGACGTCACTCGCAAACAACCATGAGGAGAATTTGGATGCTGGAATATGAAGCTAATGTTGCCGAGCATGTGTGTTTTTTTTTTAATTTTAATTTTTTTTATGCAGCCTGTCAGAGAAGACACAATAATCAAACAAGGACATCAGAAAAACATGTCAGCGGTAGAAAAGTATATTAATTATCTTTTGGAATATTCCCCTTAGCTTTTCGCGATTGTTTTTTTTTTAATCTTTTGGTTTCAACGACTCAAACTGAGCGGCTTTGAAGCGTTAGTTGTTTTGTTTTACTATGTTCTGACAAGAATTCTGAACATTCCAATCTAGGTAGGTCTACAGTGCTGGAATTGAATGTACTGTCGGCACAATCCTAGTATTTCTGGAGAGTTCCCTCAAACAGCGGAGCCTCTTCTGCCACATCCAACAGTAGAACCGTAATTGGCCAAAGCCCTGATGTAAGTGTCACTCATCACCGCTCGGTCTTGAATCTGTGCTATTATGAAGCTCCGGGACAAGCGTGACGTTTTCACCGAGTTCGAAACATGCAAGCGCGCCGCGTCGTCTCCGAACGCACAGCAGGATATGAACGGTGCATATTTGAAGTCTAGGCTCACTCCCCACCAGAAGACACCACCGCTCAACACAGCAGGGAGCGACATTAATAACTCCCTCTAGGGAAAGGTAGACCCCGAGCCTATAGGTGGTGCGCCTTTTTAAATGCTTTATGAACAATAGCAGCGAGTGACAGCGTGGCTTTTCGGCTGAGCGGTGTGGCAGCAAGAGAATGAGCGGAGCGCTGATGGCTTAAGTACACCGCCGTAATACAAAAAGAGGGCCTTCGCGGTGAGCAGAGCACGGACGGTAAAATCGACATCGCCAATAAAATCCATTACAGAGTACAAGATGTGTCGTCGTATCGCAGAGCACTAAACGTGCCAGAATATGTTCTGGGTATAAAGGCAGCAGAGCGAAGACGGCGCCGCGTGAAAGCCGCTGTAGCACTTGTACGGCGGTTCGCGGTATCGGCAGGCTCAGGTGTGCCGGGGCTTTGAAAGAGATAACGGGTGATTATAGGAACATCTACACCCAGAGGCCCAGAGTCACCCAGACAGCCGCATGCAGTGCTGGTGTCAGCAGGGCTGTGGTGCAGGCGGGGAGGCAGCCGGTCAGGCCGGGGCAGCCGGTTCTCCGAGTCACAGCTGAGAACATTGATCCCGGCTACAGAGGCCTCCTCGTGCTCATTAGTGGCATTACTGGGAGCACGGTGGGGCCCGGTGGGGCCCGGTGGGGCCCAGGGATCCCCGCTCCAGTTGGACGGCAGAGCTAGTCAGCGGTCTGAGGAGAAATGATAACGCGATGGGTTCACACACACACACACACACACACACACACACACACACACACACACACACACACACACACACACACACACACACACACACACACACACACACACAAGGGCCAGGCGGATTAGAGTGAAGCACAGGCTTATTTGGCCAAAAGAAGTGAGTATAACAACCTTGCGGCCAGCTGGTCAACTGTAGTGTGTATTAGAGGCCGAGTTGCGGTTTCTGTGCCTGAGGACACAATGATGACGACCGCGTTCAGGCAGCAGTGGAAATAATAACGAGTTCAGAGTGAGCCAGAAAAAAAAAAGATAAACAATTGCTTTTTACAGATATTTCTTTTCTTTCTTTTTTTTTTTTTTTGCGCTCGGAAAGTATTTACCTTTCCATGTTTATCGCAGCGTGTCACGTTCACAACAAACACGGCGTTTGAAAATGTCAACTATTTCCAGGCTCGCCTACTGCGAGAGGAAGATTCCCCCCCCCCCCCCCCCCATATCTGCTGATAGACCTTCAGCACAGGAGGCGGGGCTTGATACACACACCTTAGGCAGATGACATGCGAGATCTCAGGTTGTGTTTTTTTTGGGGGGGGTTTTTGTCGGTGTTAAATGCACACATTTACATATTTTCCAGAAGGGAAGCGTTATCTGCAGAAAAGTACTGTTTGCAGATGCGTAAGGTTATAGAGCGAAGACTCCCACGCGTCTCTCGCCGTCCTCAATCCTCTGGTCATTTGAACGGTTGTCTCTTGGGATGATTAGTGAGAAGTCATGCATTCTTATTCTTAGCCTCTAATTGACGGTATGCAAACAAGCACGTCGGTATTAAACCTTTTTAAACGGCGTTACAAAGACCACTGAGCACCTTTTTTTTTTGAAGCCAATTAAAAGACCGTTGTGATACTTGATCAAGATTACAGCTTCAACGACCAGATGAGATGCACCGCAGCTGAGGATGTGATTTCTGAAGATAAAATAGCAGCACTGTTGTGGCAGACTTATGCATTATGCATTTATTCCAGGCAACCGACGCGATTCAAACTTTTCTCTTTTGTTCGTGGATAAACACTTGAAATGGCTCCTCGTGTAAAAAATACACTTGAGGGGGAGGGGGGGGGAGAAAAAAAAAGTTGGCGAGAACGTCAAGGACTCTCATGTCTTTTGCATCTCAGGTGTGTGTGTGTGTGTGTGTGTGTGTGTGTGTGTGTGTGTGTGTGTGTGTGTGTGTGTGTGTGTGTGTGTGTGTGTGTGTGTGTGTGTGTGTGATCACAAAGTGTCACTAATACGCTGTGCTAAAAAAGGGGGCTTCATTTGATCCCAGTAGTACCGCGGTGCTCCCTCAGTACCGGCACAGAAATACTGCAGCGACCAAAAAAAAAAAAAAAAAGCAGCAAAAGCAGCACTGATGTTCCGCCGCTTTCCTCCCAAACAAACGTCTGACATTTGCCGTCTTTCGCATTGAACGTTGCACCTTGTACTTCTGTCATCGCGTACCTTTTGACTTTCACAAGTATTTCTTGTTTGAGGGCACCTGAAAGGATGATGTGAGGAGAAGGGCCTCCAAAAATATCCTGTTTATTTATATCGTATGTTCAAAGCCTCAGACATCATCGCTTGCTTTATATATATATATATATATATATATATATTTATATATATATTTCTCTTGAACGGTTAGCTTGGAACGAGATGTGGCGTTGTCTCGCATAATAACAGGGAAATGTAAGAATATCTGAACGTCAATCTTACACATCATGACATCAGTAAGGATAAACGTCCTGATGGGTAAAGCTGCGTTTAAAAAGCGCTGAGTCGGTGGAGCTGAATGTGCCTTGTCAGATTGACTCCTTGCTGCAGAGAAAGGCAGACACGTTGTCCTCCAGGGAGAGCAGAGATGATGGTCCACTACATACCCGTAGCCCTGGATCTCACAGGGAATTGAATGCCTTGCTGAAGAGCACTTCAGCAGGCTGGATCTCGCCTCCTTTTAAGCTGAATGATGAAAGTGTTTTGTTTGTTTCTCAAATGATGAACGGCGCTGTAGTTTTTAAAGATGAGGGGATTCAAGAAGAAGTCTATTTAATGGCTGGGTGTAGTCAATCCACCGAGCAATGGAGACACGAGGAGGCAACTGCATGTGTCCGATTCAACCACCAGTAACAACCACGTATGGATTGAACAAAGACGATGTCACATGTTGATTAATGAGCTTTAGAGCTGACAGAGCCAGGCTAGCCGTTTCCCCCTGCTTCCAGTCTTTGTGCTAAGCTAAGCTAACTGACTGCTGGCGGTAGCTTGGTGTTCACCCTACAAATGTAAGAGTGGCATCGATCTTCTTAACTCTCGGCAAGAACGCAAATCGGTGCGTTTCCCAAAATGTCCAACTATTCCTTTAACCAGTCACCAGTTAGGGTTGCATTAGTAAAGTAGGCTATCCAGCGTTTTACGAAGCCCAAACTAGGGACTCAAAGTCAGGATATCTCTTTTAAACATTCTTCTTTTAATCCGGCTCTTGTCAGTCCCCCCATATTTATGGAAGGGTGATACTAAATCGTGAGTACCTCTTAAATAACTAGTGTTACCCCCTCTATTAATAGAAATAAAGTGCTAATCTTTTAACTTTGCCAGCAGGGCTCCTTTTTTTTTTTTTTTTTTTTTTAGGTTTCCTGATTTATACATTTGATCACTCAGTTCATCCTGCCACCCGGGTTGACACATTACATTTCCAGCCACTCTCACCACTCTACGCATTCCTCCAGGAGCATACATTATCATGTGGGTGTGAGCGAAGAACATGTCAATTTAAGATTTAAGGTTCCAATTTGGTCATTCCTCCTCTTTGACGACACTCTGAGAAAATTTCCTCCAGCTGGTTCTCAACCAGAGAGGCTTGCCACGGTCTCTCTCTCTCTGCTCAGCGTGTCGGAAATAGCAACCGAGAGCACTTCCTTCAATGGGCCTGAATTAGAGGCGAGCGATGGAGCCGGCAGCAGGAGGAAGAGAGACAGGACGCACCTCAGTCTTGACAAAATAGAATGATTAAAGCTCTCGGAAACCCGTGTTTCATCCGCTAGTTTCAGTCAATTTATGACAGCCCTCATTACCGACGGTGGCACGCCGTCGGATGCGTGCCACACACTGCCCAAATTAGCAGTCCTACATCTTTGTATCTGTTTATACATTCAAACCACAAAGAACTGGCTGTAAAAGTAGATCATGCCAGAGAGAGAGAGAGAGAGAGAGAGAGAGAGAGAGGAGGCAGACCAGAAGCATGTGACAGCGCTAGTCTTTGCATCTGCCCCCCTCTTTGCTCTGAGAGCATCTCCGAGATGGTGGCAATTTCCTCGATGTTTCACGTCGGCTCCGAAAACTATAGCGCTCCATCTCCTTTTATCCTCCGCAAAGCAATAGATCCGCTCTCTCTCTCTCTCTCCGCCCATTATGTGTTATTCGGAGGAAGAGTATGAAGTTGGCAGGTACTGCGCTAACCTGATTGGTGTCTCGAATCATTAAGAATGGACCGCGGCACCGGTGTCTGCATGTCTGACATTTCAGAGCGACATGAAGCCAGGCCTGTCACACTGATAACGTCCCTTGGGGTGAGGCTGCAAGCGAAGCATCCCACTTTATTTATTTATCTCTCATTAATCCCACACAGTCAAGGTGGCAGCTGCGTATGGAGATTGTCACGTTTGCCGTATCTTTGTTCGCCTCTCTTTGCTATCACAATGTTACACCTTGTATCAAAAGTGCAGCAGTTTTTTTTTATTTTTTATTTTTTCTGTCAAGAATTTACATTCTACATGCCAGCATCCAACTTTTGAAGTAAGAATGCTGTGATGATTATGCAAGTGGAGCATTGTAAAGCTTCGTGGAGGGGGTGGGTGGGGGGGTGGGGGGCGCTCTTCACCGCCTCCCAACTGGGAGCGCGGGTTGAACATAATTGAGGAGAAACGGGACTGCTGGCCAGTTAGTGGTGGACCCTGGAGTAATAGCTCATGCTCTGTCTCCACTGCCAGCTTCTGAAGGAAGCGCGCTCCTTCTTGTTTACGGTTGTGGAGCTCTGAGGTTTTAAAATGAGGCTCAATGCAGCGGCGTCTTTATCAGGCCTGATGATTTAAGTGCGCTCAGGGAGCGGGGGGGTTCAAGTGTGCTTGATCTTCAAGCCTCCTCGCTGGCCATTGTGAGAGTGCGGTCTCCGAAGATACGGGTCATAAATAAATAATTTATTCATAGCTTTTGATCCATAATGTCAGTAATGGAGTTCTATCTCTTTTAATGGAATTACCTCTCAGAATTTTTTGCGCCGTTCCGTAATGACAACGGTCCATTTCTGTAATTTCTTGAGTTATTGTGATTCAATTTAAGGATCGGAAATGCCCACCTGGCTGCTAACCACAGCGCTGTACCAACAGCTGAATGTCTGAGTATCGACTGTGAGATCTGCAGTCAGTTTATATTTGAATCATCCGTGAGGTTTTCAGGAGAGAGAGAGAGAGAGAGAGAGAGAGAGAGAGAGAGAGAGAGAGAGAGAGAGATTTTTTTGTTGGCAAGCGCTGAACAGAAATGCTTCTTGGCTGAGAAAGGGTGATTTTATTAATTACGACTATGAAATGTGAAGAGTTTATTGGTGGCACATTTTGGATTGGTTACTGTATTTTCCCTTTTTGCTTTACATAAACCATACATATGTTCAAATGTGCACATTGACTGTGATCCCTACTAGAGCACGTCACTGTGAAATTGATCCTGTTTGAACTGTGCACCACACCGGGCTTGTTGATGTCATGCACTCATTTATTTTCCAAGCATCTAAGTAATGGAAAGTAGCAAAGTACATTTCCTTAAGTACTGTACACAAGTACACTTTTCAGTTATTTGGATTTTACTTGAACGTGCCTTTTTATACTTCTAAATAGGGGTATTTGTCGACTACTTTCAGTATAAAATGCAGTATTTTTACTACTTTAACTCGAGTCCAGAATCTAAACACTTCCTCCTCTGCTGCTCGGGACAAAGACTTGAGGCTGAGTAGAACAATGTGCTGACCTTTCTTGCGAGTGTTCAGACCAACCATACGTCTCCCTCAGAGAGCATGTATCTACAGTAAGAAAGACACAGCTGTGCAGCCGGATTTATTTTCAAATTGAACTTTTGTGTTTGCCGATTGAACATTTATGAGCATTCCTTGTTCTCCTCCCATACTGTTTGGTGTCCACTGGGGCTCTTCCTCCCATGCATAGGAAACGTAGAGTGCCCAGAAGAACATGCGGTTTAAATGTCAAAGGGAAAATTCACCGCCTCGTATTTGCGTGTCCAATCAGTGTTGATGGTAAATGTAAATGAAGCAATCAGATCTTCAGTATGCGCTTAATTGACCGAGAAACCTTAAAGGTCAGCCCACTTTAATTGAGCATGTGGCTGAAGTTGACGCAAACTTAGGGGCTAAACCCCCCCCCCCCACACACACACACACACACACACACACACACTTTATTCAGCGAGCAAAACACACTTGGCATGCGGGGCTAAATGAATCGACGCGCTGTGCTCTACAATAAAATAACGTTTAAAAAGGAAGACACGGAGTGCCAATTTACACCCGGGTGAGAATAGTCATATGGCAGCTATCCAGTTATTTATACCCGGCCAGGTTGAGTTCATGCTACTTCATTTAGCAATAGTTAGCTAGCTGTGAGGCTTTGATTCAGACGTAGTAATAGTTATAGTAGTTCTGTAAAGAGCGACAAAGTATGCGTAGGGAATAGGTTGTGGTGAGAATGGGTCAAACTCGGGGACCCAGGAGACGATAGCATGAATCCTGTGAGGAACATATTTTTCCGTTTTCAATAACAGTTTGGTTACATAGGCAACATAACTACTATGTTAGGGTTAGGATAAACGTACGTATCCTACAGCAGGCTACGTGTGCACATACAGTGTGTAACGTGGTTGATCACAGCGTTACTGCATGGATACCTGGGCGCTTGTCTCTGTCACGCTGTACACACCTGGGTGTAAATGGCCACATCGGTGATTCCACCCGGGTGCAAATAGTATTGTTGGCTGCTGACACCTGGGCTCTAATAGCATCTGGCGAAAAAATTAAAATAAAAAATGTGGCAGTCAATGTCGATCAATGTATGGAAAAACACCGTATATCGTCATGACAACATGTCATGGACTCTCCAGATCATAAACGTACGGTACCCTCAGTCCTGCTGATGTTGTTTTCACGGTCTGTGCTCAACAGCAACTGTAACTGTTTGAGGTAATAAGGTGTGAGGTGTTGTGCTTGCAATGACTGTGGCATAGATAATGAGAAGATATGGAGGTGATTGATGGAGTTTGAAATGTGTTACTTCTAAGCCCCTCCATTTACACACACACCCCCCCACACACACACACTCTCTCTCTCTGTATCTTTCAATCACGCTGAATGTAGTGAGTGCACACATTTGTCATTGGAATTTAATTCCGTCTCACTGTGGTCTCTGCAGCTCGCCGGTATCGCCGACGAGGTTCCATCTCTCGCGCTAAAATAACCAAATTAACGGCGCGGCGACGGAGAGGCTGTAGATTCCGCCGTTATCGCCATGGCAACCTGAGCTGGGAGTGCGAGCTGCCGGTTTCTGATATTGCACTCGGAGCCTCGGCTCACTCTTGCTAAAAGGATGGGAGTTCAGGCCATTGTGTTCTCTGGGAAAAAAAAAAAAAAAAAGGCGGCAAAAGCGTTGCCTATCTTTTGTGAGAAAGCCTTCAGGCGATGTAATCTGATCCACGCGAGGAGGAAAGGTTTTCTAAATAAGCTGATTCCCACACGGAAACAAGATTTCAGGGGTGTGTTAAAGGGGTATACCGCTGGATTTTAGCCCCGACACACACGTGTGTGCTTTGAGAAAATTCAACCTGCACTGGAGTATCGACTTTCTTTTAAAGCCAGAACAAAGATTTATTTTTCTGATATTAAAACAGAATGAAACTGAAATATAAAAAGAAGGATATAAGATCTGAAAGGTGACTTTGATGGTGCTAGAATTAAAGATTGAAGTACATCGTCTTGTTTTTGGGTGATGTTGCCGTCTGATTGGAGTATTCTGCCTTTAAGTCATGACCCTAAATGGACATGTTTGGCAAAGAGAAATTGTCCCAACAAAGCTCGCACAAGGAGCGTGCAATCAGTAAGCATTCAATAAACATGTACTTTGAATCAAATTATTGTGTCAGCTGTAGCTGTCGACTCAGAGAGTCCGGTCGATGATTGCGGCAACGAATAGTTATTAGGTATTGACGTCTTGTCACGCAACACTCTGAAGGTTTCAGGCACAAATTTTGCCGTCGCTGCAGGCAACTGGTGTTTATACGTTTGAAGATTATTCAGGCGCTATTTTTTCGGGTTTGACTTTTAAAACAGAAATGTCCAGTAAATGATCACAAGAGGAGGTTAAACGCCAGGAAAACTGATACCAAAGAAACTCGTTTACTATTAATTCTGACTCAAAATCCACATGTAGAAAAGCTTTTATCACTCCATCATCCATTTATCCATTATCAAGGAAAAACACGACGCTGTTAAACTTAGCTGTGACTAAAGAAATGTGTTACTAGTGTAGACATTATGAGCAGTGCAAGATTTTGTAATCTGTGCAGCAAGATCTTTTTCTTACAGCAAAACAGGTCCGATGAGAAGATTGATACCTCTCTCATATGTGTCTGTTAAATATGAAGCCAGCAGCCAGTTAGCCAGGAACAAAGACTGGTAACTGCTCCTGGCTAAGTAATAAAAAAACACAACCGCTGTAATCTGACTAACTGCTGGCTCCAGCTTCATGTTGTTATGAGAGTGGTATCTTCTCATCTAACTCTCGACAAGAAATTGAATAAATGCCCTTCCAAAATCACCAAACTATTCCTTTTTAAAACTTTCATTGGTCCAATCTGAATAAATAGAGGCAGAACAAATTAATAGAGTGGCTGCACTGTCAGACTAGTGATTTCAATTCTGTGTTATTTGCTTTTAAAATGTCAATCACATAATTCATATTCAAATGAAAATCCACTCCATTCTCTCAAATGTGAGACCATACCCAGTGTTCTTAACATAACCGGCAACTCATTTTGGTTATCTCCGTCTAGATTGTTCCAGTACGTCCAAATACAATTTTTCTTTTGTGATCGAGAGGAGCCGCAGACAATGGCTTTTAATTTACACGGCACAATGCGGGGCTCTCCTGGTTGTCTTCCACTGATGCTGCCGAAAGCCTCCAGCGGCGCGGCGGAGGGGAGGAGTGAGAGATATTCATCTAACAGCCGCTGGAAGCTGTGCGGCTACATCGATTTTTGGCGGCAGAGAGGATTCATTGTACATACGAATGATGCATGAATCGCAGCGCAAAGTGGGAGATACTTAACGTGAGAGCCGAACAATTTAATTTGATTGAACTGAGCCACAGACGAACCTAAACGGCTCTTTAAGGAGGTGTTGCGTTTGCCGAAATCACATTAGTTCGGGGGGGGGGGGGGGGGGGGGGGGAGGAAAACAAGAGACACCTTTCACCTCGAGAAACCCCCGGACGTGAAGATTGATGCCTCCACCGACTGAAATGCAGCGAAAATATTTCCCACCAATCACCCATTTCTTGTGTAATGAATTAAAATCCAATTACAAGTGCTCATTACCGTAAACATACACAACATTAGCATCAAATATGCAAATGAGTGAGCATCATATTACTCAGTGAGATGAATCACTGTGCATTAGATGAGTGATATGTCTGTAACAGCCTTTCTTTTTCACCCGGCCCTGTTATTTGCAGCAAATGCTGTTCCCATTAAAGATGAATTAGTTAACCATTGTACCAGACGCTTTCTTTTCATCCTATTTGGTTTACCGGAAATACCAGCTCGCACATAAAAGTGTCTCGTTCGGGTCCTTACAATTACGTCTGAACTGGTATGTGCTGCAAAACCAGAGGCTTTTCTACTTCAAAGTGGTTGTCAGACTGGAGCTGACAGAACTGTAGCGAGAGGCTATAATTCAAAGTTGTAGTGTAGCAATGCCTCATGTTCTTTAGGTATCACTTTGGTTACTCTCCCGCTGTTAGTTTGTGTAATATTCACAATGCCAATGTCAGTGTCAGGATACCACAGGGAAAATGTGAATGCTTCCCATTCATGCCAAAAGCTCTTATAAATTCCGACTTTGTGCCAAGGAGAGTGGAGAGAAGAGCAACTAAGATAATTAAGAATTCCCTTTTAGAGTCAAACTACACGCATAAACAGAGCATTTGCGTTTTAAATGATCGTTTACTGAATCGCAGGGTCCAAAAACCGTTTTTAAAACCAAATACTGGTTTAATTTGTACAAACAAGTCACAGCCACAGAAGCCCTGTCAGACATCAACATGCTAACATGCTTACAACATGCTAACATGCTGATGTTTAGCAGGTTTAACGTGGACCATGTTCTCCATCTTAGTTTAGCGTGATAGCATGCTAGCATGCTAACATTCACTAACTAGCT
The DNA here is from genome assembly GCF_023349555.1 of Cebidichthys violaceus. NCBI lineage: Eukaryota > Metazoa > Chordata > Actinopteri > Perciformes > Stichaeidae > Cebidichthys > Cebidichthys violaceus. The sequence goes on from NW_027176318.1 coordinate 12,746,901, forward strand.
TCTTTAAGCTATTTAATGAAGAAAAACCTCTTCTCTTTCACTATGATTTCAAAATTCAATTACATAAATGGACATTGGGGGTGCAGCTATGCACAGAGACCATTAATGCGTTATTAATTATAATCCAGTGATATAATATATATTATCCTGAAATGGGCAATTCTGCATAATGCATCCATTTTGGTACTTAAAGTATATTTTGATGATAACGCTTTTATCCTTTTACTTGCATGCAGGACTTTTACTTGTAGCCAAGGTTCTTCCTAGGAGCAATGGGCTGCTTTGAAGCGCCTGGAGAGCAACATGGGGCTCAGGGTCTCGCTTTAGGACACTTGCAACATTAGGAGCCGGGAATCAAACCACCAACCTTCTGATTAAAGGACAAAGTCATTAACCAACAGACTTGAAGACCTAATCATTAGAGCCACGCTGCTAGATAATAAACTCATTCAAAAATATTTTACTAATTCGGACATGACATCGCAAATTAGAAAACACTGACTGTGTGTAAAGCTCCAGCAGGACTGTAATGTGGACAGTAAACTGCTCCTTTCATTTCACCCTGTTGCTGCTCTGCCTGTAAATCTTCACGGTCATGTGAGACCAAAGTGAAGGGAAGCAAAGTGTGTTTTCATTTCACATCAGTGACAAAGTGCATCCACTTAAACACACACTCCTTCATGAAAGTGTATTTGCAAGACGACGGTTGGCCCTAAAGGGACCCCATCTTAACAGTGGTGCCTGTCTGGGCTATTGTCAAGAAAGTGGACGTTTTTTTCTTAAGTGCTCGGAGGGAATTTCTCACATGTCGCCGACTGAATTTGATTCTGGTGAGTTTTGAGAATTTACCATAATGCTTCTTAATAAATCTTTGCAGTAGTTCTGGCAGTGTAGATGTTTATAGGTGGTCCATAAAGTGTACTTGTGAAATATCCACCACTGCTTCTAGGCCCGCATTAGTATTCATGAACTCGTACTATTTCGGTATACATTCATGCAATATAACAAACATTAGGCCCGTGTTAGCTATACTCATTATAATACGGTAATATGCATTTTTTTAGACTGTGCTCAGTCTGTCATGTTTGACCACACAGGGTCCTTAAACATACTGGGAACAGATTAACACAGCCAAGTACAAAATGCTTTTATTACCATTTGTAGCAACACAATAATGTCACGGCTGAATTAGGAGTTCATTTGTTTCTTCCCAATAATCATGTAGTGTATCGCAGTTTTGTTTGACTTTATAATATTACATGTTAATAATATTCCAAGTTGCTTTAAAAATAAAAGCAACTTTAATTCACTCCACCCACCACAGATTTGTGATAACAAGTTTATCATATCATATCTACCAACTGCCATGTGGGTCTCTACAACAGCTGTGGCATCGTAAATGACTGTAGCCGGACATCTAGATAATTCTAATGAAGCAGAAATATCTGGAGATTTTCGACATTGTTTAAAGCCCCTGTAATTTGGGATATAATAGGCATATGAGAGATTTAAGGTTCGTTTCTAATCTGCGTGCACAAATAAATCATCCACTCCACCCACCCACCCAAATGAATTATCTTCTCTGATTTAGAGAAGCTCACACACGTGGATGTTTCACTCCCCCTCTACTAGTCCCTGTGGGCTACGTTGCTTTTCAGAATATGGATTGCATTGATGCGTTTTTCTCTAACTATAGACTTCGATGATTGGAGCGGCTGCTTTCAGTAATTGTCAACATTTCCTGCAGGCAGTAATGTCACTGCACCAAATGTCATGGGACATTTAACCAGCACAAGTATTAAAAACTAGTTATAAACTTGTAGACTTTTTGCTTTTCAAATGATCGGTAAAGTTCCGCTGCTGTTCCTCGTGCGTGAATGTGCAAAGCGTCTCTCGATCGCCACGTTTTTCCGACCGGGTCCAAGCCGCCGATTTTACCGAGGCGGTCGAATTCATCTGCAATCCGCGCATCTCTAGTGCATAAAGTAAACACATACAGCGTAGTGTGGGAGGTATAGATCAATAAAAACACAAATCTCTGCAAATATGGCAAAAGCTGGTGCTAATCATTCCATGTCAGTGAATGGGAAATGCTAAAACGATGAGCGTCATACTGCAGGTGGTATAGCTGTAGTTTGTTAGTCGATTATTCAAGCTTTCTAATCAACATCTCACCTAAAACATATGGTTTATATTTCAGTCTGATTTTTGTGTGTGCTTTGACTTTGCTATTGTATATTTATTTTGACTATTTCAAGCCGCGGTTCCAGAGGCTTTAATGTGTTTATGTCATTAACATTCACCGGCGAAAAGTTTAGTCGTCCAAAGTTATAATCCACGACTGCAAACAAATTAATTCTGGAAGCAAAAGCTTTCATATTTCAGGGGATAACTTTGATATAATGTGACAATAAGTTCTTTTGATATGGAACGTTATAATGAATGCAAACACTGGGAACAACACGGCTTTCACTGCAGCTGATAACTATTTGAGGTTTTATTTCCATCCAGATTGTTTATATTGGGGATGTGCTGCGCTTTGGTGTTATAGATTATGTTTGCACATGATGTCATTACGGTAAGTGGTCTCCTTTCAGCGGGAGGGACCGCCTAAACCCTGATACCAGGAATTAGCTTGTGGATTATGTAAAACAGAGGTGCAGAGAGAAATGATCCCAAAAGAAAAGGCGCCGCTATTTCCATAATAAAGGACCGGGAGTGTCTTTTGTTACATATGGTGATTGGCATTCACTCGGCAACGTTGGCAGGTGGTTAGGATTTGAGCATTGTTGAATAACTTTATCGAAAACCATCTTCATTATTTTGGGGTTATTTCAGTCTCGATCCATACTCTTTAGCTGAAGCACAGACATGTGGAAACTCATTTAACCTTCACTTATTTCCCATCTGCCTCCCGTGGAGATGATGCCTTAGTAATTATAACCCTCAGCACGGCTCCAGAACCTAAACAATTTTAAGGCTTTAATATCCGACGAGATCCTCGACAGCACTGAGCTTCGGGCTAACATTAATGGAAAGTCTGGCAGAGAAGTCAGCTGTACCTTTTTTGATAAATGGCCGACTACATTGTCCTTTAAATTTACTGCCCTCCTTTTTTTTCTTCTTTTTTTTTTTACTGTACACAATAAATTATCCACAGTGTTAAAGCCTCCTTTCTACATTTAAAAAAAACACACACTCAGGAAACCCAGAGGAGTATTAACCTCTGCTTCTGGCCACCTGAGAGGAGGCAGAATTGATTAGGAAGGAAAAATGCCACTGGCAGTGCAGCATCTGCTGGGAACGTGGTGTCCCAGTAAGCCCCAGGTGAATGTGGTTCTTCCTGTTCCTACTTCTTTACTTTTGTTTATAAAATACTGAGGTGTCTTGCTTGTACGCTCGCTGCACTGGCTTCAGCAACAGGTACATCTCTTGCTGCGGCTGCACCATTGCAATTTGGGTATGGAGTGGATGTCTGCAGGGATGGATGTATTGAGTCTATTATGTTCCATAACACTGTCCCGGGGACCTTATTTGCCTTAGGCAGCATGCCTTAGAGGGAGAGCAGTAATTCCTGCCGCTGGCAGCCAGACTGATAACAAAAAAAACCAAAGCTATTCCAGCTTTAGACCGCAGGTGATTTATATGTGTATATATATTTATATATATATTTTAAATTTTGTTCTAGATTTTGTTCCCATGTTTACCTGACCTAGCATTCAGATATATAAGCCGACCAAATCTTGAAATGGGTGCCAGTTTATTTGTCCTGTGTCACACATAGGGCCTCTAAGTGAAGACTGGTATGCCAAGAATGATACACATACTGTATATCATTTCTGCACATGAAACCCGTGCTTAACTACCTTTGTTAACTAGGGCACTGCTGCTTTTCTTGATCTTTTTTTTCCTGTACTTGCTTGCGGGACATTTAGGCTTCCAAAACGTCATTTACATTTACCTTGACGTACGAGTGACAAAGCCCTCTAGTGGTCGTAGTGACAGTGACCGGGACAACAACGTTATAGAGCGACTGAGTTCATCTGGAGATTAAATTGTGGTGGATGAATGAAATAACAACACATGGCACCTAAACACAGGAGTCTGCCATTCGTTTCCACTTTCCAACCAACAGACAACCTTGTTTTTTTATCAGCATTTTGAAAACTATAACTCCTGCTAGAGGCCGAGGCAGGCAGGCACCATTAAGGGGATCACATTTCTGTAGAGGTGGGTGGTTGACCAAAGAAAACGAAAACTATGGCAACATTTTGGATTGGAAGCCCAATAGAAGAAACGTTAACCAGCTTAGAGGTGCACCACGATCTCAGTCTCACTATGTTACCTTCGAGAGCAGCTGCTAAATCAAGCGTAAACTTGGTGGTAAAACTCTGTATACTGGTCTGGTGTTAGCTGTAGTAGTGACAGCATAGTAAAACACACAGTAACTGTAATAATATGAAACATGTCTTCAGAGTGGTAAACATAATGTCTTCCCCACAGTGGGCAGCTCTCGTCTCACGAATGGAAATCTCCTCTCATGCAGGATGTTGTATTAAATGGTCACATGATTTCAGGGCCGTGTACCTTTTGTGATTTTTAAACTCGTTGACCTCGTCTTACTTCATGTGGAGAGAAGGAGAGAAGTGGGCAGCCTTGGAATGAAGGGTAAACATGTGCAGCACAAGTTCTCCTGTCTCATCCACAGCTCTTTATCGTTGTGTTTTTCTCTTCTAATTCCGACCTGGCCTCGGGGGAGCGGTCTACCGTGGGCGTGTTAGGCCAACTTAACCATCTCTGACTGGTTCACAGGGACAGCAATTAACCTTTCTCCTCACACGGGTCGTACGCAACAGAACACTCACACCAAAAAACCCCTGGATGCGTGGCCTATTGGAATACATTCATTACTTTGCCCCCGTCCTTTGTGTGGACACTGCTAAGTATCATCCAGTAAAGCATTATGTCGGGTTCATTGGACAGGGTTATTACTAAGCAGTGATTGTCTGCGGATTATGCTAAACAGATCTTCAGAAGGGTTTCAGAGGGCGTAAAGATACATTGTATTTAAACATGTCAATATTAAATTAAAAGACAAAAACAAAAAAAATTTAAGGAAGAAAAAAAACCCCCACTATTACCTGTGGCTGCTTAACAATTCTAAAATAATCAGCAATAACAGCTCTTGGATGAGACGTGAACCCTCAAAGGGCTTTTACTGCAGCGCCCGTCGCTACGTTGCCAATAGCAACCATCTGCATTTCAAAACCATCAGATGTGACTTTGTAGAAATTGTGATCTCTTTTTGTTTATTATTTCGTGTGCAGGGTGGAATTATTGCGACGTGGCGGTCGTGGTGGGCGTCAAACTCTCCCTCCCATGAAGTCTACATTTGGAAAACAAACGTGCCGCTTGTTGTATTTCAGGGATCCTGCTATTCACAAAGCGGCAATGTCAACAACACAGCGCGCCTGTTTTGGAGGGAAATGGTCCGACAGTGTTTAGTGTCACCTACAGTTAAACCAGTGAAACATACAAACGTCTACACAATGGGTTAGCGCAGACTCGCATACAGACGTTCATGCTTCCCAGAGGATGTATCGCTGACTTTGTTTTTGTTTCCATTGAAATATCAACTATTGGATTGCTTGTGGAATCGGGTACAGACTGTCACGGTAAACCTCTCTGAATCAGAATGATCCGCTGAATGAAATCAGACTTTTCTCAGTCGAGGATCAAACTGATCTCACTGTTTGCAGCAAGTCGACAGAAGCCTGCTTCCACCGCCTAAACTTGTTGTGTTGACAGGAGGTACATCGATCTCTTCAGACCAGCTTCATGCCCACTGTGACTGTAACATGCATTGTTTATCAAACAGCTCCAGCACCGGTCTGCTGTCCATCCTTGGTATTTCTATTCTGTAAGCAATTGATTGTTTTAATAACGATTTCTGCTAATCTTTAGTGCAATGCCTTTTTCTCTTTGTGTGTCTTTATTTGCTACACTTGTATTTACAGCTGAAGTTTGACCCAACCGTAGTTTTGCAGTGCTTACATTTCCTTATTACTTCAAACACTTTCATATTTTATTAAAAGCCCTCTCAACCAGGAGTTTGAATGAAATGAACATCTTGGATAACAGTATGTGGGAAAGGATTACATCTTTAAATACCCAGGATCCAGATTAAAGGATGGATTTTATTACCAAATCTGAATCCAAATGTTCTGGATCAGAAATATTTGGATCTGCTCTTTATACATTTAGGGACATTACATTTAGTCCATTCAGCCTCAGCTGTGCTTTGTGTTTAGTGCTAATTAACAGATGTTAGCATTCTAACATTCAAACCTAAAATGGTAAACTTGATGAACGTTATACCTCCTAAAGGATGCCATGGACTCTTGAAGTCTTGTTAATAAGTTTCTATTTTTGTGGAAGAAATATGTTTTTGGCAGTATTTTATTTTCAATGCTACGTAATTGTAGCTCGAACTTTGTTAAATAAGTAACTGATCTATAAAGAGATGGAGGAATGTTTTTCAAAGCAGCCATGCATTTTAAGACTTTTGTAAAAGGGGAAAAAAACTCAATAAATAGTTAATTAATGAAATGCAAAAATCATCAATGACCCCATTTTCCCAAACATTTACTTTGCTCTCCCTCCACAGCAGCTAGTGAAGCTACATGATCATTCCTCTCCTCATTACATCTCTCCTGACTCTATACAAAGGCCGGACGTTCAAGCCGACGCTGCCACATCCATTCTAACCTTTCCTGTCTGCAGAATTAAAGCATTCGATTAAGTTCACTTTTTTTTTTCTTCTTCCACCCTCCTGTGAGCCGCCGCAGCGATAGATGGGCCCTGAGGACACAGGTTCCCTCATCTGTCATTTCAGGACTGCCGGGGCACGCCCCAAACAAAGTGGTCAGCTATCTCCCTCCCAGCATGCAGAGAGGCCAAACTTCACTGCCAGCTGCACAAGTAAAGTCTTGAAAAACCATCCATTTGTTTCAGATCGCACGCCAGTCGGGTATTTAAGTAACATTCCACAAAAAAAATGCCAAAATAGCCTTTTGTAGAAAATGATTCCATATGACAGGTTCAGAGGCTGCTGGTATGTTTTCTCTAACGGGGATCTAAAATAGGCGTTTAAATGGTCACGTATTCCACAGAAGTGTGTCCACGCCACAGTTAATGCTTGGTAAATTATATCTTGTGTGTTTAAAAATAACCAAAGAACCTTCTTTTTACTAGACAACCTTACATTTCACACTGACTTCACATCAGTGGGGCATGACGGCTGGACTGTCTAAGCAGGTGGTCAAGGACGGCTCTGTCTGACGGTCTCTGAGACGATTTGAGGTCGGTCAATCAGCACCGGCATTAATGCGAGGAATCCTCTGGCGGTAGTGATTGATTCGGAGGTCTATCTCATCTTAGACCTCCGAGTGTTTTCTCCGTGTGAAGCCACGGGTTGTAAGCCGCCGCCAATCCCTTAAAATTGTTTTTGTCTTCGCCATCAGATCAGAGGGAGACGAGGGTTTTGTTTGCCATTACATTTTAATAAGACAGATGAGGGATAGAGAGAGAGGGAGCGAGAGAGAGGGAGAGGGGGAGAGAGAGACAGACAGACAGAGGGAGGAAGAGGGAGCGAGAAGGAGAGAGAGGGGGAGAGAGAGACAGAGGGAGGGAGAGGGAGCGAGAAGGAGAGTGTTTTCGAGAAGAAAAAATAAATAATCAGAGACCTCGCTGACTGTGGGCCATATTGCGAATGAATCAATGGACTATTAGAGCCTGAAGCCAGGCATAAAAATGCATCTATCTTGAGCTAAGAGATATAGAGGTCAGAGATGACACTGGAGAGATGTGTGCTCCCGTCAGATCTGTGGCGATACTGTTGTCATGCCTCTTCGGGCAGAGTGGAGCTTTTGTTCTTAATGGCACCATACGTCAATATGGACATAACTGTCAACCACCCACCACCGCCGCGGCTGGCGATGTTTCATCGCTATTGCATCACTGGGAAAATACATTCACGCGCGTTTTTTGCTTGCATATCTGAATACGATGTGACATTAACTTCCTTCTCTCTGCGGTGGGCGCAGAGTTCGAGAACTTTCCCTTTTCCCCGTGTCGAGAGTGAAGGGAAGATAAAAAAAAAAAAATCTCCAGAGACAGCAGGATTGAAAAAAGCCAACTGAAAAACATGATAATGTGCTTACGGTGGATGATGACATTCCAACTCTTTCCCAGAAATTACCTTCATGGTAACCCACGCGGCGATTTGCACTTAAATGACCCATTAGTGTGACGTCATGTTGTGAAGTTCAACCCCACGGTGTAGCACAAGTACACTATATTTCACATTTATTGTTTTTTTTTCGTCAAAGCAGTTTTTATGATATTGACATTTCCAGCGCACTTGAAGGCAGCTTCATTCATTTCACAGCAGCTAGACCAGAAAAGACGGAGGGACCGTGTGCCGCTGTGCTGGAGCTCGTTGCAGGAAACGCGCCACCAAAATTCCCCATGGAGCTGTCCCAAAGAGCATCCAGTTCCCTACCCTCACAGTTTCTATTTTATTTTAGTTTTGTGTACACAAGTTGGAGACCATTTGTGGTTTCCGTTCAATATTAAAACCTGCAATAACTGATTCTTGTTGGTGGTGAGCGGTGTACAGTTTGTTTTTTTTGCTGCCTGCTGTGGCTAATAAGTACTAATTCAGTCGGCATTATGTTTCTCTCAAAACATATCCGCTGCAGAGATGCATAAATGTAATTTCTTGGCGACGAGGTCGCAAATTCAACCGGGTGTACTCGTCGTTAAGGCGGTCAAATGTCAACGCGGAGTCGGGAGGAGGAAAGGTTGCTCGGATCCTAAAACGCGTTTGACAGATGCCACGCATTAGTAGCATTCATTACCGGTAATCATCATTGTGTCACCAGTAATTACTCCATTTAAATCGACTAGCCCCGGTAAACCCGCTAATGAAGGTTAATGTGCTCGGCTGTCATTCTTCTTCCTGTGATATACCAAACAATCACGGTCTCGCATCAACAATGCAATGTGCTCGCAAGCTTCTCACTGTAGCGGTGCCACTGTCTCTCGTGAAAGACGATTTTACCTTTTTGTCCTTTTAATGACATGCCACGGTGTTGCCTGGTGACCGAGACACAAAGCTACATATCCGTATGGACTGTAAAGGCTACCGAGGGGATTTTCTCTTGGAATAGCAAAGAGCTTTATTAACATTTTCCTCCTGCTATGACTGACATCCTGGACGCACGGGGACACGTTCAAATCAATTAAACCCGACTTCCAAGGTGGTTCGAGATGTAATGGAGATGTTAGATGGTTGTGTTTTTACGTTCGCCAGACCGCTGTAGTCCGCCTCGGTTTTCCCGGGCTACGCGAAAAACCGTGGTCGGTCCGGAGGTCGGTGGTAATAAGGAAGAAGAATCCTACAGATTAGCAGGCTGGTTAACAGTTAATCCAGCAAACCAAAATCTACCCAGAAACTAACACAAAACATCTATTTTATTTTTGAAACTTGTGTCTACCACTTCCTCTCACACACACGGATAATTTAAATGTAAAAACATCAAAATCTGCCTTCTGTATGATGACTGTGTTGAAATCCCTGTTCGTATCTTCAGCCGCAGTCATTCAGCACCTGACTAGAATGCGTCTCAAACGAGTAATTGACAATCTAAATTGTCACATTCGCTGTGTCTCATCATTAAGTCTGCGATGGTGTCGGGAGAACTATTGCGATACGACCCCCCCGTCGTGTGAAATCTTTGGCTCTGCCGCTGTTGACCGGATCGCGCTACGGATCACACGGCGAAATGAATGTTAAGTTTTTCAAACATTCATAAGGCTGAGCCCGCTGGCCGTTTCCTGTTTACACGCTTCCGTTATCTGCGACAAGTGAAGCATTTGTCAACAGACGCGGCCCATCGCCTCGTCTGGGTGGCTGCGGGGAAAGATAAAGAGGCGACGAGGCAGGCTCTGCCCTTCTGACAGGAGGCGAGAACAGAGGAATGGAAGCGTCCTGTTTGATCTCTGAGGAGGGAGGACGCGTCCCACTGTTGGATGTAGCTCTGCATACTGAGTCGGATAAGAGGACAGTGTGGGTGGTGGAGGAAGATGGTCAGGCTGAAATTGCCAGTGTGTGAAACGTGTATCTGATTAAATATTCAATAACCTTAGATTTGATCATTTTATTTCTGTCGGGCTAGAACTAAGTTTCTCTCTCTGAAACAACATTTAGCCAAACGTTAAAACGCTCCATTAACTCTGTGGGATAATGATAGCGTCCCGGATGGGCTGCTAGCTCTTCTGGGCAGACTGACCCCTCCCAGCCATTCAGTTGTAGAGGACACTCTGAATACATTATGGCTTAAAATGAAGCTTTGATTCTGTTATGTGTAACAAAGGACTTCAATGAATGAATGAACGAGAAGAATAAAACATCAGGTTTTTACGAGCTGTCTCAATCGCCCACGGTGGACGTAAAATGATGTCTTACAATTAATTATATCATTGTAGGAATAAAAAAAAGAAAAAACATTGTACTTACAAAACAATTATTTTTGAAAGCGCATAATCACTCTGCCCCTTTGTTGTGCTGCATATAGTTGCTCCTGTAAACACTCCATCATTGATTAACGATCAAATCCAAATCGCTATATTGCCTTTTTTTGTTTTCATTATTCGGAGCATAATGGCACCCAGGCTGCTAAGTTATTTCAGAGGACGCAGTTTTACCATCGGCATCAACAACACCCACTCAGCCTACCACCCCCCCCCCCCCCCCCCCCCCCCGAATGTTAAAAACAATTGCAGACTTGAACAACAAACAACGATGTTGTGCTAGTGCGGTAAAACTGTCTGGAATCGCTGGAGTCAGCAGCAATGTCCTTTTTGTACCGAGGCGGACTGCGGTTTTTTCGTCTTAATTAAATCACAGCCACGTTTTAAGGGGAATCTTAAGTTTTATGATCCGCGGGTTTATGAAGGCGGTGTTCACGCTCAAACGTCTATAACGCACCATATGGGCAGCGAGTGCACTCTCAACAGCAAAACACGTGTGACCGAAAGGCATTTGAGTTGTTCGTGGCGGCTATAGGTTGTGTGGGCTGAGGGGGAACATAATTGAGGGCATATGAAAGCTATTTCACCACACAATATCTTCAACAAGAAAGGTTATCCATATCATTAATATCTATATATTCTGAGTCTTGACACCGGGTGTTCTGCACCAGTTGCTGCGCTGCATTTAATCTCCCTGACATACTTATAATTCAAATTTTATTATGCTTGGCCGTATGATTTAATCATCAGGTTTTCTTTGGCATAATTAATATTCAGCGACCTCTCTAAAATCAATAGGAGAAATCTCCTAATGACAAAGCCTTGTCATGAAACTTTAATGACTATCATCAGTCATTCTTTTTCTATTGATGTGCTATTCATCATTGACTCCACTGATGTTTAGTTAATAACCAGCCAATACTTTGGAATTGAGAGCTAGATTTAGCGGCATCCACCTGTTTAACAATGTAAAACATGCATCTTTAAACAATTGTATACCTTAACTTGCATAAAATGAATATAGATGAAGGACATAAATGCAGAAATGTGGGCCAAAGCGCATGGCTGTTGTTGTTAACTGTCACACGCCCTGCCAATTCTTTCATACCAGAGAGTATAATTAAAAGTTGTTCAGAAGTGCAAATTTGGCAGAGCGGCTACAAAAAAAAAAAAGCCCTTGGGCGAGATTGGAGGCACCTCATTATCGGATGGAGAGGTAGACGCCAAGAGCCAGACAGATTACTGCCAGTAAAAAAAAAAAAAAAAAGATCAAGTCATTTATTAAACGGTGGCTATTTTACTTGAAGCTGCCAGGCATCAACAAAACACTCACCTAATGCTAGGCTCTTTGACGTCTCAATTTATCACCTGCTCCGGTGCTTTAGATGCCAAGAGGTTTCTATTAAAACTGGAGTGGACATGGCGCTTAATACAGGGAGTAATGATTAGCGTGACGATAATATTTCACAGATGCACTTTAGTTACCCTGTAATACAGTAAAATGTATGCCTCCGGTGCTTAGCTTCATTTTATTTTGATCGTTTGTCATCGCTAGTTGTTGGCACGGTTCCGCTCATATCACATTACTTGGATGATTTGATTTTGACTTAATAAGATAATTGGCAAACACGGATACGTCTGGCAACAATTGGGAGATTAGCATGTTTTCCCTTCAACTACAGACTGTCTCTTCTCCAAAACAATTGCAAGAGTGCCTGTAACTCCTCTGCAATCACTGGTACATCAAGGCATTCACACAATGGTGCTTTTTGCTGCCGTGTCTATTTGTCTTTCTGTAGAGCGGTGGCACGACGGCTGCTGTATGCAGAGGCTGCGTGTTGCCAGGAATTAAAAAAAAATAGACTAGTCTCCGACATGTTAGCAATATTTAGAAAAACCAGTGACACCACAATCCCATTTACTGTTAATCAATATGACATTATGGGACCACAGACGAGCATTCTTATATACAGATTCAAGATGGAATATGTGTAAAAACAGGTTGATTAAAATGCTAGCTGGGTAATGCAGTGACTCCTGGCAGGGCTAGTTGGTAAACTGCTTTAGCTAGCATGCTAACTCACTAGCACTCAGTAGTCACAATAGCTCCCGTAGCTTCTTTTTCTTTTTTCTCTACTGTTCTGTTTACGACCTCCTGGCGTTTTGTTCACCATTGCGCAACATTTTATTCAATTAAAGATTATTGAAGAGGGAAAACAAAACCGTTCTCAGTTAGCGAAGTTATTCGCTTGCTATCTTAGCTTGGTTGCTAACCGAACAATAAGTCCACACGGTTTATTCAGAAGATGTATTCACATTAACTTCTGTCTCATAACTGTCTGCAAAGCATTGCTCTTTTGTTTTTTATCTCCGACAAAAGAGGTTAAATAAAACTGAATTGCGCAACACAGCAATAAGCTATGTTAGCTTCCTCCTTTTTTGGACTGTCAAAATGGCTTGCTATTGGTCAATTTGCAGGTCAAAGTTAACAAAAGCTGAACTCTTCATGCTTTAACTTGCAACATCGAGAGGATCTCTTCATCATCTGTCAAGACCAGAAATGTTAAGTGGTAGCACAAGAGGAAAAAAAAAAAGGTGGTCACCAAAGTCTATCATAATTGGAGAGGAATCCATTCAATGGTGTTGATAGATTTCAGTCCAGAAATATGAAAGTGTTGGACCGACTATCCGTCACCGCCGTCCTTTGAGCTATGCTGCTAGTGTCGCTAAAATCCTCAATTCCGTCAACCAGGGTTTGGATTAGACCTTCAATGGAAACCACAGCTTTGATGTCACTGATTCATTGTACCCTAATTCATTGATGTACCTGTAGTTTTATTTTAATCCCTAGCGGGAGCAAACGCCTTATTAGATTGGTGAAGTTGTCCAACTGTATCTATTAATGCTTTTGTCTTGGGAACTGCCCCTCTGTACAGATATCCCAGATACGTCCCCGTCTCTTCGAGACTAAACTTGCGACTCCTTTGTGGTCATTAGTTGATTCGTTGATTTTGAACAGGGTGTGTTTTTAACAAGTCCCAATCACAAATCCGTTGTGCTACTTCAGCGCCAAGGACGGCGCCATGGATTTATCAATACGCAGCGGAGTCGGACTGATTCACTTCGCTGTCTCTACGGCAGCCTCTCTGATCTGCTGTTTGTACTTCATTGCATTTGTATGGATGTGTGTGTATGTATGTATGGAGCTCCTCCACAGCTTCGACACAGAGCAGGGGAGAGGCTGCGGCGTGATGATTAATACTACGGTCTTTAGCCCCGTGGCCATCCCTATATACAATGATTTTCTTTTTTTGTTGTGTTCATAGCGTTTCAGGCAGTCTTTTGCAATTTGTTTATCGGGAATATTCATAATGCAATAGTGATGAAAAGTCGATTTATCGGTTAGCACTAGCTCTGAGAGCTTCTAGTGGAAAATCTTTGAACTTTTCAAGCTCATGATGAAAAAACAATGTCACTATAGATGCTAGTAGGTGTGGGACAATATGAAAATTGTATTGCCACGATTATCCTCGCCAAAATAATTGCGATTCATGATATTATCCCGATAGTCATTAGAATATACTTAAAACTGTATAATAAGTTTTATTGCATCACAAATAGGACACAACTTTTTGGATGAAAAACAAACAAAAGATCTCAAACAAGGTGATCATAAATCATAAGGCCCCCCTGCATAAAGATAGGATGACTTATTCAATTGTATGTTGTGAGTCCATTCTTTCTTACATGATGTTTATCATCGGGCTTTATTTCTCACTTCTCTACAGCGATAGCTGGCTAAGCAGCTTTTTCGACTCACTCATTAGAGGATGTTCACGATTATCAGGATGAAATAAATTCCCCTCATTCAACTTATTGTGAGTGTTTTTCACTCTGTGATATCATCCTATATTGTCCCATCCCCAGAAGCCCAAATAGATAATAATAAAAAAAGCAAAGGGGCGATGCTTGTCTTTTATACAATGGCGGTTAGAGTGGCGATATGTTGTGAAGATATTGTTGTCTTGGAAACAGAACCATGCGCAGCGGGAGCGCTCTTTCATAAAGCCCTGGCAGCGCTGTATGGACACACGCCCTTAGGCTATACTGATCTTTCAGAGCCGTGGTCGGGGCTATAGAATCTAACGCGGCCCCAACCCCCGGTCAGATAAAGGATCAACGCATCAGGCAGACGAGACATTCCCTGCTTCTGGGGGACGGAGAGGGACGGCAGGTTAACAAGGCGGATGCATTTTGGCCATTCTGCTAACAAGTGGGACGGCACACTCCCCCGACTCCCCCCTGCAATTCGCCCACTGTTTGTACTGCTGCAACACAGATGGGCCTTTTAGGAACAGCTTGAGAGGACACAATGACGGAGATTGTTTTTACTACATTAAGCCGGTCTCCTCCTTCCCCACCTCAACGCAATCAAAGGCTCTATATTATCAATAACATCTCCCACTGGAAATACAATTTCAAGGTCTATTTGATACGTGAAAAGGCAATGATGCATTCTAGTTTTATAAATTCCACTATGGCAGTTTCTCATAGCTTTGAAGGAGAAATCTTTGATATTGCAGGTGCAGCGAGGAAACATAGAATAGAACATACGTAATGCTGGTAAACACCTTTGACTAATATTCTTACTTCATTTACAGTTAATTAGGAAATGGTGTCCTTCTCACTGTACCTTCATGGTTTATTCTCAAATAAACTGTCATTTTTTTGTTCCACTTAGTATATAAAGCCATAGTTAGGCTTGAATCAAATGAAACTCTCATCTTAATATGGTTTAAAAAGAAAAGATAAAGATTGTCGTCACCAGAGAAACTACAGCACTGGTCGTTTATTGAAATAGCTTTAGATGACTTACGTTAAAATTCAGCAAAGCAGGAAGTAGTTTTAAAACTGCCACGAACCGTCGTGTTTCTGTTACCTTGCGAAAAGAGCCAGGCTAGCTGTTTCCACCTGTTTCCAGTCATTGTGCTAAGCTAAGCTAACTGTCTACATATAGCGTCAGATTTACCACACGCACCAGACGAGAGTGGTGTTGATCTTCTCGTCTAACTCTCAGCAAGAAAGCGAATACGAGTGCAGTGTGCTCCTATTCTGTCATTAAGTAGTAGAAGGCTGGCTGGAAGGATTTTGTGCTAACGCGCATGCGGTGACTTGGTTCTAAGGGAATAACCGGTGTGTTATTTACAGCACTGCAGCCTCTTTTGTTGATATGTGACTATCAATAACACAAGTGTGTTTTTGTCATGCAAAGAAACTCAGGTGTTTTTTTGTTTTTTTTAAGGGAAATAAACATTAGGGAAATAAAATAGCAAGATAACAAATTTAACAGGAACAACGCTTAGGTGTGGTTCATCTCCTAAAAACAAAGTGCCCCAGGCAGACTGCGCACAGATAGAAGCAGCTTATTGGTAGTGCAGCGAGCAGAGAATGGGCATCTGATGTATCAATCTGTCTTCCCTAACGCCAGAGGAGTGAAATGTACAGTAGTCCCCAGAAGTGACAAACCGTGAGGCGGTTTACTCGGTTCAGCAAAAAAAAAAAAAAAAAATAAAAAAACCAAGTCCGGTGTGGTGGTACACTGCAGAGAACACGTTCATTTGTTTAAGAAGGAGCCGGGCAGGAATTCACATCTATTCGTCACGGAGATCACGGCGAGTGAAGGAGTGATTGAGTGGCCTGCGGTGAGTGACCCAGCGCGGGGATTACACAGGGTGGAAATAGTGAAAACAGACGAGGCTGAATTGGAAGTTAAGGGAGCAGGAAACCGCTCTCTGTTTCTACCTGTTCCACAGAAGTGCATTTATCAAATCCAAAATGTACTGTAATAGTACACATGCATTGTCACGCTATAAATATATCTATAAAACATTTTTTTTCCAAATTAGGCATGAGGCGAACACGTGCTCCCACTATTTTTTTTTTCTTTCTCCAACCCACCATACCCAGCTCTGACTTGTTTTTATCCTGAAAACATCTTACCCAGGGCTCTATTTTTATGACATTGTGCGGGGCTCTTGCGCTGCATAAGTGGCATTTTCATCCACGGCTCTCGGGTTATTTTCTTACCCGTGGGGTGTTTTTGGTGTCGCCCAGCGCGCTCTGCGGAAGGAGGGGCGCGGAAGTGGTTTGTTGTTACTTACTGTGGAGGTTTTGTTTGCCCTGCCTGCTCTTGCCCTGCCAGGGAGTTGTTGCATTTGGGCATTGGAAGATATTTTGCCCAGTATGACTTTTAGAGGCGGCCAATCAGCAGAAGGAAATGAGATACTTGATTTTTTTTTTTCTGATACGCAAGTGTGTGTCTGTTTTTTTGTCATTTCTATCTTTAATAAGTCCGTCAGAATGTGTCATGATGGGGTTGTCGAGGGGGCCTCATGCTGTATTAGAGCGTGGCTGGAGGATGCCTGCTTTTATTCATAAAATGATCAAACTTCACTCAACATGTGGCCTAGATTTCAGATTTTCACTATGATCCACTAATAAAGAAAAACAGGCCGAATTAGGACGTTTGCGCTGCTTTGTGTGAGTGCAGTCAGTACAGTGAGACGTAAGCTGACAGGATGTTATCGCCTGCTCTTTGCTCTGCTGCACCACTACTTCACAGTCCTACTCAGGAAGTGGTTGATTCGAGCAGAAACGGCAGAAACCGAGTCAGGAAGTTTCTCATGAATGTGGCTCATATGAAACCAGGTTAACACGGTATTTTGTGCCCGTTAGCAAATCCTTGCATAAGACAGGTGCGTGCTAAAACTGTAGATGAGTCGTCTGCAGGTGCTGAATCACCCACACTGCGGCAATTAATCCCAACATTTTGGAGTCCCGCCAAGCTGTAGCCCGCTGATTCATTCACCTCGTTTTCAACCGAAATAGCGTCGCCTTGATATATATATATATATATATATATATATATATATATATATATATATATATATATATATATATATATATATATATATATATATATATATATATATACAGTTGTGGTCAAAAGTTTACATACACTTGTAAAGAACATAATGTCATGGCTCTCTTGAGTTTCCAGTTATTTCTACAACTCTGATTTTTCTCTGATAGAGTGATTGGAACAGATACTTCTTTGTCACAAAAAACATTCATGAAGTTTGGTTCTTTCATGACTTTATTATGGGTTAACAGAAAAAGTGACAAAATCTGCTGGGTCAAAAATATACATACAGCAACATGAATTAGCAATTTTGGTGACTTAGAAAGTTGTGTCAATGAAATGAGCTTCATAGCATGGCCTCTTAACTTCTTGTGAGTGATTATGAGTGACTACAACTGGTGACTTCTCTGAGGCCATTTAAATAGGGCTCATTGGATACAAACACCCACAAACGCTACAATGGGAAAGTCAAAGGAGTTCAGCATGGATCTGAAAAAGCGAATCATTGACTTGAACAAGTCAGGAAAGTCACTTGGAGCCATTTCAAAGCAGCTGCAGGTCACAAGAGCAACAGTGCAAACAATTGTTTGTAAGTATAAATTGCATGGCACTGTTTTGTCACTGCCACGATCAGGAAGAAAACGCAAGCTATCACCTGCTGCTGAGAGAAAATTGGTCAGGAGGGTGAAGAGTCAACCGAGAACCACCAAAAAGCAGATCTGCCAAGAATTAGAAGCTGCTGGAACACAGGTGTCAGTGTCCACAGTCAAGCGTGTTTTGCATCTCCATGGACTGAGAGGCTGCCGTGCAAGAAGGAAGCCCTTGCTCCAAAAGCGGCACCTTAAGGCTCGACTGAAGTTTGCAATATGTTTGGAGGAGAAAAGGTGAGGTCTTTAACCCCAAGAACACCATGCCTACCGTCAAGCACGGTGGTGGTAGTATTATGCTGTGGGGCTGTTTTGCTGCCAATGGAACTGGTGCTTTACAGAGAGTAAATGGGATAATGAAGAAGGAGGATTACCTTCAAATTCTTCAAGATAACCTAAAATCATCAGCCCGAAGGTTGGGTCTTGGGCGCAGTTGGGTGTTCCAACAGGACAATGACCCCAAACACACATCAAAAGTGGTAATGGAATGGCTAAATCAGGCTAGAATTAGGGTTTTAGAATGGCCTTCCCAAAGTCCTGACTTAAATCCCATTGAGAACATGTGGACAATGCTGAAGAAACAAGTCCATGTCAGAAAGCCGTCAAATTTAACTGAACTGCACCAATTCTGTCAAGAGGAGTGGTCAAAGATTCAACGAGAAGCTTGCCAGAAGCTTGTGGATGGCTACCAAAAGCGCCTAATTGAAGTGAAAATGGCCAAGGGACATGTAACCAAATATTAGCACTGCTGTATGTATATTTTTGACCCAGCAGATTTGATCACTTTTTCTGTTAACCCATAATAAAGTCATGAAAGAACCAAACTTCATGAATGTTTTTTGTGACAAAGAAGTATCTGTTCCAATCACTCTATCAGAGAAAAATCAGAGTTGTAGAAATAACTGGAAACTCAAGAGAGCCATGACATTATGTTCTTTACAAGTGTATATATATGTATATATATATATATATATATATATATATATATATATATATATATATATATATATATATATATAGGCTCGCAAAGTCTTTTATTTTATGTATAAATACAAGATTTCGCGAGTTCTAGTTTTTCGATGTGGCATAACATGATAGAGACTTGATTTTTGATTTGATGTCGTAGACTCATGGTTCCATTTTATGGAACGATTATTGGAATAATGACAAAAAAAATTGTTGAAACTGTCATTATACAAAAGGCGACCCGTAAGATACCTTCATGCAAATGAGACAAACACGGCACCAAGAGCTAATTGGAGATGCCACTCACAATGTTCCCGCCCACATGCAGCTATAGGAATGGGTATGGAGCATTTTATTTTTAGATCTTAAGCATGTTACAGTCGTGTTTCACGACGATAATGAACTGACAACAAAATGGTGTTTACCTGACTGACTGAGCTGCGATCAAAGGCTACAAAAAGCAAAGATAAAGAGACAGTGGTCTCTCGATGGGAGGCTTTGACTACCGACAATTTGTGGAGGAATGTTTCATATTCGACTTGTGAATTTCATTTGGATGAAAAGGAAAAACTCCCCACTGTATGATTTACACCGATAAGACAAGTGTATTGTTATTCTAAAATGCGGCCTGGAGCGGCTAAATAATTTCCGTAATAGACATTTCAATCGTACGGCAATATTTTCTAAGGCTGAAATGTGAACAGGAATATGTGTGCCAGAAAAAATCTTCCTCAGAGCAAAAGAAGCAGCTGCAAGGCGACAAAGACAAAGACTCATCTGTGCTCCAGCGTTTGCACGGCTCTCCAAACTGTATTAGCAATCAGGAAGTTTGTGGAGAGGAGCGCACAGGAAGTTGCTTTGATATGATCAATCGACCACGGCGCCGCGTGATGAATGTGCAGCTAAACATGGGGCTCCTCTCACAAGAGAGAATGCGCTTTAATTAACAATCACGGAATCTGAATTCAACCATAGAGGCACAGCGGCAACCATAACAGGAAGCAGGAAGTCTCAACAATTATCGAGATAGATGGAGGTGTCTGTATGTGTGCATGTAAATGAACAGAGGTGTGGAAATACACCTTGTTGTGGGAAAAAAAAGTGCCTCCAAAACAGAAATTGTAGTGGGAAATATGATCTATACGGCACATTTATTGTTTATTTATTGAATCGTTATGCATTTTTGTGGATCGTGTGGAGATTTGAACAGAATTCCTATTGCAGACGCGTCTGACAGTTTAAAGGATTTCACAAAATGCGTTCACAGGCGTACACACATCACATCCTGACAACTAGGTGTAAAGTGCAACTCCTGTGATGGCCGTTAATTGGTAGGAACACGTGATGTTTCAAAAGTTTTCCGAAAACTATGATGAAATGCATTGCCAGAGCATCGCTTCTCTTCACTGAAGCTTATTGCGTCTCAGAGATATTATACATATCGAGGGAGAAGAGATGATGTTTTCCACCGTCGGGAGAAAAGTAGGTTACGTAACATCACTTTGAAATCTAAAGGTGCTGCAGCTCTTGACAAAATCCGAGCTCTGGTGCTTGTGAAGTTTAAAGGGACAACAGAGCGTTCTGGTCCCTTTTTGATGAAAAGGCCATTTGAGATCCCTTTTGACTTCCTTGAAAGGGTGCTGCATCGTACCAGCATGCTTCCCTCTGTACTACACACAATAGAGCTTGGCGTGGCACAACGTTGAAGATGGAATGAGATGTGACGATTTTTCAGACACCGACAAGCCCAACTCCATTATGCAATATGCGCCAAAAATTCACACTTTAAATTTCAATAATTCAAACGCGTGCAGAGGAGAGATTCTAGGAATTATTCAGGGATGACAAATGACCTGATGAGGGTAAGAAATGGGGACGTTGTCTTTAAGTCCTTTTAAGTAGGTCTGATACTGTGAAAAATGCAAGCTCGGCGATGAAGCGCGCAAGGGAGCAAATTTTGCTCTAATGCAGCAAGACTTATACTCGGTACCCACGGAGCAATATTTTATGATTAAGTGCTCTAATGACTGCCTTTAAGGGGCGGAGGCATAATTCATGTTACACTTTGCATGAGGGGTTTTTTTTTTCTCAGGCTCCTCTCTTCCAAAATAGTCTCAACTCCCAGCGAGCCCCCATTTATTCACTGTTTGCCCGATCAAATTAAAAGTGACAGTCGGCGTCTGGGTTCCTTCGTTCGTAAGCTGGATCTGATTGCGCTTCAGGCCCCGTCGGTGCATGCAGGCCTGATAAGGGGGCTTGCGCTGCGATCGAGCTGATTGCAGAGTGATGTTTTGGCTGCCATCGATGCCGAGCCCATTGTGAGCTCGGGCTGCATAACGAGGTTGTTATGGCGACTAGACCGTCTCTCCGAACTCCTGCGTGTGTGTGTGTGTGTGTGTTTGTGAGAGCGGTAAGACGTGAAAATGATAGTGTTTTGGATTTCTCCAAATAATGATTGACGCCGATGGTTTTGTTTTTCTCGTTTACGTTCATAAGATTAAGCAACTTTCACTTGTCGAGTTTCACACCTGTCAGGAGCGTCATTACACGCGGCTTCATATCCATTTGAGCTGAAATTAAAATGTATGTTTGCTAAGAAATCAGCATACAAATCCTTGTTTGTACTTATTCTGTCAAAATTGTAATCACCAAAAACAAGAAACGTTAGTTTATGTATGATTTTGAAAATTTCATTTTCTGCAGGGACAGTTTTATTTTTGGTTCCAACTGACGATGCCGGTACTTTAATGTGACGCGTGTGATCTCTATGTGGGCGGGCACTATGATGAGTTTGTTATAAAGCAGATAAAAGAAAAGACAAATGGACAAACATCACTATCAGTATTGGCATCTGCCGATATTTTTCTGAACAATATGCTTTTGTAATCAAGAATTTTCATATCGGTGCATGCCTCGCTTTTGTGTCTGATTGTCTGATTGTGTGCAAAAAGCAGCGATTTGTATTCGACGCCATTTTGTCGCCGAAATGTTACACAAAAAATGTGTCTAGGTAGGTCTGAGTAAGTCCAGCTTGCTTGTTTCCACTTCCTTGGCGGAATAAAACAGCACAAGTGTCCTTTAAAAGTTAAGTGTTGTAAAGAAACAGACAGCTTAAAATACTAATTATATACAAACTAACTACACATGTCGTAGAATTGTGTCTCCTCACAACTCAACTGCTAGATGCTGTTTCCACTAATATGTCCAAATATATCCTCTGTTGACAGCTGCAGCATCTTACACAAAAAGCGAGAATCCAAATGTCAGTTCAACATTAACTGAGAGGGGAGACTGATAGCATGCTAGCTATTACAGCTATTTGAATCACAATCAATACTATAGTCATAACATCCCAGAACAAATGTGGCGTCTATTCCTTCAACAGCGTTCAGCAGACTGTCGGGGTGAAGGCGCATAACTCAAAGTGTACACACCGACGGTTTCTAAGTTAGCCGAGGCCCTTTTCATTCTGGGGACCCGGAGGGAAATACATCATCAGTGGCTGCTGGAGGAGACACAGGAAAGGTTATACGTGTCATTTCAGTCCCTCTGCGGCCTTTTTTTTTTTTTTTTGGGGGGGGGGGGGGGGGGCGAACTCATTCACAGTAGCTCATAGTCACGCTCCTGAACAGCACAGATCACGGCAAAAAAAATGTATTCTACTCGTAACTGTGAGGTGATGTGGTCCTGCTCACTCGTAATGCTGTAGATAATAACACGAGGCGAGGGACACAATGAGAGGCAGTGGACCTGACAGCATGGAGAGCCTGGATTAGACCACTCTATGAAAACAGAATCGCTCGTGACAGACTCCCGCGGCCTTTCACAGCGATGGATCACAATAAGGGATATGAGAAAAAAAAAAAAAAAAATCATTCTCAGTGATTTCTCTTATCAAACTGCTCTTTTCATTTCCTAAGCTCGCTGTTCAATTTTCTCACTGAGGCTCAACATGGATGATGGGGTTTCTTTTCTTTTGTTGTGGGCTCCAGCCCAGAGGTTAATAATGAAAGTTAAAAGAGCGTCGCATATTAATGCCCGAAAACCTATTGAGCCACGCGGCGGAGAAATAACTGGCCTTCAACGGCAGACTGCTGTCATAAAAGAATGAATACACGCGACGCGTTGGCCCGGTCCATGCTCGGCTGAGATCACAATTCAAGGAAGTTCTCGCTTGGATTTATAAGGTGATAACATATGAAAAAAGACATTGTTTCCAAAATGACAGTTTTAGCTCTGCATGTTTAAAAACATAATAAAATCCATTCTAACTTTTGAATTTGACCAATTAATCCTCATTTACCCACGATGACTCGGTGTACGTCTTCATTTGCGTTAATACACTGCGTGATATGTACAGATGTTCAACAACACGGTATTCTGTGTCTTATTCCAGGAGCTGTCAAAAGCATTCTTACTCATGCAGATCACCGTTCCTGCTGCACTGAGACGTCTAATGTTGAGGGAGGTTCATGAATCCTGCGTACTATACAATATCTACCTTATGGTTGAGATATGAGAACAAGGTTCATTTTGTCTATAAAAAATACGTGTGAAAAACGAAACAAACAAAAGAATTGACAAAATAACTATTATTATTTATTATTAAATATTCATACAACAACCTGTATACATAGTAGAATCATGCATTTTATCCTCCCAATTACTAAAATTGTATCCTCCCATGAAGATTCTTCAGACTCTTCTTCACAAGTTGATCTTAGCTGCATAACCTTTTTTTTTCCGCTAATAATCAGCAGCTTGAATTTCAGCAGCATTATGTGTTTGACATTAAGGTTAGCTGACATTCTTGGTTCCGGGAAAGGAAAAATACATCCATGGACTAAATTTATCTTCGGTCCCACTGAAAATTGGACAAGAAGCAACAATACAACTGGCAACACACTGGCAACCCAGCCAATATATTTCTATAAAAAGAGGTGAGCTAACATGAATTACTTTCAGGAGGCTATCTTTGTGCTTCTGGAGCTCAACTTGATTTAGTACTGTCGACCAAAACTACATTAAAATTGAATAAAATGCAACTTAAAAAAAAAATATTGGTGCTAAAATCAATGTTAAAATTAGGCCTATTGTACCATTACTCACATGGGTAAGAAAATGGGCTTTAAATACCAGCAATCCTTCCTACCGTTAGTGTGTACAACCATACAGCACAACCATGGGCCATCCATGCCCAATAGAATCAGTTTGCTTGTATCTTGCTCTATCGAAATACCCTTTTGCCGACCGTGCAAAACTGATATTTTCACAATTGCAGGAGCGGTTGATTTCAGTGTTACATTTGTCCTTAAGATTGTGGGCCCTGCTGCTATCTGAAACATCATTATCTGCCTTAATATTCCAACTAATGCACATTTAAAGACCTTTTCCAGAGACGAGGTCACTGAAGGTTGTGCCACTCAAGATAAGGCAATAAGCATCTCTTATCCAGATTTTCTAAATTTGATTACAGCTATCAGGCAGCGCATAGCATCTCTCTGTGTCTGATGATGTTGGTGATTTTGTCTCTAAAGAAGGCAATACATCTCTTATATCATAAACTCAGTGCTTGATCAAATTAATGCCTCCCCGTCGGCCAATTTAGATAATCCTCTACAATGTCACTGATGTGACACCAGTGACAGATGTTAATATGCTGTGAAAAATTCACAACGCCTTCAAAGCTAATTGAAGCAGGGGTGTGGAGCTTTATTAAGATCAATATTCATTTATTTATCATTTGACATGTTTCCGTTGACATAGATAAGTGTGACTAGATTGAGTCCAACTGAGTCACACCAGAGCTGCTTATTTAGACAAATAATTCCCGCAGAGAAGAAGAAATGCTGGAGGAGAAGGAATTAATAGATGTGCGCCACATGGAAGAAAAGAGAAGATGAGGGCAACAAAGACGAGACGAGAAAGATACGGCGGTTATTGAGCGGACTTGAAGGCTGGGCAGGATATCATAAATCCACCACCAATTCCCCAAATCACTCTCGAGGTCACTTGCAACTCTGTTATCCATACAGAACTGCTGAGTGGGCTCTTCCCGGCAGCAGGGTCAGCTGTACCTTTTGGCCACTGCTGATGAGATCAACAGTGAGACTATGCAGTCTTGGGAAAGTTAGAAACTTCTGGCTAAGTAATGGAAGCATGTGATTATATTTAATGCAACTCTTTGCCAACTCATTTTAAAAAAGTCTGACTCGACACAACCTAATCGCATTTTCAAAGCTTTTACATTAGATTTCATGGAGGCCGTTCTCCACCTCTGCACTCAAACTAGCATAAACATTAGCATCGGCTCGGATTAAAAGCTTTCCAAGACCAGAGGCGATTGAGGAGAGATGTGGATGAAGCCTTTTTCCTTTTGTTGGATTTTTGTCCTTAGAAAATGCTAGCATGCTAACGCGCTAAACTAAGATGGTTAACCTGTTAAACATACTTTCTAAATATCAGCATGTTAGCATTGTCATTGGGAGCGTGTTAGCATGGAGCCGTTAGCGTAACGTTTTTTGACTTAAAGTGACGTGTCGGTGATATTAAAGGTGCACTGTGGAGTTTTTATTGTAAACAACAGAACGTTTATGCATTGTGTGTGTCCTGGAGGTTTGACAGACATGTTGAGCATATTTCTCTCCACATAAAACATTTGCTCAGATGATGTTTATTTTAAGTCCTGCGGTTTTCACGTTTACTTGCTAGAAGTCGTCTTCGCAGTTATTTTATTATTATAGCCGACTAGCATGTGCGCTACAGACTAAAGCTAACGACCTACAGTGGTGTGCTATGAATCTGCTGGAATCAAGGACGTGGGGTGAGACCACCAGGCTCAGTGAATCAAACCTGCACGCTAAGATACTAATGGTATACGTCAAACCATGGTTCTTCTTAGACCACTTCACGGTGGTGTTTCATCAAACATTAGCTACACAACACTCCGGGTTAGTGAGGCTGATTCCCACTCGAGGGGATGATGAGGACTAATTGATTTCAGCGGCATTTAGATAAGCGTTGGATATTGAAAAATGTGATTAACTATTTCTAATGACTCTTATATATGCAATATTCATTCGGACAATGTTTAATCATATATATAAAAATGTAATTTAATTGTGCTCAATGTCGACTAGTCTACGTTTAAACTTCTGCTGAAACGTCGTGGAAATATCTCTAGTCACTGCCATGAATGAATATTGAAACCAATGCACGTGTGTTAGCATGCATGCACAATCATCCTCATACATTCAACCAAAGCTTGAAAATAGATATTTAATCTGCCCCTCCTTTAAATTCGAGCTACACACACACACACACACACACACACACACACACACACACACACACACACACACACACACACACACACACACACACACACACACACACACACACACAGCAGCTGATGGCCTGCCAAGGAAAAGCAAATAGGAGCAAAAAGGGCTAAGCTGATAGACTTTAACCTTCCAGCAGTGAGACATGAGGTCATGACTATTTTGATGAGATTTAATGAACAAAACTGCAGTATTAAAAAAAAAAAAAAAAAAAAAAAAAAAAAAAATTGCTCCCGGGCAGGGAATCATTTAAAATTAACAAGAGAGATGATATCGTGTCAGCGTAACAAGGTCAAGACCGGAACATCATTTGTTTTGCTGTACTTTCCTTCAGCATGAATCACTTCATCCTCCCAGTCTGCACTCTATGTCCTTCAAACACATCCTGTCCGACTGGTGTAATTGCACCATGACAGGACCGATTCCTCATCCCCATCAATCACTCCAATGGAGATATGGGCTTCTTCCTAACATGACTGCTCCCACCCTCCCTCCTCCCATTTCTCCCTGGCCTGCCTCCATGTTTTACGGTTATGGTGATAAATAACGGATCCAATGTCCAGCCCCCTTTTCGTCCGAGCCCAGAATCCCTGGCCTGCATCATATCGGGGTCGAACCAGAGCGTTGATATATTGACCGTGTTGGGTTTGTGACAGGTTTTTGTTATGTTAGTGCTGTTGGGCTGCCTTTAAGTGCTCCCTCTGTGTGGTACGTTATGGTTGCTTTGTGCTTTGTGGACCACGATTAGCGAGTTAATACGAGGGACAATATGATATGAACTGTTCAAAATGTTTATTTTTTTATTTTTATTTAAATGTCTTTAATCCATTGAAAGTCCTGGAAAAGGGTAAAAAAAAAAAAAAAAGTTGCCTAAAATTGAAGTTTCATTTCAGATGAAGGTATCCTGCACAGCCTCCAGGGAGGTCACTGTTTGGACAGAGCAGATCCAGTAATCCGGGACTCCTCAGATCTGCAGAGGAAAGATAACAACTCTGTTTAATAGAGCCTTGGCATTTCTGAATAGCTGGTTAAAGTGATTAGTCTACACAGCAGCATTGACCAGGAGAAGGATCTTTACGCTCTCTAATTAATATATATTTTTGCACTGTAAAGCCTTTGTTGCATTGCGTGCACAGATCAGTGCTGCGGTGTAGTTCACAGGCAGGGTATTCTATTCATAGTGGTATGTACAAATGAGTCACTGGAAAGCCTCTATTCATCTGCACCAATATAAAGACTGTTTGTGTTGTGAGATGTTTTGTTTCTGATCAAAAGAACAGAAGTGGAAAGTTTGCTCACAGAGCGGGTTGATAGCATCTCACTTGTACAGCTGTGGGGAAAACTCTGAATGCAAAACCAAATAGCGAGATACAAATACCAACCAAAGCAAACTCAATACAAACACAAACTCAGGCGCACTCATATCTGGGCATTAAAATAAATAAGGTGCCGCTGTACTTGAGTGAACTGAAGAAAATGGAAAATGTATATCTAAATCAGATCTAAAAGACCCCGCTTTCAAATCGTAGCCCTGCACTTTTTTTTTTTTGCATGTCTCTGTTTTCTGTTTTCTTTCCGAATCAAAAGAAACTGCATAGCGCTTAAAGTATTAAAAATAGTGCCTGCGTTGTCCTTGACCACAGCGCTTTCCTCAGAGGTAGAGCTGCTCCCTCGGTGCTGCTCTCTGGCTGCACATTGCTCTTAAATAGTTAGGACGGGTGAAATGCAAGAGGACACATTTCCCCACAGGGATGAATAAACAATAACTCGGCCATTAACCCTAAGTGTCTCTGTAACCCCAGACAATGTAGTTTGGTCAAATTACAACACAAGTTATTGTGGTTATTACCTAAATGAGTTTACTGCGTACATTTAGTCTGTAGCCTAAAAAACCCCCCAGAAAACTTGATACAGATTCAAAATACCTCGGCTACTACAGGCTACTTACATTTCACATTATCTGAAATCAGTATCTAAGGCTGTCCTCTTAGTCTACATTTGACTAATTGGTGGTTTTGGTCTTTCGTCGATTAGTTGTTTTTTATGCTTTCTTCATGCTCTTCGACTTGTTTCCAAGAAACGTATGAACACTACAGTGTGTGGTAAACACAAGATATAGAGGGGAGCTTTTGTGTGATTATTTTTGGAGAAAATGAGTTTAGTCGAGACAATCGTATGATTGATTAAGAATTTCTTCAGTTTTTTTTTTTTATTGTTTTGGACCATTATAGATACTATCTCTTTGGTTTTCTAGTGTTTTCAGCTGATAAAAACCCAACAATTCCTCATGTTGCTGTTTCAAAATAAGACCTTTTAAACAACATAATAACAGGGGACTTTTATTCTGAAAAAGAGTATACAAAAATGTGTTTATCACAGAATTAGCATCGCTTTGTAGCAGCTATTCTTTATCAACGGGACTTTTATTTCATTTATTTAAACTAATAGGAAATTAAATGTTTATCGACTGTTTTACAGCCACTTCTTTGACCTCCAGATATATCTTCCGATCACCAGCTGATCAGGTAGGTCAGGTGTGGACGTTGTATGTGTTCACACCCCTTTGCCTTTAGTCTAAATACACAGTTCAAATATCCAAAATCAGGGAAATGAACCAAACTTATTCATAAATGCAAAAGAGGCGACCGTAGCCACAGTTGGGTAAAGGCCGTTCCACGCTCAGTAACTGAGCCGCTGTGGTTTATTTTTCAAAATGGCTCATCCCTCCGGAGACATCCGTCACCTGTGGAGGTTTTGGGCCTGTGCGTGTTGCTGCAGCCACACACACAGACACTACCGGAGCAAAGAGACAGGCAGAGGGAGAGGCTGCCTTCAATATTAGAGTTTGTGTCCCCACAGACTATTGGTCAAGAGGAGGCTGGAGCGTTTACAGTGTGTAACCTTCCGCTCCCCAATTTAGATCTGTGAACACAACAAAAAAAAAAATCACTTCTCCCAAAGGTGGAAACGGAGCTAAGGGCAGAGTGGCTAGATGAACCTTGATACCAAGAACGGGAGGAAATCTCCAGGTTATTTCCACTGGATGAGTTTTATTGCTTTAAGGCTTTACGGTGGGTTTCTGGCTGTGAGACAAATTGTTCACAAAAATTGAGCTCTAATATTTCAAGGATACCACTGGCTTTGTGTAGGAAGCTGGGTTTATGCTTTAAGAGACTATATTTGTTTTGTTGTTGTTTGTTAAATCCACATTTAGTGGCTCAAGAGTTTTAAAGTTGGATTAGCTACCTTCTGCCAGTATTTTATTATTGAATCTCCAGCAAATATCCCCCATGAAAGAGATCCATGTCAGTCTCCCCTCTGCACGGCACACTCAGCAGCGCTGCTTTGTGTGTCGAGCAAAGTTGCTGCTGTAGCTTTGATGAACGGTAATGGTCACACAAAGCATTTTCATGTATTCAAGATGATCAATAACAACAGCAGTTTGATAGCTGTGACATTTTCCTTCACTCCAAGTTTTCACAAAAAGAAAACCAACATTATCAGGTATTGGGGAAAATATTGACTCAAACAAGCTTTATTGGAAAAACAGTGACAATTGATTCTATGTTTATGTACAGGAATTTTAATTCCTGTGTACGTTTGGCCAATTTGTTTCTGCCTTTGAAAAGGTTTTCACATGATTTTTAATATTTTATCAAATTGCTGGTGCACGCCTTATTATTTTATTCATCAATAACAATTCAGTAAATGTATTCACGAGTTAAATTTTGTTTTACAAAGTTAGGAATGCAATGTTTATGTCAAGCCTGATGATAAGAGAATGATCCCAGTCACTCCCACACAGCGAGGCATACGACTTATTGTTATAGAAAAACACTTTCTCACAGTATTCTTCATTATGCCTGAATGAGAGCATCATCAAATGATTATTAATTTAGTCAAATTTACATTAACCTCAACTGCAACCCCTGAGGGATGTAATATAAAGACAACAAAAGACTACCCAACAAAGAAACAAAAGCAAAAAATGACAAAATTCAATATTTCCATTTGCAGATACATACAGGAAGTAATTACGATGCCTGTATATTGGAAATATTGGCGCTATTGTGCTCGACGCCTCAGGCTATAGAAGAGAAATCAAGCGTCTGACAAGAGAAGTACTAGAAACCACAATTGCGTGCTGCCTCTGTAATCTCACAGCTCATTACGATTTAAATAGAAACACCGGCCACCCCGGCTGCTATTTCGGTGATGTTAGTCCACATGTCAGCCAAGCGTGGAATTATGCTCGTTTCCCTGTTTTGTAGACAAAGATGACCCCTCAGAGGCGGGTTTCTCAACAGTCTTGGGATGGTGGGAGGGCCGAGTGTGTGCCGCAAAGGAGGAGGGATGAATCCATATTTTCTCTGCTCTCTTCATCCCATCATCAGCACAGGTGTTCCGCTCCTGACTTTGCCTCCGTTTTTTTTTAGGCTCACCCCCCCCCCCATCTGTGGGTTGTGGTCTGCGGTCTGTGCCCCCCCCCTCCAGAAACGTGGCGTTTCTAGAGCAGGTTAATGGACTTCTATCCCCTCATCGCTGATTAACATGATTAATCAGACAGCGGAGGTACTCAATGATTCTCCGCCCCTCCTCTCTCCCCACAGCTCACCGACTCTCTATTGCTGCCAGATGGTATCAATGCAAAGCTGAGAGCAGAGGAAAATCAAAGGTAGGCTTCAGAGGCTTGAAAACCAAGAAAGCACAGCAGTTATCTCCTGCTGTTCAGATGACACATTTACAGGCGTCATGCGCTCCGTGGAAAATAAGCCCAGGAGAGAGTGCAAATGAGAAAACACTTCCCCGCACTCCCTGAAATAGCTGCTGTGTTTTACAGTACAAATGTATAGAGGAAGTAAAACAGCACTTAATGCTCGGGGATATAGGGCGAGTGCATTGTTCAATAATGACAGATATCACCAGGTTCATTTTTACAAACCTGCTTGTTAATGACTTGAAATGCAGAATTAATGATTCCAACTTCATTTCTATTAGAACAAAAGTAGACCGTAAAGCTAAGGTTGGTAATGTCCTTATATTTGTTGAAGTTGAGTACTAACAATAGCCATGTTCGTTGCTTACGTTCATAATGCTAATTTTGGGGGAGGCCTGAAGGGACAGGCTGTAAGTGTTGCCGACTTTGCGACTTTCTAGCTAGTTTTAGCAACTTTTGCAGCTAGTGCTGCTAGCTACTTTCATTGGAAACGAGTTGGCAACACTGGGCTGGGTTTTTAGGTAGCTTAGCTTAGCATTAAGGCAAAAGAGTGAAACAACTAGTCTGGCTCTGTCCAAAGATTACATCATTCGCCAACCAGCATCTACTTCAGCTCAGTAATGAACTCGTTTTGTGTGTCGGAGTACCTTTTTAGAGGTGCCACTATAGGTGGATATTTCTACCTTGGGACGGAGCCAGCTAAGCTAAGCTAAGCTATGCTAAGCTAGCTGGCTGTAGCTACACATTTACTGTACAGATGTTAGAGGGGAATTGATGTTCTGATATCAATGTTGGCAGGAAGAGCAAATAAGTACGAGACAAAATGTCAAACATCATTTACGATTTAATCAGCAAAACAGCATGCGTAGTAAGATGAGCTGTTTACCCTGATCATGTTTTTGAAGGTGTCTGTCAGCTGCAGCTCTTCATCTAACACTACGACTCCTTCCTCACAAGAATTGCAAATGATCTGCTTCCCAAAAAGCGCAGAAAATGAAAATGGTCTTGTTTCGTAAACATATTTTAATGATCAATAGCAGGGAGCGCTAACATTTTGTAACGCATACGGTGTTTCCTGTGGATGCATCTCGATAACAACCACCAGTTAAACTGTTTTAATGTGAAGACGCAGCGGTTTCCGTCAGCCGAAACTCCATTCTGTCACGGCGTCAGAGTGATCTGTAAACAGGGAGGCCTCTATCAATGACTTACGCACAGCAACGGTGAAGTACATGCACGCGTCGTTCCGCGCGTTAAAATGTAATTAGGAGTGGCGGACTCCATCACGGGCAATTAAAACCACATGTATACAGAATCGGAATTACTGAATTTAAACATCCTGCAGACTATCCAAGGGGGGGGAATGTTTGCGGAAGACACCGGAGACACAAAGTCATTCTGCTGAGAGTTCTTGGGCAGCAATCCTGAGCCGACCTGCACAATTACATCCAAGAATCCGTTATTAGTTCAATCACAGGAATGGCACGCACACGTACAAAGCCATGTGAAATCCAAAGCCCTCAGCCTGTGTTATTAGCTGGAAATGTCAAGGTGAGCCACGAATCTGAGGGCGGCGGGGGGGGGGGGGGGGGGGGGGGGGGGTAGCAGGGCTTGCGTTGGCCTCTGGAGAGAGGAGGCCGTGATGTTTCTTTCTGCTGCCCCCGTTTGTGGCCAGAGATGTACTGATTCAGCAGAGGCGTGGCGGGCTGCCATGGTGTTTTCTGTGAGAGGGAAGTGTTGATGAATGACTGTGCTCATTTTTATTTATTTATTTTTTTAAAATTTTCATTAGTAAAAAGTGTTTATAAAGAAGGCAGATTAAGCGTTTCAAAAGCTGGCAGCCATTTCAACGTCTTTCTGCGTTAAATGATGATTAAATTTAGCATTCAGTTCTCTTGATTCTCATTGTCCTGTGTTCGGGGATGGGGGGGGCGGGGCAAAAGCTTACAGAGAACAAGAAAATGAGAAATGACTTTTGGCTGCAGCTCTGTCAGACCTCCACCAGAGTCCCGTGGGTATTCCCAGTTCAGATTCAAAGACAAAATGATTACAGGCCGTTTTTGTTGAGGGTAGCCTTTATTTAAATCGGATCAAAGGACAGTGCAGGGGCATGCATTTTCTTTTGTTTTATTCAGGTCATTTCAACTTCCCGCACAACGTCAACATAGAGGTTTTTCATCTTCTTTATCTCCGCTCTTTACAATTTTAAGTCCACCTTGAAGGAAGCTTTCAGAAGACGTGGGGAATGTTGGATAGAGCTTGAGTGAAATGCATATGTTTTTTTTATTTATTTTTTAAATGAATCACTGTGCTTGCTAGCTGCCAGCTAGTAGAGGACGATTAGTATCTAATGGGTTTGAAGAACTAGTAGAATAAACCAGGCATTGACATGAAAAAGAACCATACGGTCCCTTTTCCATCTGTATCCCATTTCAGAGGTTCCTTCATGGTGTTCACATCTGCCACTTGATGACTGTAACTATTTTTCATCCCTTGAACAATGTCACAGATCGGACTGAAATAGAGAAAAACAATTTGATTCCACGGATCAACATAACTACTGATATAATCTTATCTTTGCCACGCAAGTATTAACTTCAGTCTCTGCGGGATAACTGTACGTGCAACGCGGTCAAGTCCTCTAATCCAGTGAATCCCAGCCTTTTTTGTGTTCCACCCCACAGCCTCATCAGATGAGATCAAGTGTATATGAATGGATTACGAGTTGGGTGTTAAATAACACTATTGATATTAAAGCAGGGGTTTTTCCTGCAAATTCCGTCCCGCCTCTGGACAAACTCTTGACGGGTATACTCATGAAAAGCCGATGACGTCGTTATTTGTCTCCTACTCGGTCGTCTTCATCTAGTTTGTATTTTGCCGGCTGGCGTTTATGAACACGGGTGCCTTGAACGCAGCCATGTGTACTTGTGTAAACACCGGTGACATCATTTCTTTCCCCGGTAAACAAACACAGCGTCCGACTCCCCCGCGGCTCATTAAACGTTTGCTTATCTAAGAACGTGATCTGCTGTGGAGTGCCTGTTCATGTATGTTTAAACTGATTGTCTTGTCAGTGGATTCTGAAGCTGAGGAGTTAATTACCTTTCGTGTGTGTGTGTGTGTGTGTGTGTGTGTGTGTGTGTGTGTGTGTGTGTGTGTGTGTGTGTGAGAGGTGAGTGTTGATCTAGCTGACAGGTGAGTGACAGGTTGCTGCAGATGGCGCGACGCGTCGCTTATCATGAGTGGGAGCGTTTAATGAAAATGAGAGCGTTCAATGTAGTAGTACGCTCTCGGACTGTCAAATTAGCTTTTCTGACGTCTATTTGACAACCATTCAGTGTATAGAGTGTGCAGGTTTTACAGGTTTGTCACAAGTGAACCTCGGATGACGTTAATAGTACAGTGATCTTTACATTCCTATAAATCCAGCGCGGCAATTAAATTGATGGGCCAAGTTTCTGAAATGCTGCGTGACTAAATGAGGTGTGTCATCCATGTATCCGTACTCCGGCAGCCTTTTTGATGTACCCTTTTTTGAAACAAACTTCAAAGCCCAGGGACCGGTGCTGGTTTGCACTGATGTTTTACAGAGGGGGTGGTACGGCAGAAGATGTGAAGCCTTTCACTGTGCGGCTGAAGAAGCAACTGCAGGGCATCCGCGGTCACAGAGTTAAAAGGAGGATACGCTTTTCGACAAATGAGAAACAAGTGAGAAAATAAACTCGGGCGGCGTTTGGCCTCATTTGTGATCAAGGTTACGGGACTCGGTGAGTCTATCCGGCTGAACACAAGCACACACTCCACACTTAACGGGGGCAAGTTTGCCTCTGCCTTGCAAAAACATGACCGCTTCAAAAATGATTCATACACAGTGTTTGTATTTGGTCTACCACATGAAGCAGCTAAAGGCTTTCAAGGCTAGTCTGATCGGAAATGAGGGTTTTTTTCACACACACCCATGACTGCTTTTCATTGTTTTTTACATGGAATTGGGAAGAAAGTAACACAGGATGGAAATGGAGACGCTATTTTTCCATAGTTGGAAAACTTGCACTTGGTGTTCTGTCTTGGATGTCTCGGATTCATTTTCATGTGTGGGGAAAAAAAAAAAAAAAAGCCTGCAGAAATGACTCCTTTTGGTGAAATTGTTAAAAAAAATGTGAAAACTCTCTAAAACTATGTGGTTAAAATAATTGACATTGTGGGAAATACGCTTATTTGCTTTTGTTCTGAGTTTAGTGAGCTTTAAAGATGCTATTTGGTACCTTTTGGACAGAGCCAGGCTAGCTGTTTCCTATCTTTGTGCTAAGCTAAGCTAACCTGCAGCTAGCAGTCGCTTCGTATCCACCCTACAAACACGAGCAAATATGACATTTCTCCAAAAAATAGAACCACTGCTTTTTAAAGTTAAGAACAATTGCCTTCATAGTTCAAAGAATCCAGGACTGACTGTTAGCAGGAGTCGGGGCATGAATGGTGTCACATGCTTCAAACGCACAAACATCCACCTTGACGTCCTCCCTAAGTTTTGCTTTTGATGCTTCGGGGTAAAGACTGCAAGATGTCGCCTGTCAGGGAAACATTTTTGGTGCCGATCGTCCGGGACGAGACACCGGGAGATAGATGCGGAGTCACAGAGGTAGTTGTTGCCCTTTTCCTCTCTCTTTAAATGCCACTTTTTTTTTCTCCTTTCTTTCTGCTTTGTAAGCACAGCATGTCAGTTCAAATGCCATCTGGATATGGAACCACCCAGAGCCCTGATGAAGAGCCCTTATTTTCAACTGTTTTGAGCACTTTTGTGTTGTTGCTGTGTGTCACTTTACAGGCTACATATACCAGGAAATGCGTATAGTTGTAAATGTGATATTTAGCTCAGACTCTGTGCACTTCGCCACACTAGAAAAAGCCATCTGCAAGGCAGCATCCACCGCTGAGATCCCCTCGCTGATAATAAGCAAACAGACGTGTGTGTGTGTGTGTGTGTGTGTGTGTGTGTGTGTGTGTGTGTGTGTGTGTGTGTGTGTGTGTGTGTGTGTGTGTGTGTGTGTGTGTGTGTGTGTGTGTGTGTGTGTGTGTGAGCAAGGATGAGAGCGCAGGAAATGTTGATTCCAACTGTGCAATGATTGTGTGATCACGGCTATCGGGGCGTGTTTGTGCCGAGACAATGTATTTCTGTGGCTTTAACTTTTAGACTCGGCTTCCTTTGCCTCCTTTCGGCGTGGGATGGACAGGAGTGGAGACACACAAAGCTTTTTTCGGTGACAGGATGTTGAGCAAAGTCAGTCAAAATGACAAGTGTAGAGACGAGAGAAATAATAGTGTCACTGAAATTCTTTCCCATTTATACTGATATATATATATATATATATATATATATCTACAGTATATACCTGTATATTCTGTCTGTGGGCATAGTCGGCACACACGGCACGACAAAAGTGATTAGAGCCGAGTTGCCTGGATCCACTTTGTTCTAAGGAGAGCCGCTGCTGGCAGCTGTCTGAGGTGATGCAACTGCGCCTCCAGAGAGGAACGCAGACCGGCTTATTTATAAAAGCCAAAGGGAGAGATGAAAGGACAAAGGGAGCTCGAGTGACCCGTTTGGAGAGGGAGGTTCAAAGTCATAGCGAAGTCATCTGATCTTTACGGGGACAAGGGTAAGATAATGAGCACTGAGAATAGCCCTTGAGAGGGAATCACAGAGAGTTCAATTAGGCTTCCTCGCGGTTGCTCGTGGCTCAGTATGACTGCTGCTTGTGCCAGGATGAAAAATCTTGAGTTCTTTTAACGACAAGAGCCCACTCGGAGCGCCCTGTAGACCCAATCTCAACAGTATCGCCTTGTAAGCAATAAGAGGAGCGTGTTGCTTAAGTGCTGATATTAAAGCCCACCGTGGAGACGCTTGCTAATTGTTTTCACTTTTGTTTTTGCTGATTTGTTGTTCTCGGTGAGGGTCGAAGTTTGAGGGTGTCGTTTTAATTTATTGTTTTCATTTTTTTTTTTTTTTTTTTTTTTTTTTTTGCGTATGGGAGTCCTGTGATTTAAAGGAGAGCTTTGCAGATTTTGAACCGGCTCCAGTGTCGTTTGTAATGCGGGTGGTTTGTGCAAATAAAGTATGTTTGGCTTCCCATCGTTTCGCCAGCGCCCGGAGCTCCTCGCTCACCCGCCGGCATTGCAATGATAGAAAGCCACTTGAAAATCTGAAAAAAGTTTCCCCTTCAAGGGACACACAAATAAACAACTGGAAAATAACGAAATATATGCCGGTTTATCCCCGTTTGCAGTAATACCCGTCTTTGTGTCCTTGTTGAAGACGGTCATTGGAGAACATTCATCGCTGGAGGCGTTTCCCACCGTTCTCTCTCTCTCTCTCTCTCTCTCTCTCTCTCTCTCTCTCAGGTCCTCCGCTGCTGTTCAGTAAGTATAGATTGGGAGATGAATGTGATTCAAAGTCGCATCACCATCTGCTGCACATACGTTACAATTTAAACTCCATCATCTGTATCAGAGGCAGCGCTGACAGACATCATCACTCCGGTGTGCTTAAACTCAGGGCGCTGAAGTGGCAACGCAAGCGATGAAAGACATTTTGTTTGTGTGGAACAATCCTTATTGACCCACGCTCTGGAGCAAACATCCGAAACGAGCTCGTGGTCCGGCGGCCGTCAGGCTGTGAATGAAACGGGAGGAAAACCTTCTCCCTGCTCTTTATAGTTTTTTGATATATTTATATACAGGAATTTTCTAAAAGAATATTACATCTTGGCTTAGAACTATATATGTTCTAGGCTTCTAACCCGCGTTCTCTCATTATGAAATAAACATTTGTTAATCTAATTCATTCATAAACTTAAATGTAATATGCGCTCTTTAAATCTGTACAAAACAAAGGCAACGTCAGTAGAATGTTTCTATCCTTTGTCCTTTTTGTTTTTTTTTCTGTTTCAAAACCAAATCAGATAAACACAAATCTGCACCGTTTTCTTTTTCTTTTGAAATTTTAAAACCAGAACAGAACAACGGAGAAAAACTAGATGGAAGAACAAGGAGCAGTGGGTTTGTTTTTTTTTTCTCACTGACCAGGAAGGTAGTGAAGCAGCTTTGCTTCTGACATGGTGACTTTCTGCAGTAATTAAGCATGGTGGATACTAATGTGATAAATTGGCTGTGCGTTTAAAGGATTTAAAAATGCATGAGGCTGTTGGCTGCAGAGGGGAGAGAATGAGTCCGACCCTCTGGAGGTAGGGTCATTCGGTAAATGGACTTTTATATAGAGCCTTTCTAGTCTTCTGACCACTCAAAGTGCTTTACACTCGGCTACATGTCAACATTCACACACACACACACACACACAGTCATAAATTAATAGCGGAGGCCACCTGCCCGTCAGAACCTAACCTAAATGAAATGCTCATTCGCCCACACTCTGGAACAGCCTTCGAGAGCAATTTGGGCTTCAGCATCTCGTCCAAAGACAGTTTGACGTGCGGACCGGAGGAGCCGCGGATTGAACCGCCTATCTTCCAATTAGTGGACGCCCGGCTCCATCTCTCAATCTCTAGCTCAAGCTGAACAATTAGAATTGACCTCACCGCCAGAGGGTCAGACTCATTCTGCTTCTGTACATTTTACTGTATGCGAAGCTCACAATATCATCCACCGTGCAGAATCGGCAAAATCTCGCCCTGTCTCGACACAAGATTTACTCGGACAACCGCTCCAATGCTTTATTATGTTTTTCTATATTTTTGTTGCTTTTTCTTTTTTTTTCCCCCCCAACGTAAAAAACCAAAGAATGTCTAATGCACATA
This sequence comes from Cebidichthys violaceus, assembly GCF_023349555.1. NCBI lineage: Eukaryota > Metazoa > Chordata > Actinopteri > Perciformes > Stichaeidae > Cebidichthys > Cebidichthys violaceus. Next base: position 12,785,903 of record NW_027176318.1, read on the forward strand.
TTCATTACAATGATATATTTTTATTCATTTTGTCACATTGATGCGACCACGTTTCCCGACGACAACCTGAGAACCGAGGGCCCATTCCACCAAATTTGCGACACTAACGAGCGATGATTTGAAACACAAGATCATTTCCTCTTGCTTATGCATGAGTGTGCAAAGAGCCCTGCAGGGCTTGCAAATGTTCCTGCAATTTGGGAGCGACAGTCATTTGTGAAAGATGTCGACATATTCGCGCAAGTGGTGCTCGCAAAATTCATTTTTCTGATGAGACATTGGTCCCATGTGGTTTATGTTCGGCGTGAGGATGTTTCTAGATATGTAATGGGTCTGCACTAGCACAGGTACTTTTTGCTTCCTCAAAATAGCCATAGCCTCGCCTTTTGAGTCCAACATTGACAAAAACTCTAAACCTTTTCATGCCAAATCAACTTTTATGTCACCACAACTATCTGCAAGGGATTGCAATGGAAGTATTACAACCATAAACGCCGTTACTAAGGCACCTTAATACTGCGTGACAAAGTTTAGTTAGCTTCAGGCATGTCAGCTATATTTGTAAAAGCACACTTCAAACACAGGAGTGATTATAATGAAAGTGCTTTACATGAGCAAAGAAAAGCATTAAAATGACATTTCAAAAACAATACGCACTATAAGACGAAAAAACCCCCAATGAGAATGAGATGAAATAATATACATTAAATAAAATACATATGGAATGCACCAAATATACAATTATAGTGCAGTAATAAGGCTCGTCAATATATTGATGGATGTATATTGAATTATGGTTACATGGCATAAGTCTCTTCCTGGTTTTAAAGGCTGCATTGCAATAAAGTGATTTAACGTTCTGAACTTACCAGACTGTTTTAGCTGTTGTATTATTTGCCCACTTAGTCATTACATCCACATTACTGATGATTATTATACTATGCTTACATTACATTACAGTCATTTAGCAGACGCTTTTATCCAAAGCGACTTACAATTCGGTATCTATCTATCTACACGCGTCTACGGGAGACATTTTGGGGTTAAGTGTCTTGCTCAAGGACACATTGACATGAGACTAGTGGAGCAGGAGCCGGGGATCGAACCGCCGACCCTCTGATTGAAGGGCGGCCCTGCTCTCCACTCAGCCACAGTCACAGCCACCCATGCTTATAATAATACTTTTTTAAGAGCACCAACACTTCAATATCCAGGTATTTGGTCAAACGTATCAAGCTTTTTATTTTCTCCATGTCGCCCGGCTCTATAGTCGTACGTTGGCCCAGATGCATCAAAGGAAATAAAAGCAGAACTTTACTTCAGATTTGAAACTGGCTCACAGCTGAACCTTCTGCTGCCCACATGCCAAAGAAGGGAGAAGATACCGCCTCGAGCTGCTGGACTCGTGATAATAACTGAACACGTGTGATTATGAAAATGATCCGTTGACGTAACTTAACATAATGTAGCGATAGTTTTTAATGGCCTAATAGGGACATTCTATTAAATGGCAAGTTTTGCATATTTCAAAGTTGTCTTGTCTGAAAGATCTTCAGTGAGTCATGTTTCACTGCTCTGAAACGGACGAACAGAAATATGTCAGCGGTGGTGGAAATCATTTTTTTAACAACTATGGTTCCCCCAAGGATCCACCTTTTAGATCTGACAATTATCACGGAAGCTGTTGATTTTGCCGTCAAACTAATTTCACAGTGGGCCGAGGAAATAACAATACACCCCAACTCTCATTGGCTGACCTACGGTGGCCTCTGCATTTGATATATTCGGTATATTATCATTAAGTACGCCGATAAATCTTCATAACAGCTGGTGTTGGCTTCAAATTTATAGCTATAATTTCGCATGAAGTCATTTAATAAAAAAAGTCCATTCTCACTGTGTGTGTGTGTGTGTGTGTGTGTGTGTGTGTGTGTGTGTGTGTGTGTGTGTGTGTGTGTGTGTGTGTGTGTGTGTGTGTGTGTGGGGGGGGGGGGTGAAGTTACTTAAATTGATTTAGGTGCAGAGGAGCACACGGTGTGGACTGACGCCATAATTCATCAAGTTTAAATTCTCATTTGCGGCGGTGCCCCCGAGATCAGCGGTGATGTGAAGGAAGTGGCACGGCTTCTGACTGCACTGCACCCGGTGCTGCCGTGAGGGGCTCGACTACAGATAAGAATGGTGTTAAGGTGGATTGGATCTTTGGTGAAAAGAGAAAAAGAAATCACCTCTGAGGTTCTCAGAAATGATTTCCCCCAATATGTTTTTCAAGCCCCTTCATCTGATTGTTTTTTCTTCCTGCCTGTGTACGAGCGTGTTTGTGTGTGTGTGTGTGTGTGTGTGTGTGTGTGTGTGTGTGTGTGTGTGTGTGGAGACAGGGCTGTACATGAGCAGGCATGTAGTTGAGTATGAATTGACAGATTCCTGTTTCGCCTTCGCAGCACAAGGGCGATGGATTGTGTCAGCTCGACGGCGGCGCATGAACCGTCGCTCTCATAATCAGCCGTGACATTACAGCTCGGTATCTGACATAATGGAGGTCTCTCCTGATCACACTTTAAATATTCATGTGCTGCCGGTGTAATTCACACGCCGCAACAGCTACCGCCTTGTTTCCTCAGTAGGGCCCGCTTCGGCTTCCGGATATCTCGGCGTCGTACTCGACAAACCTTTCTCCCGGGTGTTTGTTTACAGCTCGCTGCGAAGGTTCACCTCGTGTCGCTGCGCCGGAAATAACGGCAAATTAAATTTTCACAAAGTTGAAAGAACTTTAGATTTGCAGCATTTAACTTGGGTTCAAAACAGGACACCACCTGTTGAGCATTCGTTCGGCTAAATATCTGGATGTCGAGTGTTTTTTTTTTTTTTTATTTTGGAAGGCGGGGGGGGGGGGTAATTAAGCCTGGCATTGCTCAAAGCAAAAAGTCATAGTGCGTCTTTGCATGTGCATTAATGTGTCACGGGTAATCGTGTCATGTTGTCGGATCATTGGACGGATCATAAGCACATTAAATCCGAGTTGAAATGTTCCTCAGATCCAAGCTGAAATACTGTATTCAGGGCAGATTCCACTGTTTAACACATACATGCACTCTGATAATTCACTCAAAGTACCAACAAATGTAGTTCTTTTTCCTAAAAATACATATCCAGAGAACTTGCTGTCACATATTTTTGTAGGAAGTATTTCCAGTGTCGTCTTTATTCTATTTGTATTCGGCACAAGTCAAGATGGATATCTTAAAACCTGAGTAAGAAACCCCCCAAACCAGCTGGCTAAATACCACTAGAGGTAGGTGAGGAAATATGCTTTTTGTAATGTGGGTCAGCTGCCTCCTTTATCACATATAGATCCAGAACAGACCCATGAGAAATGAAGTCTTAACGACGCGGTGCCCACATCAGCTTTCCGTCTGTGTCCTGCGTAACCTCATCTCACCTTCCGCCCATGACTCAAGCAAAGCCCCGCTACCGAGAAACCTGTATTATTTTATAATCGAGAGAAAAGAATGAATTTGCGTCATTGTCGAATTACAACAAAAGCGTTTGCAAGGGAGTCGGTGAACCGCGCTGTTTGAAAAGCGCCGTGTGGGTTTGATGAATAAAACTCCCGTCCGCTCGACGTCGGTTTCAGAGTGACAAATGAGCTGTTTGATCTGCTGCAGACTGACGCTTGGCTCGCGCACAGTGATAACAATAAGCATTGAAGCTCCATCAGTGAGATGTGCCTCGTCACTGCTGCCCCATTTCTCAGACACACACACACGCACGCACGCACGCACACACACACACACACACACACACACACACACACACACACACACACACACACACACACACACAGTGTACTGTAGCATGTGCGTCTTTGACGGTTAGCGAGCTAATACTACATTTCCATAACGCAGGTGGGATTTGAACAGTGGAAAAAAAATAAGATGTTAAATGCATAAAACATGGCAGCTGGGAAAACAGTGACATGTGGAGGACATTGTAGTTGTGAGAGTAGGCTCATGACTTTTTCATGCGACACTTTAAACACCCTAATGATAACATGCCGAACTTAGTGGCAAGTGTGTGTGTGCGTGTGCGTGCGCGTGCACGTGCGTGTGTGTGTGTGTGTGTGTGTGCGTGTGTGCGCGCTCTCGATGCAGAAAGCGTAAGGTTCCAAAACATGTCGCAGTACAAAATCTAACATTGTCCCACGCTAAGGAAATATGTGAGGGTAATATATTTGTCAAGCTGCGCGCAAAGACTACTTTGGAAGTTTGATCTGCATTTCAATCAGGCAAACAAATCTCCCTACTTAGTCAGATGCGGAGCTCCTGCCTCGTGGCGCTAAGCTCAAGCAAGAAGATGAAAGGCGAGGAGAACACCGCCGACGCTGCGAGGCGCGCGGAGTAAACACGCCGCCGTCTCGCGTCCTCGTCTCGCGTCCTCGTCCCGCGTGTGTGAGGGCGCAGTTTGAGTCGGCAGCAGAAAACTGCCGCAGCATTAAATAATAAACGGCGGCTCTGTGGTTAATGGGTAACGGTGGGCTTGTGACGGGGGACAGGGAGGAGGAGGAGGCCGCGAGCTTCGGCCCTCTTTCAACTCTTTGGATGGGGGTCTTCATCTGGTCGGGTTCTGGCCCGCCGACCAAAATTAGCTACCGTGGAAACCGGCCCCCGAGCGACAGCAGCGCCTCCTCCTCGCCGCGGTCCCTCCATCGTCATGAAAAATAAAACAGATACAACACCCCCGCGTTAGGGAAGCTTTCAACCTCTGCTCAGCCTCTGCTTTAATATTTCATGGCCTCCTCTTACTTATTTTAGTGGGAATAATTGATCTGGAAAGAGCACCGCCACGCAGAAATGAAAGGCTCCGAGGAGCATGGCAGAAAGACAAACTTCTGTTATGGTTTTGACGATATTCTGAGGTTTTGTCGTGCGGCGCTGCCTGGCTGTGCACCGGGCAAATGAGTGGCTTTTACAACAATTTCCAATTTGTAAAAATGCATTCTGAGGCGTAGCTACATTCAGAAAGACTAAGTGCTCCGCGGCTTGTTTAACAGAAAAATAGATAGGTCAGCGTGTGAAGCGCCACCTTTTTCAGACAAACCCAGCTTTTTCACCGCGGTCCCTTTCATTCCGACAGACGCCGACATCACAATAACACATGTTTATTCAGTGCTGTGAATAACCCTCGTTCGTGGGATTGGCTGCTATCGTTAGCATTGTGTTCCTGTCTGCTAACAGAATTGATTCTTTCTCAGGGCTGAAGGGCTAAGGCCAGGAGCTGTATTTATTGATGCACAGAAACACCTCCAGAGATCTGCACCTGCAAGCATCCCCCCCCCCCTTCCACCACCACCCTAGAGAATTCCCGCTGCAACCCAGCTTAATGATTTGTAACAAAAATAAAAATAAAGTGTGTCTCAGGTGATGTGTGTGGAGGACCAGAGAGGCAGAGTTAGATAAACAAAGTTTCTGACAGCAGTAAAAAAAAAAAAAAAAAAAAAAAGAACGGTCTCCCAGGAAAAACAAGAAGTTGACTTGTCCGTTCATTTCGCTCGCCGAGGGCATTTTGCTCCGACAATTATCTGTTATTATCGAGAGATGTTCCGTTGAAGTGATGGAAGAGGTATTCAATATGTTTCTGTGTGTGTGACGCTGAGCTGAGGAAATAGAATACCGCAGTGACAGGTAACACTGCGGGCCAATGGCAAGGCCCAGACGAATAAAGTCAAATGGCCATTTATCATGCTGACAGTTGAAATCCCATCTCAGTAATTACGGCCGATGCCCGGCCTTAAGATCAAACCAATCATTTCACCGGAGGAACAAATGATGTGGAGTCGGGGACCGTGGATTGCTTTAGAGATCAATGAACTTCATCAGGAAGCAAGTTCGGCCCAAAAAAACAATAAACAATTGTTTCTCGTCCAACAATACATTTGCTGCATGTGATTGATCTGGACAGGCTGGCCACCTTTCTCTGGGACACTGGAGACGGGACGGAATTAGAGTGGGAGACAATCGATGCGCTGGTGAGAGGACGATCCCTCTCTACACACTCTTCTATCACATATCGTGCATTGAAACCCATCTCTTATACATTGTAGGTGAATAGTTTACAATGTTTCTTGGAGCTTTCTTTTGTCTTGGTGGTTACTTGGTGTAATAGTACCTTTTTTTTATTGGAGTAATTTTAAAGGATAAGTTTGACATTTTGGGAAATGTGCTTATTTGCTTTATTGCTAAGTACGGTAAATGTGTAGCTGGAGCCAGCAGCTTAGCTTAGCACAGAGACTGGAAACGGCTAGCATGGCTCTGTCAAAAGGTAGCACAATCCACCTAGCATGTTTGGTGGTTGGTGATTGTGATTATACAGCGTGTAAAAGTGTTTTCTGTTTGGTTGTTGGTATGGATAAAGATGCTAGTGAGTGGATTGAGTTACTTTTTAGGACAGAGCCAGGCTAGCACTTTCCCTCTGTTTCCAGTCTCTGTGCTAAGCTAAGCTAAGCTAAGCGGCTACTGGCTCCAATTTCATATGTATTTCCCCTCACAAACACGAGAATGATTTCGATCTTCTCATCTAACTCTGAGCAAGAAATAAATGTTTATTCCCACAAACCTTTCCTTCAATGAAACAAACCGTATCACGCTGTATAGGTATACTGTACTATGCCATTTTTTTTAGGATAGGTTATGTATTTAGGACACTATTTCTGAGAAGCGATTAGTGCGTTTTTTAAATTTTCCTTCAGACGCAAAAGCCCGTCTGCAGAGATCTATATGAATAGACGTTGAAGGTGTCTGCTGTGTCTCCGGTTTCATTTGACCATAGTGAGTCTCTCAGGTTGCTGGGGGGGGAAAGTGCTGACACTGTGTGGTTTCGCCATCTGCTCAGTGTCCTGTGAGATCCCCGGCTTGTTCATACATCGGATGTCTGGCGGGACTGGATCTGTGGGATGCGGTGATGTACTTCTAGCATGACCTCTGCAGAAAATGTATAATATAAAAAAAAATCCTGAAGTGTTGAGGGTTATGAGAAAAATGAAGGGACAGATTAATAAAAAAAAAAACCTGAGGAGACGCTGCTATAACGGTTCATACGTTATGCCTGGCTCAGCTCCAGAGGAATCTGTTTTTTGGCAGGATGAGGAGTAAAAAGGTGAAGAACCAGATGGATGCACCCTGTTTGTCCTTTCATCATGAAGGAGCTTCTCTTATCGCTGGCAAGGACAGTACCCGTCCACAGCTGGATCAGTAGTCTTAGCCGCTCCACACTCTAAATGGTCCAACATGCACTATTTAGCCTCTTCACTTGTTCTTTTAGTCTTTTTTTTTTTTACTTGTATTGAAAACTGGTTGTATGAAAAATCCACAAAGTTCTTTGAATTTCTGTTTTTCTGATACAACATTAACGTATTTCCAAGTGGAATTAAATAGAAAAAGTGTCAGTGAAAGACTGCAGATTCCAGTGAGCATCCCTTACAAAGAGCATGGAATGTGAGTGTGTCCACTAGTGTGTGTATACCAGTATGTTACATGTAGTCATACTGGGGGAAATCCATCATAAAAGGACAGAGATGCCAATTTCGCCGCCAACAGCGGCATCGCTGCAGCCACTCCATTAAAGCTACCACAGAGAGAGAGTCTTCTCTTGAAAGCACCGAGATGCTTCCTCACAGTTTGAGATGGACTGTTCATATCTGAAGGCTGAATTATTTCTTTGAAATTGCATTTATTTCCAACATTTTTCCATTTCAAGTTGTAATCCTTTCATGAAATAAAACTCGGTTATTTTAATGCTATTCATGGTCAGCAATGTATTTACAGTCTGCAGTCACGTCTTTGTATAGCAGTGTTTGTGGCGGGGTCCGCCGTCCCCTCCCAGGATTAAAACTGTCCGTCTATGCGTGAAGGATTCACAGGAAAGGATGTAGCGTGTCATCCAGCCGTCCTGATTTTAATGTCATCTCATTTGTAATCAACATCGCTGATTACCGTTCACCGTGTGCAGCGTGATATCAGATGTAATTATCATTGACTGACATCGCTATTAAAATAACGTGAGTTTGTTTGGCTGCACTGTAAACGGATCGGCCGGCTCTTCTGTTTTATTTCTGACAAGTAGCTGATCAAAGAGCAGTTTGATGCAGCATCAAACTGCGCTCGCCGTAAACCGATGACAATGGATGTTATACGAAATCAATCAGGACTTAGATCTTGAGGATTATTCGTTTAATAACGTGTAATTTCTTTCTTTCTTTCCCGAACTAATAAGTTCACTCTTGTCCTCACATTTTTGTGTCTATTTTTGCTTTTAGAATACATTCACCTGTAACTTCTGCAGCTTCTGATTGTCTTCATTGTTATAGTAACTACAATGAATAGATCACTGAATACAGTGATCCACAATATAAAGACAGACAATATGAAGCCTCTATGTGAAAGCACACATTCTGGAGTGTGTTTTGTACAATTTTACCTTTACGTTCCTTTAGCAATGAATGATTAATACTCAACTAGGTCTATACCAGTGTAGTGTACATGGATTTGAATGTATGCTAAAAATGCAACTAAAACAGTCGGTATGGATACAGAGCGAGGATAATTTAGGGACATGCGGCTGCTGACGAAGCCAGGACTGCAGGTTTGTCAGTTGTTTATCTCATGATTCTTTAATCCATCCCCTCTCAGACCACTTAAGCCCAAAAGGCAAATCCATTCCCTCTTCTTGCCCTTTATAAGTGCAGCGAGAGACGCGCAGATATTTGCGCTGCTGGGAGCATAAAGCTCGGCCCATCGTGACAAACTTCTATCTCGCAGGGACTAAAGTGCTCTTGTTTCCTGTTCTCGTGAATGCCGTCGCCCAGCGGATTACCGTTTCATTCATCATTTATTATCCCCTGTATCTCTTTATTGCTTTCGTTGTAACAGTTTGTTGTTACCTGTCAGGAAGGTTGCGTGGTTTAGGAGAGGAAGAGGGATCGTTTGATTTGCCAGAGGTTCTTCTTCAGGCGAGCTGCGGGTTACCATCAGGGATAATTGTTGGCATCGGCAAATGATTACATTCTGAACATAAAGAGAACCCCTGCAGGGCCGGGCCTTCTGCGCAACCCAGTGTTCCCTACCCTATAACGTGTTCTTATGTTACTCTCTCATGTGCAAAATAACAGCTCCGTCAAATTAAAACGCATTGTACACAGCCGCCGTGCAATCTAAACCGAGCTGTTCCTTTGGGGCGGGAATTACAGAGGTGTGACTCCATCTTCCCTTCAGAGGGATGAGCGCCGAGCGGCGCCGAGACAAACAATAGCGGGTGAGAGTGGGGAGCCCTGCCTCTGCAGCGCTGAGCCTAAACAGCATTGATTGCCGCGAGTCGCTCCGAGTGGTTTTGATAACATTTCAATAAATATTGAAATGAGCGCGACTCTCTGAGGGCATCCTAGCGCAGCCGGATTGACAACGGTCTGGAGAGGACTTTCTGTGTAGCAGCAGCGGGTGTGCTTGTGATAGAACACAATGTATTCTGGCGCACGCACACACACACACACACACACACACACACACACACACACACACACACACACACACACACACACACACACACACACACACACACACACACACGCACGCACACAAAAAAACCCCCAAAAAACGTAGGTCCCTTGAAATGCAAACGGTACGGTTACAGCTCATGCAAACGTGCGCACGGCAAACGCTTCAGTGAGATGATGCTCAGCATGTCGCTGACGTGAGCTCTCCGGCCAACGCTTTTCTTCACCTTCTGACCATTTCCTGTCCACAGGCCGTAGCCTGGGTGCTTATCTGCTGCCTCGCAGTGTGCACACGGCTCCGCACGTCCAGCTGCCTCTGCACCCCTGAGCTCACCGCCTGGCTACTGAGCCGTGAACCTCTTCGAGCGCCGCATGGTTAAATAAACCACACACACACACACACAGAGACACATATACACACACACACACACACACACACACACACACACACACACACACACATATATATACACACGGCCCTTTCTAACCCACGGAGCGTGCCTCGGACGCTTTGCCGCACACGTGTCTGCACGCGGCGTTCATTCGTTGGGCGGTTGCGAGTGTGATTTGCAGCTTGGCCGGCGTCCATGTCCGCGCTCTGCTTTAACACCGATCAAATGGCCTCACTAATATCTCGGGATGATGACAGTGGGTGAAAATGAAGCTCTAGCGCAAGTTCAGACAGGAAGACTATCCCCTCATGCTTAGGCTTAAAGGCCTTTCTCCATACGGCTCTCCCACTAGCAGCACATACTCTATACCGGCTGTCACTGTCAGAGGTGTCATAGACTCTATCGGCTGTTTGACAGCCGGGTCGCCCTCAGCCAATAGCGCTCTGGCACACCCTCTTCGTCAGCCTATCAGCATGCTGCTGTCTACTTTTAAAGGTGCTGCATCCCCGCCGCCAGCGTCTGCCGCTGTTTCATGCGACCCTCCTCCTCCCCAGCACCATCCGTCTTCGCCGATTCAGCGCTCCATCACCATCTCCAGCCAACTCCAGCCGATCCTCCAGCCACCACCACCAGTGTCTGGACTCCTCGGGGGGGATTGATATTGTTGGGCGATCACAAATCTCCTCGGCGAGTTCAAGCGCCAAATAATTTCTGTGTAACTCATTAATGCATCATTCCGTCATAATAAAATGTTAACTACTAATCAGTCACTTGTCTCTCCTGATTGAATTTCTTTTCGCCGCTGTCCCGAGACAATTTCTTTTCAGACAACAATTGCTCGTAGCTGGCCCCAAACAACCTTCATGGTCAAACGTAGCGGTGTGTGTGTGTGTGTGTTCAAATGGTTTTCGATAAAAGGTGTACAACCACCGCTCTTCCACATGAGACGGCTTCCATTCGGTTTTCCTCCCCGTCAGATGGATTTGCATTGAGCGTGGCTATTTTGGCCGCGGGGCCCGGCGGAGACGTCGGCGAAGCAATGAATGATTGATGAGAGTGGAAAGCCATGCTTTGACAAAGAATGAGAAGTAAAAGGCAGCAATGAATCCAAGATTACAGGTTTAGACCAGCAGGGACCGAAGAAGAACTCTGATCTTGAATCGTCGAGCCAAATCTGAGACAAAAACCCAAACGCTGGATGTTTATTGATTTTCGAGTCGGCGGCTAGAAGGAGCGGCCTGAATTGTACCAAAAAAAGTTTCTGTGTTATCTCCAGATTGTGTTGCACTTTCCTGCCTGAACGATGGAATTAGAAGTCTAATAAAACCAGGGCAGAAAATTGCCACCCTGTAACTTTAAGGAGCAGAGAGCCTCTGGCAGAAAACTTCACAACAAGCAATTTCTAAAAAACATTTTTTTTCCCCAAAAAAGTAATTTACAAGTCGTGACAAATGGTGTGTTTCACCTTGACCACAGGCTCTCTAGGCTCCATTGCTTAACTTGTAGTCTCCATGACAGTCCGTGTTTCAAATTTTAAAAAAGTTCAACCTTGTTAATTGCTCACTTTGTTTGGGGGGGCGGGGTTAGTATGACTGACCCGTTGTGTTTTCCGGCACTCGCTGAGGTCTGTGATCTGATAAATGACAGTTGCATTGCAGTTAAAATCACTCATCTTTCATCTTTTATTAAAGGCTTTTTTTTTCAACCGGTTTAATTGGCAGCGTTCGCCTTCTGTCCTGACTCTGATAGGAAGTAGGACAGGAATGACACCTGTTTGATTTAACAGCACTGTATGTGAGTTTCAATAATACATTTGCTTTTAAAGGATTGGATGAATCTCCACATGGATCCCGTACCCAGAACTTTTTAATGAGGTTGGACAAAACTGTTCTTGCTCTGATCAGTTAAGTGAAGTAGTGCCTTTTTCTTTTCTCTGTGTTACACACAAGCAGAAGAGAGACTCTAACGATGTCGTAACAGGGAGATCTTTTAATATTTCAATTACCTCACGCTGCGCTTTGTTCTCACATTATTTCCCCCGTTACTAATTGCCAAGAAATGCAGTCATGTGTATGAACTGCAGTGGATGAAACTGTGATTTTGAAGCCTCATTTTTCTCTAATGATCAGACTATTGTATCAAAGGAAACCTTTTTCCATTTTTAATAACTGGTAAATTGAACCTATAACCATCCATCCATCCATCCATGTCTTTAACCACTTGTCCTATTCAGGGTGGCGGGATAATTATGCCAATTAAAAAAATGAATATATTTTATTGTACAAAATAAATCTTTGTTTTACAACATCCATTTTACAAATGAAGTATAGCATATAATGAAACAAGTTGTCACATTGAATATCACATGTATTTTTGAAATATATAATTTTAAGAAATATTTCAAGGTTTGGGTAAATACACTTTGCTTTCTTGTCGAGATTTATGGTAAATGTATAGCTTGAACCTGCAGCTGATTAGCGTAGCTTAGCATAAAAACAGACTCTGTCCTGATTAAAACTAAATCTGCCTATCAGCACCTTTAAAGCTCACAAATTTATGTTTTTTTATTGTTTATCGTGCAAAAACATCAAGTCGAAATAACTTTTTAACCGTTTTTGTTTCTTTTTTAAAACTAAAATTAAAGTTGCTGGTGGAAATGGGTTACCTTTTGACAGAGACAAGCTAGTTGTCAATCTTCCCATCTAACTCTATGGAAGTGTATTTCTTTTGTCACGTTCACGTTACAGTAAATAGCTAGACACTATGTGTTTTACGGTTTCTCAGACGGCTGTAAACAATCCCGTTTTAAAGAACGGTAGAGGCTGATGTGTTCATCGAGGAAAGCCACGGCGGTAGATCAGTCACATTCGTTCTCCTGCGACGTTCCGTGGGCTGACCCTTCCCTGACTCTGCTTAACGTCTGAACAATGTAGAGAGATGGCCCATAAGAGTCACCGCAATCACACCTCACTGACAACAACGGGCCATAACTTCACAGAATGACCGGCCATTTGGACCAATGTGGAAAACCCACCTTGCTGCAATATTTCACCTTGCAAGTGGAGGTTGCTGCCAATGCCGAACGGCACAGATTGCTGCGGCGATGAACCAAGCGTGACCCAAAGCTTGACTGGCCAGGACGACATTGGAAATATTCCAGATAATGGAATATTTTGCCAGGGATAATGGGATTATGAGGGCAAACATAGCCTGTCAGGGGAGGATAAACATTAATTGTAAAACTCTGAGGTTGGGTATTACAGGTTAATCTGCCAAACAGTGAAGTCCAAGTTCAATTGAAGGAAAGAGCTTTAGAAATCTTTTTATATATATATTTTTTTTTTTTGCCCCCTCACAAGTCCTTGTAATGCACTGAGGCAGCACACGTAAACAAATTGAACAAGACACATTACAGTGCATCAGAGCACAGCAAAGGACATAATACTCGCTCTACAGCCTTGCACTTGCCTAATGGCTGTCATGTCATCTTTCCATCCCTATAGTGTGTGTGTCATCCTCCTCTTTTTTTCTTTTTTTTCTTCTTTCTTTTTTTTGTCTCCATCACACCGAACCGCTCACTCGGATGGCCTTGGCTCACTCCCTAGGTGCTAGGATTCCTGTGCACTCACCGAGGGGGCCCCCCTGCTCGCTGCATATCCACTAAGCTTGTGGAAAATTACAAACACACACAAGGTCACAGTGGAGCCGCGCCAGCCTCCCACAGAGCCCATCTGATCCAGCCCGAAACGCAGCAATTACCACCCTCTGTGTGCCTCCGTGTGGGGCTGCAGCTATTTCATTATTTATTTGAACAAATAGGATTACGGTTGGTCTGCGGCGGATTGATTGTGACGGGGGAGGGGGGTGGTGGGGGTGGGGGGGGGGGGGGGATGAGAGGCTCCAGAGAGCTTGGGTGCTGTGGCCCCGGGGTTTGCTGAGCCACTCTGCTGTGTCAAGCCCGACGGTTGATCTCCCCCGTCTTGCTTCTACAAAGCGACTCTTCCGCTTTTCCTGGACAGTGGAGCGTCGCCGCGTTGACACATGCCATCTGCTCCGCTGCGTCCCCCCCCCCCCCCCGCGCCGATTGATGGGGGAACGTGTTCGGCTGGTTTGCGTGCACCGTTTCTGGGAATATATACATTTATGACGCCCCCCATAAAAAAAAAAGCACCTATCTGTCATGTCCCGTGAGGCGCGACACGCCGCTCGCGTTTGACAGCGTCTGACGAGCACATTCACATCCTCCGTAGTGAAAAGGCGCTCTCAGAAAGATCGTCACTCACAACACGGGTTGTTTAGAATGAATTTGCATCTAAAATAATGAGGCAACAAAGTGACACCGTGGAAGTTTCAAATCACTTCCAAATTGATTGCTTCAGAAGTGCCATTAAGTTATGGGCTAAATGAAAGCGCTGGGCTCGAAAGGGAAATATGAGCAGCTCTTTGTGGGCTTCAACACTCAACAGCCTATTTTCAGAATACTGATGCTTGTTGAATAGTAAATGGACCTCTTTTAGATCATCGTGGTTTTATATGTTGTGATGATAAAAAAAGAAAGAAAAAAGAGTCAGGTTAGACTGTGCACAATCTCACGGTATTTGAAATCAATAGTGTAAGGTTAAGAGAGCTCCCTGCAGAATAAATAAGAGAAAACAGCAGTCCGGATTCTCTGGGAAACATTCCCATCAGCAGTCATTTTCATTCGGTTGCAGACTGTGTGGTCTCTAGTAGCTAATAGCTCATCCCAGATGGAATCGGACCTGGCAGCCCCCCCCCCCCCTTAAAAAAAAAAAAAACCTTCTTTGAAGTGATGAAGCTCCAGATCTCTGCGGTAGACTTATCTGCTCCTGGAGATTGATCGAAAGTAATTTTTTTTTTTTGCCCTAAGAAAACCAGGGAGCATTGTGATAGATCGCTCAGCCCCTCTATCTCCCTGATGGCGATATTAGTCCTGATTAAGACAAATGGGCCTTCTCCGCCTAACCATGCAAATGCTCACCGCTGGTGCCATTTATCCACCAATGTGAAACAGAGGAAACAAGAAAAGCGTGTTTTCGTCGGCTGATCTTTGGCTAGGAGTCGTTCTCGGCGGGATGAATTACACCCGCCTTCTGACGAATGCCGTCGTAAGAGAACCGCTCGGATATTCTCGATGTACGAGCGGTGTCTGCGTGACATGCGATTTGGTAGTGGGGGATTTGAGGCGAAACAGGGGAAAGTGCTTTCATCCTCGTGTATTTATTCGAGCGCCTAGTCATCCGCGTATACAGTGAAGAGAGCATTTACTGCGCTCTCCCTGCAGGCCGCCCTAAGCTGCTCTAATTGATGTTGATTAATCAAATCAGCTGTAGAGAGGGCAGGAGGACAGCTCTATCAACCAGGAGGCGTGACCTCTACGCTACAGAGCAGCCTAATGAATAAACACCGACGACGGGTACGCTGAGGTACGCATGCTATAAATGCTGAGTGAACTGAGCGGCAGAACCCAACGAAAAAGTGTTAATTGACGCTAAATGCAATCGATACGTACGGCGACGCGGATAACTCTCACTTTGCACAAGGTGTTAAGACAATATTGATATTGTTAGTTACACCGCAGAGTCGCCGATTCATTTTAGCAGTGAGGCTCAGTATACAGGGATGGCAGCGTTGGTCGGTTGTGGTCCAAACAGAATATATCAATAACTGTTAGATTTTGTGCAGGTATTCATAGTCCCTTATGACTCTGCTGGTCCCCAGGACTTTTACCTCCAGCCCCACTGTGAGGGTGACATTTGGGGTTATGAGTGAGATGTCTCAACAGCTATTGGATTGATTGTATGGACTTTTGGTATAAACATTCATGTTCCCCCTCATGATCAGTTCTAATGTTTTTGTTGATCCCTTAATCGTTCATATAGATCCATCAGTGCTTTTACTTGGTTTATGACCAAAAACCTGCAGAGCTAATGACACTTCCATCAGTCCTTTGTGTTCAAACTGTCCATCTTTCAGTGGCTCAGAAATGCAGCCTTGATTATCGCTTGAAAACCATATGAATCTAAGATTATTCAGTGGACTCTAAAATGGTTTAATTAACCAGGAAGTGACAGAAGTGCTTAACACAGGGCAGGGCTGTGCTATGATGAGTTGAGGTCGGAGCATGAAGAGGGTGGTTTTTTTTTTTTTGGAACATTTTTTGTCTGACAGAAATGCAGCGATGCAAACATTTTTAATTGTCTCCAATGCTTTGAATTTCCTTGTCAATGCAACCATATTAGAGCACATATTAGATTCCTTGAATATCACAGCCGCTCAAAGCAGATTCAAATTTTGGCATTTATGCATTTTATGGAAAGCACTTTGTACTGTTCCTATTTTAATTTGATTTAGTTTTTAATAACCATGGTAATTTCATTGTATTGTTTTCTCGTACAGCAGTATAGTGACAATAACATTTTTGTATCTTTCTATGTTTCATTTGTATTTTATGCATTTTATGCATTTTACTGTGCTGTTTCGTAGCCAGGAGTTTTGAAGAGATTTTGATTATTCTTTTTTTAAATATGTTTTATTTATTCAGTCAACTGCTGAATTATATTTTTTTCCTGAAATCAACAAGGTCTTGTAAACCCTATCCAACAAACTTCATTATAACTAACTACTAACTACTGTTGCTATGTTGTTGAATATGTAATATCAGATTACGCTGAAGAATGAGATTCTGGTGGAGAAAAATGGAATTAGTTTATTTATTTGGCCTAAAAGAAGTCAATTCTACCAACACTGAAATCAGCCTTAAAAAGTGGACACTGTGAAATGGCACAAGGTTTCCAAAACCCCAAAATGTCAGTGTCTTCAGTGGCAGCTGTGACCCTGATGATATGGAAAGGTTCATAGCAATGACGGCATGCTGTCATGTACTGTACATTTAAAAAAAAAAACTTTCCCTGTCCTCACTGTGGTCTGTGGAGCTCAATCACTGGAGCACTTTGACACACAATACTATGTTACCCTGCCGAGTGGTGCAGAATTGAAGCTGCCAATCAAGAGGCAGGAGCCTGAAGCTAATCAATCCAAGCAGGCCATGAAGTGATTTTTTTTTTTTTTTTTTTTTTTCCTTGTCGAGGGTTGAACAGCCTGACAGCCTGTTGGATGGCTGGATTCACTCACCTCCTGCAGCCTGCGTAAATCACAGCGCTATTATAACACATGTAAATGTCTCTGTTTGAAAGGCTGTCGTGCTGTTACCGCCAAATTTACATAAAATGATAAGTAAACGATACGCATTGGTTGTTATTAACCTAACAACAACACAGAATGGGACCAGGGACTGTTTGTTTAGCGGGACATTTTAATCACATTGCTATATTTATTTTTAATTTTTTTATGCAGAACCCAAATCAGTGTTTATTTCAGCGAAAACGTCTAGATAAAGATGAACGTTTGAAGCACTGGTGACGTTATTCTGTTAGGTTATTCTACTGAACACTACAGATACATTAAAGTGTAACAAATGTAAGAGAAAAAGAGGCCGGGGTCTATCATGGAGGGTTGTTCATACATTAACAAAACAAAGATTCAGACAACTTCATTGAACATTCCTTTGTGTCTCCCACATTGGAAACATGTCCTGAATGTGCTAATGTAATTATTTCTCACACACACATAATCATATTCACATTGCACGATGTAAAAGACAGCGCTATGGTAACAGACTGCTGGCTGTGGCTTCATAACTACCACAGACATGAGTGACGTTTTCAATCTTCTCATCTTCTCCTCTCCAGAAAAAAACACTAAAATTATTCAAATTATTCAGTTGTTTTTTTTTAAGTTGAAAAAGAAGTATTGTGGTAATTGCACAATGTCTTTTTGTTATTACTGTATTCTGTTCTTTCTACCACTGAGGTGCATCACAATTGTTCAGATTGTGCGGCTTTTAAAGTGAATCCGTTGTTCTGCGCTGGATCATCGCGTTTATGTTCTCATGAAGAGTAAAAGTGCAAATAACTGGCATCTGAAACTTGCTGCTTTTACTCCTCACCTTGTTACAGTGATGTAGAAGCGTACTTCAGGGTGTGTCGGTATGCCGTGACATCACTGATGGGTGTGGTTACAGGCGCTGCTCTTTAATCTTATTTATCCGTAAGAGGAGTCGAGTCGCTTCACCACTTCCAAACACAACAATTCAGAAATGTCACTTTTTCATTACCCATTGGAGTAAATGTTTTGACGAGAGACTATTTTCGTGTCGACGGGGCACAAGTTGAAGAGGTTGGCTACAATAGGCAAGCTTTTCTAAGAACTTTTCAATAACCAGACCTGATGCAAATGGAACATTTGTGTATTTGTCTGTGAGACTGGATTTTTCAGCCCATGCCATCATGAATATGGAAGGCCGAGAGTATCTCTCCAAATCATTTCATGAATTGTAAAGGCTCTGCTGCCAGAGAAGAGTAGATCCAAACCATTGGCAGGAAAAGCTACTACAGGCTTTGGCGATACAAATCATTGGTTGACACATTTATCAGATGCTTCATTTGTTCAACACGCAGTTTTCTCAACCAGGTTGGTTTGATGTTTGACAGTGACAGAAAGTTGTCTTAAGTGTTGTTACCATGAAGTAATTCAATTGATTCGTGGCGCGTTGCAAGTGAATGAAGATTGACTTAAAAGTCATCCCACGCATTCAAACAGTTGTTCCCTGAGTGGGAAAAGTTTCCGTGTTTTTGGAAGAAACTTCAGAATTAATTAAAAATCACATCAGGAGATGTCAAGGGATTTACTTCAAGGCTCAGGAAGGCAGCCCTTTTTTTTTTCCTGGTGAGGCATCCTTCAGTGAGGACAAGTCTGTGTTCATAATTTCATTTTTCATCAAAGTGTGTTTTAATCTCAACGTTCTCAGTATGCTGCAGACACATCTTAACAGGGAATCCACTGTCCCTATCATTTATTTTATTCCCTACTAGTCTTGCCTAAGCAGTTTCTAACTTTAAACATGACAGATTTCCTCCAACAAATTGCAAGACAGGACCGCTTACTGTGCATCGTTATATTTCATGTGTTTATAATTTCATGATTTGTCCGTTGAAGTGACTCCCATCGACCGAACCCGATGCTTTTGAAGTATGTTAGGAGCATCACTTGAAGAACAACATGGAGTGTTCTTGAGAAAACATCAGGTTGCCTTTTGGTCAAACACTGAAACCTAAACAAAGCAGGGAGCATGTGACCTCAGCCTCGCCAGAGCATTATGCAGGGGAACACACCGGGTACTGGTCACTCCAAACACGGACTCCCTTTGAAGTCAGAGCGTCTGCGGCGGTGCAGAGCGGCTTCTTCGGGCCAGGCCTCCAAGCACCGTTCTGTGTCTGCCAGATGGGAAACGGTGGCAGTCTGACAGTAAGGACATGCTAAAAAACCTCAGAACAGATGGAAATGAAAACAGGTCAATAGCCTTTTATGTATTTTCTTTTACCAGCCAGAGTGAGTCAGAATTGGTGATATAAAGTGTAATTATATTACAAGGCGAGAAGCCGCCAGTATTCTCCCTCAGAACTGCTTGTTAGATGGCCGAATAGTTTCAGAAAACCCTCCTCCCACACCTTTCCGACCATTTGTCCAACTCTCTGAAACCGACGATCTAACGTGTGGAGGCGAGGAAGGAAGACGGGTTTGAACCTCCATCAAGCTTTCTTTTTTCATTTATTACACCAGTATTTGTGGCACTTTTTTTTTGCATACAAACCAGATGCATCATTATGAAAGTCTTCCAACAGAGACTGCCTGAAAATGTGCGCTGTTATCGGCATATTTAAAAAATTGTACGAACTAGTTGAAGCGCGGCTTGACCCAGACAGTGCTTTGCTAATGTTTAGCAGGTATGTTTCCATGTACACTAATTAAGTGAAGTATGTTAGCATGCTACTATTTGCCAGTGAGCATCAAACACAAAAGCAGCTGAGGCTGTAGGGAAGCATTGACAAATTGAAATGTCCTGTTGATGGCCCTATAAGTTAAAGGCATCCCCAGAGTCATTACATTTCATTCTGAGCGGACCATAAATGTTTGATTCAAATTTCTTGGCAATCCATCCAATAGTAAATCCAAGGCATTTCACACCAGAACCATAAAAGTCAACCCCATGATGACGCCAGAAGAACAGTCAGACCGTACGGGATGAATATCTGGACCAAAGTGAATGTTGATCCATCCGGTAGATGTTGAGAAGTTTCACTAACAGCCAAAGATATCAAACTTGCGGTGGCGCGAGAGGGAAAGTAAGAGGCTCATCAAAGTCATTGTGATTGATCCTCTGGGGACCACGAATATCTGTACCAAATTCCATCGCAATCCATCCAACAGCTGTTGAGGCATTTCAGTCTCGACCAAATGTGTGGACCGACCAGCATCATCCGTAGAGTTACGCTGCCGGCGTGGCTAAAAAAAAAAATAAGAAAGTGGATGCAGGAACCTTTTATGTAGAGATATTGTCCGACAGACAATAACACCAAACATACAAAAAAAAAACACAACACATTTTAGGATATAAACCCTTTGTAGCATGACTGTCCATATAGAGGAGACTTTTCCTGAGGGGGAAGATTATTCGCAAACCGATTTGCCCTACAAGGCCACCATTCAGAATTCCTTGGCTATTACAAAAACACAGAAAATCAATGAGACATTTTGCTGTGAACTGCAGATGAACTTGCACTTGCGCTTGTTTATGGATTTTAATTAGGGCCAAATAGTCTCATGAATTTATGTAAAGCTCTCGTACCCCAGTCTGTGTACTTCACAGACGGAACTGGGGGAATAGGGCTCACGGTTGCAGTGCTGTGGAAGAGGTCTGTGCTCTCCTGCCAAAATATTGCATGATGTGAAGTAGGCACAGTTATCTCTGCTCTGCTTCTCATCTTTTAGTCCCTTTTCAGAGACACTGCAGTTTCCCACTGGATGCTGCCATGAGTGACACTAGAAACTCATCTCCTATTCCCCTGCCTCACGGCAACATGTCAGCCACAGAAGCTGATGCGGTGTGGAACCCAAACTATGAGAAGCAACTTTGCCCATTTGAATAATGTGCACCTATGAGAACACAGAATCTCCCCAAGCCTCTTTGATGTGTTCGCTGAGAAAAGATGACTCCTGACAGTGTCAGATTAAACCCCACTCACTGAAAGTTGTGAGAATGAGTGAGGAAGGGGGGGGGGGACATCATTGGAGTTGTAATCTCACCCTGCAAAGAGCTAAACCTCAACTCTGGCAGTAAATGGTGTATCAGCCACAGTGGGATGTTTAATTTGGCACCCTCTGAGAAAATCACATGTCACTCTTTGGGATTGGAATTAGTTTTGAGAGCTGTTTATTTGCCTCTGTACAGAGTCGATGTGTCGCGTTACACAAACCAATATCTGCATAGCTGTATCGGCGAATGGGGAAACGGAACAAAATCAAATGTAGCAGAGGAGGCACATTGTGGCCGCTGCGTTGCCGTAGACTATTTGTGAGCTTCAATTGGTTGTTCACGCTGTTTTTTAAATAGATTTTTTTTTTTTTTTTTTTTACAATCCTCATTTCTTTCCCTGTCACCTCTTATAAAAGCATGCCTTTTTAAAATTCAAATGATCCTTTTGGGACGCTGAAATTAGCATCCTGAAATATTCATGACATATTTCAGAACTTGTATTGTACATCTCCGAGGACTTGAACAGGTACTGTATCAACACTGCCTGTGTTCCTGCATTTTTCATGGGCACTGTGCAGCAGAGCTCGGATCAGTGAATCCTCAACGTTTCACACACCTCGGATACATACATTTTCTCCGTTCAAACGGATTCACCATCAAGATACATCACCCTGAAGTAGCACTGCTCAGTGACCTAAACATGGTTACCTATGTAGCGGTTAAGGCTAATTCTTTACCATTTATTACAATTTGTGTCTTACTTTCATAGTTTGTTCTACCAGATGAGGAGGAAACATGAGCGCTCAGATCTGGAGCGTAACCATCTTGTACCCCAGTACAAAATTTGTTAAATAAGCCCTCCTTTTATGAACCCTGTCAACAGATCTTGCTCTTATTTCCTACTGATCCTCCCCCCTGACAACACGATATGGAATAAAAACCAATGGAAGCGCTGGTACTGACAGTGCTTTACACCCTCTTCTTGACCCCTTTGACAAATGTCAATGCCATTTCCTGTTTCCTGTTGCTTTATTCGTACCTCTTCGTCAGCGACAGTATGCACATTTTAAGCAGTTTTGAAAGGATGGAAGAAGTGGTTGTAATAATAATGAGACATTCCAATGAAGAATATTTCATATATTGTCAGTATGCTTTCATATCGCAATTTTCATATCACATTTTCCCCTGAATGTTTTAGTCATATTTCCCCCCTCAGAGCCATCGTAGCAAAAAGATTTGAAATATTAATTGCAAATGGGAAGGATGGCCACTACTACATTTATCCTGTATTTTCATGTGTCTACACTCTGAGCTATTCTACATTCATTTTAGTTTTTTTCTCTTTGTCGCACTTCTATGTACCACAAGGTCATCTCTGAGTATACCTTAAAAGAAACTGGAAATAAAACACAACCCGTTGCTGATAACTGTGAGAGTCAAACAAACACACGCACCCACCTGCATTTGCATCTGTCTGATGTTCTCAGCTGCTCCTCAATGTCAGCTGCTGTCTCTCGTCTCCATTTGACGGAAGCTATGGAAACATGTCGGACCGAAATGATGCGCACACAACCAAAGAAACGTGCAAACCGGAGATGACAGAAGGGATGTGCAAACCAAAAAAAACCACGAAAGGATGACTTGAGCAAAAGGCGACGGCAACAGATGTCAGTCCACATTAGGCAGCAGATACTACGGACATCAGACGGATGCAAACGCCACCGAGAGGCAACGCGCTGCAGCCGTTGACAACCAGTTACACATGTGAAACACCAATTCAATGTGCAGCAGCAAGACGATGTGTAGACAAGAGCAGCACGCTTTAACGTCTGTACGGTGTACAGCGATACTATTCTGGCACAAACGGAACCTTGCAGACGTCTTTGTGAGAAGAAAACACAACATTGAGCACAACAGGTTGTTGTGTTGTGAGGCTAAAGGCGACACTCATTCAAAGTGACCATCTTCAGTTGAGATCAGCGACACAAAGACGGTCAAACGAGGCATTCACGCACTGGCAAAGGTGAAAACTAGGCTGACAATATTGTTTCACAGTAATCTTTCGAAGGGATGTTTTCCATCCCAGTGAAATAGACATTGGCGCTATTATTGTGAAAGGCCCCACAGCATTGAGCGTTTCCATGTGCAGGCTCATCAGGTGAGCTGTTTTCCTGTTCTCCGGATGATGATCTGGACGCAGTGGCTTTGAGGGACCACAGTGCTTTTGAAAAAAGCCCCCCGAGAACACTGCAGCGGGATGGTTTGTTTTGAGGAGACTACTGTGATTGACAGACGGACTCATAGAGAGCCCTGAAACCATCTTTGAAACCCGAACAGTCGGAGCCAATTTTCCCTCTGCCGGATGCAGGACACAGGCGTGCTGAGCAACCTGAGACGCCCGGAGGGAGGGAGGGAGGGGAGGAGAGGGGAGGGGGTGGATTGAAATTCTCTGCAGGGAGAGAAAGAAGGGAGTCTTTCAAGGGCCTGGTTCACACCTCCTTTTGCTCCCAGCATGGCTTTTTTTTTTAATAAGGGCACTGGCTGTCGGCACGCACATCTCCTTTCAATATGTATAGCTGGAGATTTCAATTTTTCTTTTTTCTGCAACAAGCAAAGCCGAGATTTGCAAAGCTTCAAACTACCAACGTAAACAGCAGGAGTGCTACTGTTGTCACCTGTCCATCAACGGTGCATTCAAGGATTCGTGTTTGACAGCGTCTCTGCGATCTGCCGTTTTTATCTTTTCTGATCAGATGAGCTTCAGATGTCGCTAGGCAACCGGCGCAGAGCAACACCTCGAGGACCTCCTGCTCAACCCGAGGCCGAGCGGCTGCGGGTGAGAGCGGGTTAGCGTGTTAGTTTGCCGCGGTTTGTCGTCGCTCAATCTTTTCACCACACCCAGGCTTCCTCTAATTAGGATGCTCTGTTGAACTCGTCCTCTCTCCAACGCAAGTCTGCAGCGGCGATTAGAAGTTGTTCCTGTTTTTTTGGGGTTTTTTTGGAGAAAAACTTCAAAGGACGGCGGTTGCGGTGCGAACGACAAACATTCCTCTCGCTCGGAGCCCATTTGGAGGAGCGATTATCCGGTGACGGCAGGACGTAACGCAAGGGCCACTAAATGAAGATCGAATTAGTCAAAAGCACTCTGCTGAGAAACATGGAGGTTGAACAGATGGGCAGTTAATGGAAGTGAAAGTCTGGGTAGAGCGTGCAGCAAAGGGGTGCACGCTGCAAAAAGAAAAAGAAAAAGAAGTGAGTTTTTTTAAATCAGACCTTTTTCTCAAAACAGAGAGCTGCACCGTTTCTTCATCAGCTTAATTTATTCCTGACATAAAGCTCCTGTACCTTTTTAAAACAAGGCCAGGTTGAGCACTAGTTAATTTTCAATGAATCTTAAAACTCAGGCATTGGAGGAGAAAAGATTCAGCTGCAGTAGCTGACGTCAAACACATTTAAAAAGTGGCACAGAGAGAGTGAAGAGGGATGTATTTTCCAATGCTCAAACATGTCTACTCGGACAAATCAATACTTTTATGATCACCGAGTTGCTGCTCGCTGCTGCTGCTGCTGCTTCCAAAGAAGAAATACCAGCTTTGACATCAGTGAGTGGCAGAAGCACTATGTGGTTAAAACTCGTAGCCCGCAGGAATGCAACGCTACTTTTCTCTGCAGAGACGCAGAATGCATAATAGTGGGTCAGATTTCCAAGCAAATGGTCAAATTGAACGCACTCGCAAAAAAGGAATACCAACGTCAAATGTCGAGGAGAGGAGCCAGAGGCCTCAGCATCAGCCACTGGAAGATGAGCCGGTGGTTTGGGTTCAGTTTTTTCTTGCTCCAAAATACGCTACTGCATTATGGATAACTGTATAAAAGCATTTTGATAAGGCCGCTTTTTAAACCATGTTACTTTGGTTCGGGACGTAGCCTGTAGATACTAAAACAAAGACATTTCATCAGGCTTCTGAAAGGACACTCAGACACACCCGTGGTTTTGGGTACATTGTTGAATCAGCATTTGGCCAATTTGAGAAAAGAGTGAAGCTGAGATGGGACAAGCGGTAACCATCATGGCTGATGCAGTGGAACGCATGCCAATCAAGTAAACATGCCTTCAAATATAGAAACCTTAACCTTACTACAGTATCTGCAATACAGAGCGATTATTCTGAAATTGCCGCTAATTAATTATTACTATCTAATTGAATTATTAGGCCAAAAAAGGGCAAGTTGGACAGCTGATGCAGTGAAGGAACGTATGCTCAGAACAAAATCTGTCGGGATGTCCAATCAGTTCTTTCTTAACGTTTTTGAAAAGTTGTTTTCAGGTTTTGAGTATCTTCTTGATTCATGAAGTATGATGTTTATGAAGTTAATTGACTGATGTGAGCTCGGAGATTATGATCACCGTTTCAAATTTAAAGCAGCTTTTTTTTACGTGTTGCCGTGCATCTCTCCATAGGGAGGACTTTTTCTCCTATGGGAGACAGACAACTGTGTGTTTTTTTTTCCCTGCTGCCATCCTGTTCAGGCCAACTTTGTGAATGTAGCGTGCACTTTTGAACCGAGGGGAATAATAAAAACAACAACAAAAAAACACCCCATCATGCAACAGTGTTCCCCCATGGGATAGCATGCTGCAGAAGAGGCATGTGAAGTATTGTAGAGATATTGAGTGTAGGGAAAGCGATCCATCATTAAGTGAAGATGCCTAACAGAAACCTAATAGACACGGAATGAGGTGATCAATGAGGCAGCATGCACAGTGCCACGTGTTAGGACAGGCAAATGTCACACATTCCTCTAAGGGGAGACGCTTTTGAGGTTATTGGATGCCTTTTCTGTTGCCTCAGGAAATGTGTTACAAAGACATGCAACTGAGACTGAAGATGAAAGGGTGTAAAGAGACATTTTGAGCCACAAAAAAAAAATAGGTTCATTTCTAATTTAACATGTTAATGAGATCTAGTCTGAAAATGACTATTATTTTTGTAAGATGAATTCATGTTGTGTCTCTTCAAATGCTGCTCTAAATGCCAAGACTAATCAGTCACCTCAATAAAAGATTTGAAGAGACTCGCTCAGGCAGACGACCAACTGGAGAGCCTGTTGAACCGAGCGGCGTCTGGCACGCAGTCGGAGCTAAATTGTTGTATATCCTAAGCTACTGTAAGCTATTTTATTGAGTTTCCCTTTAGCTGAATGCTCTGAGTGAATTTGAGTTCCCTATGGTAAACAGTTACGCAGTGTAGATGTCTAGAGCTTTTATTGTGAAAGGAGAGAACAGATCTGATATGAGCTCATTTTGTTGAAAGGAGTAATAAAGTTTGCCTTCTTGGTTCGGTCTAGGGAGTCTCCCTGTTGTTTTATGTATAAGGGTAACTCATATAACATGATGTTTTGAATATGTCTGGTCCGCACATCGTGATTGGTTGATGCCTTTATTCGTGGTTAAAAGCTTATAAAAATAGACCTTGTTCTGAAAAAAATGACGTTTTTTCGCCACATAATATTCACATGCTGTGTAAAAATCCTCATGACAAAATGTATTGACGTACAAATTAATTACTAGAAAACAGTAACTAGGTGTGTACAGGGCTTAAAGCTAATCCACCCATCAGCACCTTTTAAAGACGATAATTAGTGAGCTTCTGTAGAAATAATTTCAAAGTAATAGTTTAACATCTTTGGATACGCCTTTGTTTGTTTTCTCGAGTCAGATGAGGAGATCAATATCACTCTCACGTTTCAACCAGAAGCGACCTAGCTTAGCTTAGCATAAAGACTGGAAGCAACGGGGAAACAACAAAAAATCATAGAAACTCAAATAAACAGTTTTGACATTTTAGGAAATGTGTTTAACGTGCTTCCTGCCAAGAGTTAGAATGAAAAGAATGTCTTCTCATCTCATTTTGGGCATAATCCAAAAATGTCAAACTATATAACCTTGAATATCAGTTGTGTCCTTATTGCAAACAAACAACAATGTGTGTCTGTTAGAACAATGTGTGTTTTTAGTAGAGCCAAAAAGAGTGTTTTCTAACCACTTGTGTGATTTTAGCCTATGTAGCATAAGTAATATAACACCATAGTGTGTGAGAGGGAGAGGGGGGGGGGGGGGGGGGGCGAGAGAGAGAGAGAGAGCGAGAGAGAGAGAGGAACATATTTCATGAGCTGCATATTCAGCCTTCCCACTCTGGAGGATGTGGGTCTAGATGA
The DNA here is from genome assembly GCF_023349555.1 of Cebidichthys violaceus. Classification (NCBI taxonomy): domain Eukaryota; kingdom Metazoa; phylum Chordata; class Actinopteri; order Perciformes; family Stichaeidae; genus Cebidichthys; species Cebidichthys violaceus. The sequence continues at coordinate 12,813,231 of NW_027176318.1, forward strand.
GGCTGGGCTTCTGAAGTCACGGCTCCCTCTACAGTTTGTACAGTGGAAATTTTCCACCCGGTGCAGGAAAAAAAACAACAATCACACAGCCTGTGTTGAACAGGGGGCACACACAGCGGAGACGCGTCCGGAGATTACACGCACACACAGCTTTTACTTGTGAGATGTGCGCCTCGATCGGGGCCGCGGACGCGTAAAGATCCCCGCAGACACAGAACATTTTACATCTGGATTATACATCATTGGGGATTTACACTGTTTCCCGCGGACAAACCCCAGAAACATGTCTCATTCTGTGCATACTTGAGGAGTGACGACAACTTTCCTCCTTTTCGGACTTCGCCACACTAAAAATTAACGGAAGATGAGCAACGTGGAGAGACAAAAGGACAGTACCGGATTTAACAACGCAAACGGATCAATTTCCCGATCAGGATTTGCAATTTTAAGCAGCAGGCAGTTTGGAGTGGAGTGTCTGCAGCCGGGGGTTTTGGGTTTGGGGTGGTGGTGGGTGGGGGGGGGCGATACCAAGCAATGTTATCTGCGGAGATGCGTTGTTTGCTGAGGTTCCTCTCCGCGGATGTTGCAGCTCGGTCGGGCTGCGCACGGTGCCTTTGGGTGGCTGTGATTGGACCGGACACTGACTGGGGCTGACTGATGTTTGTTTCGGGAGGAAATGTTTCCTGGGGTGGGGGGTGGGGGGGGAGGAGATCAATGTGAGTTACTGGCGCACGCGATCGGAGAGGATTGCCGGTCTTCGCGAGCACACCTTATTACTATGAGGACGGAGGAAGACGTGCAGGATGTTTTTTCTCGGATTTAAATTCAAACCAGACCAGACACATCTGCCTACCATCAGACATGTATGGATCATTAATGTGATGCGTTTTGTTGCCTTTGCAAACTGTTATGAGATTGTTACAAGTGGATGTGGATAGTGTTTCTTCTCGCACTAAAGTTGTTTCCGTCTTCTTGACTATCATGCATGGGACTTTGATATTGCATCAAGGATCTTTTTTTTTTTTTTGGACTCTTGCGCCTCAACACATACATCTCACCTGGACTTTTATTCTGAAATAACAGCTGAAGTTGTTGGACATTACAACAACATTTTTTCTTTTTTTTTAAGGAAGTTGCCTGATTTTTAAATGCAGTAAAATGTATTCACAAATGCCTGGCAACATGGCAGTTAACTGGGTTTTATACTCCGTTTTTTTGCTACCGCTGTTCGCAGTGGGGACAGCTTTCTCTGGGGTCTTCAACGCCACGGACAGAGACATTTTCACAGATGACTTGCTGCAGGTCAAGCTCACACAAGCCAGAGCGACGGAGCAGTGGAAACTCCGGTCCTCTGATTCCCATCCCAACCTATATTTTAACCAAGTAGATGTGTTGCACTTGAGGCAAAGGTCCTCCACCACCCACAGTCACATATTTAAAGTCATCCGGGCCGCTGCGCTCACCATGTTGGCAAATGTTCCCTTTTACATGCCCCCTGCGAAACATGCAGAGTTTACAAGCAAGTGGAATGAGATTTACGGCAACAACCTGCCTCCCCTGGCTCTGTACTGCCTGTTGTGCCCAGAGGACTCTGCTGCCCTGCAGTTTCTTATCAAATTTATGGATAGGATGGCTGAATACCCCGACTGGAAGGTGACCAGTGCTCCTAACGACGAGGTCCCCACTGCGCACTCTCTCACTGGGTTTGCTACAGCTTATGACTTTATTTACTCCTACCTGGATGAGCGGCGGAGGGATGTTTACCTCAAGAAAATTCGCTCTGAGACGGAGGAGCTGTTTGACCTCTCAAAGCACAGAGGGTGGGGGAAACAGTACCTCCAAAATCACCAAACCACCAACATATTAGCCGTCCTGATCGGTGCAATCGTGGTCGGATCACACGACGACCGGGAGTCAATGATCTGGAAACAAGTGGCGGTGAACTACATGGAGAAAACTATGTTCCTCCTCAACCATGTCGTCGATGGGTCTCTGGATGAGGGAGTAGCCTATGGGAGCTACACAGCCAAGTCCATCACACAGTATGTCTTCTTAGCTCAGCGCCACTTCAACATCGACAACCTGCAGAGCAACTGGCTGCGGGGACACTTCTGGTTTTATTACGCCACTCTGTTGCCGGGCTTTCAAAGAACAGTTGGCATCGCCGACTCCAACTACAACTGGTTTTATGGGCCGGAGAGCCAGCTTGTTTTCCTCGACACATTCGTCATGAGGAACGGCACGGGCAACTGGCTGGCTCAGCAGATTAGAAAGCACCGGCCCAAGGATGGTCCCATGGGGCATTCGTCTGCCCAGCGCTGGGCTACTCTTCACACTGAATACATCTGGTACAACTCTCACCTCGCGCCGCAGCCTCCCCACGACTTTGGGAAAGCTAGGATGCATATTTTCTCTAACTGGGGTGTGGTTACATACGGAGCGGGCCTACCGAACGGCCAGGGTAATACTTTTGTCTCCTTTAAGTCCGGCAGGCTGGGTGGCCGTGCCGTCTATGACATCGTCCACGACAAGCCTTACTCTTGGGTGGAGGGCTGGAACAGCTTCAACCCAGGTCACGAGCACCCCGATCAGAACTCTTTCACGTTTGCCCCTAACGGACAGGTATTTGTGTCGGAAGCACTTTATGGTCCAAAGTACAGCTACCTTAACAACGTCCTGGTGTTCAGTCCGTCTCCCACCAGCCAGTGTAACGCGCCGTGGGAGGGTCAGTTGGGGGAGTGCGCTAAGTGGCTGCGCTGGACCGACGAGGGCGTGGGTGACTCCAGAGGGGAGGTGATTGTCGCCTCCTCACACGGGGACACCATGTTTGTGAGCGGGGAGGCGGCGTCGGCTTACTCCCCCGCTATGAGACTAAAGAGTGTGTACAGAGCTTTAGTCCTGCTGAACTCACAGACCCTGCTGGTGCTCGACCACGTAGAGAGGTGGAGTGATTCGCCTGTGAAGTCCCTCAGCGCTTTTTTCCACAATCTTGACATTGACTTTAAATACGTCCCTTTCAGATTCATGGACAGATATAATGGCGCCATGATGGATGTGTGGGACGCTCATTATAAAATGTTCTGGTTCGACAGCCAGGGCCACAGCCCTGATACCAGGATACAGGAGGCAGAGCAGGCGGCCGAGTTTAAAAAGAGGTGGACTCAGTACGTCAATGTCACTTTTCCAGTGACGGGCGCAGTCAGCAGAGTAGCTTACGTGTTACACGGCCCGTATGTCAAAGTGTCCAGCTGTAGATTCGTGGATGATAGCAAAAACGGAGTGAGGCTTTCTTTAACCATAAATAACACGGAGAAGATAGTCTCCATTGCGACGAACTACAAAGACATCGGAGCCAGGTTGACTTATTTAGGATTTGGAGGTCACTGTAAAGTTGAGGATAGAAATCAAATCACTCGATATGGCCTTGGGACTCAACTCATCCCCAAACCAATCAGCAGTAATAATCAGCTGTTTGACTTTGGCTTCACAGTCAATGTGATTGCAGCGGTTGTCCTCTGCGTGGCCATAGGATTTCTGACCGTACAGAGAAAGTTTTACGTCTGCTTCAGCAGGCTGATGCGCTACGCCCTCCTCTCCGTGCTCCTTCTGTGGATAGCCGAGCTGCTGTTTCTGTCTAACAGCTGCGATCAGCTCCTCTGTGGGGTAAAATGGAAAGTTGCGGGTGCCAAAAGCGAAGTAAACAAACAAATCAGGCTGTACGAGCAGCACCGGCTCCCCCTGCCCACCGTCGTCATAACAACCTTACCCGGAGCGGGAGCGGAAATGCTCAAGCACCTCTTCTACAACAGCTCGGACTTCGTTTACATACGAGTTCCCACCGAGCACGTGGACATTCCCGAGATCGAGTTCGAGTTCGACTCCCTGGTCGACGCCTGCGAGTGGTCCAGGTCGGACGCCGTGCAGGGACGGTTTAAGATTATTCAGGGCTGGCTGCATTCGCTGGTCCACAACACCAAGCTGCACTTGCAGAATATTCAGCTGGTAGAGGGCAGCAGGGTCAGACAGACCCAGAGAGTCGGCCCCTCCAGGGACAGGAAGAAAAGATCCAGGAGGAGAGAGCCGGCGTCTGAGCTGAAGGGCAAACTGAGAGCCAGCCTGGACAGAGATGCAGAGTATGTGAGGGAGATGAGACGGCATGTCGCGGAGTACCCCAACGCCCGGGTGGTCCTCAACATGCGGAGTGGAAGCTGGGCGCTCAAGCTGCCTTTCATTCAGGAGGTCGTGGGCTCTTCCCTGAGGACAATCTACCTGGTGAGAGACCCTCGGGCGTGGATTTATCTCATGGTTTATAACAGCAAGCCCAGCCTTTACTCCCTCAAAAACATCCCGCAGCACCTTTCCTTGATATTCAAGGAGGACGCTGCCGGTGACGGGTGCCCGGCAGCGGCGCCGGAGTTTAAAACAATCCAGAGGCTGCTGTCCCGTTCTGAGACTAACCCCATCCTCATACTGGCTCATCTGTGGCTGGCTCACACCGCGGCAGTGCTCCGAGTCAGCGAGGGCCTCCCCGAGGAGTCCTTCCTCCAAGTGAGGTTTGAGGACGTGGTCAACTTCCCGCAGGAGACGGCGGAGAGCATACACGCGTTCCTGGGGGTGCCCGTGTCGCCCGCGGCCCTCAACCAACTTCTGTTCACCACCTCCACCAACCTGTACAACCTGATGTACGAAGGAGACATTTCACCAGCCAACATTAACGCGTGGAGACAAAATATGCCGCGAAAGGACATCAGACTAATAGAGGACGTGTGTGGGAGTGTGATGAGGAGGCTGGGTTACACCAGTTAACTTGCTGCTGCTGCTGCTGGTCAGCTGATACTGAGCTGTCATCGAGTTCTGTAAAGTTTTTTTTTTTTTTTTTTTTTTTTTTTTGCACTGACCTTAAATTTGAAAAAAAAAAACCCCGATGTTACGAGTTGAGAAGAAACTGAGTAGCATTTCTGTCTTTTTCCCGTTTGTTGTGTTTGTTTGGGTGTTGTTCAGACTACAACAGCAGATGTTTGTGAGGGAGGAATATTTTACATTAAAATAGGTGAAAGGGAGCTCATGTTATTCTTTTCCCCCTCAGCAGCCCTTCACACTCACTGGTAGCACTTTTTTCCTTTGAGTGAGACTTTAGACCTTTGCTGTCTTACGCGCCGCGTCGAATTTAATTTGTGCAGATGCATTCTGATATTGCTGCATCCTACGACAGCTCACTTTCACAGTGAAGATTATTTACTGTTTGTCTTAGTAAGAGATGAGAAATGAGAGTTTTGCCGATCCCTAATCTGTGATGTCAAGAGATGTTTGTGCAAAATCCATATCTGTTATAACTGGCTCATTAGTTTTTTTTTTGGGGGGGGGGGGGGGGGGGGGGGCGGGCAGGGGATCAAGAGATATTTACTGGTTTGAAACAGATTCGTTATGAAGCTCATTAAGGAGTAAGACTCGTACTTATTGACATTCTTCTAATTTGTTGCTCTGGGAGAGAATTTTCAAAGACCAATTGGGCTGTCATGAATTCAATATCTGAACTTCTCGTGTTGTTTCCCTTTAAAACTACAAAACGCTGAAATGTATAGAGTCGTTAGCAAAGCAGAGAAAAAGAAAAGTGGTGTTTTATTGCTCTAATATGGACGTGTGAATGATACGGATTGTGTTGTCATGATTTCAGCGGAGGGGGATTTTATTTGAAGCTCAAATATGCCGTGATGGCTTGGTGGCTTAGCACTTTGGCAGGGACTCCTTTGATTGTATGTGGGGTTCAGTGCATTTTTCAAAGCTAACTCTACTTTATGTACTCGATTAGCTTGGAAATATAAAACCTCTGAAGATATGTGAACCTCTGAAGATATTATGTGTAGAAGAAAGAAAGTTAGAAGTATTTATGGGTTCCAAAGACACGTATCCCAAAGGATCCGGACTGAATATGATTATTATAACTCCCTTTGGCATTTATTGAATTAGATCAGAGGAAAGTGCTTAATAGGAATCAAACTGGAAAAAGAAAAAAAAAAAAAAAACCTGTCAGCCTTGACACATTTCTAGTCAAAGCAATTTCCAAAGCATCCCCCTTAGCTACTCATATTAATCTGCAAGATGCCATAACTGAGGCTTACCCTGTGTTTTATTGTTGTGCTGTTTTCACTATAAAAGCCTGAAGGATATGCAAACAATTTTCGATTTCCCGTCGTGGTCAAGCAGATGTCTAATGATTTTTTTTTTTGTTGGGGCCTTTTGTCTTGAGAGAGTTAAGCGAGCAGTGGACTGAACGTGGACTGAGCAGGGGATGGTTACTAAGTACAGCTAAATGAAAAAAAACAAAACACCAACTCAGAGACCATTTTGACTCTGTGATGTTGTGCTCTTTGGCCTGGGCTCCACAGTGACCTTTGATGCCGTCCTGCTTAAACATTAATGTACTGTAAATGGATCACATGTAACATGCAGATGGTTCACTCAATTATAGACCGCCCCCTCACATCTGTACACACACACACACACACAAAAAAAAATCATACTGTGCCCATTTAGAAATATCCATCTTTCCTCAGCTACAGACAGTCCTGTTTGTTTTCCTTTCTACGAACACTGAAACCCTTGACTGCCTGGAAAAAAAAAAAAAAAAAGCGTTTGATGTTTGTGATCTTTGAATGTGTAGACTTGGCAGACATGCTTTCACTTTGGTGTTGCAATCCTGTTACCAACTCTGTTTTGTATTTGCTCGTGGGGATATGGTTCCTTGCTTCTGTGGCCTTGAATTACAATCATTTTCTTTATAAAAGGTTTTCTGTGGGCTCTGGAGCAAGTGGTGGAGATACTGTAAAGACTATAATAAATTCATAAATATATCGTCTTTTGTTTGGATGCGGTGAGTTATTAGTGAATAATCGTGCGCTGTGAGAAAAGAATGTACCGTCTGATTATATAAGATAAGTCCTCATTTGCTGCAGATATTATTATTATTATTATTATTATTATTATAGGCTGCACATGTTAAACTATTATCTCTCGCTACAAAAGAGACGGCATACATTTTCATAGTCCCGTTCACAATGGTTACTGCTAACCCAAAACTCATGCAGACGTCTCTGTGCTGCTACAAATTATTCAGCGGCAAAATCTCCCATTTTATTAGACATGGATGACAGAAGCCTAATTGCTTGTATGAGTGACATGCATGACAAGGAGGAGCCAACAATTAAAAACATGTCAGGCAATTCTTTCGTCACGCTCTGACTGAGACGGGACCTGAATGGGGCTTTCAAAAAAAAAAAAAAAAAAAAAAAAAAAAAAAACAGGTTGTGTCTCGCGTCTCAGACTGGTCCCAATGAGGGGAGTCATTTCATTACTCATTTGTTCTTGATCCTTCCTGTAACACTCTAATGCTTGGCAGGGTCCTCTGTGCCTAATCCTGACTTCACTGAACAAAACCTCAGGCAAATGTTTTGGAAGGGAGGGAACTACAAGTCCTGACTTGCACTCGTCAGTTAAGTAGCCTATTTGGATTCCTTCTGAATCCAGGAACTATATGGGTGCATAACTAATCTCATTACCAATACTCCTCCTGAGCTTCTATTCATTCTGATTCTACAGACGAGTGTATGAAGGTAGAACGCTGGTGGAGGAAGTACAAAGTAGAAATACTCTTTGTTACTGCATTCAAAATCTTACCAGTACCAAAAGTATTAGCATCAAAATATAATGAATGTACCAATACTTATAGTATTCAATATGCAACATGGCCCATCTCAGAATGATATATTACTTGATTATGATTATTGGTGCATTAAGTTTCCATTACTTTACTGTTGAATGTGGTACAGGTGGAGCTAACTTCATCCACTTTACATACTGCCAGGTGGCTTCATCTATAATAATGTATTAGTTGATTTTTATTCTTTATGGATAATCTGAATCTGCATAAACTACAGCTGGCATTGAAATATAGTGGAATCAAAAGTATACATTGTTGGCTTCAAAAATGTTGTGGAGTGAAATTATAAAGTAACATAAAATAGAAGGGAACCTGAAAATTGCTCTCAAGTATCGTACTAGAGTAAATGTACTTAGTTACATTACACCACGGGTAGCCAATACCTTCAGTTCTGTGGAATCATGCGTCTTATTTTGACGGTTTTTGTTGGATTTTCTCAGCCACTTTCTCATAAAATAACCTCATGGTTTTATTAATGGTTCATTAATAAGTTACTGATGCTTTAGGGTTGCCAGGTTGGGAATATCCTTATGGCCATCCAGCAGGCAGAGGTGGAAAGTAACTAAGTACATTCACTGGCACTGTACTTTGGTATGATTTGAAAGTGCTTTACTGGTGTACTTTACTTGAGTATTTCCATGTCATGTTACTTTATACCTCTGGGTCACTACGGTCATAATATATTTGTACTCTGCTGCATTCCAGTATCTAGTAATTTAATATCTAATAATATATCTCTCACAGGGGCCGTGAACGGGTTTGTTTGTTATATTTTTTGAACAATTTGCAGATAAAACTTGTTTTGAAAACGTCCTCCACATAACTGCAGAACTCTGCAGGGTATCTGCAACACAGTCCTTTTTATTAAGTATTTATGAACAGCTGGAGACTTGATGGATTATTGCAGAACCATGTACAAGTCAATAACCTATTAACACTACATTTGAAAATGAGCATCCACCTGATGGATTACTGACTTTAGCTGTGACTCACAACCCTTTGTTAATGACTTTATTAGCATGTCCACCTGCAGACGTGATGGCTGACAATGCTAATAGATAGGTCATACATTGACTGTGGTCCAGATGCCCTGCAGCTAAAATGACAGAGTAAGGGCGGGAGGGTGAGCACAAGAGATATTTACCACCTGAAACAGCACCCACAATGCTCTCATTAATGGCTTATACCTGATCTATTCATAATTAGTAAATGGTTTATTCACCATTAACGAAGCTATTGTTTACAACTTTATAACGGCTGCTTTCAGAAAAGGCACTGGATTTATATTTCACGCTACCACTTTCAAATACGTCAGCCTGTTTAGAAGGTTTATAGGTTGCAACTAATGACTTCATTAATAGTTAATAAATCATATTCTAAGACTTAATATATCATTTACATTTGTGAAATCTGTTTATCTCTTCTATGCATTATAATCTATTAGAAAGTAAGAAAACATCTGCATTCATCAGTGATGTTATTGACGTGTCTAACTGCAGACTTTATTAGAAGGTGATGAACATGAATTATTAATGACTTGATTTGAGTGTTTTTTCATAACCTGGCAACCCCAAAGGCGCTCTTATTTTCACTGATCTATAAATAATTAGTAAGTGATTTATTAACCGTTAATTAAAATGATATTTTGAACCTTTCACAAAGGTTGCCTTATAAGAAAGTATTTCTGATGGAACACAGATCACTTTATCATTGGATGTTTTTACCAGGAAGCACATTTAATCTTCCCTATGAAGCTAATCAGGCTAGTTCACACATTAAGTCTGTAATCTCTGCCAATGAAATTTAATGGCGTCTTAGAAACGGGCTAAAAATACAACTATATGTCAGCGTGTTTATTTCTCATCTGGAAATGAGACTGCTGCTGCGCAGGAAGACAAATATGCTTTATGTAAAGCTTTTGATGTCTGATCACAAAAAGCAGATTTTGCAGAACTAATTCCAGCTCGAAGGTTTTCTTGTAGATTACCGCTGATCTTTGATAACCGATACATAATCATTGCATGAAATAGGGTTTCGTATGGGAAATGATGAAAAGCTGCATTATAATCTAATTCCGTGCTGCAGCTTGGGTGAGTGATCAAGTGGCTCTCTCCCACTATTAAGCACATGGAGGCCATCCAGATAGAATAGCAGACTCAATTTCAACTGAGTAGTCATACCCTTTCGCTGTTCCACCTTTTATCTCTCGCCACTGGTGAGTCCAAGTCCCAGGAGAGCGTCTCCCTCGCCGGCAGCCGTCGCTCCTGCCACCGCTCATTAATTAACCTTTTGCTGCAGCCGCCATCAGTCAGCGAGCAGCAGCCTGATATTCTGGAGAGGAGTAATCATCGATGCCGTGTAAGGCTATTGTGCCGGAGAATTAGCCTGCTGATGGAGAGCAAAACCGTCCTTGTTAAGAGTTTTAAAACTTCAATATGAATTCGATGTGCATGACTTACGTCCTTGAGATGACAGAGGAGAGGAGAGGGATGCTTTGCAGACTTTATCCGACCAGATGTAAGCAGCTGGCGATGCCGCTGCTCTTTATATTTAGTCCTTTTCGCTTTTGGCAAAGCGTGCCTGTGAGGTCCTGACATCCCACTGTTCACAACGTACCTGCCGATGACGCCGCTGGGTTTGGAAACGGGGGAGGCGCACGTCACGGGAGTCGTTATTAATAAGAGTTGACTCGCGAGGAAATATGGCGCATTGTCAATTTGTAGCTGGTGGCAAGTCATTTCTGTAGTGAAAATGGGATCTTCTGTGCCAATAAAGAACAGCAGCAACTGCTAATGAAGCCCAGTCTGGTTTTTATAGCGCAGGGAAATCAGACCGCATGAGGCATTTAGAATTTCACTCCAGGCAGATCTCTGAATACCGAGGCTGGCTCAAAGTTGTGAGTCAGAAACATTCCTTAAGGCTTTACACAATCCTTATTGCCAATTTCATTTTCTTTTTCCCAGTTTGACAGGATATATGATCATCAGCCGAATTTGTCAAAATGAGATAATTCCACATTAACTGCAGATCTGTTTTCCTTGGTGCATTTTAATTAGAATTTACTCCATATGTTTATTTGCAAAGTGATTTACTTTATTTCCAGAAGCTGAAAAGTTTTTTATGACCATGCCTCTTGTCTGAAAGTCAAATGAAAGTCTGTAGGAACTGAATTTTCCCTGAAAATTACATAACAATATGACAGAAGACTTTGCTTGTGAGAAGTTTCTGACTTTTTGACTTTGAAAGTGAGACCCTTCAGTATAAACCAGCTTAACCTGTCTCCCATGACAATTTGGTTAATCCCCTCTCTTGTTCTGTACATCACAGACAGACAGACAGACAGGGCGGACCGAGCTCTCTGACTCTTGGAAATTGAGCCGCCGTAGTGTGACTTTGTGCAGGGCTCCTCTGTTTCTCCTATTCCAACCGTTGTGGTTTGCTGGCAGCGCAAAAACCCAGCAGAATGATGTGTAAGCTGGAAAAAAAAAAAGAGAGAGAGATCAAAAGAAACGATTTAGCTGTTGCCCCACTAATGCGAGTTTACCAATTCTGTGATGGAAAGGGTTAGCCGCTGTTGTCATTTAATGAGCTGTTCCTGACTATTAAAGCAAAGAGTGGCCGCGCGACAGCGTTTGAGGCCTGCTGTTATTCTGAGGTGTAGGACTGGATCCAGCTGGCTGGTCGACAGACAGACGGGGAGAGGCTCTTTTCCTAGATGACACACTCGGTAGTCCTTCATTACGGGGACCCAGAAACCACAACCCGCCTGTCAAAAGTGCTGCCGCGGCCGCCGCTCTCCTGAACCGTGTGTGGGCAGCGCATGTCTGCCGAAGGGGGGGGGGAATCATTTTCATGTTTTATGTTATGCACAATAGGACTGATAGGAGAGGGGGGAAAAAAAAAAAGGGGTGAATGCATGTCATACAGTTATTGCGGGGGCGTCCCATCCGGCCTAATTACATCAAGCATGAGTCATTGATCTCTAATTAGTGGAATTTATGTCTTGAGGAGGAGTAACGGCCCCTGTGACACTGGTCACATTGTGCCTTGGAAATTACAGCGGAGCAACATATTGCTGTAAAGTCTTTGGAAATGAAATGCATCGTTCCTTCTCCCCGTCCTCATACATATTCACATCTCATAGTTCTTTTTTGATAGAGAGGAAATGGAAAGCTATTCCCTACAATAAAGAATTGACAGGAGACCTGACTGGGTGAGGGATACATGCGCTTGTGAGCTTCAGAGATAAGACAATCATTTTACTCTACACAGATTTCATATCATCCCCTTCCCATTACTGTCCCACCCGGAGCGGCTATCTACACCGTCCAAGAATGCAAACCTTAAAATGAGGGGTGTTTTTTTTTCGGTTCCCTTTGGCTGACATTCCCCTCTTCTCTTCAAGGAAAGAAACTTCACTTTTAACATGTCTTTGCAATCGCACTATTGGCTCTGTACAGCTTCCAACAACAGTGTTTTATTTTTAAAAGAGACATCTTGACACTGACAGGCGGCAGGAGACGAGGGACGTTCGTCACTCTTCTCTCATCCCCCCCGCGATTTTGTATCTGCCGAGGAAGCCAGATGGTCAGATTCTCTGCTCATATGGTTGTGTTCCTGAGAGATCATCATTCTTGGTCTGCTTGGCAAAAAAAACAAAAGTGAGGAGATGCTAAGAAATGATGAGAAGTGAACAAGGCCAGGACAACACCACCACCACTACTCCTGGGGGGAATTTGAGTCCTTTACACATTGATTCCTGATGTGAGAAACAACACTTCATAGTTTGCCATCAGTAGAAAGGAGAGGCAGAAGAAATGAAACAACAACAAGAGGTGTCGCTGCTTTGTAAGAGGTACAGAGGTGTCCTCTGCTGGTGTGAGATGATTTACAATTTATACCAACTGTTAAATTGCCCTTGATGTTCGGTCACAGGATTAAAATGAGCAGAAGGGTACAGGACAAACTGTTTTTTTTTTTAGTCTGCGAAAGGTGCCTAATTGTGCGTCTCGTAGCGGGAGATGGCACAGTTTGTCCCCCAGCTCCATGGCTGGATCAACCTGCTTGGGGGCCCCGGGGCAAAGGATGAGCTGCTGGGCCCCGAATACACCCAGAGGCCCAACGCATGCTGTTAGGGTCGTTGACTGGGAGTCAAGATAAACAAAAGGTGTATGCACAGATTTTAGTATCAGCTTAGTACTAGATTTTGACACAGGTCCTTCTTGTGGACAGGGCCTCAAGATCTGGTTTTGTGCTTTGCCTGGTTGGTAGTCCAGCCTTGGCTACCACTTCCTGTCTTCTCTTACATACCAGGATGATAGCTGCAGTTGCTGATCATGTATGTACAATGTCTTGAGAGTCAGTTTCGGACATTTTATAGAGTTGCCCCTCCACACATTGAGCACACAACACTAGATTGTCACCTTCAGACGTGTTCTCACCTACTCAAAATACTCCGTTTGGCTTCGGCGAGGGCTGGTCGCCTGGATAGAGCGTACAGGAGGCAGGACATGACGCAAGAATCATTGTTGTCACGTAGCCGGTTTGTGATTTGGTCATTAACAAGCAAGTCTCTTGCCGTTCCTTGAATTTATCTGACGAGTTCACTGTCTTCTCAGAATCCAGTCTAGAGGCGTCTTTGTGTAAACGACCCCTCCTCTTCACCCTTGGATATTTGTCAATGGAAAAAAATGCGCCAAGACACAAATATGTCCGGAGAATTACGAATTGACACTAAAGTATGTCGGCAAGTTTTAAAAAATGCTTCTACTGAAGTGAAAAATCAGCATGGGGCTTTATGAATCTGCTTCCTAAACATACAGAGTGTGGAGGAAAAAGGAGCGAGACTTGAGGGAAATGACAGAAAGAACCAGAAGCTTTGCAGTTGCTAGCTAGCTTACAGCTAACGTACAGTTGGTACATTTGGCTTTTTGGGGTGAATGAACACAAACGGCCCAGCCAGCAACTTTCGTGAAGTTAAAATTCACTTTGCTTTCTGTCTGAACGCACTTTTACGAAATACACCGAATGCACTGTGGTCCAAAACTCTGAATGTAAATATAACTTCTCGTCAAGAAAAGTTCAAGTACCCTTTCTTAAAGTAAGAATCCACAACCCTTTCCTCATATATCCTCTGTTTTTTTTTTTTCAAGAGAAGATTTTTCTGTTCTATCTGGTTCCTTGGAATATATTTAGAAAATCCCCTTGAACACAAGCAGTGGTGTGTTTAAATTGAACAGTCACAGTAGTTTGTGTGGATTAAATTGCAGAAGTGGGCAGTTAACATGAGGAGTGAATCGCTTAAGGGAAGGCAAGTTTGCTGCAAAGGAAAGTGGCTGCCTCCAAGCCAAAAACAGTTGCAGATGTTGGTGCCTCTCCAAGATAAAGCACTCTGCGACTTTAAACTGCAGACAAACACCCGCGCGCTATGACAGCGAAGAAATTAAGTGGGAAATGAATTCCAAAACAACGTTTGTTTATCACCAAAATGTATCAGTGAATGAAATCAAAGAAAACAGGAACCTAATGGATGTCACTTCAATGACAGAATAATTTACTGGAAGCGCCAATTCATCTCTTCTCTGCCAAAAAAGGAGAAAATGACGCTCTAAATATGAGGGCTCTTGTTCAACACTGCACCTAATTCCGAGAATTTACCCCACGTATAAGATGTGAGATTTACTCTGAGCTTCTTTCCAACAGCTGCCCTCCTGTCTCTTGGGGTTATGTCTTAAATCAGGGCTGCAATTTCCCTTTAAAATGTTATCAAACCGGGACATTCTCCTCTGTCACAGCAAAGTTGGTTTTAATAATTCATCACTCCTGACAAACCTCCTCCTTGGTCTCTGGAATTGCTGCAGTAGAGATTAGCAACCGGAGGTTTCCTCAGACAGAGAGGTGACACAGCGGCGACGACGCCTCTCGCTGTGTTTACTAAGTGTCATTTGTGTCCTTTTGCAAACAGTCTTTGACGGCTTTTTGATTTGACTGGAAGGCACAAATGATGCCGTTGCTTTAATAACCGGCCGCGGTCACAGCAGCTTTGCTCCTGAGCGGTGACTATAATAGGAGTAATGTGTGGATGGTGTCCCTCTGGCTGGGCTGCCTCATTAAATGGCTGGAGAAGAGTGACTGGCTGCAGGGGCGATGAATTATTGATGAGAGAGCTTGATTAATTGAAAATATCCTCCATAGCCGGCAAAGGGTGTGTGCGTGCGTAGGCGTGTGTGTGTGCGTGCGTAGGCGTGTGCGTGTGTGTGTGTGTGTGTGTGTGTGTGTGTGTGGGTGCGGTTTGAAGTAAGTGGCTTCATTTTGACTATAATCAGTTGATGCATAAAGCGCAGTGTTTTTCTTTGTTGGTATTCTGCACAGACACACACACCGGCAAACATTGACTGTATGTGCAATCACAAATATGAACCATTTAAATGATGTTATTCATATAAGCACAGGCCAGGTGGGAGTTATAACCTCAGGCAATCTGCAGAACGTCAGTTGTTATTAAACTACAGGAGATATTTGTGTTGGGAGACTGAGAGCATCTCCCTCGACGTTGGCGTCCTGCACCTGCGACAAGCGCTGAAAATAAAAGATGAAGCCGTCAAGAGACGAGCAACAGGGCCGACATGAATTAGCTCAAGTAATGACTCGCTAACGACACCGAGGAGGGTGTTTACAAGCTGCGTTTCAATTTCACAGGTTGACCTGAAGGCGAGGTCGAACCCGTGTCTCTTCCGCAAACGAGACAGTTTATCCTCTCGGTGGCTGGATCTAACGACGCGTTCGGGCGCTCCTCGTCAACTCGTAAAGTCAGACTTCTCCAAGTTAATCACCGGGAAGGTTGTTCAAGTGGTCGACAAAGTGTAAATGCTGGTTGTAAACCGGAAATTTTCACGGTGCCCGAGTATAAAGTACGAGTTAAAAAAAAACAACGTTTGAGGAGTTTTCAGCCACGAATATACAAACGATTAACTAGAAATACAATTATGACAATGTTAGAAAGAGTTGAAATAGACAAGGATTAGTGGCGGTGGTGATATCGAACTCCACGAAGGCACTTTATGGGAACAAGTAATTCCAAAACATAATCAGTGGTTTGGTATTTTAATGACGGTGGAGAATGCTGTCCAACATGTCAGTCAAAAATCTCCGCAGTTAGATGACGTCTGGTGACGACGAAGGCCAGAGCATTTGATTCACATCATCTCCATACCCATCGAATACCGATCAATTCAGTTCACCTTTTGTTAGGTATAATGTATGTACATTATGTACTGGTATCTTAATTTGCGTTCATGTTTTGACCTATTTGTTGCTGCATTGAAAAAGGTTCACATTTTAGATTTGTTTACCAAGCTGCTGGAGTATGATTTATCATTTTAATAACAGCAAAGCAACTCAGTGCATTTACATCTCTGTACTTCTTTGTTACATTTAGTTTCCCAAAGTTAGAAAGCAATGTAGATTTAAAGCTCGATGTTGAAAGATCCCAGTCTCGTCCACACGGTGAGGCATTCAGCGTATTAATTACACGCTGGTATCAGATCGGTGCTCGGTATGGGCTGGTATCCAAAGCCCAGTTATCGGTAGCGGGGCTGCGAAAGTTGGGTCGGTGCACCTCTAATCCAAACGTGGTCCAACAACATACATGTACTAGTTTGTTTTTTCCAGGCACACCCCGGCCGTATTGGGTCCCTAATTTGGGCAGAATAGTGCTGCATTTCCTGGCTCTGTCGGAGCTTTGTCAGCCTTTTGTGACCAAGACAAATGTGGACTTTGGAGAATCCGACCCTGATTTGGGACACAGCGACGGTACCTCCATTGTCTTGTTTCCTTCCCATCCTTTGTCAACATGCAAATTCAGTCCATTCTCCTCACTGAACTTCCATTAAGACCCATCAAGGCAGCCATCAGAATTCTGTCTGAAGTCATGCCAGGGGAAATTACAGGCCTTATGACTTATATATAAACCCACATCGATTCTAAATTCATTAAGGCAGAATATATTACGGTCTGACTCACTTTTTAAAAACGCTTAAAGGACATAAACCCATTTTACCTCCTAGTTTGATATGACATTTACCGACTCCAGCGAACCTCATTGCATATGCAGCGATGGCTTCCATATCACCCGTACATCAAGGCCCTACGGAGTGTGAGGTAAACCTGGCGTTAAGCAGAGCCCCGAGGCAAGCGAAGTAAAATGTTATGCGATGGAAAGCGATACGCTACCACTTAGCGCATCGCTACTGCGAACGACCACGGCGACGTGTGAGGAGTTACAGCTGTGTTTGTGCAGACAGATGTTGCGTCTCTGAATGTCTGTCTCTGTGACAGCGATGGCGGCATAACGAGTCCCGGAGCTGAAGCTGCAGTCACACACATTACGTTCATGTTAAAGGTTGGAGTCTTAAGCATCTCTCCGCTCCCTCTGGAGACACGGCGGACAAAAAAAACTACATACGAAAATAAACTACAACAGGCTGCAGCTTATTGTGATGAGCGGCTGCTGAAAGCGTCCGTGGGCGCCAGTGAGCGCTACAGCATGACTAGCAGAGGCCAGCACCGATTAAATCACTGATATCAGGGGCCGAAGTCATGAAGCCTCCCGGTACAAAGAGCTGCTCCTAGTGACTTAATTCTAAGAATTATGACGTGTTCCCAAGAATTTCCCCTTACAGTTGAAATCCTGGTGAGAATAAGAGTTATTCACAAAGCATCTGATCCCTTAAGAGGTAAAAAAAACTAAAAAAACTGTTGGGAGTAGGAAGGAGTATTTTAAGAGGCTTAAGATTTTCTTAAGCAGCGGAGAAAAATGGTGGAAAGATAAAGAAGCGGGAGAAACATTCTCCAGACGCTGAATGACAGTGATTTAATGAAATGCTACTGATTAGATGGTGCAGGGATAATGTTTGTGGTCCGTCTCTTTGGAGATGCGCTCACATCCCCTTCCCATGAAAGTGATCACAACACTTAGATATTTGGCAGCTGGAAAAAAAAATAAAAAATGCATGAAAAAAGTGTCCGCTGGCTTATAGATTCACATGCCGACCCATGCTGCTGCTTGCATAGACGAGACAGTCGCAGAAACGGAGGAAATCTTAGCCTTTTCCCCCCGTTAATATGAAATTGATTAGGCACTATGGTTACCAGCATGATAAATAAACACAAGCAAATAAAAGTAACAACTCTCCGCATGTGAATAGGCTACCGCACAAGCAGGCCTGTGTTTTCAGATAATGAGTTGGCTACTTTCAAAGGCCTGTGGCTTGCAATTTGTTCAAAAGAGATGTTCATTACATAACATATGAATGTCAGAACAGATACTAAATTGCACGAGTAGGCCTTTTGATTCACTGTCCATTCTATGCCCATCATCAGCTAAGAGTGCGTTTGTCTTCTTTTATTGGATCGACCATCACGCTTTCTCTGAAGCGATGCGTCATACCCAACATACCCACACCTCCTCACTAGGCTGGACGTTTTGGTCCCTTCAGAGTTGCAGTGAGGAGTCGACACTAAAGAAAAGACTCCTTGGGAGAAAGTTTGCAGCTCTCTAAGATTATTCTCAGAGTGTTTGCAAATGCAGCCCCAGGTTTGTGCAAGACGGAACAGGTGTGAGTAATTAACAGGTTTTAGAGAAGGGGAAAAAAAAAATAAGTGGACAGCCGATCATTCCAACTACGTTGATACATTGCCACATAAACATATTGCTGTGGAGATTTAAAACAAGAAAAACAAACAAAAAAAAAGTAAAGAAACGACAGTCGAGATCATTCCTCTTTCACACCCTTTGGGGCCAGACAATCCAAATAATCCATTACGCCTCAGACTGAAGTGAAAGCATCTCCGCTCCTTAGGGCATTAACCAACTTCAATACCCATATAATGTCGTTCATTAACCACATGTCCGCGTCTGCTGAAACGCCTGACAGTGTTAGATTTCATGCGTTAACTTGAACGCAGCTTTTATATTGACGTCTTCAGCTGTTTTCCCCAAATAGAACCTTCACCAGGATATGGATGAGTAAAGCTATTCCCCTCATGCAGTAAAAATTAAAACACTTGTCATGAAAGAAAAGTGGTAAAAACCATTACGGGCTCAGAGGCTTCTTGAAATATAATCCTGCAATAGAAGGGAACACTAGAATCAGTATATATATATATATAATGTCGTTCTCATATCGTCACAGTGAGTTAAACAGGAGAGTATTGCAGCACTAGAGCTGGATTTCATTCACTATGATTTATTGAACAACACATAAATTCATGATCTCAAAAGGAAAGTCTTGCTGTTTCTTTAGGATACTCAATTTGTCTAATTTCAGATTTGATTTTACAGGAAATGGTGCATAGTTACAACATCATTTCACCTCAGGTTGATAGCAGACCTCATGCATGCGATTTTGAAGGGCTTTCATTTTGAAATGCTACATCAGAATGTCCTGGTTCTCTCTGAGTGACACCTTGAGCTGGTCTGCTATCAACCTGAGTATGTCAGTTATTCTTTAAACCAGCCCTTATTTTACTTGAAATGAGAAGAACATTTATTTATGTTTTATTTATAATCCATCCAGTTCAATTTGAATTTTTTTCTAAATATAATTGATGTGTACTGTCTTTATTTGATTTAACAGTTGTTGACGACACAGAGACGTTACTACTTGACGGCATTAACTGTTAATTTGCATGCGAGGGATGAACATTTAACTGTATGTTACAGTTATTATGAAATGCTGTAAGATACCGTTTTAAATCCACCGTAAATATACAGCAATTCACTACAGTGTACATATGGACCAGATGGCTTGGATAGATAAAAAGCCAAGGGATCAAATAGTTGTTAGGATCAATCTTTGTTCTTTGAAGAGATATAGATAGATTAATTAAAAAAAAAAAATCATTGCCTTTTGATTTATGTACATTATTTTGTGGGTTTAAACTAACAGGTCAATTCAGAAACATGAAGTCTCTAAAGTTAGATGGGTCTGTAAATCGCTTCGTTGTCCTTCTTGTTGTATGTATATATATATATATATATATATATATATATATACATATATATATATATATATAAATAACCTTAGCTGTCAGCAATATTTGCTCTACATATTTTGTTCTTGCCTCTGCTGTGTCCTTCTTAACTGGCCCTTTCTCATCTAAAGACGACTGACTGTAAATAGCTTATGCCTCAGAAAATCAATCAGATTCTCTTTAAAGATTGCTGGCCTGCATGTTGGTTTGCTTCTCGTAATAGTGTTTGCTCAAAGTGTGTTCATCAAGCGAGAATGATGCCCTTCGACTGAAAACTCACTGAATTTAATTTACTAACCTTTGAGCATCAAGATAAAGGCCGTCCATATGTATTCTCCTCTTGTCACTTGATGTGTTTTCAGTCAAGAACAGAGAGGAGGAAAACGTTTTCCATCTTCAGCAAAGCCGTGATGATTTTGCTAATAGAATTCACTTCCTGTTTGAATGAGAGCCGAGCAATTGTAAAATAATAACCACCTACAATAAATTAGAACCATCTCATGGTGTTGTAACCTAGAGGTTTCATTCAGAAATTCATTTGCACATTTTCTTCACTGTTGTTTTTTTTATATGGCCAGTGCAGAAAACCCGAAGGAGCGAAAATGAGATTTCTTGATTTGTCCGACGTAATGCCAATATCAACCCAGTTAGCTGTGTTTTCTTTGCTTGCCATGCCAATTTATTAAAGACTTTCATCATGGTTTTTGGCAAGGACGCTGGGTTAATATTTCATGGGAAGAGAAGAATGAATAAAGCTATAAAGTTATTTGCTCTTTGAAGAAAGTTCTCATTAGCAGATTCCAATAGTTTTCAAGAGATGGACGAGGAATGTGTTGAATTATCGATATCGGTCGATACACATGAACTAGTTTTATTTGACCGGTATTTAAAAAGGAGCTCATTAATGTCATTTACAATGTTGTGTGCTGTTCTGATGGATTGTGGAACGTCTTCTAACATAGATGCTCGTAAAAGATCCATTTTCAGTTTCCTCATGGTCAAGTGTTCAAGACACGCTTCCACTGTATCCTGTCAACTCGTGTGCTGTTGTTGTGCAATGTAGAACATGTCTGTAACAATAATATACGATTAAGAGGATAAACTTCAACGTTACTGACGCACAATTATTCTAAAATAAACAGATATTCAGATAAAAAAACTCAAGACCCAGAATGCAACGACGACAATAACTAAACCTTATGCCTTCACGTTTTTGTTTTTTTTCCCAGCTCCATATTCCAGTCCATATAATCTCCACTTGATAAGTAGGTGATAGTGATCCCAGCTGCACACACACACAGGGCTAAAGGTCTGAAGCAGGAGTCACATTTTTGGCAAAGAGGCTTCAAAGAGAGACTTGACAAACAATTATAGCTTCATAAAAACTCTAAGAATAGTGACTTCATTTGCTCACAGAAGCATTTAAATGCAGAGGCTTTTAAAAACATGTTCCTCATAGTCAATGACACAACAGTGCGACCCATTGAGTGTGGTTGAAACAAAGGAGCCAGAAAACAAACGTATTACCTACATTCTCCTTTAATCTCAGTTAAATATTAAAGTTTGAAACCAAGGATTCAAAATGTGTCTGCTGCTTTGTTTTGTTCTGCCCTGTAGAAAAATCATCTCTCTGCCAAATGATCTACTGTGAACTTCAGCCATCTTTACCGGGTGACAAACAATCAATACATGCTATTTCTGAACTTCACTTTCTCCGTCACCATTGTGACAGCTGTCTGGAGTCGCCTGATCTTGTTACTTGCTGTTGTGTGTTGAAATATCCCTTCAGGAGGTGTTCAGAAAGGACCATCGGTAGGATGGCTGACACGTGCTGATTGACTCCTCAGCTGTTTGAGCAGGAGGATTAAGGAGGAGTTGTTTCTCTGCTGGTGTTTTGGTTTATGCTTCCGGTCGGATTTTGTTGATTTGAACTGTTCCTTACTCATCCATGTTTAACTAAAGATGTTATAGTTTGACACTAACGGAAAGAGATCCATAACTCAAGAACACATGTGCTAATGTTGACAATTCCACACAAATGTGTAATGGGATCAAATGATGAAGTGGTGACGTTTTTGGACGGACATGGATGTAAACTGCAACTTGACTGTTTGGCGAAGGCCTACGATCACAGGAAAGAGAGGAGCTAAGTACAAGCTGCTGAATAAGGCATTTTTTTAGGCAACCGAAAAGGTTACGATTAACTTTCGCAGACTGAAAAAAAAAGAAGAAGAGAAGCAGACAACTCCCAGACCGCGGTAGCGACCTGTCAATCACAAGGTAGCCCCGCCCTAAAGCATCCCCTGCTTTATTGTCTATTTGACTCTAAATGGGACCATAATTTACTAAATGATCATCATGCTGCGATAAAGATGACTTGAAACTAGCGGTTGAAACCACAAACTCATGTTTACAATGATTACTGAGGGAATAAATCAAGAGAGAATTCTGCATGTGTGACCGTGACCTCGTTTGTGCCTCCAGGGACTGAAACTTGTCCCAACAAAACATAATGCAGACTGGTGCCGACACGCTGCCGCAACTCATAAACTAGATTCAGTTGGTGCAACAGGCAGTTGGCCCCTAAACCTGCAGATCTTGTTGTAGAACTGGCACAGGAGCGTGGGAACAGAGATCACGTACAGAGACGTTTTCATTAGGTCTTCTAGATTGAGGACGGCTCACTTGTCTTTCACACAGCCATTGTCCTGTAGGGAGGGGCGTGACGTCATGCCGTTTGGTTGACACGATGTATGAGGACCTGCGAGTACGTGGAAAGAACTCAGAGGTCTTGTTGGGGGTGTTTAAAAAAAGATTCTGTCAGTACGTGGTGTTTATCTGAAAGAGCCTTTTTTTTTTTTTTCTTCTTCAACCCTTCAACTGCTCCTGATTCCAGGTGCAGAGCCAAAAAAATTGAGATCAAAGCAGCTCATCTCATCTCATCTCTGACTGTTTCTGATGATGCATGTACTCGCTGCCACTGCCTTTGTTGTGCTCCAGTTTTGTGGCCCTTCAGAGATAAGCAATTGGCAGGCGAAACATGTAGACGATCAATGCCTTCATAAAGTCCAAGCGTCGACAGCATCTCCTCTTTTCCCCAAATTCAGATCATTACAAGTTTCTGGTAATGGTGATCTGGTGATCTGTGATAACTACGCTAATTTCACGGCGTGGTTCCTGCTTGCGCATCGAAGTACCTCAGAATGACTCGTTACCGCACGAATAATCTTGTAAAATGTTTTAGTTACTTAATCGATCACATTATTTTCTTTATTCTGAAAGAGTGAGGCTCTCTATTGAAAGGCACTGACTTCAAAAACAAACAAAAAAAAACATCTACACTGAATGCAGATCGGAGTCTGTTTACAGCTTAAAAGAAGACCGCAAGCGATTGTTGCACAGAGAAAATAACCCCAAAATACCTAAATCATATATATATGTGTGTGTGTGTGTGTGAGGATATGAAATAGTCTTTATCTTACCCTGTGGAGTGTATCACCACTGGTAGATCCATGGAGCAGTGCTTTTGATCCGGCTTTGTTATTTACACATTCTTGCCACATAACGCTTGCATGCTATCCCTCTGACAGTTGGTGGCAACAATGCATCGATGAAATGTTACAGTTTGCCCTCAGAGGCGGTGAAGAATACTGCGAGCTAGCAACAATGGATGTAAACATTGCACAACTTAAATCTCTTTATTTGAATTCTTTGGGTTTTTTGTTTTTTCTTGTAAGGAAGTATTTTCCCTGCAGTCGATAATTTGCAGGACCTCAAGGATACAGACAGTGAGTTAGGTGAAGAACACTTGTATCCGATTTCTCTTTAACTTCCTGTTACTGTCGGACCTCTAGACTGCAAACGACTAAAGTATGAGAAGAATTTAACCGGATCAACAAAACATGAGGCCACAGGCTATGATTGATCAAATAAATCAGTGGTTTCTTCGCATAAAAAGAACTACAGTTTGCTCCGATATTACAAGAGATTTTTTTTTTTTTTTCCCACAACAGCAACCGCGAGCAGCACTCCTGCTGAATTCAGCAGAGGATCCTAACTCATTCCAAGTCGATATAATGTCCAGTAGGGCTTTCTGAGATGACCCATAAAACCTCCCCTCTAGAACTGATAGGTGCCGTTAAATCTCTCCCAGTGATGCATTTTGTAGATGTAATTATGTTGCTCAAATAAAATAATTTACTCTGCACATTCCGGTCAGCCGATTTGTAATTATAGCTGAACCCGGGTCCTATAACATTTTAATCAGGCTGCGATATTGAACTGCTTGAGGTGTAATTAAAAAAAAAAATGAGCAGGAATTAAGCACCGGCGTATATACGAGGAGGAGGATTGGCAGGACTGTCGAATACAGAGAAATGTGCGCATCATTTGCAATGTAGATTACTTTTCGGAGCAAAAGAATAGGATTATTGAAATCCCAATCTGACCTCATGAATAAAACATGATCAGCTCAGAAGACATAATGGTAGAGGTAGAAAATAGGCCAATCGCATGTTCGTGAATTCAGAAATCAGTGGTCGGTGTGCTTTAAAAAGAGGGGAAAAAACAAGAAAGCAGTGTAAACAGGTTAACTCTGGGGAAACTTCTATTATAGTGGTGCCACGAAACACAGAGAGCTCCAGAGAGCTTTAGTGTAATATATAGTTGATATTTCTTCACCGTTGATGTTTGTGTTGCAACCTTTTGGTTTCAAAGCAAAACTCACCAACAGGGAGTAGGGCGCGTGGGATCAGAAAGCGTGCTATTTACGGCGCCGCTGCCAACGGGGATCGGCCCCAGAGTCCCCGGCGCTCAGCGTGAAGCTCATCACGGTCGTCCAGGCGACAAGGAGGCGAGGCGCCACTAGAGAACTCATAAGACTTTCTCCAGGCGGCCTCGCCGAGCTTTATTCGTGCCTCCTGGCCTTCCCTGCTTATGATCCCCCCCCCTCCCTGCGAAAAGTGATAAATTAGTCAGGGGATACTACTCTTATTTGTACACTCTGTGATTCGGCTCCTTGCAATTTGATCGGTGAAGTGAGGTGCTCGAGAGCGACCCGAGGAGCAGAGAGGCCGTGTAATGGAAACACTTGGCGGCTCATCGCGTGGAGGTTGGCGGCAATGTCAAAAGTGAGATCCTGTGACAGACGTGATTAAATATTTAGAAGTGTTGATAGTGCAACTGGAGAGTGTTCCTGTGCTACTGGGATACAGACGCTCTAAAGAGGCCTTGTGGACAAGAGCTGTTAATTTCCTCTTGCCACGTCTCGCATCCCAACGCCTGGAAACCGGAACTCTGTGTACATTGAATTATCCGCAGTATGAATACTCGCTGAAGTTTTGTTTTCCCAACCATGTTGCTTCTCATTTCAGGCATCACAGCAGAAATTGAGTTATTAAATGTAAGGCCAGATGGCATTCGATCATCTGTCTGTATCACTCTGCAGACATGCCTGCAATTCATTTTCCTAATCAATGTATGATGATGTCTTTGGCTATCAGCGTTTCAGAGCCATTTTCAATTCAGTCACTTAGCTTTGAATCATACTTTACTCAGTACAAAATATAATCAGCTAGTAAATTATGGTGTATCATACATTAAGCTTACCGTCAGGTATAATTATCCCACGTTTAAGTGATGCTTAGACATTACAGTAATGGATAAATAATTATAATCAACACTTTTGATAATATTTATGTATAAATATTCACACACTGTGATGCTGTCACTTTTACTTAAGTATAAGATCTCAGTACTTCCTCCACTGGTTGTGCGATGCATTTTGGATTATGCAAATTACATATATATGAAATAAAGGACAGTCCCGCCTCCCAAATCACTGTGTCCACAGTGTGTAGCCGTAGCTGCAATCTCAGCTTTTGACAACGGAATTAATGCGGCGTATTTTAAATCCCATTTTAAAATGGATTGACTAAGTCAACACAATTAGACATGTGGTTAAAAATCTATTTGAGTTGTAGACAAATGTGTTACTGGACAAACTGACGGGGGGGGGGGGGGGGGGATGAATGAAAGAAAAGTGTTGTGTTGAAGGTCTTCTACCGACTGAACAGGAAAGGCACAGAGGGCTCTGTGCTAACGGACAGCAGGTTTTTTACTCCAACACAACCTGCCAGGAGAGAATAAAGACGTTTTCTTGCAGCTGCATATCTGTTTCTCTTCTGACTGACTGAGTGAGTGAAGGGTGAGATGTGACTGATGCTCGGATAAAGAGAAGGTTTTCCTTTGACGCTCTCTCCCTCTCTATCTATCTCTGTGTGTGTGTGTGTGTGTGCGCCAGTGTGCCATCATGTGTAAAATAGATGAATATTGGCCTGCAGAGAGGCTGTAATAAATAATTTGAAGCTTCATTCACAATGTTGACATTCAAATTATTATCCTTATTAATTTATAGAAAAATGCAAACCATCCACCTTCTCTCACCCTCACACACACACACACACACACACACACACACACACACACAAACACACACACACACACGCACACACACACACACACACACACAGGCTACAGGTGCTCTGTGCTGTTTGTAATTGCCTCAGTACAAAAGTCAAAAGTCATTGAATAAAGATAAATATAATAATTTCCAAAATTCACAACATGTTATTATCTAACCACATATTCCATTCATAATTGTTGTCGTTTAGCCTTTCAAAAACATTTTCACTGCGATCAAAGAACTCTCCTTTGCTCTCCTGCAGGCACCTGTGTCGACCAGGTTTCTTAGCAGCAATCTAACAGCACCATACATTAGATTTATCTAACCACATTAACACAAAATCATATTTACAATCACCATTACTCAAAGCCATGTCAGCAGTGACGATGCAGCCTACATGAAATGGGTAAAGAGGTGGATCGCCAGTGGAGCTCAGGTGACACGAGGAGGAGACGACACCAACCTGCCACTCAAAGCGGCCACGCCCTTCATTTTGCGTAACTTAAGTTGTACAAAAAAATGTTGCTCCACCCTGTAAACCTGTTTATTTCTGCTGTAAAGTTGGCCGTTAGTTGGGTCTACAGGGATCAACTCGCTTCTGGAGAAAGTCTCATGTGGTCGTTGGAGGAACTGCAGTTTTTTTGGCACTTTTGATGCACTGGTTTAACCTTAAGTTAAGCGGATGTGTGGAGACTTTCCTCAACACCTTTTATTCCAGTAGACATTTTGATTTTCTGAATTTTCCCGAAGGCGGAGTGCAGCAGCTGCATTTCTTCATAGTATAGGTTATACTATAGCAGTTATTTCTCTTTGGGGAGGTAAAACAAAAACCTCAAAAAGGCGTGAAATCAAGGGATTAAAACCTCTCTGTCTGCTTAACGTTAAACGTTGTTTTCATCAACCTCAGTGCTTCTGTAGTTAATGTAAAGTTGTCCACAGATCTGCCTCCTCCCTGACAACTCAACATCTCTCACTGTTTGCTTCTATGAATTATTCAGTTCTTCGCTGACTCAGAGTTTCCTTTTATAACTTACACCATCAAGGTGTGGTGAAGATCTCCGTAAAGTTTTAGGGCTTTGGAGGGACGCTTCATACTTAACCTAGTCTCTTACTCAGCACGGAAATAGTCAAATTGAACGACAGCCTACCTAAAGTATCCACAGCTTTAATACAAACACACTGCTATCAGTACGTTTTGTTATTAATCCAATTTTTCTCGTCAACGATACATGTCAGTGCATTTGCAAAGACTGTAACTTAACATTTATAATTAAAACAGAACAGACTTGATGTAGTGGAAGTTTTCAGCTGCAATAAATGAAAGTCTGGATTTTTTTCATTTGTCTTACAGAACGGCCTAATTGACATTTTAATCATGAGTCAGTGTAATGCACTGACTCATGATCAGTGTGAATCAGATAAATGAAATGAAAGAGAGTAATGAATTCCTAAAATCTTCATGAACATTTTTTTCATTCTTCCAAAGCTTTGATTTATTCTCTGAATCTGTTACAAACTGTGTTTTACTTTTACTTTAACGGCGTCTTGCTGTCCCGATAAGTATCACGTGGTCATTTTTCCCGGCCTTTCAAGATCCACCTACAGCAACATAATGATGGAGATATTTCTGTAATTTTATTCCTTCGTCTGACGCTGATGAAATACAATTTATTCATGAAGCATTGTTAAAGTAGCTTCAACCTCCTTGATCAATAATACAACAGAAAATCTTCAAGAGGGGAAGAAAGAAAATGAGTCAAAAGCGGAAGAACCAGCGTAACTTTTGATTGAGTATGACGAGGCTTTTTAATGGAGTATCGGGGAATGGAAGATAAGCTGGGAGAGGTAATGGAGAAGCCCCCTCGGGAGGGGCCGGCCTGGAAGCCAAACCACCTCCGCAGATTGGATTAATATTGCATGGCCGCTTGTGCAGGGCCTCCTCTCTTGAAGGAACGCTGATTGCCTCATTCGCTCTCTCGCATCCTTCAAAAGGAAAAAAAAAAATTATCAAAATACTACAATAGCGAGGCGGCGATGAAAACAAAGCCTGAAAAACATCAATGACAAAAAAAAAAAAAAAAAAAGCTTTCAAGTGACTCCTCTGAAAGGGACAATAACAAAGACCCAGTGACAAGGAGCATTTATCCCCTATTTATCTTGCTCTAATGGCAGCACATGAGTTGTTTTTGCTGTTCTGGAGACATTCTGACAGAAACAAGGTTGCAATATGCTTTTTCTTCTTCTTCTTCTTCGTCCCCTCCAGACTGTATTTGTCAGGTAATTTGTGTTTAACAAGGTCTGTGCTTTGACACAGGTCCATGTTATTGTACAGCGAGGAGCTGCAACCTTGCGAGCCCCGCATTCGTCTGCCTAGACAGCGCACACTTCTCAGCCGAGGTTAAACTCCTACTGACATCTGTTAGGCAGACTGCGAGAATCCTCACGTCCACAGAGACGCATGCGCCGCTTTTGGCTTTTCGGTTCGAACGCGTTTCACGCTGCGCGTCACTCAGACAAAGTGCTCCAGTCATCGTCTGCTGGAGTGATACTTGCCAGTGTGGACAGAGATCCCGCGTGCGGTTGGATCTCTGAATATAAGACCGGGTCTAGCACAGACGCAAGGTCACGGTTCAGAGACACACTGTGTATTTTCCCTCTCTCTGCTTTCAAAGACAACCTCCGTGTTCTGACCTCCCTGGTTTATGGCCCTCTGTGGCCCCTAAGGGATCCTGTCGAGGATGACAAAGAGCGGGCGGCTCTTGCCCAACCATTTGTCATGTTTTTTTTTGTGTGTGTGTGTGTGTGTGTGTGTGTTTTTTTTTTTTCTCTCTGCGTCTGTACTGCTGCAACTTTTGATGAATGAGAGGAGTGTCTGGGACACCTTTACCCTTTCTCCGTCACGCACAGTAACCGTGCAGTTAAAACACGCGGCTGTGACCGCGGGCAGCTTGTGACTAAGGGGCTGAGCTTCCTCTCGCCACACCGGATGAGCGCCTAATTACCCTGATCAGGGGTTGATTTTGTGAAATGAGCACAGTGCGTGATTGGATTCTCCGCAGCGAAAAAGAACTGAACGGGAGGGACGCAATTGGACATGAGCGTCCTGCTCTGTGGAAAAGTAACAGATTTTTTACTGTTATCAATTTTGGCAGATGTTGTTTGTTTTTCGAGAGGCATCGCGACGCTCAAGGTTTCTGTGAGGCGTGATTGATTATGTTGTCAGCTGTCGATAGCAAGTACAAGAGTAGCTTAGCTCACACTTCCAAAAAATCTGTTCTCATGAAGCATCTAATAACAGTTTGATGGAGCGCCTGTCTGTTGCAGGTAAACAAATCAATGAATATGAGACAATCAATAAGGCAGTGAGACTCCACTTCAGTGACTGCGGCTGTGGTGACTGCCATCTTCTGGCAGGCTCCGGTAACTGCAGCTCCTTACTTTACTCAGGTACTTGTTTCTTTGCTTGAGTATTTCTGTTTCCTTCTCCTTTATACTCCAACTCAGCAGCATTTCAAGGGAGACATATGGTCTTTTTTTACTCCTATATTGATGTTACAGCCATAGTGACTCGTTACTCTGCAGATTTTGCACTCAATACACGCTTGTAAAATACAACAAGTTGAGTTGTTAGCAGTTCAAAGAGGCATTTCTTCTCTCATGGTTTCCTCTAAATAACTGTTTGAGGCCCAAAGAGCACAAACGATCCATTATTCCAACAACAACAACAACAACAACAAGAAAGTCCAAAATAAGAAAAAAACAAAGTTCTTACACAAACGTTTCTATTCATCTATTTCTATTCATCTTTCCTGCGCCATTAATCATCGGATTCATCTTGTGACCCTTTGAAGAAGCACTGAACCACATTACCTGCACTAACTGTATAAAGCAGTAAAGTCTAGTTCCACCTCAACCAGCTAAAAAAAGTTCTATTATACTGATGCATTGAATAACACACTAGTGTCATATTTAATAATGCATCAGAGACTGCAGAGGGAGTCCATTTATCCGATGATCAAGCTTCACATAGAGGACAGAGACTAGAACAGACATCCAAAGAAAACGCATCTCTCAGCTGAACACAATGATTCACATCTCGCCACTTTCCCACGGGAGTGTCTTGCGTAACGAGCTCTTAAGTACCTGTTCTCACCGATAATAATTCATGTTTACACATGTTTCCCAAAAGGTTCAACCATGTGACTGTTGAGATTGATGATTATAGAGAATTACGTTGTGTTCCTATTCAGAGCGAGATGGGGAAATACTTCACTCCACTGCAATTTACTGAGGCCTCGCTAAGACCGTGTAGGCTTACTGCAATTCAGCACGCACTCCTACAGGGAGGAGCCCATAATGACATGCAAAGAGATTTTATGTAACCGAGTGCCCAAGGAGGGTGACGTCAAGGCCTTTGTTTGCGCAGGTGTTTCAAAAAAAAAAATACAAAATTAAATTTCCAACCTTCTCCGTTGCGTAAATGTTTGTGCCACGCAATAGAAAGAGACAGGAAAAGACACATTCCTGCATTCATAGATTCATAATATTCACCTTTTCATTTTAGAGTGGTTTCATGGAAAAGAAAAAATCTACATGTGAATGGAGCATTTATGGAGACGGAGACGAGCACAGGGGAACGTTTTCGGCGGATCTGCCAAAAAGCGTATTAAACCAAAAAGTCTAAGCAGACTCTGGAGACGTCGGCTTCGCTTCTGCAGCTTGCCCATCACCTCATTCATTAGTGCACAGTTCTGTGACCACATGTTACAGCCGTGTTCCTGCCTATCTGAGTGATAAAATAACAAGCAGTGTCCCCGTCGCTGCTAGATGCATAGCATAAAGCAGTTTATGTGTGACAACAGCAATTACTTCTCCACACAGGGATGCTTCTTGATGGCCAGCCAGTGAAATTGCGACACTAAAGGCAGGCTTTCAAATCTCAAAAGGATGTAGACTTGATTATGAAAGAAAGGGATTAGCAAAATGTGGCACCATGCATGAGCATTATATATATATATATATATATATATATATATATATATATATGTATATATGTATGTAGAATTTCAGGAATACACAGAGGGGGTTCATAAATCATAATGAGCTTACCCTACAGACTATTTGAAATGTAAACAGGGATGGTTTTTGACATTAGCGTACGCTCTGCTGGCCAGGAATACAAATGAGGCAATGAATATTTAGGTATTGATTTGAATAGAAAGTCACTTCAATCAAGAGTTTATGGGTAACAGAAGCTTGATTCCATGAACTTTACAATTGAAAAGGAATCACAAATAAGAGATTATATGACGACATGAACTTTGACAGTTGCCACATTATATTGGGAGTAATGTTATTCACGGAGCATGAGCAACACGACTTTATGAATAATAATAATAATTGATTCATAGAAATACTCCTTCTTAAGGTTGATTGTGTACTTTGAGCAGGAGTAGCCAATCAGAGACAAGGATTTATCCTTCTTCTGGCATTTCGTCCTTTTTTTATTCCAGTTCTTCATCTTTCTTTCACTAGTTTGATAACAGCCTTAACTAGTAGTTCACAAGAGATTTGGATTTGAATTGTATCAACAAATGGCCTCAGTTGTATTTGAATCAAAGCAGGATACAGACCTTTCCCTTTTTTTACATTTTTGTTTTCTAGAATCGGCCGGTAAAGATAATTAAATCTTGCCTTGTGCAGAGGGCACAGCTGCAGGCTCCTCTTGCTTTGGGCAGGAAGAATTTGGGAGTCGCCCGGATCCATCCATCTTCATCCTTGTCAATTACGCCGTTAGCGGGCTGCACATCTTCATTTCCAATGTGGGCACTGTCTCAAAGTACTTCCCAAAGTCACCGTAATCCAATTATATCCTGGCGTTCGCTATGATACAGCCCATTAGAAAAGGCTTAATCAATGTGAGGTCTTCATTAGAGCAATTTATGAATATTCATCATGACACACAATCCGATACTTTATGGGAACTGCAATCAGACCATTTCCCCCCATGGCGCCATAACATAACCTGACTTTAGTTCTAATGGCAGCTCTTTAAGTGGAAGGGTAATATAGTGTATTAGTTAGGTAATATAAAGCTCCCACCACTTTACACCCTATTTAATCCACTGAAGATACTGCACAGTCAAACACAAAAGGACGTTTTTAGTATTAGAGAGGTGTATGTCGGACTTTCGATGGAACCACTTAGGAGTCTCCACATTTATTCTTCCAGGCACTGAGCATAAATAGCTAATTGCTCTGTAACCCTCAAATTGGTTCTCTCAACAGAGAATAACAAACAGCCAATAACTCATTTGAGGCTAAGTATCCATTACAAGCGTTTCCCCCCCTTTGTCTCCAAGGAGACCACACACACACACACACACACACGCACACACGCACGCACACACGCGCACACACACACACACACACACACACACACACAGCAGCCTACTAAACTCTGTTTCCGTTTCAGAAGCCACAGCTGATTTTCATACCACTGCCTAACTGACTGACGTACTACAAAAAAAATCCGATATATGGCAGTACATAAATGGTAAATTATGAGACGTGGCAGTTTTCTGTAGAATGCATGTGATCCAGCCGGATTTGAAGAGGTTTATAATTATGGAGCTTACACAATGCTGTTATCACATCGAGGCCAGCCGGTCCCCACTAGCTTCTGTAACTCGATGCAAATCTCTCAATCAGCATTTCTTTCATCAGTGTTTCTGATGTGATCAGTGATCCCACTGTTCCTGGGATTTGCTCTCCATATTCGGCATATAGCACCTGCAATTAACGATTATTTTGTGAGCAAACAAAAGCCTCCCGTGGAAACGTACCAACCTGATGAGTTACTTGCCTCATTGTAACTTCCAATCCATAATATTTACTCTTCCAAATGTATTTTTCCAACTTTTTAGCTGTAATATCTTCCATCTAAAGTTCAATCCTCTCTGTCTTGTCGTTATTATAGACATGTCTGATTTAATCTCGACCTCTTGACTCCCATTGATTGGCTTTGGGCTTTTTTAATTTTTTTTTTAATTAAACAAACAGACAATATAATGTTGTTACGGTGCAGTGTAGGCTGATTTATGAATTCACGTGAGCAGTCTGCCACCTGTTTCCAGTCTTTATGCTAAGCTAAGCTATGATAGGATGTTGTGCAGGACACATATATTTATATATATTTATATTTATGTGGTATCTGAAAACAAGTAGTGAATTACTTGTAATAATTTGTGTTCCCACTATAACCAGAGATTGGACAGCGACTTTAAAAAGTAATTCCAGCAGCTCTGTCTGTCCTATTTGTCTTATTTTTGCAAACGTTCCCTCTGATTGGTAATGTGAAATAGTGGCACCACTTAGTCCCCTCATTTGCATTTTCAGGCAGATTTTAAATGTCAGACATAATAAGCTCAAGTCTGATGGTTTTAAAATATAGCTTATTATGCAAACTATGTTTGTTCCTTTCTCAGATCATATCCGACACGCTGTACCCTTCCACGATGTCAACTCACTGATTGGGATTCATTCATTAAATCTCTCATCATTTAAGGCAATTTAATTCACTCGATTCTTATAAAGCCCATTAAAATTGATGCCAAGTCAATCGTTCAAAGAAGCTGAAAATAACTTGTACTCAACTGCACTGATGTGTCCATCAATACATTCTATAGAGAAAACTATTTTCTATTAATCTCCCCTCAAATGACTTGTATAAGCAAAACTCATAGCTGGCTCTGCTGGCCAGTTACTTTATGTCATTATATTAGAATCACACAGTGCATCAAGCTCATAATGAACCTACAGAGCATCAGTGGTTGACAGTCCTGTCAAATCCAAATGAATAAAAAGATAATAAACCAATTATACATTACAGTGACACTTGTGGTGTTTCAAGTGTCCATTTCTATGTGAGCATCAGAGACAAGTTGCATTAAAATCTTGTTGCGCCACGCATTAGATTAAGGAGCCTGTAACCTAAACGCTCAGCGCTTAAGGAGGCTTTTAGCGTGCGCACGAGGCGCTCTGGGCTTGTAAACCAATCTGTAAACATTTTGCGTCATTTATTAGACAATCAGATAAAATGCTCCCGGAGTGTGATGACGGAGAATAAAGACCAACAAGAACCCACACAGGCATGGAGGTTGAAGGGTCAAACAAACAGCAGACGGCTGTTGGTGTCGTGTGTGTGTGAAACCAGCGGCGTGTTGTTTGTCTTTGTGTTCACAACTGAAGCGTTCCCTTTCACTTTAAACCTAGTATTTCTAACCCTAACCTCGATCTTGTTCTTGAACCTAACTAAGTGGTTTCCTTGCCTAAAACCTTGGCAGGTGTTTGTGTTTGAATCCACAATGTTAACTGCGTAGTTACTGAACGACTACAGTTTGAAACGACCCTGGTACACACACACACACACACACACACACACACACACACACACACACACACACACACACACACACACTCAGCCACAATAATGGAAAGCAGATGTGTGGGTGTGCCGCGCCTTTAATAAAGTATAATCTTAAAGCATAGCGGAACACTCTACAGGCTGGATCAAACACGGCGGAGGTGGATGAGCTCTACCTAGTGGCCATAAACCTATAATACAAAAAAAAAAAATGTACCGACTGCATTGATGGTTTTAGATCACAGCCCATCATTTAATACATTTCATATATTTTTTTGAAAACATCACCTTATGCCCCCCCAAATCCCATGAACACAAAGAGATCTACTCTAAGACAAACAAGCATTTCTTATGGATTTCATCTCTTATTCTCATGTGCATTTAAACCATTTCCTGTCCCTATTTACATTTTGAATTGGGGTGAGATGGTTTGAGTCTATCGCAGCATGCATTTAGATGGAAAAAGGGCAGACCGGTCCAGCTGGTCACAAGGCAAACACATCTAGTGGACAAATGCTGCCCCGACACTGACACCTACAGGACCTAATAAATGTAGTTTAGTCTAATTTATGATCTTATTTTCATGTTGTTCAGCAAAATACAAACCTTAGTGCCAAAGGTCTACTTACTTTAGTTTTGTTGCCTCAAGCTTCATGTATTTTTTTTTTACTATTTCCATGTGTGCTGCATAATTTAATGACATAATAAAGAGATTTTTATACTCAACATTTTAGATTTTATTTTGTTTTGTATGAAAAGGATGTTTTAAACTTTATCACATGACTGAAGATCTTCTGCATGCGGGGTACAGTATTTGTACTTGCAGACAATTTCCACTAGATGGCACTGCCTTCAAACAGAATGTGTGTGGGCGCTTTAAGTACAGCAATCTCTCGCTTTACGTTCACCCCGTCAATAACCTTGTGCGTACACTCTCCATTAATTATAGCTGTAATTAAATTGCAATATACATTGACTTGTCGCCTTCCTCCCCCTCCCTCTTAGAGCAGAAAAGAACACAATACATTACATATTGTAGAGCTACTGTAAACGTTTCATTTAATTTGAATATCAGTTTGTGTTGTAAGAGTAAAAAAAATGACTGTAATATGTTTTGGGAACCTTTATGAGGTGAATCAATAATTCACAATCGCTTAAAGTGCTCCAGTGTTTTCTGTTCCTCATCAAAACTGCTTTTACCTTAAGAGGGGAAAAAAAATGGTCTGACTCATCTCCCACACAGTGTGAACGTCTTATTACAGTAGTTAAGAGCATCCATCACAGTGAAAGGTCAATACAATATGAAAAGGCCCATAACAATATTCGGAGCAAATTTGTCATTTGATGTGCTGCAGGAGACGTTATTAAAACTCTGGCTGCACATCATTCATTGATCTGAACAAGCTGCCGTGCAGAATGTCGTGTAATATCATTATTTGAGATAATGCAGTGACCGCTGTGCACTTTCTGCAGATAAATACTTATCTAGTATCGATGCAAATGCAAAAAATAATCGACGAACTCGCTCGCCTCTGTGCGCGTATAAACATGCGTACCTTTTAATTTTGTTGTAGTACTCTGACTGATGCAGATAACGAGCTCTTCATGAGAGCGTTTGTCTGGGATCCTGTATGCGTTCTGCCGGGGCGGACTAGGCTTTAGGCAGCACTGGAGCGTTTCCTAGTGTACTTGGAAGGTCAAGTGCACCACAGAAAAAATCATTAACCGTCCTTTTATTTGCTTTCATACTCACCCTGATGAGATCAGAAGTGACAAGGACAAGAACTCGCTGTGTTTGAATCTCATTTCCGACTATTTTCACATATGTCTTTTTTTTTGTGTGTGTGTGTGTGAGTGGAGGGTGGGAATTGAATTGCAGATGTCACTATAGCTATAACCTCTGCAACAGTAAGGGAGGGAGAGGAGGGGGGGGGGGGGGGGGCGACAGCATACAAGGTTAAAGCTGTATTTGTTGGTTAAAAAAAGAGACCGGCTGCTCTATAAAACAGTGTGTTTATTAACATTTTAGAGCCGGCTGTCCATCAGCTTCTTCCACAGGACCATTGAATCATGTAATTTCTGTCATGGGTGAAAGATGAAGGGGCGAGCAAAGCGGGGCGGCAGAGCTCCGCTAGTTTCACAAGCACTCAGGTAAGGACTCCGCCACAGTCCCTCCTCGCGTGATACGTGCGGAGATATTGCTTGCTGGAGAGTCTTTTCCTTTCACGTTCATTAGAAAGGGGTTCTTAAATTAATGATGCATTGTCGACCACGCCGCGCGATAAGATGCAATAAACAAGCCGAGGATATTTATGACGCTGAGGTGTGGTTTATCGCCTCCTGTAGAGCTCATGTCCACAGTGCGCATTACATAGGTATGGCACGCAGCTGTTTACTGCGCTATCAATATTATCTTACACTTCTTTGGCGTACATTGTTGTCCACCAACGCACATATTTGTATACCACTTATTTGGCATTGTATGAAAGGGATTTAATGCAGCAATGATGACTTTCTTGGCCATGTGTGGGCAGCAGAATAAGCTGTGAACGCAACACTGACAGTTGTTGTGGTGGATGTCTTAATAGATGGCTATTTACACATCCAGCTGACATGGAGCAACATTAGCATTATAGCAGGCTAACGTTGCTCCATGATGTTCACCAGCAAGTCATTGACTTTGTCTGTCTGTCTTTTGGTGTTTGGTAGGTAATGTTCAGATTTTTTTGTGTTTTTAAAATAAAGTACAAAGCAGCAATGGTTTATATTGTTAAAGTCAAAATGATCTCATCTCTACTCGTCATGTTTTGCCGCTTGGACTGAAGGAGCCGGGGGCAGCGTTTAGCGTACCGTCTTCACACGGAAGGTTTAACGTTAGCGTTGTGAAGCGGTCGCGGTTAGCTTGAGGCCTCAGAAATACTTGGTTAAAGTTAGAAAACTTGTTACCTAACTTAAGCTGTTGACGTAATGCCATGTTGCTCAGTGACATAGCGTTCCATGACATTCCATAATCAGTAAAAATAACTAGTCCTGTGTTTGTTCGACCCGCCTTCAGCTAACTTCCTCACCTTAATACTAAGTCCGTTGCTCTGAGCGTGTAATAGTGACTTGGATGTCTTTACATCGGAGTTACCTGAAAACGCGATGCATCTAAATGAGACGTCGGTATCAACTATTTGCCCTGGAGAAACGCAACTCTGACATATTATCACCTTATAAAGTTGCTGTAGCTAGCGAGCCGTTGCATATTTGCACTTCAAACTGACACGGAGCAACGTTAGCGTTCATTCGGATTTGTGTTGTAAATCCACTATTCACTCTCCTTTTAACTGTTTTGCTCTTCAACTATTTTTGACGAGTTATTTAATGAAAAAAGTAATTGACGGATTAATGGAAAGTGAAAATAACCCCTAGCTGCAGCCGTAGAACAGTTGCTTTATCTGAGATTTATTAGTCATTTTAATGTAGTCATTGGAAACATTGATAACATGAAGATTTTAAATAGCGCAGCTTTAAGCCGTGAGGCCAAACAAACAACCAAAAACATGTTCCTTTAATAAGCAGTTTCAAATAAAGCATGAATGTCAGTGATATTTCCAGATTTGATAAATAAAGTGGGTTGCACACGATCCCCTTCATACTTGAGCACATCTCTGGTCTTTTCATTCTTTCATGTTGAAACCACATCTAATCAAAGGAAATAGAAATGGGCTGTAAAGCACCTTCCTCAGTTGAATAAATGGAAACTGAAGTGAACAATATTCTATGCAATGCAGACGCCAGAAAGACGTAGAGTGTTGGAAGAGAACATTGTCATGCAAATCAGGAGTAGTCAATATCAAAAGTATTCGGCACATGAATCTTATATAATGATCTTGGATATGAATAATATAACAGAATATATATAACACTTGCGGTATGTGATGTGATCTTGACGTTGGAATCAATATGCCTCTCCGTAGCTGTCCCTGATATACACCCGACAAACAAACCTGATTTGCCCGTGCCCTAAAATAATAATAATAATAATACATAATGCATCAGTGCATGCCACATGGATGATGCCAAGTGTACGTCCCACTTCATTAATTCATCCATAATGAGTTTTGCAGCATGTAGGAGCAACTACCTTAGAGGCAGCCCCAAGAGTCAAAGCTAATTAAATCAGAATCTTAAAGCCCAATCTACACACATCTGCCTTTGTTTGCAGAGTAAAAAGCACAAATGAGCCGCACACACACACACACACACACACACACACACACACACACACACACACACACACACACACACACACACACTCATTCTGTCTGCGTTATTGCTACAGATGTGGATGCTATTCTACACAACATGTGCATTCTCTTAAGTTTTTAGACCACATGTCTGCACAAAAAAAAAAAAAAAAGGAGATTCAAACCAGTAGGTGTCTCTGTGACACAAACAAATCCTCTATTATTAGACAAAGTGCTTCATTGGATGCCAGGTCATATTGATCTCCATTTTGAGTGTGTACACAGTCTTGAGAAAGCCGAAAATTCAACTTAACACTGAGTTCAAGTGTAACGCCCTTTGATAATTGGTTGCCGGAAGTGTGATGCACATCTCGAGATTGCGCAGGAACTGAAACGCCTGCGCCGAGTGTCTCACTGCAGGTGGCTGAGCGAGGCTGGGTTAATCTCCCGCCGTCTATAGTCGCCGCAGAGTCCTCGCGGACACGATCGGCAACGAAGAGCCCCTGATCCGTGTGCTGCCCATATCTCGCTATTCTCTCGCAAGTGATTAAGAAGCTGTGGCATCTCAGATACTGAGCGGTGATGTAACCTTTTCCAGGGAGGTGCGTGCACGCCTAAATAGAGGTGAAGGTTTTGGCTTCCGTAGAGAGAGACAGAGGGAGGGAGAGGGGGGGCAATTTAGTATAAAGCACTTTTTTTCTTTGGCCTCATACATTGTTCATCACTGACTCTGGCCTGCATTCGTGTTGATTCAACACATGAATATGTTGTATCAAAACAGACCCCAGACTGTACATCATGTTTCTTGAATGAGGAATCTGCGTTCTTAGAAATCCCCACAATTGTTTGTCAGTAAGGGGAAAAAAAAAAAAAAAAGAAAAGAAGAAAATTTAGAGCACCGTGTGCCTTAAATTTGTCTTTGCCAGGTCCCGGCGCCGAGTAGAATCTACGAGCCGGATGAAGATTCTCATCTCACACGCTCTCACTGAATACTTGAGCCGGTGGTTTATCTCCGTAAGAGGAGCTGTCTCGGAGTCCCTGTTTGAGTAACCTAGCGCACAAGTCACAAGTCATCATTAATCATGTGAATGTGTCATGCATCACACAGAGGTGGATTGCCGCATCTGGTCTTTAGTCATATATCCCAATCATCACCGTATCAGCGTTCCAAATCCGTCCGCGAATACATTATTCAAATTCAGTTCATTAGAAAAGTCATTTCAGCCGATAGTTAAGTCCACCTAAAACTTGGAGAAGGGCCCTAATGACATTATGTTTCATTGTAATTCTCTGCTCTTGCAGTGGGGGATATTGTATCATTCATAATGACATATACATTCCCAAAATATCAAAGGAGGCATGTGAAGTTAACTTTTCTTTTCATTTATTTTTATCTTAGAAAAAAAAAAAAAAAATCACGTTTCTAATATTTTAAGAAGCACTTCTAGTGTCTTTCTGGTCATTTGCTTAATGATGAAGACATCATTAGCAAAAATGAACTAAAAACAAAAAGTCCCATATATTGTTTTTTTTCCCCCGTTGTACAGCAAACGGATCATCATTGCCAATACAGTCTCATTCTCTGAGTCTTCCAGGACACACTGTGTGTGTCGTTTATTTCAGCCTCTTATATAACTGCATGACAAATCAATCATAAAATTGTTGTTTAGATTGTTTTGACCGATAGGCACCTTGAGCCCCGAAGGAGCCAAACAACCAAATAACTACAACACACACTAAAAATAGCTGAAATAGAAAAGCGGGCATGTCTAGCTGCAGCAATACTGCTGCAGGTATGTTTGTATTTCACTGCTATAATGTGATCTCAAGCTTCTAATCTTACTATTTTGTATTGTATAGGTTTGTATAAACATCTGTAGAGGCTCCTGTTGACCTTGAATCGTTGTGTACCGAATCTCTTTGTAAGTTATTTAAGTATTATAAGCGTTCTTTTTCTGCAAAAAAACAGACAAATGCAGCCGAAGCTATACATCTTGCCTGGAGGATTAGACCGGCTTACACTGTGGAATGCTTACCAGAGACAATGCATGATCCATCTGTCTGCAGAGAACGTCTTCCTCGCCCTCCCCTGAACTAATCTCACATCGCTATAACCACAAGTCTCAATTCACCTGTTGACGGAGAGCTGGAGGCCGATTTTACCCCCGAGTCAAACATCACATCTACGTTCCATTCATCAAGGAGCAACGAAAGAGATTTCATGTGGAACATGCAGCCCCTGAGGCCTAATTTCAGAAATCCATGGCTTTCTTTTTTTTTTCTTTTCTTTTTTTTTTTATTACACAGTGATATACTGTTCTGTGCTCTTGTTTGGTTTGACCTCCCATGTCCTCTAAATCCTAAAGCCTGACACACTTTAGGAAATAATTCATGAAATCGTTTTATATGAGCCTCTCGTTTTGTGTTGACTCGACTCTTTAGTTATGACCTACTAGAGCCAAAACATTTTCAAATATAACTGGCCATTCAACTGCAGGCTCGGGACTAATTTCCATTTTCTCTGCCTGCAGTGAAAAAAATAAATAACTGCTGATGATCCTCAAGTTGACGAAGTTGATGGGAAAGGATGCATTTGTTTCTTCCTAAGCCTGACCTGGGAATACAATGTAAAAAATAAATAAAAGAAGCTACATTACAGTATTGTTGGGCAACCTGGCTTGTGGCTGAAAACTGGACATGCATACTTATTATAATATCCTCATTAGTAGAAGAAAACGCCGAGAGCAGCAGATATGTTCTCGGGAAATTATAACAATTACATAACCATACATAGTTATGTTAAATTGTGTTTGTTTGGCATAATATTTGAATTAAATGTGATAGATTTACAGTCACAGTTTACACTTTATTTTCAGAATTGTACAACTTTCAAGTAACTTTAGTTCCTCTGCCAGGAGAATCATGCAATCACTCGTGTGTGTGCGTCCCTCAGTGAGTGAGTGAGTGAGTGAGTGTGCTACTCTGTGTCTGTCTGTCAACAGCTAATCTTACATTCTGTTGCAGCAAAATGCATAACATTGTGGGTGCCCAGTTCTGGCTGCATGCTCGAGGACCTTGCGTCGTTGTGGAGACTCACACTATCTGAAAACACCTTTTGTTGCCTATTTGATCCAGCCGTTGCCTGCCTGATGACTCCTCACTCAATTCTGTTAACTGCAGAGAAAACCACGGGGAAAACAGTTTGAACACATCGTCATTGTGTCGGACGGTGTGTTTGGCTAACAGCTAACGAACACACAGCTGGCTGCATCGCCACCGCTCAGCTGCTGCTCTGTGGCCCGAGTTATTCCTTTTTATTGGACATCAACCTCATGTTTACGTGCATATTGGAAAAAAATGGGCTTGAAGCCTGAATTCATTTTTCAAGTTGCGGTTACTCCCGTGAGACGGAGCTGAGCAGTGCGGTGGAGACATCTGCATAGAATAAAATCTGAGCGTATCTGTTGTTGAGACGTGGGAATGAAATCTACTGGTGGTCTGGACCGGGAAGGGGGGGGGGGGGGGGGGGGGGGGGGGGGGGGGGGGCTGGAAATCACCTGGTTAAGATCTGCACTCCAATGAGGGCTCC
The DNA here is from genome assembly GCF_023349555.1 of Cebidichthys violaceus. NCBI lineage: Eukaryota > Metazoa > Chordata > Actinopteri > Perciformes > Stichaeidae > Cebidichthys > Cebidichthys violaceus. Next base: position 12,855,690 of record NW_027176318.1, read on the forward strand.
TTTCTAGTTCATGAGATATTCATTAAGGAAGAAAATACATTAATCGGTGGTTCTACACTTCTGAAGAGTTTGATAATACATGGTTTTAGTTAGAATATTCTCACAACTTTGAATGTGCTCTGTATTGCATGGCTCCCGAAAAATTAGAGGTACATAATGCATACTCTGCGAAAATGCCAGATCATTGATTAAAATCAAAGTAGCAATACCACATTCTAAAAACATTCGATTAAAAGTAAAAGTCCTGCATTTAAGATGTACTTAAAGTATGAATATATACAAATAAACACTATGCAGAAAGGTCCCAGTCAAAGGTATATTGTAATACCATTGGATCATTATCATTGATGCATTAACATGTGTGCAGTGTGTGTGTAGGTCATTTTAAATATTCATGAAGGCTTTATGTAGTTTAATCTATAACGATGCTCCATTTTATAAACTGTTTTGTATGTAAAATCTTTATCTGAAAAGTAACCAGTAACTATAGCAAGTAAATTACTGTAGTGGATTACAAATACTCAAGAAAAGTATAAATTCTACTCAAGTACAGTACTTAAATCTTACTTTCCACCTCTGAAAAAGGCATCATCACAGAGCTGAAAACAGAGCCGTTTCCTTAGCTCATGAAAAGTTGATGCTTTGCAGATACGTGGTTTTGAGAGGACAACATTTAGCATGACAAAGAATACCATGAATTTGCAGGACTGTCAAAAATATTTTTCCGATTGCTTTTGTAAAACGTTGAATTATCAGAAATTACAAATGAAAACAAACTAATTGAATCGCTTTTGAATGGCAGGGTGTGATTCTGCTCGACCGTGACCCGTCAGTCTTCCCCAAAAATGGTCTTAGCTTGCCACCCAACAATGTAACAGATAATAGTATTATTGTTATTGCATTGTTTCTGCCTGCGTTGGCCCAGTTGGTGTTTATTTTCCTAACACTCCATGTCCACAGACGATGGCAGTGATCCATCCTGACAGCCAGAGGCTGAGCGACAGATTCCACACAAGAGGGAACCCCAAGGTAATCATTTGCATTTGTTTTTTATTGCAATCATTAGGGCTCCCCTGCCGGGCCTCAGCACAAGTCTGTGTGACAGACCCCATGTTTTATCTGGGAGTCAGGGGAGGTGTGTTGCTGGGAGCGAGCGGAAGAGTACAGTACGCTGCACTGATAAAGAAAGCAGGCTGGCTACCATGCATCATAGAAACACTGACATCTGTGTGTCCCTACGTGGGCTTTGTAGAGTTGGAATAGAGCAGAATTTTCAAAGCAGACAATCTGTGATTACAAATGCAACGGATACTCATTATCATACTAACTTGTGTTGCCAATTTTCCCTGACAGTGTATTAAAAGGCATGGAATTATTTAAATTTGATATCATTAAAGGAGCCGTATTTAACATTCTGCGCAAAAATAATAAAACGACTATTGCTTAGATAAAGATATAGTGGAGTAGTGTCTACCTGAGCAGAGAATGAAGGCACTCTCCCACTGTGTGTGTTGCTATCCGAGCTTCGTCGTGCTTTGTTGACATAGCTGGGCCGACCGGGCATGCTTTTGGTGCATGTGAACCGGTTAGCTCCGGGTCGCTGATCTGCACAACTCTCATAAGGTGGTCACAGCTAATAATTCTGTCCTGACAGACAGCTTTGTTGCGGTAGTGTAGTGCCAATCCTCGGGTTCACCCCCTCAGGAAAAACGCTGTTAGCTCTGTCTGCACCTTTTGTCGTAGTTTTCACCGTAAGCGCTGTTAGCACCGTTAGCTCTGAGCCGCCGGCCCGCCGTCAACATGTCAATAGCCGTTGAGAGGCAAACTACAAACTCTCGGCCTCAGATCTTGCACCTTTAAATGCCGGTACACAACATAGCACAGGCTGCCGACAGCGAGAGAGCACACCAGAGAGCAAAACTACGGGGAACAAAAGACAGAGGAATCCTTGATCAAGCCGGGCAGGGTCATGACCTCTTCTGGGCGCCAACGGAGGCCCGGATAGACCACAAGTGGTACTTGAATACCGAGATCCATGGCTGTGCATCAGTATACAAAGATCACCCCGAGCCTCTACCTTCCTTTAATTATCTAGAGGTCTTTGGGAGAATGGGGCTGCGTGCAAATAACTCACTTATTCAGCTTTATCTGCAAAAAAAAAAGAATTAACTTTTTGTTGGAAAGCTAGCTAGGAAACCTCCTGTTCTTCACAAAGTGCTAGAGCCAAAAAAGAGTTCCCAACAGCTGGCCATAGTGAGAGAAATAGGTATTGTTCTGGTACTCGATTACAACAACTACTATGGGTAATAAGTAGTATTTTCAGTTTTACCACGGTACGTTCTGACAATGGTGCAAGCAATGTACCACTGATTGTCCATGATATAAACAATGTGACATAATGTACTTCAAAATAGAACTGATACTAATCATATAAAGCCAACCCTCCATGAGAACGCTCTTTGAGTGCTCATTGAGACTGAGGTTGGCCAACATTAGCTTTTTTTTCTTGACATGTAGCGCTCTTAGATTTACACCACTGTCAATATGCTTTCTAATACATTGGCCTGTGCAGCATTCATTATAATCAGCCCTCGAATGAATGCACACTTGTGTCACTGATATATACTCCTGTGCTTTTCTCAGTGCATGCAGGATCATTAAGCTTTGATGAAACAATGGCAGGGCCCAAGGTGAGCTGGAGGAAGCCTCCCACGCCGAGGCCAAGCTAGACTTACAGCCACAGAATATTACACTCATCCAGCTCATTACAGAGCAAACTAGTGCTTTTCTGACTACCTTGCTTACTCGTGTGTCGCTGCAAGCAGCCCGCACACACACACACACACACACACACACACACACACACACACACACACACCTCTTAATAGATGCCTGGGTCTCCCCACTCTTTTTGTCCGTGTCGTCCTTATCTGTGCTCCCATGGAGGAAGTCTGCCCCTTCTCGCCATCGCTGCTGCTTCTCAATCAACGTGGCTCCAACCTCCAAATTGGTCTCATTCCCACGATACAAGAGCAATTACTCTGTCCTAGCCATCTACATCCCTCGCCACGCTGTACGCCACCAGCTTGTCACCGAGCCACCGCATTAAAGGAGGAAAGTCTTTCGCGGCTGTGAATGAGCAATGGGAAATGTGACACATGGATCTGTTGCATCTCATGGTACGGATCCTGCAGGCACCGCATTGCTTGTGTGTTTTTCCATCATTTGTAGTGTTAATCCTACACTGTTGACTTCTAAAGAGTTGAGGGGCAAATGCTGTTTGGTCTAGCTACTGAGCTAGGTTTGTGGGTCGCCCTCACAGAGGCAAAAACAAGCTTGTGGCCACCCACTACAAACTAGTTCATAAGCCGTGGCATTCGACCAAGTCTGATGGTAAAACAATGTACCTTCTCAAAGACATTCATGGTGTTTGACACGGACGGAACTGGTAAGATGATTTGTTGTTAGGTCTAGGGGATTTAATCACCACTCAGCTCTATGGGTGTGCCAGCTACTAACAGGCCACAACATCTGCTGAATGCCTTCCGTTGCCATTCAACAAGAAAAGAAAGTAGACCTTACCTGAAACCCCAGTCAGCTCAACTAACCTCCAACCGTCGCTCCTCTCATCGTATCGTTGAACCAGCACGCTGCCCACTGACAACCAATAATAACTTCTCTCATTGGTTTCAGTTTACAATGTTAACAAATATGCACAGGGAATAAACTACAGGTGAAGGTTATCCTTCATTGGTCTCAATGAAAAGTTTCTGACAGCCTCATATCAGATAAGACCCGCCTCTTGAAGCTTGGCAACCGACCAAAAATTACAACCTGTGACCCCGACAGTGATGCACTCGTACGTTCATCCGAAGTGATGCTAGTAGTTGTGTGAAAAATGTAAAGAAGAGCTTGAGAGAGACGTTCTAACCCTGACTGCTTTTCTACCTCCATCTGGCAAATTGTTGCAACACTTGGGATGTGTCAGAGATCTACTTTGAGGCAACTCCAAGAGATTCAGGCACACGATTCCTTGAAAGACCTTCTCAAAATGAGTAGATACATGACTGACTTGGAATATTGAAGGCGGAAGAAACACTTTGTCCACAGTAACACCCTAAGTATTCGTAATAGAGTCTTTGCTCATCTCTTTGGCAGAGGTCACTGCATAGGTCTCCACAGTGGGAGGGTGCCAGGGGTGGACGAGATCTGTGCTGAAGTAATGAGGGCTGTGGATATCAGGGTGTCATGGTTGATACATCTCTCAAATGACATTGAGATTTGTGGAACAGTGACGTCGGACTGTCGGGTTGGGTGGTGGTCTTTTTCCATAAAGAAGGGCCCAGAGGGTACGCTCCCACAACCCAATCAACAAGATCGCAAAGCCTGTTTGGAAGACGCTGTAAAGGAGGACTGAATAGGACCAGAATAAACATCTTTGTCTGAAAAAAACGTGGCCCGGCCCGCTCAGATAGGGAGTGAGCAGCTGCCCCAAGTTGAAAAGTGCAAGTATCCCCTGGTCTTCTCCACCTCCTTACGGTAAAATTGGGAGATTTACTGCATCTGCAATTGTTTGGAGCAGTGGCAGTAGGAATGTAATTCCAGAGAGTGGTGAAGAACACGACTGGGCAACATAGAGAAGCTCTTGATTTAACAGTCAATCCTATTTAAGTTACAGTTGCAAAAGAATGATGGCGATGATGGTGTTCCAGCGCTGGGTCAAGTCTTTCTGACAGGGGGGGCAAGCGATTCAGGACAATATAAGTCACAGTGACAGTCCGCTACTCCATGTTGACAGGAGCTTGTTGGGGTTGTTTGGACTCTGGGGCACCTCCTGCTGGAGGTGTAGCGACTAAGGACGTGACGTGTGGGCGACTGCAGGTCATAAACATGTAACGTCTCTTAATTTCAGCTGCTCTTTGTAGTGTCTCCTTGTAGCCTAACATTTAGAGAATAGATTTTTAAATGAAATAAAATGTCATTATGCACAGGGAATCAGGAGATTTGCACAGGGAATTGCTAATGGCTTTGATTCAAGCAATCTTTTACCTCCATTAAATATTTCAAGGCCACTCAGGTGCTTAGATGGAGCGCTCCTGTCCATCCTAAGTCCAAGATAAAATCAAAGACGAGACTTTTCCATTGAGCATTGGTCTTCCCAGTCAAATGACTTTATTCTGGCAGCTCACTGATTGTTTTTTTTGTCCTTATTTCTGGCATGGGCGGTCACTTTGGTGATCCCTGACTTTTCCTCTAGCTCCACATAGAGCATTTTAATTAATATCTGGCGGTTCCCTGGCTTTTATCAAGTCAATAGTTTTTTTCTGTATTCAGTAGTTTGGATTATGTCAAAATATCAGCAAAAACTACAAATATTGAGTACTTTGTGTTCAGTGCCACTTTGCAAATGTTAGAATGCTAACATCTGCTACACTAATATTATAAAAGTGGGAAACGTACTTGCTAAACATCAGCATGTTGTCGTTGTCAGTAGACAATAATGTTAGCATTTAGCTCAAAGCTCCAAGTGCAGTCTCAAAGAGTCGCTAGCTTGTCTGTAGACTTGACATTGTTTTAAACTTTGTTCGTTTAGATTGTCTGTTCACGTGTTCTTTCATTCACTGCCATGTGGAATACTCTTTAAATATGTCTTGCCATATGCTCATACAATTTTAAACTTGGTAATTGGCTTATCTTTTTAAGATGCAAAGGGATTTTCCCTGTGTCAAGACATTTTTTTAAATTTGTATGATGGTAAAAGGTGACGGGGTGGCAGATCGTGGGAGGCTTGTTCTCGCTGCAATGAATCAATGAATATCACAAACTGCACATACCGCACTGTATTTTGTTGAGCATACACAATGGGTCATCTTTTAAAATATAACTTCCACCATGGCCAAATCTTTAACCTACTGCTGCAGACAAATATCCAAAGTTCTAAATATCCAAAGTTTTCAACAATTCAATATGTCATAACTCATGAATTCCTTTTTTTTTAACGAAACATATATCGCTCTTTCAACCCAGACTTGCTGAACTGAGGGTATCGGTGGCTGTCACACGCACAGGTCACAGCGAGCAGCCTCAGTCTGTCCTCTGCATGTTCATCTTGAACACAATTAATCAAGAAGACGGCAAGCCAAAGATAAAAACAACATTAGTCAAAAATTACTCCTGACCTTTTCTCAGTCGCACAATAAGCCTCCCTTCTGGTTTTCAGTAAATCACCTCCAAATGAGAACACAGTCTGAAAGTTTCTCCCCCACACGTGATGGACCTCGTTAACGCCGCAGCGCATCCTCAAATATCTCCTCCGTTTTAAGGGCCATGCGTGTAGCAATAATGGGAATCTAATGGCAGAAATGGAATATAATATTAACAAGTATGTTTTCTTTAGTGCATTATAATCTGAGAATACAAATGGTTTTGGTTTTTGTTACCTGAGAGTGAGTCGTTTGTATCTACATGCAGAACCAACCTGCAGTTGACCAGACCGGACAAACCTCTAGGCCATTTGCATGTTTACATTACCTCGTAGGCCACTGTAGTTCTGCTGCACAAGTTGCAACCTCATAGCTAGACGCAGCCAAATCCTACACGCTGCACCTTTAAACGTGTTTTGTTTTTAACTTTTTTTGCCACAGTTGAACACTTGTTGGCGCCATCCGTGTCTTACCTTGTAGTCGAACTCACTCACTTTGCTGTTTTAGGGCAGATTATTCCAATTGATAGTTATACAATTTTTACCTTTCAATACACCTTTTAATCATCTGAGGTCATTGCTTAAAGATCACATCCGTGCATAGAAATCATTTCTATTGGTATTAGGCGGCATCTCAGACTGAGATTGATTGTTTCCTATTCATATCTCTCTTCAAGTTGAGTCGAAGTCAAAGCACTCTGAAGTGGAGTATCAAATCAGCAGAGAGGGAGTTTAATAATACAAGATCTGACAATAAGTCTCAATAAACACGTCTGAATAATAACTAATTCCCTGGAAATGTCAGGACAATAAGGCAGCAGCTGTTTGAGAAGGCTGGCTAAATAGGAACGCGTCATCCTGAGGGATTATTTCCAAGGCCTTATTATATGGTGGAGCTATTGTGACCCACAATATGCTACCTGTATTTTAGATACTGACATAGTATGCTGTGAATGTGAAGGATAGAAACAATTGTGTAAACAGTGACAGAGCATTGACAACAGCATTTTGGAGAGAAAGAGTCTAAACTTGTCAAATGTCTCGCAGACGTCCTCATATTATATTTAGCTTCAAATCCTCAGTGAACAGCCGCGTCTGTCTCCTTATACCGGAAACAAGAAAGACAATTTTGTCCTATGCTATAATGTGGAATGTCAGTCTGACTTCGCACTGAGCAGATCCATTGAAAATGAATTGTAAATGATAGAGAATGTGACTTTGACAGTAATCCGGGATGATTTCCTAAGGATCAGGATACATTTATGCCTCCGAATTTGCGGCGCCGCCCGGATATAAAACTCAATCAAATGGAAAAGTTTAGACAGGCATTGTTGAAATGGTTTTTAGTGCACAAAGTCTATTAATTATAGCTGGTGTAAGCTGTTCATCGGGACACCATTGTGATTTATAATGCTGTTTTTTTTTTTAAAAGGAGTCATTTTGGGAAATATGCTATTTCTGGCAGAGAGTCTGTGTGGTGAATATGACGCTAATGCCAGCAGCAGGTTAGCTTAGCATTAAGGCTGAAAACAGGGAACCCACCTAGCATGATTCTGTTTGAAGTTTATAAAATCCATGACCTGTTAAGATCACCAATTTACATGATATATCTTATTTATTTAATCCGTACAAAAAGGTGTGTAAACAAAACAAAAACAGCAAAGAAATGCTGAAAGAAAAGAGCGGGTAACGCGATAACAACAACCATCATGTACAGTAACATCTCAAAGCGCACTGTCACAGATCTACGCTCTTCTTTTGTCTTTTCGGGGATGAAAGACGTGCATTGTGTGTCGGGGACTGTCTCCTGTCTGCGGTGGAGTTTCCCCACCGCTGCTGTTACGATTCATCGGGGGAAATCAATCAGAAAAGCTTAATCGCCTCTTTGAAGAAGCACGAGTCACACGCATTGACGCGCTGCGCTGCTATCGCCACCATTTTAATGTTTTACCTCAGAGGTGTCTTCATCAACATATTGAATACCAGGTGTTGTTTGTAATGGATTAATTACAATTCTCCATGGAGAGAGGCGGTGGGGGGATTGCAAGGCAAAATCCCAATTATAATAATTAAGTCATCATTTTTCAATCGATAGGAAAATTAAGAGGATTGCCTGTTGCTGACAACTGTATTTGAGTGTAACAAAAGCCGTAAACTGGCACTTCTGCTGCCATTCATATCAGTAGCTCATCACACGACTGGATGGATCTACATCACAGAGATATATATTATATCTTTAATTGTATTTTCTTCCCTCAGTGCTTCTTTATATATTTGACTTTGTTCTTTTTTCTTTGTTCATTTGTATCTTAGAATTATTTTATAGTTTTATTCTGTTTTTTTTCTGTTCAGTAGGAGGTACCATTACATTAACCAGGAGGCAAAACTAACTTTTATTGTATTAAAAAAAAAAAAAAAAAAAATCAGTGCTGTAGGTTTTGCCCCTGCTGATGTGTTGATTCTGTTTTATCCAATCTGAACATGATGAGCTTGACACGCAAACGGACGTGATGTCCACACACACACACACACACACACACACACACACACACACACACACACACACACACACACACACACATTATGAACTCCAGGCATCCAAATCTTTCACTGAAATCTAATACTCCGTCTCCACGAGGCTTTGCAGCAGCAGCTAATCAGAGCCTCATCAGACGACTGGAGCTGAGCATGTCATTAGCTCTATAGCTGTGTTTACATGCAATAATCCCATCATTGTCCTCACCCTGATTATGTACATAAACCCATTATGTTGTTTACAAGCGTTGTGTGGAGAGCAGCCTGTTAATAATTCCGTCTTAATCCAATCTGGCATCTTGTAATTGATTAAATATAGTAATTGCCTTTCTGCTGCAGGACATAAGTGATGCCAGTCGTCTCCCTTTTGTTCTTACCTTCAGTCATACTGATTGCAGATTCTACATATTATCTGCTGCGTTGATTACAGGCTAAATACACCCAAATAACAAAAAGTAGAGCATATTCCTCCAATAAACCGTTGCATAATATTTTGGTTTTATGTACTTAGCTTTAGAGATTTCCACCCCTGAGCTTTTTTTTTCTGCTGCTTTAATACAAAAGATGAGGCAGAAATGTTGCTTGTGGTGCTTAAAATGAACAAAATAACGTTAATATATGTACATATATGTACGTTCAATGTCCCCAGTGTGAGGCCCGCATGGCACCTTTGTTTCATGTCTCTTCCTGTCACCTCTCTACTCTCTGCCAGAGGCGTAAATATAGACGGTGCACGCAGTCCAGTCGCAACGGGGCCCGTGGGCTCGGGGGGTCGTAAAGAGATCTATTCCCATTACAATAACCGGAGTAACTCATTCTCATTTGGCTGTAAAATCCAAAACATTGTAGGTAAAATATATATGTCAAATGGTGTGTGTGTGTGTGTGTGTGTGTGTGTGTGTGTGTGTGGGTCCATCGTAACTTGACTACACCCTTTAAAGCTGAACAAAAGCATAGGTAACGTCCGCAACGTCAACTCGGAAACAGAGCAGCAGCCTTATAGGACAGTGCAGTTCAACATTCTGAACAGACTTTGAGACTAATGTTGACAAGAAAAACAAATGATAAAAGAGAAACCAATAAAATAGACTAACATATGATATACTTACGTCATTTGAATACATGAATAAGATAAAATAAATAATCAAATTCAATTTAATAATAGGGGAACTCAATCTGATCAAAAGTCTGGTTTTATGTTTAAGTTAACTATCAATACATTCAGCTGCATTTAATCTATGATTAAGGTATTTAAAGGGGCATTCACTGATTTTACACGTGAAGATATTTGTCATGAGGATTACTTAATACTTCTCTATCATAACACTTGTATAACGTCTTCTGTTTCTCTCTAAAGTCTGAGAAAATAAATCTCTGCCTCTTTTTTTTTTCTCCCTCTATTTTGTAATCTGTCTCTCACAATTCCCCCAGCTTTAGTGCCGTGCGATACTAAATGAGTGGAATACCCCTTTAAAGGACCCTGCTTATGGTTGTTTTAGTCACATAAATGTGGTCGTGTGTCTCACCATGATCCATCTAGAGACCTTTATGTTGAATACATCAAGCCAGCTCCACAAATTATGCAAACTGTCTCACAAACACAATGTAAGTCCTTCCTAGAGGATTGTAATCAGATAACAAATAAAACATGAAATTAATTAATATTACACACACACACACACACACACACACACACACGCACACACACATAAATGTTACATAACAGCAAATGAATGCATTATAAAACTCTGAGGCGAAAACTCTCCAGAGTGAGCCAGAGATTTGTCTGATATAATGTATCAGGAGACGTATTACCTCGGGGACTGTCGCCCTACCAGGCCAGCCATGATAAATAATGCAACAAAAATACATCATCATGATGTTTCTCTTTATCCAACATGTGTAGCTGTCAACTTTGATCAATAAGAACGCACTAAAGGCAATGGTATATGAACACAGTCCTTTTTATGTTTATGCATGCCGTTGAACCCGGGAACACCGCAAATAAGACATTTAGATACAAAATAGTTCAGCCCTGAAGGCCCACAAAACCTGTAAGGTTGACCTGGGGAGTGTTGTGCAGCAGGAGCGTTGTTCTCCAGATAGAAACGTCGAGGAGCAGAGGGTTGGGGCTGAGCGTTATTGCGCAACGATGTTTCGAGGCTTTCGAAATACCAACTTACACATCGTACGCTCCACATCCACTTTATGTCCACTCTCGGCGCCGCCGTATACAGGCAGACCACGTAATGGGATGGATCATTTGAAATTCAAATTTCTTTTCTCTCATCTCTCATCACACGGTCGTAGTGATCTAAGGACCAACCCATCAATTTTAACTGTCAGATCAAAAAGGTCTTCATTTGCATCGGCTCGTATGAATTTTCATCTCACACATTGCGTTTTCATTGTCTGCGAGACATTTGAATAATTAAAATAATTTGGTGTTCCTGAATAGCATAAAGCTTGCATTACATGGATGTAAAAATGGGGACGTTTTTCATCTCGGTGTTCTGTTTGCGTCCTCGTTGACATCACCGTGACACTTCCTGCCGTTTGCTCATGAAAATGATTTTTAACTGATGACGTGTTTCAAGCCGGCTGCAGAAAATCACACAATACCTGTTTTGGGTCTCAGCTGTAAAAACTGGTTGAATGGAATTGATTTTCATCTGCTCCATGTCTGCGATGTTGACGGTATTCTTCACGAATCTATTTGGATTTTTGTTATTGGAGTTTTTATAACAGTATAGGCCTAAGAGGTCTGACTGGGAGTTAAACCTCTCTGGGGTCTAATTGAAGCCAAACATTATGTTGCTCTGTGGGATAACATACTGTTTTACTTTGACTTTTTGGCAAACAAAAGATATATATGTTTGTTTGCATAGACCTTATGAAGGCAGAGATATGTCCTTGTGTGGTGTAATAACAATGCTGTATGGTAATTTCAGTGTTTGGTTCCCTTCATTAAATGAGAAAGCGTCAATACTTTCTACATAATAGGTTCATTTTGCTATGAGCATTGCCGTCTGTGAGACCCTAAACAATAAGTGAATCCCCATCTACCTGTTTTATGCTTATTCCCAATTTGCATATTAAAAAAACCTGAGGAAAGTAAAAATAAATAACAAAAAAAAATCAACTCTTTTGCCAAAAGTTTTTATGCTTAGCTGAAGTGGAAAAAAATGGCGTATGGATAAAAAAAAAAAAAACGATATGCAAAAATATAATTCATAACGTACATGAAGCATGCGCCTGAAACCACTTTAAAAATGGCAGCAGACAAAAACACCAGATCTGAGTGGAGTGATGAGGAGACTGTAATGCTCCTCTAATTAATACATTAACACGCATACATGCCATATTTCCATCATGTTTCCACATCCTTTTCATTCGTCTGACTGGTACTGTGATAATTACATCTTCTCATTCTACCCTAATGGTTTATTGGCACCTGACTGGAGAGTCAGAGGCACCAACTGTCCTAATATTTGCATTGACAGCAGTGCTTGTGTAACAGATATGGGTAGGGCATGCACAGAGACTACTCAAGGGGATTGTTTCCCAACATTTATTTGCTCCTGCAGAAGAAAATAAATAACTCGTTCGTTGCCCTCTGGTCTCCTTCTCTGCACCTCTGGTCTCTCCTCTCCCTCACCATGCAAAACAGCACTGTCTGCTTTCATTACTTTTCTCAAAATACATCTTTTTGACATTACAGTATACTCAGCTTAGTGGATTTTTTTTTTAATACAGTTTCTAGAGCCATTTCAATTTCAGGAAAAACATCTTCTCAAAATCAAGAAAAAACAATATTCCAAAGAAAATACTGTTATGCTGTGATTTAATTGGCGCCTAAACGTACATATTAACAACAAAATGACACAAGACAGCTGGGCGACGTGATTGTGTGAACAGTAAACAATGTGCATTGAAGTTTACAATGAAAACAACTAAATAGTGTGGCAGCATGACATTCTTAAAAAGCATGCTTATTAAGTAAGCATCTTCTGCATCCTTAACGAGGAAAGCACACTAGTGTTTCCTTTAACCCCGCCCCTAACCCTCGGTCCAGCCTCCTTGTTGGACTCATTCACATGGTACATTTTACAACTTTTAGGACCTAATGACTTTAGTGAGGGCTATTTAAATGTTTGTACTGGGAAGTTTATTCACCTCCAAAAAAATGGATGCCCTGAGTTACTAAGGTCTCAATGTCGATGCTTTTTTTTTTGGCTCAATGACATCACACCATGGACCTGAAAGTTATAATTTCACGGTCTGGACACTATGTCAAATTTACTTCAAAGGCTGGCGCTCTTGCTGGGGTCTTGACTGTGAGTAACAGATGGAGGCTACGGAAACTAAGCAGGTAGAGAAGGAACAAAAAATGTATAAAAACGAACCAAATAGAAATAACTCATGACGATAACATTGATATTGTGAATACAATTCACAATTACAAATCTTTCATCGACGTTCTGAGAACGCGTTCCTTTTTCTGAGTGGAACATTCTCTCAGTGACGATAAGACGATTTGACCCAGCATTAGCTCCTCAAACTGCCGCAGCCCTTCTCTCCCTGCATTCATTTCCTCACTCGCCGTGAGCTCCCTCAGTCTGAAGCGGGCGACGTTGTGATTAGCATCGGCGATCTCAGCGCAACTCTCTGAATTAAAAACCTGCCGCCATTAATAAAGACGAGAGGGGGGGAAAAGATGAAACCCGAAGACGCGACTGTACTCCTCATGCGGCGCGGCCCGAGAGATCCACGGTGCCCAGGGCTCCCAGGACTTTCTCTGAAGCATCTTTTTGATGTAAAAGTCAAGGAGGGCTCTCAGTATTCCACAGGCAGCCTAGACCCAGCCTGACCAGGCTGTAATAGCCTATGATCAGAGATCTATTACTCACCTCTTAGAAACGGGCTCACGAAGCACATTCATTTGCCATTTTTAAATTGATCTGTACTTTTTGGTTTCTGGTCTGATGAGACAGAATCTCTCAGTTTCAATTTCCACAGGCGATACATTACTATCAATACATTAGTAGAGCAATATCATAGGTTATTCTCTGGACTCTTGATTTGCATAAGCATTTGCATTTCATTGCAGCACGGGGGATGGGCAAAGGTCTTGAATGCGGCATACAGATTGTGCGGTGTGTCAAGCAGAGGACCGTGGGATAGTGCTGAACTTCCTCTGGGGCGAGCTCTCTCCCAGTTGTGTCCCTTCCTGCCCAAACATTTTAACATCATCCGCCACGAGCTGGGACAGAGCGGCGCAGAGGAGGATTTGGAATACATTTGGCTTAGGCAACAAATTAGATTAGTCTATTTATCTACTAGCCACCTTCTCTTTCCTGCTTTGCCTTCTCTCTTTTCTCAGCGGGAGGCCACAGTCGTGTCACTCCTGTCTCCTCTTCCCGTTTCCCCTCAGACAAAAGCGTCCACGGTGATCAGCCTCACCGCTGCAAGACAGAGAGGATATAAGGAATCAAGAGAGGGGAGAGCTTAGCATCTTGTGGCCAGATCATGAATATATTCAACATGCTGCGAAAAGACTGCGACCCAGCTGTTGTAGGGATATTTCATATTACCATCTTCAATGTGTGAGGCAATAATTGTGTGAATGAAAGCAATGCATATTATATTTTCATTTCCCTTTCTCCCTTTCTACACAGGCAGCTGTGGACTTTTATTTGACTGAGCTAAAAAAAAAAAAAAAGAAAAAAGAAAACGCTGTAATAATCCAACAGTTTGCTGCATAAAGGTAATGTTCTCATTCTGTGCTGAGCTCTGTCAATATTCTCTCACGGCTGTTGTTATAGTGTACAATAACTGAGTAGCAGGTGTGTATTACAGGAAGAAAAAAAAACCCCCCACATTCCAGTGTTATTTCAGAGCTGAAATGCTCATTGAACCGTATCCCAGAAAAGTCTTGAAGTCATGAAAACGGCATGAATGTTTTAGTTATGCAGTCCGGGTTGTGTCGTGGTAATATGGGTGTGATTGCGCGGAGAACGTTCAGTACGGGGAAATATAAACGTTTTCATCGGTGCCACGCTGTGCTAAACAAAGCTGTTGGGCTGCTCCAGTAATTCAAGCTCCATTAAAAACACAAAAGTGCATATATTCATACCTTATACCTCACGCGGCGATTACAGTAAAGTGTGCAGAATGCTGTAAACAAGTTGTGACAACGCTGGAAGTAAAAGGCAAAAAAAGAAAGAAAAGCTGGAGCCGTGCCAAACGTCTCGTGTTTTGCCCCGAGGACATCGCGGTCCGGACAGTGTTTCCCCCTCATTTCATACCCAGCTCACGGACGTCTCCGTTGCACTTAAAAGGTCCTGTGGCTATGCATCAACAAAACGGCTTAATTCGAGTAAACAAGTGACTTCAAAGCCACAAAGGTGTCGCGGTAAATCCAAATTAATTAATTTTGTTATCTGGTAATTACAATGTGTGTCATTAGAGATGGTTAGAGTGAATTATGGCTCGTTCTACCGTTTACCCGCAAACATTCTAGGTGGCATTTTATTCATGCGAAGATTAATATTGAAGTCTTTGACATGGAAGAGGAGCTCATTTAGCACCGCTCATGTGCACTCGTGATTTACATGCACTCTTATGGAAAATGCATTGTTTATTATAAACACTACTGATGAGCAGATTTTGAAACTTTTCACATCTACAGCTCTTACTTATTCTGCACAATAAATGAATGCCAAATAAGCTAAATTTAAACACTCTAATACGAAAATAATATAAATAGATAGCTTCCATTTGTAACCAAATAGACGATACAGCCATGGACAATGAAGGAGACAACGTGCCCCTGGACACAGGCGCGTTAAAGACCCCCCCACCCTAAGACAAAAGCAAGACACCCAGACCGCGTCTTTTGCCGTCGTTAAGTCCTTGTGATCCTTTTGCGTCTTCTTTGTTGTCGTTTTGCGTCTCTTCGTGTCTTTTTAGTCACTTGTGTCTCTTAGCTTTTGTTTTGGAGGCCTTTTTGTGTCACCGCGGCTGCTTTTTTGCATCATCATGTATGCTTTGTGTCTCCTTGTGGTCATCTTGTGTCCCTTTGTAGTCTATTTGCTTCTCATTAGCCGCTCTGCACCTCTTGTCGTTTAGCATCTCTTTTGTTTGGGTTTTATGTCTCTTTGTGGTCATTTTGCATCTCTTTGTAGTTGTGGTTGGTTTTATGTCTCTCTGTGGCCATTTTGCATCTCTGTGTGTGCTCCGGGGGCGTGGAATCGGTAGGCTTGTTCAGCAATCCATCCATGATACTAACAAGCCGACTGCCTCTCTCACACCTCCCGACTCCGGCAGGGGGAGCACCACGGATGGCCAATCAGATTCCGGAGGAGGGTGGGGGGGGGGGGGGGTTGCCTGGCCGCCCTTCTGGCCCCTGTCATGATGTCAGCACATCATGACAGTTCACGGACCATCCGCGACACTTCCCCTGATGATACCACCACGCAGCGAGAGAGGGAGACTCGAGAGATAAGGTCTTATCTCGTTATATACAACTGGACAACTTGTGCGAAACCTTATCGCCGCTACGGTGCATGTATCACAATAGGTTGAGCCGCATTTTCAATGGGTGTTAAGTCTAAGTGAAATATGGCGACAATTATCTAGTTGCCTGATATTAGAATTGGCAGCAAGATACTTAATGGGGCCAGTGCGGCAGAATGATGTCGTAGTTGTAAAGCCTTTGTGTGACATCCAATGACTGTCACTGCCTCTGTTGACCTAATTCAATTTTCTTTTCAATTACCTGTAGTATATTACCATCACAGCCATTGGTATTGTGGTATAAATCACCCAACCGGACCCTGTGGCTAGAGCAGACAGGCACCCCACTGGGTGATATAGAGCTGTGTCCTGTCTGGCCCCTGACTCCCTTAAATATATTTTAGATTAAAAAAAAGAAAGAACACAAAACACTCACGACCCACATTTCAGCAGCCAGACTACGCCGCTGGGGCCCTTCATAGGAACGTAATGTATAATTACAGTGACTCAAGGTTAGACACAGACAAAACTGATAGCGGAGAACAAAGCTCAATGAGTTCTGGGATCTGAGGATTATTATTTGGGGACGTGTAATTAAAAAGGCCTGGGTGTAATGTACTCCCAGTCTTGCGTCTTTGTTTCAATCTTCACATCTTGATAGCTTGTGGCAGGTTCAATGAGGTGAATGGTGGTTAACGGGTGGGGGTGGGGGGGGGCCCATTGACTGGGCTGTGTTACCAGTGTCACCTCAGTGTCCTGCTGAGGTGAGAGCATTGATTTATTCAAGGGGGAAGAATCGAGAGCAACCAGGTTTGAAAACACCCTTTAATCAGTATGGGCGGTCTATCCAATGTGCTTAATGTGCGAGAAGAATTAGCCATGCTGGCGTGTGATGTGGGGGTGCAGACCAAAACCAATACAGTGTGTAGATGCTAAACGAAATGCCACGCAGAGGTACGGGCTTTCAAAAGGTCATGTGCATCGGTGCTGAAGGTGTTTGTAGGTTTTATTGACAGGTGAAGTCGAGGTTAACAGGCCGAGCCGCTGTGTCTTTTGAGCAATGGAACCAGTGGAGCAGCCACACGCGTAGTCCCAGTTCACGAGTTTAGTTATACATTAAAACATTTATAGCCATGCTGGTCCAGACCAAAATATCTCAACGAGTCTTTGATGGAACTTGTGTAAAGACATTCATGGTTCCCAGAGGATGAATCCTAACGACTTTGGTGATCTCCTGACTTTTCCAACGTGAGGTTGACATTTGTGGTTTTGAGGGAAATTTCTCAATGATTATTGGATGGGTTAGCGTTACATTTGTTACAAACATTAAAGTCCTTCTCAGGCTGAATATAGAACAACTTCAGTGATCCCTTAACTTTTCCTGTCAGGTCAAAATTGAATTTGTCTATTTGCAAAACTACTGACATTCCCATCAGCCTCAGTTGCACGTTGTGTTCATTTCTAGCTGGCAAATGTTAGCATGCTAACACACTAAACTAAGATGGTGAACATGAGAAACATTGTAGCTGCTAGTTATCAGCATGCTACCATTGCTCAACGCATCACTGCTCTTAAAGGCACATTCAAATGATATAATTCAGACATGATGATGAGCAACCGAGTCTGATTCACGATTATTTATCAGCGATTTTTTGCAATTTCTGACAGCAACAAAATCTCCCGCTCCCGCTGTAGACAAGAACTGCAGACAGAAGTGTCATCAAACCTGTGACAAATAAATCCTGTGTTGCCGGCAGTGGCAGCTAAATAAAGTCCAAGATTACAGAAATACAAGTGATTTAGCTCAAGCAGCCGTTTGTTTATATCTGGTTTTTACACGTCAACTCCAAAAAAGGCGACACGGCAAAAATTCTCCAATTTAGTCCGTCTGAATGATGTGACTATAAGGCTAACAAATCCAGATTAACGGGAGGTTTCCTTTTCTTCCCACTCTGCCAACAATGTTCAGCCTCTCAGAGTCTTCTGAGGACTCTTAGTCTTGTGATTGGATACGTAGTAAGTTCACAGCAGCTAAATGTATAAAGAATCATTTTAATATCACCTTATCTTTACATTTCTCAGCCAAATGTTCACAACTGAAAGAATGATGATCCACAGCACAGTGTAATACCAACAAATGCAGGTGTGTGTAACCCTGAAACCTGAGATGAAGCAAAGAACATGAAACAGGGTTGCTACGTTTGTGTGTGTTTTTGTACACGGGGGGGGGGGGTGTAAAGAGAGAAAGGCAGGAGAAAAAAATACCCAGAGATTCACTTTCCGGCAGTGCTAAGCGGCTTTGTAAAAGCTGGTTAATTAAATGAGATGCCTGAGTCGACTTGTCTGAATTCGCGGCCTTAATGAGGTTGATAACTGTGTTCTTTTTAATTAAGGTCTATAGTCTCTGACAACCTGTAAATAGAGGTATAGCCGATGAAAAAAACATCACAAATTGCTTGTGAAGCCCTCAGACCCTTTGTTGAGAGATTTTTTTCGCACCAAAGGAGAAAAGTACAGAGTCTGTTGCGCCTCGATAATAAGCTGTGGGGTGGAGGACAGGCAAATGGCCTGCAACGCAAGAGAACTTCATTATTTAGTGATAATTATCTGTGAGTTTGTCACGACGAGTGACACCTTCCTCACACGTGAAGTTGATGTTAATAGAAAAAAAAAAAAAGATTATAACAGCTTTAAGTTAAACAAATTACACAACTATTACTGCAGGAAATACATTAACAGTGGTGGCGGCGGTATCCTGCAAAAAACATGTGCAAAACTTTGAAATCACAAATCTGCAATCTTAGACATACATTGTGAATATTATCAACATGAATAATATCTTTTAGTATCAACTATAACTGCATGGTCGTCTCTTTATAACATCTTAGCTTGTATTGATTTGCATGATCAAGTGGCAGAAGAGCAGGGAGATAAATCAGGTTTGGTTTGGGCAAAGGACAGAGCTAACGGGAGGCCTAAAGAGACAACGTGCAGTGCTTTATTTGCATTAAGCAAACGGGAGTTTTAGTCATATAAGCATTTCTCAGAGCCAGCGCTGCTCCAGAGGCAGAAGTAATCTTATTAGTTTAGTTAAACCTGGCAGAGCTAAATGACCAAAGTTTGTCTCTGCCCCAGTTTGGCCAAGTTTCTTCTATCGGATTTTCCTTCTAAGGCCGTGTACTATTTGCTGGAAGTAATTTATACTAAAGACTATCACATTAGAAGATACAGTGTGTTTGCTAACTCCTGCATGGATATGGAAACTCACTATATGTTGTGTGCAAAACATATACAGCATAGCATCAATTATGTATCATTGTGTTAAGTATGTTGGTATGAAATGCTTGGTCAGACTCATATATTAATAAATAAGGAAACCTTTCTAATTTTAGACATAGTTTTGTTGGACAAAGCTTTTTATTAAACAATGTTGCATTGAGCAGTTTGATATATTAAATGTAATAAAGGGCCAAAACGCTTATTTCCCTACAAGTAACTTATGATATAGGCAGTAATGTTGATACCAGCAGTGATGTCCTGATAGATACTTAGTTATTGACATAACAGCTCTACATACCATATTTCTCTTGCGGAGCTGATGTGCTCTTATGTAATATCTTATCCTATATTTGAGATGTGTCTGAGTTGTATAGGGAGAGACTTTGCCACAATGTGGGTTTCCAGTAAGGAAGCTGTACCATTCACCTTTTCCGGTCACATGACAGACAGGAACCAGTCATGGATAGCTTTCTGTAACGACAGCATATATTAAAGCAAATTGACATTACAGACAGAACGATAAAAAGCAGCAGTAGCTGTTATCGCCCTGACACTGGACGCCTATTATAGGGAGGATAAAAGGAGGCTATTAAGTCACACTAAAAACCTCTTAAAGAAGATTGGGCTCAAAGTTGAGTTTTGCTTTTTGTTTGGGGTGTTATTCTAAAATAAAAATAAAAAGGCTTTTGTTCACATACCCAAAATAAAGTTAGGAAAATTGAGAAACAGGAAGGATAAATATTGAATAGCGCTGGCTTGTTCTTCTGTGAATTTGTTTACCCTTCCTGTTTGTTTTTCAACCATGAGGCTTGTTGTGGTATTTGCCATAATTTCAGAAGGTTGAGAGCTTGCCAGTGAGAGAGTCCATTTAGTATTGAAGTCCAGCCAGCCTGCATGTTATTAAGGGACGATTAGCAGCCCACCCTGTAGAGGGTTTCCTGTCAATCGTCCAATCAGACGAGGGCTGCTTTGCTTTCTAAGTGTCCCCCGTCTTCAGTGGTCCTCGTTTCTGCCCAATTTTTGACCTCATATGAAAGAAAGTGATGAATTATGTATCAGTGCTAACGATAAAAAGGGGAACGGACAACGTACTATAGGTGGGAGAGTTGTGTTGAAAAAAAATCTATAAAACCTTGACACCACAGACACACACACAACAAAGAATAAAGAAAAAGTAAAGAAGCAACTACAAGAAAAGCTTCAGGCTGTAACTTTGTCAGAAGCATCCACATCAGAGCAGCTTCAACAACTTCTCCACATGTGTATTTATATCAAGAACCTTGCAAAAACCCTGGTTAAATGTCAAACACCCTTCAAAATAAATGAAATAACTCTTCAAGGAGACATGCTCATTTTCAGCTTCATATTTGTATCTCTGGGTTTCTACTAGAACATGTTCAAATGCTTTAATGTTCTGAAAATCATTATTTTTTTTTTTATAACTTTATGTCTGAATATACCTGTTTGAAACGCTCCGTTTTGATACCTGTCAATTGAAGCCCCCCCCCCCCCCCCTCCCGAAAAAAGCAATTGCAAATGTTTTATGCGGAAAGAAATGGATTGTTAGGCCGCAAGTCAATTCAAGCAAACAACAGGAACAGAACAAGGATACACACAATGCGTTTGGCGAGGAACACCAACATAGCTTTGGTTTGTTTACAAGAAAACTCCACAGGGCTCCTTTTATGCTGTGCATTATCGTTCTGGTAACCAACTCAGCCTTGTGCTGTAGATATAAAAGCTTTATTTTCAGTGTGTCGATCAAACCCCGGTGGGAACCAAAGAACTGAAGGGGGGGGCCGCTTGAGAAGGTTATCTCGGTCCACTTCCAAGTGGAGTCTGGTGTGGTTGGTGTTGTGGTGTGACTGGTGTGAAAAGCGCCTAGTTTAACAGCAGCAACACAACACCACTGCAGCCTTCAAAATGACCATGGAGTTGAATCAACAGCTCTCTTGAACAAATTCTGAACATTCTAACCTTCACAGAGGCTGGATTTATTGCGGGACTGTCGTTTTATATTGCGTTAGTGTCCGCTAGGTGTACCTAATAAGATCAAATATAGGTCTACTACATGCATTTAGCCCAAAGTCATAGTGCATCTGTATGATTTGACTGCTTGTGCGGACAGATTGACCTGAGACATGGCTGAGCGTGCCGAGTGGCACTGACCATTGCTGCTGTTAACCGTGGAAGCAGGAATGTGGTTTGTAATTAGCAATAAAATGTTCCCTGGTTAAACTCTCCTCGCCACTGTGTTCCTACCAAAGAACTTCAACAACAATTATGTAAATTTCCTTAATTATTTTGATCTCTTTAATTAGTTTCTTCCCCAAGTAATTGTGTCTCCAGGTGCTTTCCATTGTGTCCCTTCATGTTATATGTTTATCTAACGGGCACCGTTAATACTATTTGAGAGCGGTGGGTTTGTTTGGTAAAATTACATCAGTTTACTGTATTTATGTCAGTTGGTTTTTCTCCTCCGCTCACATATGCTCACTTTGTGGTAGCAGAAACACGCTTGACACTAACAGAGAAGAATTCAGGCAGCACAGGCTGAGCTTCTGGGTTGTTTACAGAAGGATGACCAAATGGTCCGAGTCTACTTTACGGTGTGTCCCGTCATTTGTGTTCCCCACTGGGACGTGTAAGACAGCATGAGCACCTGAGCTACACTCAGTGTTACCGCCGCCGCCTGCATGCACCGGGAGGAACTGTAACTGTGTTCGTGTGTGTGTGTGTGTGTGTGTGTGTGTAAAGAAGTGTGTTTGTAAGAAAGCGCCACCTCTGCAGTTCCACATTATTAGTTTGTCCTCACCAGGGCAGGGCGACAGAGACGGCATTGCCATGTATCTGCTGACGGATCAGTCTCTCAGCAGTGGGAGAAACCCTTATGTCAACTCGGTGAGACTGCACGGCTCACCCTCCCAGCTGAACAAATAAGATCAGAGTCAAAATGAAAAGCATTATTACTGCTGACATCTTTATCTCTGGTCTACCTTATTTAATAACCAATTTCTTTCAAGGCTTCCTAGAGGAGTCTATCCTCTGGGCGAGCCTCTCTCTGCAGCTGAGAATCTGCTGTTTAGTTATGTACACTGTGTTTCCAGAGGAGGAGAAGATGTTTCATAGCTGTTAGCCTTACAGGATTGTTGGACAATGTCTGTCGCCCCTGTCTTCAAATAAAGCTCTGGGGTGTTTTCATTGGACAAAGGTGTTAAGAATACAGCGCATGTAGCTGAGGGAGAAAGGAAAAAAAAAAAAAAATCTTTGCATAATGCGGCATTTCATTTGTCTTTGAAAGCAAGAAAATGAGTCATATGATTAATCATGTATTTAAAATGGTGGGCCATACGTGTCCATACATGAGCTTAATATAATGTAATAATATAATTTGCCTAATGGCTGAGAGAGAAGTCGTCTTCTTCGGTGACAAGAAAACACAAGTACGAGTCTACAGCGCTGAGGTACAGTGGTGCTTTGAGCTAAACGCTAATGTGTTTTCTCAATGTCAACGATGCTTCCTTGTTAGGACGGGTCCTTCCAAGTCGGATCCTACAGAGACAAGGCAAGACTCCTTCTTGGCGTTTGGAGAGTACACATTGGAACAGTCTAGCTGTTCCCGATTTAAAACATGTTGGCCTGTAAGAAAATGATAAAATCAACAGGGATTTTTACAATTCATAGACGTACAAAACATACAATTTATATGCTTTCCTCAAAGCCACCAGACTCCATAGAACAATTGTAATCGTGCAGTTCATTATAGCTCAACAGAAACAAATTAAAACTCATCACAAATGTCTTGGTTAGCTCTTTCCAACTGTTCCAACAATCACCAACTCTGGTTTGGTTGAAATAACTCGCTGAACAAGTCTGTCTCTGAGCGACTTCATCACTGCATGACAAAAGTCAGAACAGTATTTTAAAATAAGCCTTGGATATTGACTATGAGTGAAGATTCAGAAACTGGATTGGCAATTTCTCTCCTCAGATTTGTTCAGAAAGAGATTTTGATGAACTGCTGAGGTAAAATATCTCAAAATTGACAAGGATATTTCCAAATCAAGGGACAGAAAATGCATTGTGTGCATAGGATTGTTGGTGTTTATGAGCCTAGGAAACACACATGCATCTTTGGAAATCCTCTGAACAAAGGCGTCAGTCCTCAATAGAATTTGAAGGATTCTAAACACTGGAACGGTTGCAGGTGAAGGGCAAATTAAAATGTAACCTGATGATAATACTAAATAAAGAGTCCAATTCTTCCTGTGGGGACCATGCATTTGTGTACAGAATTTCACGGCACTCCATCAAATAATTGTTGCAATATGTAACGAAAAGCCAAAATAATTCAACTCCGTTGTTGGGCCAAAGAAAAAGTCAGGCGACCACCAGAGTCAGCAGGTTTCATCCTCTGGAGACCATGAATGTGTGTGCAAAATGTCATGGCAATCAATGTAATAGTTGTTGAGACATTTCAGTCTGGACTGAGGTGGTGGATCACCGTAATGACGTCCCGATAGAGCCATGCTGCCGATGTGACTAGAAAGAATCATTTTTTTTCCATGATATTTGATTTTCTTATTATTGTTTTGACACCAGAAATCGGTGTGTTGACATCTCGATGAGAGCACTCGGCGGTCACTACAGCCATCAACCTTAAAGCACCCGGGCGCCGCATACGAGCGAGACGGCGCGTTCTCTCAGCTCCGGTCCTGTCTCCCACAGCACTCCTGTATTGAAAACCGATGTCCACTGATGAATGAAGTTTTAGTTTTAGAGTACAGCATGTGCAGTGTGGAGTTTGTGATTGAGAGAGGATTTACAATTAATGGTACAGCAAAGGGGATCAATTGCAATTAGGTGTCTGTAACACGCTGCGGCTGATAAGCATCCCCGCCATCGATCAAAGTGCCATCACTACGGTCCCGTGAACCCGGAGGCCCTCCTGGCGTCTTCTCGCAGCAAACCTAATTGACCCCACAGGGTCAATGAACAAAGCTCAGGATTTGTCATGGCGCCGGGAATGATCCCTCATGCGAGCGGGAAAATAGCAGGCTTTGCATTTGCAATCATGTTTATTTTTATGCAAATGCTCAATAATCTGTGAAAACACTGGCACGGTTGGGACAATATGGCACCATGCTGTATGCTAATGCTATAAGCATGGAGACTGCAGGATGTTTTGAATTCTTCTGCATTCTCAGCAATACAAAGATTAGCTTGTGGTGTAGATTCTGAAAACAGAGCTGTAAATGTCAAGCCTGGTCTTTTGACATCTTGGACTTTTTCATTTCTCATGGTTTTGGCCACAGTTGGATACTTAACGATATAACTTTACCAACGTTTTCCACGCGTGGTTTATTTTCTCTGCAGCGCCGTAAACTACCCAAAGGATTTCAGCTGTCTAAACCTGTGTATGCACCGAGCCTAATACCCTCTGCGCTTTGATCCGTTTGTTACTGTGCATCGATGATTTGGATGTTCTGAAGTACTGCAGTGAGTGGATTTGCAAATACGGTAAATGTACATGTTTTTTTTTGATCTTTCACAAATACTCCGGCACAATTCCACGTCCTTGGGCCTTAATGACCGGGTTTTGCCCGACACTTTCGATCAAAGAAAGCGAATGCTAGAAGTACACAATTCAACACGAATAGATATGCATTTGGGAAATTGTAAACTTTAGAATGTGTACCCAAAAGTATAATAATAGTATTGAGGAAGCAGCGTGACGCAATACAGAGAACAACGTCTCGCTCTCCTTACTTCTTTTTTTTTTTTTTTTTTTAAATCTAATGCTAAAGTTAAATCTGTACCTGAACTGTGAGGAACATATTGAAATGTTCTAACATGCATGAAAAGGTTTCTCCATTTGCAACATCATAATTTCCCATCAATCCTTGTCACTGGTCCTCATCGCCGGTTAGCCTTTACTGACACATAATCATAGCTTTTAAAATTGAATTAAGAAGATGGTTTCAAAATGATTCAAAAGACTGGCTGTAATTTCAAATCATACATTTAATAACAATGGCGGCAATCACAGCAACAGCAGCAGCAACAACAGCAGCAGCAGAGAGAGGAGGAGAGCGCTGTGCCCGGAGGGACGTTGACCCCGTCATAAGGCTGCAGTGTTTAGAGAAAGAGAGCGAGAAGGAAGTGGAGGCAGGATAGATTAAGTGAGGAGAAAGAAGAAAAAAAAGCATTCAAGAAGTGAGTGAAAGAGAGCAGAGGCTAAAGTGAAGGAGATAGAGAACCGCTCTGCTGAAGTGTAGGCCGGAGCCAAATGTCACCATGTGTCAAAATGTATCCATTTTATATACGTATTGGACACAACGTCAGAATGTTAACATGGTAACCGTTGAGCTCAGTCTGTTAGGTGAAGCCGACAGCGGTCTGGCGATGGTAATTCATATTCATATATATATACATATATACGTATATGTACTGCATATTAAAACTTCAACTATAATCGTGGCAGATCAGAAAACATTCATAAGAATCATCTTCATCAGTGGTGGGATGTAACTACGTTCATAATACAATTATGTGTACAAGTACATTGACCCAAGTACTGTACTTCAGTAGAATTTTGGGGTCCTTGTACTTACTTGAGTATTTCTGTTTTTCTGTCTACTTATACTCCACAATATTACAGTGTTTATAGTTTTATTTACTAGTTGAAGATTCAGATTATCATTACAAATTATAACCAGCAAATACATTAGGATGTATTATTATAAGTTAAGCTAATACAAATGAATCCAAACTTCTACATTAAAGTGATCCACACATTAATGCATCGCTAATTATGATCCAGTTATATAAATGATATATTATCATCAAATGGGGCATTCTGCATAATGGGTACTTTTACTTTTGTCACTTCAAGAGTATTTTGATGCTGATACTTTAGTACTTTTACTTTAGTTAGACATTAAATGCAAGAATTCATTTCAACTTCAGTAATAGATCTGAGTATTTTGGAAGGCACTTAAGTTTGAGACACATCTGACATCAATGAGGTGAATCTTTACCTCATTAGTGAGAAAGATTTAGGAGTAGCAAAGTTGTTTTTTTTTTGCTAACGTGGTTGTAGATCCCCCTAAATTATTAATAATAATTATGTGCACGATGAATTGCCTATTTGGTCTTGACGTTGCAGACAATTAAGCTTACTCTGGTCGTGGCTTTGTTGTAGTCCCTTCAATGCCCTTAGATCTGCTCTCAGGAAGTTATTCGAATTTGGAAAAAGTTGGACTACAGCCTCTGAAAAATCCCCACGTAAATCTCTGAGTCTCTTAACTCTGTGGACACCGGACAGGTTTGATGCATTTTGTGCAGAAAGCTTCACGGCTCGGCTACAACGCTGTGAGATCACCGACCTTCACCTCAAACCGCTCTTGTGGATTAATATGGGCAACTGTTTCCTGGAGCAGTCACAGTGCTGACTTATGATTCTGAGATGTTTTGTCTACAGCTGTGCACCTGGACTCTTCATACAAGTATAAACAAATTAATAAAGTGCAGTGTAATGATGAAGTGTTTTTGTTATTTAGACAATTGTATAAAAAGATTCCTGAAATCAAGAAAAATAACTACGCTTTCAGTAAAGGTCAGTGTTGCAAAAGAAAGAATAATTCAATTAAACAAATAAACTAAAAAGAAATAAAATCCACACACTTTTATTTCCAATAAATCAGCATGCACACATTATTAAGTCAGCAATTCTAATTAATTCTGTATGTTAGATCAACAATCCACAATATGCAACTAATTATCATTCTTTGCATAAATGCAAAACATTATTCTCTCATTTCTTCTCATCCACCCAAATTATACTTTTATCATTTATACAAATATGCCTTAAATTCCTGTTTGTAATGCAAAAGCTGAGAGCAGACACAGCTACCAAAATGCATCCTATGACTGGCATTGGAGGTCAAACTGTAGCATGAAATGATAGCAGCGACATGTTTGGGTTTATATATCACCATATATTAAAATGCATTAGATCCCTTTGATCTGATATTTGATCCTGTGCAAATTGAATATTTGTTAATTTTCAAACTGACAAATCAGAGAACAACTAATCTAAATCCGTGTTTTCTCCTGGTTACAAAGCTCTTAATACCCCTCTAATGCAATATGCATACTGTGGCAATTCACAGCTTAAAACCAGCTTCTCTGGGAAAGAAAACTCCAGCGTCGCTCAGTATGCAGCGCTGAGTTACATTCACTTCTTTCCCGAAGCTAAATACATAGAAGGCAAAGCATAACAAAAGCCTTACAGCCAGCGATCAGCGTACTTTTAGTTTTAGAGGCAAATCTCACTCCTTTTGGTACCTGTGTGTTTGTGTGAGTGCCAAGAGGATTACACAGCCAACACTGGCATCATCATTTTCCTTTCACGTGCATTAAAAGCAACAGGATTCAGGCTACGGAGGTTAATACCTTGAGTGCAAACAGGAGCGGTTCTGTGTAAACACTCGCATTCAAGGTTCGACAGATTGCTTGTGTGACGCTTACATGGTTCACTTGGATGGTTTGGAATCTGTCAATGTTACTTCGCTCTAAACTCGTGTGTGTTAATCGATATTCACCACTGTAAACAAATTTCGGCCATGTCTAATTTCAATTCAATCTACTGACAATTTTGTCAATTAACTGCTTCGTTAAGCACTGACCCCCCCAGTTCATGTCGCTGTGCCTTCAAGCTATTTATTCTAGCACGGCACACACTTAGTTTCTTATCAGTAATTCACTCAATTTCTTGCTCGCAACAATCAGTTTGACTCCGCTAATATGACAAGTGTGGCTAGCAGACTTCGTCAGCTGTAGCTAGCTAGCGTGAGCTAACGCAGACACTAAAATAGTTGAGTGGCGCGCCAACGCAGGCGTGACAGCGTTTATGCGACGGTGTTTTAAATAGTAAGGTTTCAGCAAAGATGCGTTTGTTTTGGGAAAACTGAGCATGTGACTGGATAGATGGAAACGTGGCCCCCATTTACTTCAATTCATCGATTTTGTAAACCATAACTAACTAACTTTTTTGATTCTTGGTTCACCATGTGTGCATGCAAGACAAACAAAAATGTATTCTTCAAGATTACAAGGCAGCACAGAGGTAATAATTGACATACAAATAGTTATTTTTTGGGTGAAGTATTCCTTTTGCGAACAGTTTGTAGCTTAAGTCTTATAGCTGCCTGCTGGACACATCGACGTTTCATTTTGCTTCAGATTAGACTTCCACTTGAAGGATGTTATGGGATCTGCCTGTATTTGTTATCGCTCCGTGTCATCTTCGGATCGCTGTGAGGAAGTGAGACATGACGTATGCTTCTGTCTCTTGTCATCATGAAGTTACCAGAGGCAGTGCAACTATTGCAATTATTCAATTTATTCTGATGATACTGATGTTCCCGCACATGTATTCTTTGTAATCTATGATGCAATAGTTACACAAGGTGCATCAATAAAACATTACACGGAACGTAAAAAGCCAACAAGCTGTGTGACATATGAATATGCTGATGGGTTGATATACATTTTTTAAACGGTTTGAAACTTTACTAAAGACGCCTCTCTTTCCCGCAATCGGATACATCATCAGACTGACAGAATCGGGTGAAATATGTTTGAGGTGGCGCTCGGCAACCCCAAAGAGGCCGGCTCTGCTCCGGTCTTAACGTGTAGAGAGAGAGAGAGAGAAAGAGACGGAGACGAGTTCAACCTCGCTGATTATGAAACGCAAAGCAAAGAGGCCATGCTCACATCAAAAGGAAAGTCAGAAGAGGCAGAGATTTGCAAAGTCAATCCCCACCACCCTGTTAGCTTCAGATACACTGCTTGATAAGGTCTTCGGATCGATTCGCTGATGGACACGGTGACGGAGGCAGGCCCGGTTCTGTACTCCCGACCACCGGGGATCCTTTTTTTTAATGTGCTGTGTTGTTGCAGGATTGGCTCAGCACGCTGGACCTTGGGTGACCCATGGACATCTTTCTGGAAGTAGTGTGTACTTCTTAAAAAATCTGGATTTCACAGTGCGAGCTACAATTTGGAGGTATTTTCAAATCCATGCTGTCCATACTGAACGCATATTATGATGTACTTTTGGTTGCAATGAAGGAACATCTCCGGCATTTGCTTCCATCTTTTTGGCAACAGTTTTGGGAAGGACCTTTCCTGTTTCAACATGACAATCCCCCTGTGTGTGCAAAGCCAGGTCCACAAAAACGTTTTCTCAGATCGGAGAGTAAGAACTCGCCCGGCCTGCACAGAGCCTTTACCTTGACCCTTTCCAACACCTCCAGTATTAACTGAAGCGCCGACGGCAAGCCGGGCCTTATCGCTAACATCAGTGTTGGACCTCGCTAATGCTCTGAATGTGAGTAAATCCCCGCAGCCAGCATCCGAAATCTTGTGAAGAGCCTTCCTGGAGGAGCGGAGGCTGTTATAGCAGCTGATATAATGCCCTTGGCTTTTGAGCGAGGTGTTGTAATCAAACAAGGGTGCAACGTTCTGGTGCCCACATTCTTTACACCATGTTTGCAGTATTATGAAAGGGGCCGTTCTGCAAATTTAGTTCTTTAATTTTGATACGTAAACACATTTTACTGATAATCTGTACTGAAGTAATAGTTTGAATGCGGGACTTATGCTTGAAATAATATACTTTAACATTATGATATTACTTTTCTACTCGATAGCATTCACTCCATGATGTAAATGTGTATTCTCCAAACCCAAGCTACGATAGCTGAGGGATTATACAACTGTTTTCACGGGGCTAACTGCTGTAATACTCCCTGTGATTTATTAATAGATTTTTTTCTCACATTTGATGGAGTGCCCCTTTAATTTGCATATGTTTTTCCACCACTGAGGCTTCCCCTATCCTAAGAACCCACTGTATTTTGTCAGCACCCTTTGAACCGCATACATTACATCATGCAGTCATTACAAAAACACAATAGATCACAAAGGTTTCCTGTCTTTACCTTCCTCTGAAAACTGAAACCATATTGCCGTGGAAAACGCATTGAGCCGAGCTGCAGGAGATGAGCTCCCAAATGTTGTTTTCCTCGCCAGTCTAATGGAGATTTTGCTGTTACTGACACCGTCAAGAAAAGACAGTCCCCCCCCCCCCCCCCCCCCCCCCCCCCCTCCTCCTCCTTCCCCCCTCGCAGCCTCCTTCTGTTCTTATCAGCAGGAAGGAGATTGAAAGTTTCAATTGGGTTTATCGTATCAATTGTCCAGACTGACATTCAAGGTTCGGACTGGCAGCTTTGTCATGGCCAACGAAAGATTCACTCTAAACAAAGTTGTGCTCTTAACGTGGACGCAATGTCAAAGTGTTGCAGTAACGTGTCAGCGATGCAATAATGTTATTTTATATAATCCAGTCACTGTATATTACAAAATCTATTTTTTTTATAAAGAGCATTTATTACAAAGAATTAAGTGAGTACCATTCTTTCTTATTGCTAATCCTCTTCAGGGTTGCAGGGAGCCGGTGTCCCAGCATGCATTGTGAAGGAGTCGAGATACACCATGGACAGGTTGTCTATCAAAGGGAAAACACACACAGGCAACTCAGGTTTGAACCGAGGCCCTTCTTGCTGTGAGGCAGACACTGAGCCACCACGCGACCCATCCTTATCCCTCGAGGCATCGTTTCCCTTTGTGCCTTTTACCTTTTGATTTCGTTGCTCTATAGTGAAAATGCATGGTGGTTTGTTTATTTCCATGAAAATATGAAAACATGCTGGTATTTAAAGTCCAGGGAGAGTGAAATCTGAGATTTGTTTCTTAACACATTATAAATGTTGAAAATGCATTGCTGTAAACATGCTACAAGACCCTGCTCTCATAATGTGGTATAAAAACACATAGTATCAGTACTTCTGCTGCCCAATTGCGAGTTAGCTATAGGCGTGGTGTACTGGCTATCTTGCATCCTGGAGGAAGGTCAAAAAAATCCATAATGTTGTTATCCGTCCGGCGCTATCTGCCTCCTTACCGCCCCTCTCTGTGTGTCATTCGGGGTCCACATGGCAGCGTGCTGCATGCGCTCGTGTTGTGGCTGTTAAATGGTGGTTCACTATCAGAATTTGATCATTTTGCTCGGATAACATTTGGAAAAGTCTACAAGACCAACACGATCAAAATATTTGATCTGCATTCAAGTTAGCATCGGGCTGTACAGGAAGTTAGCCGGCTCAACAGGAAGTTAGCCGGCTCAACAGGAAGTTAGCCGGCTCAACCAGTGGAAGGCTCTGGTGCAGCAGTGAGAGGGCCAACATGATACTGTAACTGTACTTTATGTAATCAACCCTAACCCTCACCATTGGGAAGAGTTTCAGAGCAGAGAGGACTGCTTATTTTTTCGCAGTTTTAACACCGAATTTTATATACTTGCCGTTTTTTTTTGTTTAAATCATTTAAATTTGCTAATTAGTACAAACAGGCTGAACAGGAAATGTCATTTTGGAATTCATTAAACAAAATGTTGACCTGATGATGGCACTAGATTAAAAGTCAGGGGATCACCAACGTTTTTAGGAAATCTTTTTTTACCATATATGGTAATCTATCGTAGTCAAGACATTTCCCTAAAAAAGACAAGTGTCAACCTCATGGGTGACGCTGGAGAGAAAAAGACAGGGGATCACCAAAATCAGAGGGATTCATCCCTCTGGAGAACATGGATATTTGTACCAATTTTCATGCTAATCCACTGAATAATTATTGAACTATTTCCGCCTGCACTTCAGTGGTGGACGACCAGCAGACCAACATTTCCATCCCCGTAGTCAGGCTTCTTGCATGGCTTAAAACATAATATTTGCAAACTCTGACAAAAGACTCCAAAGAATATAGATCCTAGAGCCACCCAAAGACAAATCCTGGAGCTCTTAGCAATTAAATATAAATCACTGGAGACCGAGTCTGTGCTGAGCATTTGTTTGAGCGATCACACCCAAATTAACTTTTGCAATAATAGTGCTGAAAGGTCCGAACCAGGAGATCAGAGTCCGTCTCATCTCATGAGTCCAGCATAGGAAATACCCCCTTTTGGAATTTACTTCTCTCATATAGTCTTATGTTTGTTTTAGGATGTCCTAAAATGAAGGCAGAGTTACCGAGGGGGTTGAAGGCCAGCAAGGTCTTACTTTCAAAGAGTGAATAATTGAAAACCTGTGCAAGCGTCTTCTTGTATTACTGACATTCATGTCGGTTTTCATGACTTTCGTGAGATGTTGCATGGCAACACGTTCCAGAACAATAGCTCATGCCTCTTGAGTGCTCCTGCTGTGGCCTTTTCACATGGACTCTCTTTTGCTCTTTTCACATTTAGCTACAATTCAAATGCTTTTGTGATGTGAAATACTTTCACAAGACCATGCTCCCACTTTCCACCCCACTTGCTACCCTGTGTGAAAGTGTCCTCTTTGTCAGTGGCAAAGGCTGCTGGAGCTTCTTGTCCTAATAGGTTTACAGTTAGTTTGTACGTCAGTGAAGTTTGACTTTCCAATATGTGTCGTAAAGATTATTCAAATTCATCTAAATTGATATCTTTTATAGTAAATATGCTAACAGTACTACTTTGGTTATCACTTGTTGTTACTAAGATGTGATCAATTGTCTGAAAGCAGCTAAATAATTAATTTAGTAACACAAAAGTTAACTCTTGTTTGCTCAGTAATTATTCAGTGTACAATTTACAACAGGCGTCAAATTGGAAGCAACAGCTGATCTGCAGGTGTGAGAGGTGTAGAGATTTAACAACAGCATTTTCATTCAATGTCCTGTTGTCTAAGAAGAAATGCGGCGCAACATAAAATCTGACATTCTGCCCATGATTCAATTTGAAATGATTTATAACAATGCTTACAACGTACAACGGCTCTATGAATGTAGAAAAGCAACACACACCTGAGGGAACGCAGGCGTGTGATGGAATGATTAGTGGGGCTTGAAACAGAGAAACAGTTTCGCTAATGATACAATTTTACAGGTGCAAATTAATTAGCAATTTATACAATGTCTAGCATGTTTAGCGCATAACTTGTATGACTTCCAATAATATACAAGAAAACGCCTTTTAAGCATTTACGGTGTGGATTGATTTAGTCATTTTCTCTTTTGATCTCCTGCTTTAAAAGCAGGCGTTGGCCTTAAGAAACCAGCAGGAGTACGCTAGATTATGAAAATTATGCCACTGAAAACCCAGCCCAGTGTTGCCAACTTGTTTCCAATGAAAGTAGCTAGCAGCACTAGTTCCCAAAGTTGCTAAATCTAGCAAGAAAGTTGCCAAGTCAGCAACACCGACAGCCCAGCCCTCCAGACCTCTCTCCAAAGCCACGCCCCAATATTATTATAATAAATGTAAACAACGAACATGGCTGGGTAGCCCGACCAATCACTATTCATCCGTATCGAATGAAATGATTGGATGAGTTTATTACAGCCATGCTACAGCCACAAATGTCTTTTCTTTCTTTTTTTGTCAGATCATTTAATTCATTATTTGCTCTCAGGATGTCAAATTTTAATTATCTCCAAAATATTTAGTGCCAACATTTCTTTCCTGCTACAATATATTTAGGTGCCAATATTTCTAGGCGCTGCTGCTTATATCTGCAAAATAAGGAAGAAATTAAATATACCAAAAATGGATGCATAACAAAAATAGAGACAAAATGCAGCCCTGTGACACCAGGCCACGTAATGGACTTTGAAAGACTTCCCTGCACCACCACCACCAGTGTTCCCAGCACTCTGTCATTAGTCATTTCTACATTCAAAATAATTGTTTACAGAAATGTCTTGATAAAAATCACTTTTGTTCTGGCCCAAAATCTGGGCCAGAACACATCAGTGGGTCGCAAGAGATTTTATTAGGTTGCCAAATAAATGTGCAGAATTTTTTTATTCAACATTTATATCTTCAGTACACATTTGAGCCACATGAGAGTTATTGATAAGTACTTAAAACTTTGAATCAAGTATGAAAGGCTAGTGTACATTCTGTTTGTTTTACTGATAATGTAAGATAACCTGTTAACTCTGCATAATTACATTTATTTGGTCTGATGAATTAAGTATTTAATGTGTGTGTGTGTATGTCTTCAATAACAGGCATAAGTCAAACATCCATCTCTTCTAAATGGCTCGTTAGCGATGCAGAAATGGTTGTGAAAATATAAGATAAGACCTTCCGTGAATTGGGTCACGCTGGTTTGTCATTTTTAAAAAGTGGGTACCCAGGAAAAAAAGTTTGGGAAACACTGTTTATTACAGACATCATTTTAACAGCGGTTTTGGGGCCTCATCATTTTTCTTGAAAAAGTCCAGGATGAAGTGACAGTGCAGCCTTCCAGCCAGAGAGAAACGCAAGTGTCCAATAAATCCCCCAAAACTATTATAAAATATTAGCTAATCTTTTAACAATTCAGAATGACATGGATGGGGATTCTTTTAACAGGTGCATTACTGCTGAAGTGCCTTGGGGGGGAAGAGATTAGCTGCTGCGCCAATGCATGACTGCAGGACTGAATGAATAATGCCACGAGCTGAGTATTACCGTGACCGGCTACTGTGAGGACCGATTCTGCTGCAATCTGAATGTCAATATTTAAGCTCATACTGTATATCCCCACGACTGACATTTGTTAACCCCACAGATATGTTTGCAGCTTATAAAAACTAATGTCAGAGTCTGTAGTAATTTGTCAACTGCATCTATTATTTATGGAAAAAAAACCCTGCCGGGGCAATAAACTTCTCGGCGTACCAACATATCTTAACTGCAAACACATTTTGTGCTCATTTTGTTTTTGGACGTCCAGCGTTAAATGAAATGTTGTCTCAGCCCGGCAGGGTGGTTGCGAGATTATGTGCAAAAAAAAATAAATAAGGGTGGCGAAAGTTAACAAGACACGCTGTTCTCGCCCGCTTGTCAGCTTGTGTGGAGATGCCCCTTGGCAAGCACTTTAATTTCCAATATCTTCGGATGGGCTGCTTGTGGCTGTACCAAGAGCTTTCTAGTTCGCAGACATACCTGTGTTTAGATATCGTAATGTTATTTGCTTGTATATAAACAATTTATTAAAAGTCAAATTAGGTAAGACCACAGTGTAATTACCCGGCACTTACCGTGTAAGTCCCCTTATTAATTCATGGTGTACTATGGATGAATCAGTACAAATAGATACTTACTGGTTCCTACTGGTACTTTGATGCAGGTACAGCAGAACAACGGAGTAACAATTGGGAATTCTGGAGGAGATGAGTTATACTGTAAGTATTTTGGAGTCATCGGAAAGGGTCAAATGTCGCAAATCTCATTCACGGTAGCTTGGACTGCTAACGTTGTGATCGATACAGTCATACTTCAGTGGGAACAGTGAGCTGGTT
Source organism: Cebidichthys violaceus (assembly GCF_023349555.1). Lineage (NCBI taxonomy): Eukaryota > Metazoa > Chordata > Actinopteri > Perciformes > Stichaeidae > Cebidichthys > Cebidichthys violaceus. The sequence goes on from NW_027176318.1 coordinate 12,891,655, forward strand.
ATGTCAAAGGCCACTCAATCGGTATCTTAGTAGGCAGTTCACAGTACATGCATGCGGAGTATATATGTGTAGTATGCAGTACGTTTATAGAACATTTTCCTCAGAAGCAGCACGCTCTTGGAGAAAGACCTTGACGGATCTTAACTGCTCCGCCCAATCATCGCTGCTCCGTGGAACAGCTGTCTACCAGCAATACCAGCACCAATCACTCATTAATCACCTGTTTGTCTTAAATACTGCTGCACAGAGGTGGCAGAAAAGGGTGCCAGCTATTTTATGCTTTCATTAGCGGCTAACAGAGATGATTACCCGGAGGACATTTGAAGGTAGAATTCAAGTTTTTTTTTTTTTTTTTACAATTCAGAGGTTATTATTAATATTATTAACTCTCAAACCTGGTCAGGAAAGCTTTGGCAGGAATACGGTAAATACATGTTTTTTTTTTGGTGGGATAGAGAGATTAAGAGCCTCTGCTGCAAAACAGAGACGAGATCACAAAGAAGCAGAGATGTTAACATCGTCTCTGTTGTCCTTATATAACGCCTTCCTGTCGCAGGTTTTTTAGACTTACCACTTTTGTTCATGTCCCCAGAGGTGCCTGCTTTCCCACCAACTCAAGGTAGAGGACATTGTCGGGACACGGCAGCTTATACATGTTAATGTCCCCTTTTTCCTATTCCACTCCTGTTAGATTGATGGCTCAGCAGTGGTTCTCATTGATCAATCAGACACAATCTGCGTCTCAAATGAACCCAGGCCAGGGGGATTGTGCATTCTTCCAGGGGAACCACATCCCTAAGGGTATGACAGCGCGCTGCACTGGATCGATTGTTTTCAACTTATTTGTGTAAATACTTTGTAACCTTGCCGATTTATCATCTTCAATTCTTCGCCACTGTGTGAGAAAACTACAACAGATATCAAGCCAGCCTGCTGACACGGGCCCCGACTTGTAATTTCCATCTTTGCGGTCAAGTCTGGAGAAGGATTACAGGAATGATGAGAATTAATTATGCATTTCTCGAGCATGATGGATACCGCACGTTAAACTCAAAACTATATTTCCCCCGAGAACAGAGAGGAGTCGGCTTGTTCCTTGAGTGACTCCTTTGAGGAATCCTGTCAGTTCTCACTCTCAGAAGATGAAACTTTGCCTTTCTTACCACGGCGGAAAATGTAGGTAGTGTTACGTCTTGTCAACTTAACACTGTGGGCACAAATCTTCAGAATACTGCATTATAACTGAATCTTAGTAAGTAAATAGACTGCAGAAGAGACTCAGACACCATGACACTGATGCTGTCTTTGAAGTTGTTCTTGGAGGTTTCAGGCCACATTCGAACACGTTTGAAAATTTGAAATCACGGCCTGAGTTCCACCGAATGTGTCCACAACCATGCTGCCTCAAACCTCTTGTGGCTTTGGTCCATCGTCTCTAATCTTGATCCAAAACAACAAATAGAACCCTGATTTGATTTGGTGTCGACGTGGCGTCCTGTGTGTTGTCAGCGGCTGATAGCAACTCAACAAGTACGTCGGCCCCCAGTCTCTCCTTGCACATATACCACGGCCGCTTTCCAAGGGAAAAGGATAGGATCACATTTATTTAAAAGCACAGTAGGATTTTCCTAAAAAAAAAACAACAATAATCCCTCTCAATCCTCACTTATGACCCAGTAGAAGTGCAGAACCCTCTGTCTGTGTTTTTCTTTTCAACCCGCTGTGTTCGGGTTGTTTCTGAGCGTTTCTCTGCCCCCGCCTCCAGCTCTCCCCCCTCCCCCTCCTCCCCCTCCTCCCCCTCCTCCCCCGGGGCTCTGCTATGCCCCGGTCTATCTATCTCGTCTATCTATGTCGTTGAGCCCGGAGAGGAGGGGCCAACTCTGAATGTTGTGTGTTTACAAACCGCAACGGACGCATCCTATTTATTCTGTGAAGTGTTTTGGTGTTTTCAACCAATGATTATGGGTCACTGCATGGCAGCATATGGCAGTGATGTTGTTGCTATGGTTATATCTTCATCTTGATTAAGCTGTGAGATGGAGGTGGCTGCCAGGAAGTATTTTCCCCCTCCACTCTAAATGTACCTTTACATTTTTTTCTTTCAATGGTATTCTCAGTATTACTCAACATAGAAACATACCTCCCGGATGATAATAATAATAATGTTACCATCCAATACGTTTACTGTAAATATGGGTATTTAAAATGCTTTGTTGTTTTTGCGGTTGGGTATTTCTATTCAACGCTACTTTACACTTCTACTGGGATGACTTTTGTCATGCTGCTAGTTCATAGTTGGGGTTTTTGAACTGACGACTGTAGATGTTGCGGGGCCTTTACTTGTAACAAGCTTAAAGTTCTCAGGTATACATACCTCAAAACTGTATTTAATACACTACTTTATCAAATGCGCCTTGTTACTTCCTCCCTCGAGCTACATATTTTACATACAGACCACTTTATGTAAACAAAACATTGCTGTCTGGTTCCAGGAGATTTCCCTCGCTGCTCAGTTAGCGCTCATTTGTGGCAGATTCCTGGAGGATTTAGGAGACCTGAGATGTCTCACAAGTGTCGGCGAGCAGCTGGTCGAGAGTTGGCTGCCGGCCATTAGTCGGCTGTCTTAGCTGTTGGTTCAAACATTGCTTGAAACCGCAACAGTGTTTATAGATAAACAGCGATGTATGCATTTTCCGCTTCAGTTGAGCATTTCCAGCGAATGTGACCGGGATTTATCAGATGAAAGACTTCTTTTTTTTTCTTCATTTTTCTCTCAGACTTTTGTTTTAGAAGTCTATGCAACTTTTCAATTGCGACCCAATTTCTTTCCCCCTCCATCGGCCCATGCGGTTGACAAATGCTCGGTCTCACGTGGAGGAGGCAGACTCTGGGAGGAGATGCTGATGTTTCCCGTCGAATAGAGAGATCCACCTCAGGCAGCGTCAGCTCCGTCCTTATTTGTCATAAGTGTCCGCTGTTTCCCATGGCTAAAGACAAAGGCCAGAGAACGTATGAGGAACATGCATTTTTAATGTGACATTCTCATCAAATTCACCACAGTGGACTGAGCAGAATGCCAATGACGCTTTATTCTTCTTCCAATTACAGCGAGACGACGCAACAATATGAATGTAAGCCGTGAAGGGCACGACATGACAGAGCCTGAACCGTTCAGCGCCTCGTCTCCTGTGAGTCTGAACTTGTGAACTTCATATTGACGTTTGTGTAGCGTTGGATTAGGCATTGACTTGTTTTTCAAAGAAATATTCAGAAATCATTAATCAGAAGAGCACAACAGCGTGGAAAAATGTGAAAAAACAACATAGTACGCCTGTGTGAAATCATCAGATTAATGTCGGAGCCACATTATCGTCTCTTTGTGCCTCCTGTGAGCAGAATGATGTCTTTGCTGATAGTGAAATATACAGGATACAAGCATGCAGTTTATCACCATTACAGCCTACATTATTTACACAACATGACATCCCTGTGAATGCTGATTTGACCGGACTCACCTTTATCTTGTCGCAAATATGCTGACCATTACTCTGCGCCCATCATTTGACAGCCCTGAAATGTCACCGGAGACTGAGAGATAGTCCGGTTCACCGCCGCGTTCAGGGAGAAGAAGACGGCGGGAATGTAAATAATCCTTGCTGGCACCAAACCATAGCTTTTCACGTCTGACGTTCTTTTGCGGTGGTCGGTCCACACTCCATCATTATAATGAGGGAGGTTCAATTAGACAAGGTCTACAATGGGGGTTTTAAATGTCACAGTGCAGGTCCTGACATTTCTCTGTTTGATATGGAATCAGAATGGGAGGCGGAGGAGTTCACGGGGAGAACTAATCTCAACTACCGAAATAACAAATTCCACCCTGTCACAAAGCTCTGAGGGGAGGATGGCGCGTCCACCGAGGAGACATTTACACCCCACCGGTGCTAGCTTTCTCCTGTTCGAGCGTTCTAATGATTGAATCCATTAGCATTGTTCAGGTTTGTAATTAGCCCTCGGAGGTTAGCATGTGTACGAGAAGCACGTAATGAAAGCTCCTTGTGTATTTTAACCAAAAGGTTATTTGGTTGTCAAAAAAAAAAAAAAAAAAAAGACTCAATAAATGATAAACTTGTCACTCGTTGAAATTGGAGTGACCATCATTAGCGCGGCTGAAGTGGAGGGTAAACGCCGGTCAAGCGTTGCTCTTCTGAAAACATTGTCCGAAAGATGCTCTTTAACAAAAATGAGGCATTTCAAGCTCCGGCAGCGTTTTGAAAAGATATGCCTTACTGTCACCTAAGTGACTTATATTACTTTACTTTTATCATGGAACTTACATACTTAACTAACGCCTATATGTGAAATAACAAACACAGTTATTTTACATAACAAACATACTTATTTTATCCCAAAACACAATCTTTTCCTGAACCTAACAAAGTACTTTATTACTAGTGGGGGCTTGTTCCACCCGCAACTTTAGTTCACTAGCTTTGATAAGGGAGGAATCAGTAAATTAGTGCGTAATCACGCACTTTGGTAAATGCAAAATAACAATTAGTTAACTGGAAAGTGTGATTTTATATGATTGACGGGATTTGCTTGTCAACCCGAATCAAAAACTCAAGAGTTACAATAACAATAGAATTTTTTTGACAGAATGAAACCCTTTAAATTTGCTGTTTTGTCACTTGTTTGTCACTTTTACAATAATGCTGATTCAATCAACTTAATCTGACTCGTTACTATAGTTTAAATTAGCATTAATGAAACTCCGTAGCTAATTAACTCCCACAACATTAAATTAATCGACTGTTGAAGCAATTAACAGTAGTCAAAAGAAGCCGTTTTATATTTAGGGTTAATTAGAGAGGAGACAGGATTTTATAGTGGAGCCGAAGAAACATGGGGAAAGTAAAGAAGGTGTTACTGATTCAGGATTTAAGACACAAGATGAAAAAACCTGTTTTAGAAATAGTTTTTAAAGCATCATTTAAATCAACTCAATTCAAAAACACAAGCTACATTTAAATGATTGTTTTCCATCAGTTGAAAAACACAAAATTTACATTTTTCATCTATAAGTGTTCTTGTGATTCGGCTTCAACAAATCCACAGTTTTGGGTATTCTGATATATTCCAAACATTGACGTAATACAAACCTTATAAACACTTTAGTTTTGTGAGACTTCAGAGTGATAGATCTATCTTTCTACCCAGAGGAGCTGAGGTGATTTGACCCACCCTTCATTCCCCACTGTGTGGCCCTCATTACATGTACATGAGGACATCCGGGAGACTGTGGAGGACAAACAACGTCTCAAGTGATTTTGCATACTCCGTGTCATGACAGGTCAATTTTTTTTTTAAATGCGAACATATCAGAACGTGCAGTGCCCTCTCGGCCTGAATGTCAAAAAACAGACTGTTGCCTTCCTATCACTAGCAGAAATAGTTGTCATTCAGCGGATGAATTACCGTCCCCTGCATGCTCCATCTTCGACTCTAATAAGCGCTGGATTGTTCACAAAAATGGGGAGGAAAAAAAAACCAGAGAGGGTGAAAAGATAGAAATCCATTTGTAAGCCTGGCTGTGACTATTTGCATGGCGATGAAGGCCCCGAGTGTTCTGCAGAGTCCCAGACAATAGAGCCAGTGTTTGTTCTTCCCCGGGAAGTTTGAGAAGGGCAGAAATGGGGAGAGAAGAAGAAGAAAAGGGGAGGTCGTCAGCGGAGGGGATTAGGCATTGTGAGAACCACACGCATTCGCTTCTGCTATTGTGGTGACTGAATTGCTTTCCAGTACCAGGGCGTTTAGTTAAGCAGATTGCGTTTCTTCACACCCCTGCGATGATCTCTCTCGACGGCGGTTGGTGACGAGTGGCTCGGGGGACAGCAGAATCACACAAACAGGTGGGTGTGGGTGGTGGACGCTGTACATCCTGTGAGAGGTTTTTTTTTTTTTTTTGTTTCCGTCAGAAGATATTATAGATGCAATTTCACGTATTATCCAGGAAAGGATGGATAGAGGAACTCCAAGAGCAACATGCGCTTTCAACATTAAAGCAAGCAGCAGGAATTCTGAGATTGATCATAATTTAAAGGGTTCTTTGTGTTCGTCACAGCGGGAAATCAGCATCTTTTGAGATGCTTTTTGATTTTTTTTGTTGTTGTTGTAGCTTCTGAAATAACTGGCGATGACGTTTCACATTGAGGAGGAAGAGCATGCTGAGGAAAGTGAAATCTTAGTTCACCAAAGTGATTATTCAGAGTTGACAATTTGAGGCCGCTGCATTGATAATCTAAAAAGTTAATTTCATAGAAATGAACACTTTTAGAAAGAAAATCCCACATTGAGGAACTGACCTCTTCTATGTTATGTAGCAGCAAAACACGATCCTTCAGTTCATCCCACCGCCTGAGTGATGCGGGTGGGATTTAATCATTATTTCACAGTTTCCCTGACCTTTATTTCAGGTGTCCAATAGTTTGGGCCACTTATTCAAAGGCAGCAGACAGTGATGCACAAAATACCACATTCATGTGACCGCAGACTATCCTCGGTGTGTGAGGGGGAAACCTTGGGCGAACAATGAGACGTGTGGGAACCGCTAACATGATGTGACGCTGCAGTATGTTGGAAAGAATGTTGTGATTCTCTGCTCCCCGAATGTATGTCCACGTCATACGTTTAATGAAACTTTATGTGAAATTGTGTTACGAACTTTTACCACCATAATTAATTATGTATAGATAATTGCCTGTAGTTTAAATTCTCTTGTTTTTTAGCTTCAGTTAATTGTTTTGATGAAAAAGGGGAAAAAAAATAAAAAATAAAATGGGATGAAGTCCTATCGCTGATAAATGTCAGAGGGAATTCAGAACACTTTGCTGAAGAGTAATGATTTTTCCACTTGTGCACATCATAAAATAACAAACAAATTACTTTCTAGCGAGTACATGATAGCTTGACATTCCCCCGTTGTTCTCGCTCAGTCTCTGGACTCATTTGAGATCCTGATTTAGGAAACTTGAACCGCATGTCAGCGTTGTTGTTTTACAGAGCTGAACAGTAAACATCAGGTCCCATGATAGGCTCCCAAATGACCAATTAAGGACATATTGTCTTGGAAGGGTGAACTTAAAGAAGCGAGGCTTAACAGACGGATTTGCCTTCAAGGTTGCAGATCGCTATAGAGTCTGGATCCAGATCCATTGTCACGTTTTTCAGCTTTAGACCTTTTCATATTTTTCCACGATGCTGGGAAAACTACATAATTAATGCTCAAATAGAGTTGGCATTACTTGGCAGTTAGCGTTGGCAGTGCATATTGATGTGTCATTCACAATGTCAAGTAGAAGATTCTTTTTTCCTTTATTGCCACGCTCAAACATCTTTAACAGCATCCCCGAACCATTTCTACAGCGGGGCGACGTTTTTATTAACTAGAACACATCGGCATATAGGAAAATAACGCCACGGTCTCAGCGCATCTGGTGCTTAACATTGTGAGACTGCAGCTCATTGTCATTCTGTCATGTGGTAGAGAGGCATGTACTGTACATACAGGCTTACAAGAGGTGTGCTGGAAATGGGAGGAAGGCCTCTCCGAGCTAATGAATGGCTGTCAACCACAGGGCACTCTGCATGTCATGTAGAAATGAGAGTTTCTTTTGAAAGGAGAGAATTGACCATGTCGAGTTTAATGTTTCGTGGGGATATTTTTAGTTTCTCATGACTCCTCTCTGCTCATATGCTCCAGTTAATGGTAACTTGATTTGTGTTTTTATAGGCTTTATAGACACTATATGGATTTTATTTTATACTTTTTTTTTTTTTAAATCGGCCACAATTATGATCATCAAGTTAGCTGTCACACTTGGACATGTGTTTTTCCAACTCCCTAATACCTTTGCTATTTACAGACCTGGAGCTGGAAGTTTTTTTTTTTTTTTTTTTTTGGTCTCCTCATTATTTTCCCCAGAATTTCATCACTTATTTCTAGAAAGACCCATCTTGTTAAATTGGCACCTAAACATCTGTTGACCTGTGCACTATTCCAGCCACATCAGTAAAGGCCGATACCTCCGGGAAGGATTTTTTAAGCAGACTCCTTGGCATGCTGGCAGCCGAACGGTTGCTCGGAGTAACATCATGAGGGCTGTTGTCTAGTTTTGGCTCAAGGCGTTCAGTTTGGGCTCGTGCTTGGCAGCCCCACGAAAGACCATAACGGCTCACGATTCACTGGCTACTAATTGGACTGTCACTCCGCGACGCTCTGAGATTTGAATCTGGCCCGTAAAGACATACATAAGCACAAACACATACTCTCATTCACGGTCTGTATCGAAATTGAATTTCAGAAATAAAAGCCTGCATCAGTAATTGATTTTACCAGCCCATTACAAATGGGTTCTGGCAGCTAATTTAGTTTTACAAGATTAAACATGAACATTATGAGCTGTTGAGCATTAACGCTGCAACTACTCTAACTGCTGAAATGACGTCCTGAAGTATATTCTAAATTTCCACCGGGACCACCCATGCTAAAAATGCATGCACTTTGGATTAAGGCGTCCACATATTTGGGACTCTATATGTTATGTGCTGATATAACGGTGTCAAAAAACTCTATTAGAACGCTTTGGAATTATGGCCGTTACTCCGAGCCCTTAATAACATCTGATCCCACTGACTGGTGATGTACGGCTTGCTGCTTGACTGGAGAGCAGTAAAGTCGGGTTCAGGGTTTCGTGTCTAGACAAATAATTTGTGTGGCTTTCGCAAAGCAAACAACTGTAAGACAAAAGTCTGAAGTGATAAGAAAGCAAAGGAACATCCGGCAAACACACCTCTGCTGCAGAGGCATAACTACTAATTTCGCAGGAGAAATTAATTGCTAATTTACTGAAGGGAAAAGACGAGGTTGACACCAGTGGTTACACAAGTGATATTTTCGTCTCTTTGACAGTGACACGTTGACAGTGGATCATTATTCCTGCTGGTAGAAAGAAAATGAAAAACACACCACAGTTAATCTGTTTATCTAAAGGGAATTGATGAATTTATTGAAGTTCAACTCTGTTAACTTTGACAGTGGGGGTTTAAGATATTGTATTTGTGTTGTCTTGACTAATTTGCTGTCTTGTCTGACTTTCATTGTCCTTTCACTCTTGACCCTGGTGCACATTGTAATTGCATCGATTCCACTCATAGTTTGTCAGAGGCATGTGCGTCTCCGTTTTCCATGTCTGGGGAGACATTGATCTAATTAGAAATCCTCATTAGTCAGCTGCAGAGTGCAGTGTCATGCTTTAGGAATGGTGTGAAACACAATGCAGGGCCTTGTCTGGATTCAAAACAGAGGGCTGTTTTCAAACGCCCGTGCAGGACTGCAGGATGTAAGACCAAAAAAAAAAAAAAAAAAGAAGTTTGAACAAAGGGTTTGTCTTCCTCGTGTAAAATGCAGTCCCTGATCCAGCTTTCTTAGTTGAAGTTGTCATACATCGGAGTTGCTGTTGTGCAACAGGTTTGACGTAGCTGTTGAGAAAGATAGAAGGATATTCCTGACGTCATCATAGAGCTCAAGGAGAACACTTGGTTCTCAGCCAGGCCCCGTCGCCGACCTCAAGTTGCCTTCATCGACGCCGCCCATCATGTTGAGTTTTATTTTTAAGCTGGATGTAGTTGAACACTATTGTTTATATGAAAGGGGCTATTGTTAGGGTACAATCATGTGTTCATACAGTTGAACGTTTGTTAAATGTTGTATTTGGGCTAATACTTAAAATGGCTGAAGCTGCAGCTATTTACATATAGCATGAACCGTTTCAACCATTTATATGTATTTATAAACGGTTGAACTAGTTAGCTTCAAGTAATGGATTAAGATTTTTTTAATATTTTGAAAGAGTTAATTCATAAATGAATTCATTCATTTTAGCAAACTTTTGTATTCAAACAGTTTATCTGTTACGTTTAGCTAACACGTCTACTTCACACTCGCTAACTAGTTTACCTGCACAATTCACATATTCATGCTCATATTTGATGTACAAGTACACCTCGCTTGTAATCACTGATATAGAATACAGTCTTTTTTTTTATTTAACTTCATGTAAACTCTTCCAAGTTAGATTTGACTTTCTATTCCACGGCCCTTAAATGGAGCTTTGTGATGAACTACAGAATATTCCACATATGTATTTAAAGCTTTGTCAAATTAAACACTTGATTTTTGAATTCCACAGTGCCAGAGATTTAACTTTCCTCATTTTGCAAACGCTGTGCACTGCTTGAAATTCCTCACTGCAGCCATTAATTAAATTGTTAACTTTTATTCCAGAGACATGAGCATGCATACAAACCACGTCGTAACGAGATGGGATACAGCACTGCCGGGATCGTGAATTACTGTGCTGTTGAATGAAGAATTGGTAATACTGGACCAGTGAAACCTCCGTCCTCTGTCCACTAACCATGGAGAGTGCAGAGGAAATACACGGATGGACAGTAAAAATGAGCATGCCGAGTGTTTTGGCCATCGTTACGGTCTTTTCTATGATTCCTGGCGGGGTGCTGAGCGATATGAGAGGTACTCAGGGTCTGGAAGCCCAACAATTGGCCCAAGGGTCCACTCATCTGCACCGTCGCCTGAAGAGAGGCTGGATCTGGAAACAGCTGTTTGTCCCCGAGGAAGATCCCACTCCTCGCGTTATTGGCCAGGTACCATTTCAGATTGAATGTCCTCCATGTCCTTGACACGCTACTTCTCTTTGAAAAAGCTTGTTTTCTGCTCTGAATTTTTTATTTTTTCAAATCAAGCTTTCATATACCCCTTCTTCTTTGTGCAGCTCAAATCCGACTATGACCGAGGCGAATATTCCATCAAGTACATATTATCAGGAGAAGGGGCCGGAGATGCGTTTGAGATCGATGAGTATTCTGGTGAGATCCGGACACTGAAGAAGCTCGACCGAGAGGAAAAGGCCTTCTACGTCCTTCAAGCCCAGGCTATCAACAGGAGGTCCAATGAACCAGAGGAACCCGAGTCTGAGTTCATCATCAAGGTGCAGGACATCAATGACAATGTCCCGCAGTTCCAGAACGAACCGTATGTGTCCAGCATCCCTGAGATGTGTCCAACCGGTATGTTTTTGAAAGACGAGAGGAACGTTTTAACAGTAAAAAAAAAAGCACAGGCAGGTTAAATGAAATATAAAGGGTCGGTTCAACAAAAGAGATGTTCTCAATACAGTGGAGGTGAATGGATATTCATGACATTTTTGAAATGTCCATTTCAAAGAAAGCTGAAAATTCAACAGCAAATTCCATTTCCAAAATTCCCTCCTAATGTCCCTATTACTGAGGATGATCCACAGACCCCACTCACTGTTATCAGTTTTCACTGCATTGTACCGTATGAATAGTACTTAAAAATCAGTTGACAGTGAGGTCTGTGCTTCAGCCAGAAAAGGGATTTTGATGAATGTTACTTTTGATGTCGACAACTTTAGTTCAGACTGAAATATCTTGGCAATTGTTAGATTGAGTTGCTGTGAACATTTGCTCAGCTATTACTCTTCTCCAGGGCTTGACCCCGTTACTATTCATCTAGCAACAAAATCAAAATGTGTTCTTCTTTAGTTTGTGACCAAAAAAACTTTTTTTCTAATTCGTAACTATTAGCATGCTAACATGCTAAACTGAACTACCCTCCAAACATCTGCATAACGCGATAATTTCAAATTTTGGAAAACATGCATATTGGCTTTCTTGTCAACAGATCTTATGTCTTTACGACAAAAAATATAGCTGAGACAAGTCGACTTTCTAAGGCCTGGTTTTGTTAAGACCTGTTATATGCTAATGAATTTATTTATGATTCCAATGTGTCGAAGGAATTATGTATTTAACATGTTATTCGTACAAACAAGTGATTAAGTTGGATAACATTTCAACTTTGCTATTTAACAGATATAAACTTGCAATTGGCTTTATTGTTGTGTGAGTTATACTTTTAAGATTAATTTTCTTAACTTAAATCTTGACTGAAGACAATGAACAAAAGGTTATATAAATGTCTGTCATCTGTCCCCATTCAGGAAGTTAAAAGTATTGGATTCTGAATTGTAGCTTGGATGCCTTTGTGGATAAATTTCTTATATAATGTTATTATAACCACTGCCCTTTTCATACCACAAACATTACCATTTCAATTTATATGTAATCTGCTTTTGCAGCAATATCTCGCTCATAATAAATCATAATGCATTTGACTCGGAAAAAGAAAGCGAGAGGGGAAGGTTGAAATGCTGTGGTAAACCCCTGCCTGTGTAAAAAAACAAAAAAAAAACAGAGCGCTTTCTGGGAAAAGAAAAAAAAAAGAAAAAAAAGAACAAGATGGACGAGGACTGAGGGAGAGGATATGGTCAGTGGAGAAAAGGGCAGTAAGTGTGAAAGATAGAGAGGCGAAACCGAATGAGAATGCGATGGAGAGAAAAGGAGCAGCAGGTGGATGGCGGGAGAGATGTCGCTATAGGGCCGCGGAGGTTGTCACACACACCTGCACAGCCTTACTGAGTTGTGAAAGGCCAACACTGCTCCCCCACCATCCTCCCCAATGTCAACATCCCTCCCCGAACCCTACCTCAACCCCCCCCCCCCCCCCCCCCCCTTCTTCCATTTCCACTGCTCCCCCCCCTGAGCCAGACAGACAGACCCTGCGGGACCGTGGCATAATCACTTTATTTCCCCGTCGACTGGAACTGCTGCCCGAGCTAACTCCGACTGTGTGATCCGCTCCCCCCCCCCCCCCCCCCCCCCCCCCCCTACAGGGACCACAGTGGCCCAGGTGACAGCCACAGATGCTGATGATCCCATGTTCGGAAACAACGCCAAGCTCATCTACTCCATCCTGCAGGGGGAGCCCTACTTCTCCGTGGAGCCAAAGACAGGTACCCCTTTCCAGATAAAGAGGCTTTTCGTTTGAACTGTACTGACTTTAGTCGTTATCAGTGGAAGCGGCACAAATCTCTCGACAACCACGGTTTGGGCTCTTGGGGAGGCGCACTAGAGATTTTGGCTGTGCAGAAATAATGTTTAACTTCATAGCGAGTGGGCTTAAAAAACAAACAGAAGGGCAAGAAATGTTTTCAATCTCAGACTCTTGAGACTGAAATCTGTTTCGTCTTTGTCTTTCTCCCTCTGGTCCTAGTCACTTTTGACAAGTGATACACTACTCATCACTTTGAAAATTGTACAAATTCCCCTGGCAACTTTTTTTTTTTTTCCTTTAAACAACTATTCACAGATTTAGCTACTGTTTTGAAGCCATTGGGGAATAAGTGAGTGTCTACACCCCTACGAGGAGTCTGGTTCAATTGATGCCAATGCATGTACATTTACACTACTTGTTTGTGTGATGCAGAGGTCCGTTGCAGCACTTCCCACACACATTGTTGACCTCTGTGTGTCAAGACTTGGGGAATGGCATTATTGATGTCAGAAAAATGTTAACATGCAAAATAATGCAATGTGTAAAAGGGTAAATCTAACTTTTTTGGGGGGAACCAACTGTTGATTGAGGAGTGGGCAGCAGTCAATATGAGTTAGTTCTGCTCATGGCTTCAGTTAACCTGCAAGGATAAGCCTGAAGGTATATTTTATATTTTTCTTATTTAGTTTCCACGTAAAGCCCAAAACCACCAATGAATCGATCCTAGAAGCAAATACTGCTTCCAGAGTCCGATGTATATTATTCCTCTGTGTAATAGAGCTCCATTGTTCTCCACAATGTGTTGAATCATCACGAGGCACAGTGTTGCTCTCAATAGACTGTACATGAGAGGCATGTTGGCCATCGCCATCTTCGCCACCAAGTACAACCAAATGCTAAATATGACATTTTTTTGTGGACAAAAAAAGGTTACAATTAACATCCATGAACATGAAAACAAACTGTGAAAGGGTTGAGACCATGATCTCATGTTCGGAATGTTTTTCTTGGTAACAAATCAAGTGAGAAGTAGAGTCATTTTCTCATAGACTTCTATACAATCTGACTTCTTTTTGGCTTTTGGAAAGAATGCAAGTTTAAGGCTCCTCCCCTTTGGCTTCACTTTTCAGACCAGAAGGTTTTATACCTGATCGCACTGCTGTTCCTTCATTTCAAAGAACATTGGCACTTCACAGCCTTGATGAATATTTACTACATCAAATAGGTAATAACCCTCTGCTAAAACTATAGTCCCCAACAAATACACTATTTAGTCCTTTTTTTGTAACATTTTCTAAAAAAGGACATTTTTTCATTTTTTTCCTGTAGGAATGAATAGACTTGAGACGGACAGACAACATATTGAAAGACACACTGACAAATATTTGGTTTGGGTCTTTACATGAGCTAAGTCAGGTGTGTTACAACTAATGACTGACTAGATATTGAAGATGAATGGCTGCTGACAAACATCTAAACACGAGATTAGAAGAATACGGAGTTTAAATGCTGGCGTCTAATTCTCTTGATTCTAATTGTTCTGTTTACTGTCGCCCACAGTCTCCACTTTGGCCAGACAGAGGAAGCATTAGTCATTTAAAAGCCCTCTTGATGTTATTATGTATCAATCAAGTTTGCAGACTTAAAATTTATCGTGGTGCAGTTTTACTGCAGGCACCCTTGAAGACTACTTGAGGCAAAGTTTACTCACATTTTGACTAAAACAAACACAGAAAACCACTCAAAGATGCACATGATGGCATCCTATGAACCCTCTTGTATACCTCCTCTCTGTCTGTCTCCTCCACCTGCAGGGATTATTGTAACATCATGGCAAAACATGGACCGCGAGGCCAGAGAGCAGTACCTGGTGGTGGTGCAGGTAAAGGACATGCTCGGTCTCAGCGGCGGTTACTCCTCCTCCACCACCGTCACCGTCAGCCTGACTGATGTCAACGACAACGGACCCACTTTCCAGCATCGTGAGTCACTTCTATGAGTCACAGTGATGCAAACGCCGGGCCATACGCACTCTCCGGGTAATCAATGAAAGAGCACAAAGCGTTGCAGACTGCGAGGACATGTTTAATATTACACCTAAGAGGCATTTATTTGATCACACTTCTCCGGTTCGGGTGGGTGGGTTTGTGCTGCCGGCGCGGCACGTCTTGTTATTCAGCCGGCAGCTGAAATTAAAAGGAGACGGGAGAGAGAGAGAGAGAGAGAGAGAGAGAGAGAGAGAGAGAGAGAGAGAGAGAGAGAGAGAGAGAGAGAGAGAGAGAGGGAGGGAGGAGATGGGGATGTTCATCTGCTCGTGCACGTGCGCACGCGTCGCCCACTGGATGAATTTAATCATTCACACATGAAAGGACATTTGTCATGACCTTTAGAAACAAACCTAGGCTTCTCAGTGATAAACCCCACTAAATGAATGCCCTGGGAAGAAATCAATTCTGTAGAAATGAGACAGCAAGGATGATACCTTTAACTATTAATGTCACATTCACATTCATTGCCGGTGCTACTGTATCCCTTGGATTCAGCGTTGAGTCAAAAGGCCTTATAAATATTGTATGACCACGCTTCACTTTGAACTGCGCCCTCTGTTTTGTAACATAATTGGTAATTATTATCAGGGATTTTTTTTTTTTTTTTTTCCAGGAGCAGCTGGTTGCTGTTAAGTTCCTCGCAGTTGTGGCAGCCATCCAAATAGAGTCACTGAAAGACACAATCACATTTTCTCATCTCCTTATTAGAGAGTTGCTGGGATTATGTGGAGTTGCCACAACTTATCTGTGACTCACACAAATTGACCCTCCACCACAATGTTCTCCCTTCTTATCACTTTACGCACTAGCAGACTCTCTTGACTAGCTATTAACAACTTTCTGTCAAGCTCTGTAGGCGATGTTTTACTAAAGAAACTTTTTTTTTTTTTATTTGCCGTTTTTTTCACCGAAAGTGAGCTTGCATTAGATGCTGCAAAAGTACCGATTTGACATCATCTTTTCCAACGTTTCAAACGTCCTTGTTTCTTCAGACCTGTACGCCTTCGCCGTACCTGAAAATGCGGCAGTGGGCACCACAGTGGGCAGGATTATGGCACAGGATGGAGACACTGGCATCAATGCCAGGATGACCTACAGTCTGGAGGATGACCTGGAGGAAAGCTCCACTTTTATCATCAAAACAGATCCAGTGACGCAGGAGGGAGTGGTTCTGCTAGCCAAGGTGAATACATACACTACATTATCACTTTGTCTAACATTTGAAATTTATATGACTTTATTTAATCTGATGTTTCAAGGGCAGTAGTGCAGGCAGAAATCAAAGTGGGCACAGGGGCCATTAGGTTCTGAGACATTATTTCTACAAAAAACTCCTTTTTAATCTCCGGCGTTAGGGATTTAATTAACATTACAGACACCAACGCGAACTTAATTTAAAAAAAAATTATAATTTCAGCTGATAGAGGGCACGGGAACATATCCTGGCACTTTGCGCGCACACAGACAGCTGGCAGACACAACAGCAGCAGCAGCATCAATGCCGACCAGACGCAACAGTGTAAGGGCCTGGCACAGGGACCCGACAGTCACACAGAGTCACACAGAGTCACACAGAGTCACACAACCTGGCAGCAACACTGAGTCCCTTCCAGTTCACGGACATATAGCAGCGTAATCTGAGCCAATGTGCACAATAAAGTAGTGAATGCTAGGATTCAGCTTGAGCATGGAGAATGTAAATAGCTTGCTTTGATGATTGCATATCAGCCCTGAAATTAGCCAGTTTGTCTCCAATTGACTCGTTAGATGAGTGATCACTGTACAGCTAGTTGTGTAGAGGGACAAGGACTGTACGCCTCTTGGGACAATGTGAAATGTCTCTAATTTTAGCGCTGAAAAAGCCACATTTGTCTACTTACTGGCAAAATAGTTGAATAGAGTGAGTCTGTGGGAGCAGGTACCTTTTAAAAGTAACTTTTTTTTCTAAACCTCACAGTGGTTTTGTGTGACAGCCTTGAAGCTAGCTTGAACATTTTGCCAAGACTTTTTGGTAGATATAAGGCTACAGTTAGCTTAGCTTAGCACAAACACTGGAAACCATAGTAAACAGCTAGCCTGGCTCCATCCGAAGATGATTCAGAGAACGGTAAGAAGTGATTGATTGACAGGAATGTATTCATTTAGATTTGATCATATTTGTGAAAGAAGCCCTGAGCTCTGTTGGTTTAAGTAGTACCCAATGATTTAAGATGTACAAATGTATTAGCATCAAAGTATTCTTAAAGTACCAAAGTAATAGTACTAATTATGCAGAATGACCCTTTTCAGAAATATTATTATTAATAATATTTTATAATCATTGATGCATCAATGTGTTCATCACTTAAATGTTGCAGCTGTTAAAGGTGCGGAGCTACATTTATGCCCCTTATATACTGCTGGTTAACTTAATCCCTAATAATGCATTATATTCTATTTGTTGGTTCATATTTTGTATATCTGAATTCCCAGTACTTGGGTGAATATACTTTGTTTCATTCCATCACCTGACAGTCCTACATAAACTCTCAGATGACTCTTGTTTTCCTCTCAGACGTGTGCTTTGTTTTCCCACGTATAGTGCTTCTTCATCGCACAGGAGAATTCAATTTAGATGCCGTGATAATGAAATAACAAACACATTATTGACTCTGTCTCTGAATCATTTTGGAAATGCAATAATGGTTTTCATGCTGTTTTCTTATTACTGGGATCATAATGTTAAAAAATCTATTAAACGCAGCATTATTTAAGCGCATGTTCACAGCTGGGAACTTATTGACATTGACTAAACAATTTTAACATCTAGTCAGAGTTGTGTCCTGCTCCCTCCGGAATAATCATCCGTCTTAAATTCAAGTTGGCAAAGCATATTTGGAAAGCTGTTACTCTTTAAGCCTGCTTAATGATGATGGACCAGGTGTTCTCTGCTTATAGGAGTCTCTGTATTAATATGAATTCTTTAAATCTATTTCCTTTTCCTCACAGCCTTTGGACTATGAAACCAAAAGGCGTTTCGTCATGGCCGCAGAGGCAGTCAATGATCACGTGGACACTCGTTTTCTGACTCTGGAGGAGTTCAGGGACCGGACGACGCTCAAGATTGTGGTGGAGGACGTGGACGAGCCGCCTGTCTTCCTCTCAGCGGCCTACGAGTGGAAAATCCCTGAAAATGCAGCTGTGGGAGCCGTGGTTGGCAGTGTTAGTGCCAGAGACACTGACACAGTCAACAATCCCATCAGGTACAGTAATGTGAACCGTCTAAACCAGGAAGAATGGCACCTGCCACCCAACTGCAAGTATGATAATGACGAGGCAGATGCCCAAGCTGGTGGGGGCGGAACGTCCCCAGACAGCTTCCTCCACACGGTGAAAAATCATTCCATTTCAGAAAGTGTTACTGGCTCGGTGCATCCATTTTTACCCTTGATCTCTGGATACCCTGTACATGGTCATATTTATCTCACATTACTTTAGAAGGAAATGAGCGCCGCTGAATAAATCATGACGGTTCTTTTTTTCCTTTTTCTTTTTTTCATACCTCACAGGCTTTTCTATCTATTGCCGTGGTATTATCACAAAGCGACGTGGCTAGGACGTAGGGATGTAATAAAGCACCATACGCTGTGGCATATGGAATTGAGATTTGCAGTCATTTGCAACTGGGGCACGTTGCAGAGGAGACATCAGCAGTACCGGTGCCTGTAGTCCATCTCAGCAGAGCTTAAGAGTGGCAGGTGCTGCATATCATCCTCAGCCTAGCGTGTATTACTGTCCCTTTGGAGACAGTGTCTCATTGATTAATAAATTCAGGCTGACATTTTAGGGGTTTCCACATTTCTTCTAAATATGATTAAGTTTGCTTTGGTCAAATTGGCTTATTTTCCCGTGTTGTTATTAGAAAAATGGCTCAGAGAAATGATTCATTAGTCAGTGTGTTTCACTCCTTGTTACCCTAATTCACCATGGTGTGATAATCACAGTGAGTCCTAAAGGTTTGGTAGTGTGAAAGACCTGTGCAGTATTTCTTACATGAACAATTCTGCTTTGGTCTGTGGATGATACCTTTTTATTTTTACGTTTTGTATTTTAACATAAATAAATCACTGGCCTTAACTTGTCTCAAGACACGGTGATGTGTGTTTTGTCACTGCAGCTGCACCACATGTGACATATTTTTATTTAGTTATTATTCATTCCAAAAAACGCTGAACAAAGTTTCCCTATATTCACAAAACAAGATGTTTTTAAATCACAATTCCTCACTGAAGACAAATATATATGGTCTGTTGTCAGGTTTAAAACATTTTTTATTAAATTTAAGAAACTGAAAGAATACATAAAAGTGTGTCCATGCCATCTGTGTGGGACGCTTTGTTTTCACAGTGTTGTTGTCACACTAGCTGGTGTGCGTGCTCTCTTTGTTGGATATCTGTCAACAGATTAAAAAAAATGAGCAGTTTGCCTAATTAATCTCCCTGTGGTATCGCAATGTTTTGTTGGCCCAGAAAGCAACCTTGACTGCTAAATGTGTGTCTCCGCGGTTTTTCTTCCAGATATTCGATTGACAAAAGGAGTGATAACACAAAAGCTTTCAAAATAGACCCAAACAATGGAACTATAACTGTCGCTAAAGCTTTGGACCGCGAGACTACAAACTGGCACAATGTGACTGTTGAAGCCAAGGAAACAAGTAAGGAGAATGTCCGTGTTTTGCTCAACAGCGTCTTGTTGATATAGCCGTCTTCTGGCACATTTGTCTTTCCCTCAGTCATGAAAGCTGTTCAGAATATATTAACAGCAATGTACCGATGACACATCTTTGTCTAGAGCAGTGGTTCACAGCCAGAAGTACCCCAGGGGGGCCACAGTGGTTGTCTGATTAAATGTGGAAAGATTATGCAGTTAATGAACTAGTTTGAAAAATATAAGCTTACGGTTTGGTCAAGACAAAATGTATTCAGCTGTAACACCTAAATAATACATGTTGAGATCGAGAGTGTAGATAACTAAACGATATAGAATTCATTGGAACAGCTAAAAGGAATGAATGAATGAATGGTCTTCATACTTCAACGTTGTCCTTCGAATATCAGTGAGACTGCACAAGCTTGATTAAGTTTAGCCAACAAACTGACTTAGTTAGGTTTAGGAAAAGATTGTGATTGTAGTTGAAAAGCAAAAATAAGATTTGTGGTTTCCTGGGGACTAGAGCAGCGGTCTCCTGGGTGAAAGTCCTGTCCCCCATGTAGACCTCGTCAGGTTTTACACCGCGTCTCCTGACTTCCTTAGAGGCATTCCTTCGTGTCGTGGCTCACAGCAGATTACGTGGGTTACATATGAATTATGGTGCATTACTTTTTGTAGGTATAAGTACCAACAGTGAGTGAGAACAGCCTGAACAGCTAGCTAAAAGTAATGGGATAAATAGTTATCTGAATTATCTAAAAAAAAATGTTGAAATGATTAACTAAGAGTAATAAATAAATGGTTGAATCGTCCAGCTTCAGCAGCTTTAAGTGACAGTACAAATGCACATTGAGTGCTCAATTATACGACAACATTATTGTACGCTAACAATGTCCAATTTTAAAAAGCAAAAGTGCTGAATAACATCCAGTTCAAAAGGAACCTAACATAAGGAGATATTAATGAAGGGGATGGCTTCAAAAGGTTGGGGACTGATCTAGAGTGACGCAAAACCTCAAATTTACCTTGAAGAATTAACTTTTTCACAGTTTTATGTTCATTTGGTCTTCGTTTGAACAGAAACGCCGTCGCCCATTTTTTTTTGTCATGTTTCTAAAAGAAGAAACATTAATCAGTCTTAAGTATTATTTTGACAGAGCTTTTAGAAAGCATTTATGATACATGCACCCAGTGGACTCCAGCAAATGTCTATCTTCACTACTGCAGCGCTGAACCGTTTATCCTCCTCCGTGGTGGTGTTCATCAAAGTGCTGGACATAAACGACAATGTGCCAAGGCTTGCAAGAGATTACCAGCCGTTTATCTGCGAGGGAACACAGGCGGGAGAAGTATGTATATTATGATCCACTGATGTTCATGATTTACTGTATAGGATCATTGAGAATTTACATGAAGTGGAGAGTAAACATTTTCATTTTGCAACATATTTTTATTGCATCGATGTACTATTTTGAAACCTTAAATTACACACAAGGAGCCATCTTAGTATTGAACAGATCAATACCATAATACATCCACAACATTGTCAGTTGAGGAATGATATTCTGAGAAAGGAAATGAAATCTGCTTGTATTTTCTCAGAAATGTCTGTCTTTGTGTCTCTCAGCTCATTCAGCTGCTCAGTGCTGTCGACCTGGACGACCCCGTGGAGGGACACCACTTCTACTTCTCCATGGTCTCTGAGAAGCACATCAATCCAAACTTCACTATCAGAGACAATCAAGGTTATAATCATTTAGCAATGATTGGAAGAAATGTTTGGATCTCTACCTTGAGTGGAAGTAGCAATAACCAGTGTTTGGAAACAAGTAGAAGTACTGAATTCAAATTAAATCAAAGTAAAAAAGCATTAGCATCAAAATAAACTTTGAGTACAATCAATCAAACTTATATATATATATATATATATATAATATAATTTGTATGTGTTTCTGGTCTTTGTGCTAAGCTAACAGTGCTGCTGCAGTGACACACTCGGCATGAACAAAATGTGTTGCTGCAGGAAATTCCATCCTGTAAATTACTAACATTTTCTGTTTGGAGGCTTTAAGCTGTGGGACACAAGTCAATACATGAAACCAGATGAAGCTATACTTAAAGTCCCATTTGGTGGCTGGAGGACTGAGCTGCGGCTTAACCACAACCTGTGTGAGCAGTGGTACAACTGTGTGACAAAGGCAAAATGAAGGGATATTGTTATGATTGCAAGAATTTGAATTTAAATGAACACGATGTACCCATAAGTGTTTTTGCCATTTTGGAATGAAATCCTTGTTGTTTTTTTTGTGTGTTTGACAGCCCCTTGAGTATGTAAATTGGAAGAGTGTTTACCTTGTACTCAGTGGGCGGTCAACCTTTTCTCAAAGTTAATAATGAAAATGGGCTGCAGATATCAAGTGAGCAGCAGAGGGACGTTTGATTGTATCGAATAAGAAGTCGGAATGAAATGCATGCAGGAGAACTGTACTGGTGGTTGGCCATGCGAGCACAGCAGTCCAGTCAGCAACCAGGAACTTAATAATGAACCACACATTAAATGAAACCTATTTTTGAATGCCACAAGGTTATTGTTAGGTGACTTGATGAAGTCTTACGAGTGAACCAGAAACAGATTTTTTCCAAATTTACGTTTGTACACACTGAAAATTACATTTGACAAGGTTCCCCTGCCTTTCAGATAGCTGGGATTGTATTTTAAATCGCATTACGTGTGTCAGCTGAATTCCAAAATATCAGCACTCACAGTGGAAGCAGTACTCATGTTTTTTTTATAGAAATTGAAAAGTGCACCTCTGTTTGCTTCATTTTTAGACAATACGGCCGGCATCGTGGCACGAAGGAGCACTTTTACACGCAAGGATCGAACCCAGTACCTCCTGCCTGTTGTGGTGACGGACAGCGGCTCTCCGGCTCTCTCCAGTACCAGCACTTTGACCATCGGTGTATGCAGCTGCCAGCCTGCCGGCCATTGTCCCTCAGGGGGGGTGGAGGCCCTCGCCCTGTCCATGGGGGTCAGCCTGCAAACCTTGTTAGGGCTACTGGTCTGCCTCGTCACACTCAGCGGTAAGAAAGCATGGATTTATTTTGTATTCACATTCCATCCAAGCGCAGAATATCCATCTCCGATATAATAAGGACGTATATAAAGGAATGCACTGGTTTCTGGGGGTGAGTGGGCTGCTGTGAAGCACCCGGGGACCACTTTGGGGTTCAGTGTTTCACTCCAGGACACTTTGACATGCAGACAGGAGGAGCTGGCTGGGGATTGAACCTTCAAGTTTGTGGTTTAAGGACTACCCGCTCAGACACAGCCGCCACACACACGAGAAACATAAAGATGAGGAAATAACACATTTGAGGCTTTATTTTAATGAAAGAATGTCTAACTGTAGAGCCCCAAAACTGACAACATCTAGTAGAAGCCTAACATATTACTGAATACATCAATATATAATATTGTTTGTTATTAAATAAGTAAAAATGTTGTGAAAAAAGAAGTATAATGCTTCATAGTTTTCCTTTAAACTTCCAATCAGTTTCATTTAGATGTAAACCTGATTTTTCAGCCATAAAAGTGACTATTGATATTGTGCTTTCAGAAGGAAAAGATCTGTCTTTGTGTAATTTTGCATATAGCTACAGCTCCATCCTCCAGACACTTGTGACATCACGACACCTCCGTAATGTCCGGAGCGATTCAACAGTAAGAGTAACACAGCAGGATGATGATACACAGTACAAGCCAATACAATTACACTAGAGAAAATGATGCTGTAATAATCCAGAGGTGCTGTTCCTGGAGTTTGGCATTCGTCAATAAAAAGGCGACTGTTGCATCGCCAAAGATCTCCAGACCTCAGTGTGATTGACAAGAGAGACGAGAGAGGCATTTTTCAAGTCTGTTTTGTTTACACAAAAGAAGTGACGTGTACTAGCGAGCTGATTGTCTCTGCATTGTGGCCTCACAAAGGGATTCACTAACAATATAGACTGAGATTTTCAGAAGATAGACAACATTGACAACCTTGAATAATTGCCAAGACATCTATGATTGATTCACTTATAGTCCTTAGATATTAAAGTAACCGAGGCCCAAACTCCCAAAAAGTCTGTATAGTTTAACTGATTGATTGATTGATTGCTTGATTGATTGATGGATGTTTGATGTTGGATATTTTGTTGTAAAGAAGTCATTCTTTTTCAGCGGATCTGTTGAGCTAGAGCAGCTCCACCTCACATCATTTTGGCAAGTACATAAACGTGTGTTAAACAGCGGGAGTTTTCATTAACAAATTTGCTCTTTCATTTGATTCCCTTTTTAAAAACTCACCAGCGTGCCTTTAACACACACTTTTTAAATGCTGAAGGCTTGCAGAGCGATGATGTCAGGTAATGAGCATACCGGTTGCAATACATCAGTAGCAATGCCATCCTGGGACATTGATGGGTTTGCATAGTGAAGAGCTTTATTATGACCTCGGCTGCTTTGTGTCCCCTCTGTGCCCATCACATGAAAGATTAATGACAATACCTGCTATGCTAACATTCCGTCGGATGAGCACAATGCCGGATGAAAACACGGCGGAATAAAATAAACACTTCTAGCATTCTGTGCCGCATGGAGCAAATAAAGAAGTCGTCATTTATGTGTGAGCTGAAATTAAAAACGTTATTGCCTAATTTGCGTTCATTTAGATTTGCCGCATCCACAACAAGTTACAGAAAAACAAATCTTTGCTGCCATTATTTTCGGTGCTCGAGTTCATGCTATGCTCCATCAGGCACCCTAGATGCTTTTTATCTCACTAAGCTCATGCCCTGGTGTTTAACGGTAATGATCTCCCGCTGCGTTGTGTCTGCAGTGCTGTCAGTTCTAATGCTCATGGTGAGGAGGCACAGGCGTAAGCAGCAGGAGGGATTGGAGGTGGAGGTGATGGATCTGGAGCTGCCGGAGACGGTGTCGCAGAAGGTGCTGTATTACGGAGAACCCGGCGGTGGGGGAGCAGGCCTGGGCTTCTGCCAGCCTGTCGTCCCGTTGCGCCACCACCCGAGGAGGAGGGAGAGGAGGCTGCGGAGGGAGGATGTCAGGGCAAGCATACGGATGTCTCTCAGAGAATCCCACCTCATCGGGCCGGACGACGACGTCTTCCGGCAGTTTATTCTGGACAGGCTGGCAGAGGCGGATCAGGATCCTTACGTTCCCCCATTCGACTGCCTCAGAACATATGCATACGAGGGCTCGGGGTCTCCCACAGGATCCCTGAGCTCATTGGAGTCTTTCGCTTTGGAGCTTGAACATGAGCAACCTGTTTGTAATCCCAGACCCTTCATGGTTAAACTCACCCCGTGGTATGGTGGAGGAGAGGAAGACACCATCTTCTGAGGTGTTCTTCTTCTTCTCCTTCTCCTTTAATTGCTGTTCATCTAATCTTACCTATATATTACTATAATATTATCTCTAGGCGTTGCACTTGACTCCCCTGAGAAGAACGTAATGAGACAGAGCGAGTCCATGAGGCCTTTTTTTTTGCCTTGTTTGTGTTTTTCTGCTCAGCTCTTTCGTCAGCTCTAAATTCATGAAATGTTGCCACATTGGCACGTTTTTAGTTTTATTTGAGACTAACTGCCAGGTCTCCTCTCAGCACCCCCAAAAACACACAAACCTTCTACTGAACAAACACGACGTGGGACTCTTCCCGCCTCCCACCTCTACAGACATCTGATCCCCTTCATGCTGCCAGCCTTGGCTCGGCAGAGGCTCCATTAGTCCGCTTATAAGCAAACATGATGTTATGTTAATCAAGTTGTCATACCGCTTATTACTAACGCAATACAAGCTGTATTTAGCGCTGTGATGCCGTCGGCACAGGTTGCTGATGTAGGCTTTTCATTTTCCAGAACGTGTCTTATCGGTTCAGCCGGTTTACATAAAATCAAAACCGGTTTAGGCTTGGTCACCAGACCGGACCGGTCCGGAAAATGTACCCAACTATACGATGGACCAGTTAAGTGCATTTAAAATGAGTACCCATCAGTGACACAAAGTTCTAATTGAAGGAACGTTTCAACAATTTGGGAAATATTTTTTTTTGCCCAGAGTTAGAGGAGACGATACCACTCTTATGTAGGTACGGTAAATATAATGCTATAGCATCCTGTTAGCTTAGCATTAAGACTGGATACAGTTAGCCTGACTGTTCCTTTGGTGTTGGGAGGCGATTTTCTTACTTTCTTCTGTTTAGCTGCTGGCTGTAGCTCCATATTTATCATACAGACATGAGATTGGTATCTCATTCCCAAATTACTCTGAGCGACTCTCAGTGTATTTGACAAAATGTTGAGCATTTTCTTTAAAGATGAAATTTCACTTATGCTTGGCATATTTGGACCGGTTTTTGTTTGCTCTATTTTTATTGTGTTCTTCCTGACAAGTGACCTTTTATGGTTGTGCAAATATTGGCTGTGGGTTTATCATGACCTGACAACATGTTGAGGGTACAAACGTGTTATTTACACTCCAGAAACTGCCGTTTGCACCCATTGTTCCACCAAAGGTGAATGTTTGTGTTGTCCAACCTTAACCATGTCCCTTCCCAAGTTGAAGACGCTACTACACATCCAGTTGAAACAAATGTGTAAGAATATAAGAATCTATATTAAGTCAGAGTCAAATATTAGCTCTCCTTCTGGCTCTGTTTTGTTCTTCGCCAACCCCTGAGAAAAGTCTGTTGTGTTGCACATAGGGTTTACTAGAATTTTATTTTGAAAACAGCTTCCTGCTGCAGCTGAAAATAAAACTCTGTTGAGAGCTGTCTTTGTTGGCTGGAAAACCAAAACAATGAGTTTAAAAAGGCTAAAGCAGTCCAGTCAAGATGAGGGGAAATGCAAAGGTGGTGACAAGTCTGTGTTGGTGCATCACTGCGAGAGGCCGCTTAACATTGCACGTTGTCATTTGATCCATTCTTGATTAATGCAGCCTTTACCAAGTACTTCTGGACTAAAGTTAATCAAACTTTAATCAAATGTTGGATCGTTTTTAATAACATGGTTTGATTTTTAGGGCATTGACAAACAACCTATTGTGTTGTTTAAGTACTTGTTGCATGTACAGCAGTGCCAATAGCCCATGATGAGGTCCACCCAGAAGACATGATACACGATGTACACTCTTTTCTTGCTCCCCTCACTCTGACAATTCGTCACTAGTGAGTGCACAGATTGGCCTACGCCCAGTCGTTGAGTCACAATCTGGTATAAAGTCACTTTGGCAGATATACGTACCTCACAATCTGAAATACAACTAGAAAAACCATCTTAGAAGAAAGCGGAGAGACCAAAAAGGTAGATTAGACCATAATGAGCAGGGTGAGAGTACAGTGTGCAAGTTCCCAAAGAGTGCAACAATGTGATTCATGCTTTAATTATTACAGTTATTACAGTGTGATATTATTACCCTCTTTGTATAATACATACAGTATTACTGACCTGTGAAATTTAAAATTCTGATACTATTTGTAATTTGATTTACTTTTTTATCATGTTTTATATTTTGTATTTTTGCTCAGAACAGTTTGTACTGTACAGTATGTGTATTTGTATTTTACATTATGAAATTATATAAATTAATGCAAACCTCACCTCAGTATATGTATGGCAACATATTTTTTTAAGTAGAGATTTTGTTTCCCGATTAGCCTTTTTTTCGCACAGAAATTAGAGTTCACATACAGAAGGGTTTCCCATTAAATATGAACTCTCTAACATGTATAATGCTGTATGATATGACATTCTGCTTTCTGTTGAGTCACGAGAGAGCAGATCACAGGACTCATGTAAGCCAATCAGCAGCAGAGAGAGATCGCATGGGCGACCGGCAGCAAAACTCCAGCAAAGTAAGGCTGAGAGAAGAGAAAAAGGCTCGATTTGAAATGTATAAAGAGAGTGAAACTTGAGAAACACAACAGCTGTAGCGCTGTGAAAAAAAATAATGTATACAGCGCCTGGCTCTCTTCTTTCTTTCTTGGCCATTTACTGTATTATTGGCAAACACGATCGCGTCTGTTGTGTGGGTGGCCGCTCGCGGGGTGACTTGAGGTAATTGCGTGGGGCTCAGGTCCAGCCCCCTTCACCTTCTCGTCCACTAATTGGGCTGCTTGCTGTCCGCAAAGGTCGGCTTTCAGACCAGAGAGAGTATAGTTCTCACTGGAGGAAAAACTGAACACAAATATATTTACACACCTATTTGGAAAGTAGTTGGAAAGCCTCGAGGCAAGAGACAACTAATTGCTTGAATCTGTTCATCTTTTCCTTTGCTGCCGTGGTTACTTGTATGATAGGTGCGCCACTCAGCAGGACAATTTCCAGACATCAGTGCAACTCAAAGTGAGCTTCAAACAGCTTTCACTGTTGGAAACGATCTATCCGGCCAGTTCTTTTTAGACTAAATCATCGGCTCACGGTGGCTTCTAAAGACACAGATGCTCTCAAAAAAAGGTCTTTTTAAAGTTCTTTCAAACCAATCTTCACAGTCCAACATGGAGGGTATTGAATTTGCCCACAAATGGTCCGTTATTATTCCCTTTTCAAAAAGTACCTTAATGTCAAAAGTCATTCAGCTTCTGGTGTCATTTAACCTTCTGAATTTCTGTCATTACCCATGGTGAATATCACGGGTAATTTAACCTAACAGCTCCTTTCTTTGTGTAATTATACCCATTACAGCAATGTGAAGGATTTCGCTCCGTCAACTGTCTCTGTCCTCTGAACAGGTTATGGATTCAGCTCTTCTTTTCAAACCCAGTGCCAAACTCATCACAAAGCACCACAATGCTCACTGGAGGGTCTTTGAGAGGGGACTCTCATTTGGCAGACAGTGAGTTGATTGAAAAGATGCCTGAAAGGATTTTGAGACTTATTTATATATTTAAAAAAAAAAAGAAAAAGGAAAGAAATCATTAACAACATGTATGCCTCAAGGTTTGGCTGATCAGATCATTCGTGAGCAATTTGGTGATGTGAATGTAACTAAAGAGTATGAAGATAAAGACGTGGACGTGATTGTGAACATCACAATAGTTTATTAGTGTCTCTAATAGTTTTCATCCAACAAAACGCTGATATAAAAATGATAGAGGAATTGTTGATGTTACACCTCAGTGCATATGGCCTATATGTGTAGTATTGAATTTTATTTAAAAAACATATATTGTCCATATTGCCATCATTTTAAATTAATGGTTTGACCCTGAACAATGTGAGCAAAGGGGTAAAAACAATTTTAAAAAGTGTACAATGAGAA
Organism: Cebidichthys violaceus; assembly: GCF_023349555.1. NCBI lineage: Eukaryota > Metazoa > Chordata > Actinopteri > Perciformes > Stichaeidae > Cebidichthys > Cebidichthys violaceus. Next base: position 12,920,708 of record NW_027176318.1, read on the forward strand.
GGATTTTAATGAAAATGTATTTTTTAACTAAATTAGAGCGCTCCATAAACTATGTCTTATGTCTGATCTCTGCTACTACAGTAAGACGCTTGGGAAGATGAAGATAAGTTGACTGGTTGAGTAGGATGAAATGTGAATACTGCGTATGTTTGTATAGTAAAATCCTTTGCTGATTCGCCACCGATCCCAGTAATGTCAAATTGCAAACAATTGAGCAGGAACATTACAGAGACTGAAGCCTAAACGACACTCACCACTCCATCATATCTAAGCAAACTGTGAGTCATCCCAAACGTATGAGCCTGCACACATGAGGCTGTTATCGCCCCAGCATGTGTGCTGGTGTCAAATCCGACAGCAAATGTGTTAAAAGATTATGCAAACTTTAATATTTTGGGATTTACGGAATACATTTCCTGCAAGTTGTTTCATGTAAGCCTTCGCCACTCTGGTCCATTAATGAGCTTTTCCTCATTGTGATGAGACTTGGGGATTGTCAGACTTTGAAAAGAAATTAATAATGCTGGACGAAAACTTTTGGAAACTTGTTTTGTTGCTCAGCAGAGGCTAATTGGTGGCTGTTTGGGGGATAATATGCGGTCTCGTTTACAAGACAGTTGATAGTTTCATATCATCCCTGAGGCAACTCGATTATTATCAAGACTATTTGGGCTCAAGCTGAATTTTGTTTTGAGTTGATGGATCTGGCTGAAGAAACGGTTTACATTGCAAATTGACCATTTGCTAAAACCCTCCCCCCCGACTGTGATTCAATCATAGCAACTGAGTTCAGCAGGTCTGTTCTCCACATGCTAAAGTGCAGTAAGAGTAATACTCAAGATATTACGTTTAGAGGGTGGTGTGTTTTATTTTCACCGTTTTCAAAATGCCAAAAACAAAAGAGCCAAATTGTAAGGTCTGGATTAGGCAGCGTGTTCATATAGTAAGCTGTAATCATTAGCATGCCTGGCTAACTAACTTACAAAAAAGACAACTTCCAAGGCCAATAAGCACATTAAGTGACGTTACAGTAGTTTGTGCAGGTTCACAACTAGAGCGTCCAGTGTGTAGCATTTTCTCGCTGTGAGGAAGGATGCTAACTGCTAGCCTGGGACATGCACCTTTAGCCTCAATCTTTTAGCATGTTATGGTATTTATTTTACAGAGCTCTTGTATCAAAATGAGTCAGTTGCAAACATTAGAAAATCAACAAAATCTGATTTCCATTTCAGTGTATTGTAGCTGGACTGGTCCGACACACTAACTGTTGCTGTGGATCCTCAGATGAAAATTAGCTTTAAGCTAAGCTGACTAGAATCATGTTGTACATATTTTGTACATTGTCTCTTACAAATAAAATAGATTATCAAATATCAAGGAAACGAGGGACTGTTTTCTGCACATTTGATAAAGCTGGGCTGGGGGAAAATAGCTGGTCGATGAAATATGTGGTGCTTTTGTCAACATTTGGCGGGGTTTTGACAATATTGTGAAAAAAATATTAACAAGCTGTCATTTTATGGTCAAAAACACAGATACTAAAATCAGTAAACCTCCTTGTGTCCACCTTGACGTCATCATCATTGACATTGACATGGCAATTTGTCTATAGCCTATTTATCTAACATTTTATGTTTGGTTATTTGATGCAGATATGAAGTTTTGTATGCTTAGGAAGTGTTATCTATTCCACATGTATTGGTTTTGAATTGGCCAAAGTTGTGATTAGGCTGGAAACTGATCTGGTGACATTGTGTGTGACGCACAATTTTGTTTATGTTGTTATTTCCGGGAATGTTATTACTGTGAGAGGAATATTCTCATATGAACCATAATGGTCAATGATCTACAGAGCTACAATGCTTCTTTATAATATACTGTGAGTATATGAAGTCTCTTTGTGAGTTAAATAACTTTGGAAACTAAGTTTCCATCTCATTTAAAAGTTATGTCTGATAAAGTACTTATCACCAAGACCCACATAAAATCCAAACTAAATGTGAATATACAAATACTGCATGAATTACTGCCGTGACATTGTTAGCCCTGATTGAACACAGTACAATGCCGCATACACTTAAGGTTAGGCATTACCAGCTTTAAAATATAATACTCATCATGATGTTCATTTAGGAAGCAACCATTTTGCAAGCACCAGCCCGATTAGTGTGACTTCTTCCTGAAATTAGAGGAAAGCAGAACAGACTGTGATTCTGTGATCGTAGAGTTAGTGAGCCTGTTGCTAATCACCAATCATCATTTTGACTACAGCATAAAATGAACATAAAAAAGCATGTCCTGCCATTTCCTTTGACAAATCAGATTGCAATTCACCCTGCCTCGTGAAAGCTGAACAGCAAGCTGCACAAGAGGCAACAGAGTGGCGTTATGAATGGTAGAGAGGTCATCCTTCAACTACAAAGCCTCGGCTTCAAGCACTATCACAGCCATCATTATCACTGACAAAGTGCGCTTGGCACTTATGTGTGGTTCTGTAATTTCCTGTTTGACTTTTATTGGTTGAGATGCACTTTTTGTAGCAGCTAACTAACTTTGCACTCTGATAAAACATACAAATAAATGAGCTGTCTCAGCTGAGCCAGTTGGTTTTTGGTTAATTAAAGGCCCTGAATACTTATAATCTCAAACAGTTTCTTACTATAAGTGATGATTTCCTACATGAACACACTGTTTTCTGCCAAATTTAAAACATCTTTGGTTATTTTTACATTAACGATTTTTGTATTTCTTGCTTTTCCTCTGTGTTCTTTTCACTGGTTTGAAGTGGGCGGGACTCAGTTGACAGTTGGTGGGATGTGTGGTTACTGTCCATCAAATCTGAGCAAAAAACACCCACACACTCCTGATTAAGCAGATTAACTGAGTAATAAGAAAACCTAAGATGTTTGTTTGTTTTTATCTTTGACGATGCTTATTAAGCCGTCAATATTCAATTTTATAGAGAAATACTTATAATAAAAACAAATGTGGCCACTTGAGAGTCGTGGAAACAAGCTATAAACACAACGTTCACATATCACCTTTTCAGTTTCACTTTACATGCTCTGTTATTTTCACAAACTAGTCTCTGGTCACAAATTTCAGTGTGAGCAATAATATTCACATCACACAAAGTAATTGGATCCAGTGTTATTATGACATGTTGATAATGGGATCTTTAAAGGAGCTTAATTCCGAATTCAAAGCAAACTTAGGATTGAAGGATTGACTCCACATGGCTCTCAACATGGAGACGGCTGAGCCGGCGGCTAGAAGCTAACAGTGCGAAAAGCACAAGCTAGATCCCCTGTGATGTGCAGTTGGGTCTATTTTCTAGTGTTTGGTGGATAGAGGGGCTGTCTCATGCCACAGTGTATGCAGCAGCCACTTCTTCCTGCCATGAGGGTTTTGGTGACGTGCTGGTCTTTCACCAGCCTCTCATGAAGCAGTTCTTGAAGGGGGTCAGGGGACTGCTCTCACTGGGTTGGGTCGATGTTATGTCATGGCAGGACGTGCGTTCATTGGGCTTGCCCCTACTGTACCCCTAGAGTCCAGTGTGTGAGTTAGGACAAAGGTTACGTTATTGTAACCGTAGTTCTATAAACATGTAGCTCTCTACCAAGGAGGCGCCGACAGTGATGCGTGCTGCCTTAAATATCGGTCATTATATATTACTTGTCCTGATTGCCCAGCTATGCTTATGCTAATTTTCGGTCTGCAAATGCATGCTTGTGATTGGAGGAGAGAATCACCCATAGAATCCAATGCAGGGCGTCATCTGTGGTTATAGACCTTGGGTTACCATATTGTAACATTTGTTATCTCAAAAAAACAAGGCAAGATCATTGTAATTATAGTCAACCTGACCCAGAACACAAATGAAATAGATTTTAAACTGAAGCAACATAATACTGTGTTTTCCTTTGTTCCCATCACAAGAAAAAGGTTCCCTCTCCACACATGCCATCAGACCTTTTCATTTAATCAAAATACACAATAAGCTATTTTCAGAGATTGGCTTCTTCCATCTCATCAGTTCTTCTTCTTCTTCTTCTTCTTCTTCTTCTTCTTCTTCTTCTTCTTCTCGAAGAGGCTTCTTTAGAAAGAAATACTTCCCACTTATCATACGTAACATCCACTTGATCTGATTTCATAATGTTCTTTCCTTAGGTCTGTACTATGAAACTACTATTCTGGAATACCAAAGGCCTTGGGTCCAAAGTGAAAAGTCCCATTAATAAAGAAGAGATTACTTTCACTCGCTGTCAAGGCCCTGTGCAGCTAAAGGATTGATGCCCTCACATTAAATCAGACCCTTGAAAGGTCCTTCCAAAACTGTATGAGTGCCAACTGTATAGGTGCTTTTCTCTATTTTGTTTCACTTTCCAGACATGTTCAGTGGTATTATCAAGGCATTGATATTGGGATTTTGCTTTGTTTGTTTGTTGGTTTGGTAATTTTTTTAAAAACCGTGTATTTGTCATTGAAGTTTGCACACTTTCTTTCTTTCTTCCTCTTTTTTTTTTTTCTTCCTTCATTGCTCTCCTCAGAGCCACAGGGTTTGTTGTTCACTTTTTGTTGTCTGAGCCATCATTCAAAATGCAGGGCTTTCTTCTGACAGGCACTGAAGCAAGGAAATGAGAAATGACTTACACAGTTTAGCTCCTCTTCATTTTCACTTGCTTTATTATTATCAAACACATGCACATGTTCACACATACACACACCTCACACCCGAGCAGGCTCGTGCATGTACTCAAACTGCACGCACTTTTCACAGATGATTAGTGAAGTCTCCTCGGCAAAAAGACACCCAAATCTGTAAAATGGTGAGAGGTTTTTTGTCAATGTCCATACGTGACATACAGTACATTTAGTAGACTTTGACACTGAAGAGAGTGATGGCCCCTGCACACCACTAATTAGCTGTCATTCATAATTGATTAAAGTCCGAATGTGAATAATAAATGGAAATTGGATTTTATTTGGGGTGTCTTGTCAACTGCATTTACCTAGGGCACCACTGAGACTAGATGTAAACGTGGCTGCATAATTGCAAAATAATTTGCCAGGCAAATTTAGCTAATCATGTTAAAGGGCAAAGCGAGGCTAGACGCGTCACCATTTTAATTTTTTATTTTAATTTAATTTATTTGTGATTTCATTGCAATTGCTGGTGTTTCACTGAAGGCATCAGCTCAAATCTGACACTTATTTTGGAGGATCTTTAACTTCTTCCTGAGAAGAATGCAAAAACAGACTTATTAAAATTGTTTCTGGTCCTTATTATGCATGAGTTAGAATCTCAGTTGTATTTTTTGGTAGGAAAAGTATCCAATCAATCAGTCAATTGATGTACACAGATGGTCTACTCTGAAAAGTGTGTGGCATCTTCTTCCCTCTCTGTTCTGTTTAGAATGTAAAAGACAAAATATGTTGATAAAGTTGGGAAAAGGACTTTGGTGTTCACCTAGATGACCAGAACTGGCACGGTGTGCGTGTTTTGTGCAATGCCAAAACAAAAATACTAGATCAGACAAATCACAGGAAACAGAATATATGACAATTAGTAAACAGCATGTAGCTCCTGAGCAAATATGATGATTTGTGTTCTGCAGCATGCCAGTATGATCAAAACCAGCCTGGCACTTGACAGAAACTTAATCTGACACAATTTTGATAATTGATTAATCATTTGAGTGGCATTGTAAAATAATGGAAATGACCTATTTTCAGCTTCTGTAATGTGAGAAATTGCCTCTGATTGTTGTCTGATATGATTGTAAGTTATAAGTAACTAACCAGTGGAGGAAGGAACAAATAGCATTTACTCTTGTTAAAGCAACGGTGTGTATCTGTAGCTTACCTTTTTGGATAATTAAAACAATTGCTAATCATTTTTGCATCATGGTTAACCAGGACATTCTGATGTAGCATTTCAAAATCTCAATCACGAGCCAACTTCAAATCACATTCATGAGACGATTTGTTTAATTTCAGATTTTATTTTAGAGGAAACGGTGCATTGTTACAACATCATTTCACTTCAGTTTCATAGCAGACTACCTCAAGGTGTCACTCAGAGAGAACCAGGACATTCTGATGTAGCATTTCAAAATGAAAGCCCTTCAAAATCTCATTCACGAGCCAACTTCAAATCACATTTGTGAGACAATTTGTCTAGATTTTATTTTAGAGGGAACGGTGCATAGATACAACAACAATTCACGTCAGGTTAATGCACCGCCCGGGGAGCATGCTGGGTGACCTAAATCAAATGCATCCACTTTTTTTGGTATCAGCAACAGGTGCATGCTGTGGCCTCCGACGGTAACTTCTGGATTCACTGAGGACCTTTTACCTTCAGTGAGGTGTGTGTGTGAGCACTTTCTATTTGTTGCTCCTTGAGGAGTGTTGTGGGACCAGAGAGGCTGAGTGAACAGATTATGCTGGGAAAGAGAAACTGGTCTGGTTATAGTGTTACAGAGAGGCTGAGTGGACAGGGCGGGGAAGTTGAACCTGGAGGAGATGTTGGAGGACTTCATGCTGCACAGGACGTTCAGACAGGTGAGTACAACAACACACTTTCATACTGTTGTAACTACACACCTGCGTTGTGTGTGAAACTGTGCAGTCTCTCCCTTTTTGCTGTACTACGCGTTTGTGTATGCTGCAGCCATTAGCAGTTTATATGATTTATGCATCTCTATGTTTGTCTTGACGGTGTTTTGTATGCGTTTGATTCTATCATGTTGAGTGTCAGGTTATTACATTGATGTGGTTTAATATTGTTTGTTACAACAGTGAAGCTACACAGTTGAAGGCGGCTTTAGGCTTATATTTAGACAATAGGTACTCGTTGGCTTGATGTTGTTGTACTCGTGTGTACCTTGACATTTACTGCAATACATTTCTTAACCCATAAATCAGTAAAATGAACTCAGAGTATGTTACTGAGCTGTTTTTTTTTTTACTTTTTGTTGAGTGAAATGTCTTTTGAAGTAATTGTACTTTTACTTGAGTATTAGTATTCTTTCCATCCCTGCTGTGTACTCAAGAACTGTACCCCACTTTTGAAGCACTTTATTTAAATATTTCCATGTTATGCAACTTTATACTTAGACCTACTCAGGTTTAAGTATAAGCTATGTATACTTTTATATCTTGTTGCACAACATAATGACTAGGGCACACAAATTATCCTCTCTCATTATGCATAACAACTACTTCTACTTCAGATACTTTCAGTCCATCTTGCTTGTAATACTTGAGTAGCTCAATTTGAAATGATATACCACTAATGCAGGGACTAAGTGCTTTTATTTTGAAGGCCTAGTTTAGTTACATTCTGTTGGCTCATGCAGGACTGCCTTTCTTAAGTGTATTTGACCCTGTTTTAAACCGTGCTCTGGCAAAATAATGTGTACAGTGTGAGTGCACTTATATTTTGTACTCCATGCAAGCAATTTTAGCAATCACTGCCAGCCAGCCAACAGTCTCTTCTTTATTTTGGATGTCTGCGTGTCTCTATTGTGTATGCGCATATTGTGAGGTGCTCTACAAGTCAGAAAAAAAAAGCCATCGATGCAGTCCTCAGAAGTAGCACATCATTAATAACGGAGGGACCTTTGAAGATCCTGCATAAATGTCTAATTAGGTTTGGTAACCTTTAGGAAACTCAAGTGGGTGAATACTAAACAGGCCTGGGGATCTTGTACTGCATGGCAAACTAAGCCCTCAACATGTGGGAGAGAGCGCTGACATTGAGGAGGTTTGTTCCCCCGCCTGAAAGGGCATGCAATTTAAGGCACATTACAAGCGCGTCTGAACTCATTGGCCAATTTCTGGCCAATTTATCGTAGTTAACCATCCTGTGTATACACGTCATCAAGGAGGTGGAACAAAACCACGCACTGCTTTTTTATCCTGCCCTTCAAGCTGTGTGGATCATTGTTCTGCATAACTGTGACAAGCCTGTGTGGCATTTAGCAGACCCAGAAGTCTGAGCATGCGAGCCACCAGCCATGTTCGTGCTGATAGTGTTAGAAGGATGTGACCTGGAAAATACTACAGAGGGAAAAAAAAGCACACGGGCTGGTTTACACAACACTGCCCTTGTCTCTTGTTTTATAACACCTGTAGTAAAAGTTGACAGCACAGAACAATAACGAATATTGCCATTTTGTGTTTTAATACACTTCCCGCTGCTAGTTAAGCTTCAGTCTTTGACTGCAGGTTGAAACGCTGCTGTCTAACTGTGGCTTTGTAGCTGGTTAGCAGCAGATTTACTCCGAAATTAACGAAGAAATGATTCTAAACCTTTAGAAAGAGACACTCTACTTTTGCAAGTGTACTATATAAGTATCCAAATACACGAAAATGTATTTATTACTTGGGGTGTGAAGCTTCGCTGGCCCCAATATTCGATTACGATTCACCCGTCAACGATTCTCGATGGCATCTTCAGGTTTCTATATCACCGCATATCATCAATTAATACACGCAGCCAGATCAATCTGAACTGCCTGTTTATTTGAGAAGCGCTTTAAACAATTAGACGACAACAGTCTTTAATATAAAAAGCTGAATCTAAAAGAGGAATCCTTCTGCTGTGCATTACAAGTGTGCTGTAAAAAAAACAAACAGCTAACTTTTCCTTACTCACAGCTCTTCCACTCTTTAGTTTAAGTCACTGCGTCTCCAGACAGAACAACACATCGGTTAGATTTCAGTCTGCATGCATTTCAGCCTTCAAGTCCAACAATGTTAAAGCTGAGAAGCTAATATTGGTAGCGAGAGGAACAAGTTAGTGGATTGCCAAGTCGTCTCTTTGCTCTGCACACATGGAGTGTGTGTGCAGAGCTGCGCCCTCTGTGAAACACAGAGACCAGAGGAGAGGAGAGGAGAGGAGAGGAGAGGAGAGGAGAGGAGAGGAGAGGAGAGAGGAAACTAGAGCGACAGCAAATGACAGCAAAACACAGTAAAGACAATATTGCAATGATCTGAAATTAAACTAATTAATATGCAGTGATGGAACTAATTATGTTCCGTCACTGCATTGATGCAGAATCGTCCACGTTTCCATCGCGATGCATCTTAAAATCAGAAAATTTACTACTAATTACATTGTAATGTATTCAAATTGAAAGGCAGCAGGTTTGTTAGTTGGAAACTCTAAATATAAACCTAACAGAGTGATAACTGTGAATTTAACCCCTTGACTCTTCTGAAAGCAATTTACAAGTAACCAATAATACATATGTTATTGACAAAATAAAAGTATAGCGAATGCTAAGGTGAGAAATCGTTTGACTATAAGCCTGGACAGCCTCTGATTCAAGAGAAAACAGCTCTGATAACTGTTTTGCCATAATAACACATTATTTATTTATCATTATTCATTATTTTTATTACCACTATACGTGCGTTACTCTGCACTGCTTTATGCGCTGGTCGGGTGCCAAACTGCATTTGTCTCAGCACCTAAACTCTGTGCAATGACAAAGTAAAATCTAGATACGGCACGCAAAGACGTAACTCTTCCCAATTTTACATTTTTGAAATGAGTATTAAGTGACTATTATTAAAAAGCACCTGCAGTATAAATACATTTTAAATTCCCAGATTGTTACCCCCTTTTTTTTCCCAACATCACTTCACATCTTGTTCCGTTGTACCTACAAGAGTTTCAGGCCGTAATGTAAAACATATATATGGGTTGTTTTTTTTCCAGGTTGTGTCCCCGTCGTGATACCTTGAAGCTCCTATAAAGCAATATAAACATACACATCCCAAGACATACATCACAGGCACTCAAACATATTTATTATATGCACTAACAGACACACACACACACACACACACACACACACACACACACACACACACACAGTTGTCAGAGCACAGTTTAAAATCAGAGGGGCTGTTAATGGAGGCGGACAGCTTGGCTGCTGTTTCATCAAAGTGCAGAGGAAATGCAGATCTGTGTCCTGCAGGATGCAGGGAATTGGATCAGCTTCCTTCAGTCTGCTGAATTTGAAACACACACCAGCGGGGATTAGACAGCCTTTACCACTGAACAGTGACTTTCTAATGGCCGTCCACAGGAAATATTTACTCTACGTCTCGCATGTGTTGGTACGCCCATCAGGAGCCCAGATAGCTTTATTTAGCTGCCAGCTATGTCACAACCTCGAGGACTTTTTCCGTATTTGATTGATACAAGAAGCCCCGAGCGGCTGAAACTTTTCTTTCTGCTTGTGTTTGGTGTCTGGTTTATGATAATAGAAATACAAGGTAATAACAACACTACTGGGCCCGCAACTTGCTGATGTTATTGATTAGTCCGGCAAATACTTTTAGAAAGGACGGATGATATGAGGACACAGACAAGATTTAGTCGCCACATACTGGGTTATTGATATGATGTTTGGATTAATGTAATGAAGGATTTTTATTTATATCTTTGGGTGTTGAACTTGCTTGAATAGTTAAAATTCCTGCCTTCTGAATTTATCCACATTTATTCCAACTAATGTTTTCATCAAATGTATCATATCATGATATATGTATCATATCATCAGCACGATAATAAATAAATATGAATGTTAAATGGGATCCTAAATGACATAAACTCATGTTGGTATTTTGTATTTCTTGTATTGTTAAAGATTCAAGGATTTATTTGTCTCATACTCATATGTCTCAATATGTTGAGTGAAATATATCATATCAATGAAATTGAAGGTACATCATGTGATTAGGATGTCTCTTTGTATTCCAGTATACAGTATGAGTACCACTTTCTCTGGTATTGCTTCTTCTACTCCTCCAAATAATACATGTGCAGGAGAGATAAGAGAAAAAGATTAAATGGACAATAACTTAATCACTGAGCACCGTTCTGTTATTAGACTGTCAGAGTTATTTGGGATGTTGCTTATTTGTATTTCAATTTTAACCTCTAATTACCCTGGAGAAGAACGGCTTCACTTTAGAGCAGCTATTTAGTGTGTGAGACAACAACAAAAACAAGTTAGACTTCACGCCATTATAGGTGTCAAAACAAGGTATTTACTAAGACTAAATGCGGGAGCTACAGCCATTCCATCACAGCGTATGAACAATCCACCAGATGTTTTGTCATTAGCTATCAAGGCAGCGCAGTTCATCTCCACCATTCAACAAGGACAGGGTTTTTACTATAGCATTTAAACGAATCACTTTAAGGCTGATGTTATTTTAGGAGAATCCACGTCAGCCCTCGGGAACCATATATGTAATTTTATCACGTTCAACAGTCTGTCTGCGCGGTCTTTACTTCAAGGTGAAGGTCAGGGGGGGAAAAAAAAGCGTCAATTATCTTCTTTGTTATATTCCATCAACTGCAACGGCAAATACAAAGTTTTACAAATGAACGTAATCACCTGAAATACATTCTTACTCCCACTGCTCCCTTCATTCTGCTTCTTTCTCCAGAGAGCGACAAAGAGAAGGTGTCAACTGGTTTTGCCATATTGATGGAGCCGGGGGTCTATGGAGACCTCTAATTTTCTGAGTGAACGGTCCCAGAAAGAGCTAATGATATGTTAATGCTGAATGGCAGACATTAGGGAGGCCAAATGACGGCAATCCCAATTACCTCTGAGGGACGTGCCTTGTGTGATTTTTGTCACGCAAACAAACTCGGTAAATATAAATAACTTGCGGAACATTGGCTGAAAGGACTCCGGGGTGGCTGACAAAATGTCATGGATCTGAGAAAAGAAGTGAGCAACCGGAGCCCGTGCGACTGATGCTCAAACAACGATTACGCCTCTGCACTTTGTTTAGCAAAAACAACACAAAAAATGAACTGCACCTCACTGTGCGAGATTTGCATCTTTCGGTTTCCTGCGAGAACAATTACACCGGTGAATTTCTTACTTACCAAGAATGTCACGAAACTTTCTTTAACAATAATGCAGAAAACTTTTGCTTGTTCCCTTTGTTCGCAACTTTTCCAGCCCTCAAGTTTGGCAGGAATACGGGAATATCATCATGTTTACTTTAGCGGCAGTAGCTGCGTGGGGTGGAAGCTGTGGGAGGAGGTTAGTTTTGAATGGCACAAGATTGAAATATGCCACAGTGGATTTTTGAATTCCCAAGCTTCCCTCCTTGTACATATCCCCTTGTGTGGGTTTACCGGTGAATGTATCTGTTAGTATGTATGTGTTCCTGTTTGGCTAGGCTTAGCTGGAGATTGCTTTCCCCCATCCCCACCTCTAGTGTGTGCAGCATATGGCCATTGTGATGGAGGGTAAAAGGAAATGACAGGCCATTTGAAGATGCTCTAGTCCCTGCATCATGAATAATGCAGAGGGTGCAGCGAGCAGGTTCTCAGCGCGAGCTTCAAAGTTTATCGGCCTCCCCTGTCTCCCTGGGAGAGAGACTACAGTGCTGTGGGGGAGATTAGACCGACACTGAGCAGGGACCTGGTCAAACTCAATTAAATACAACCAGGATAATTCCATCCTCTCATTGTGCCATTCGGTTTTATTAGAAAAATAAACCCGGCATGCTCCCACCTTGAAATGACAATAGAAAGGGAAAACAGCCAGTGAATTATTAAGCAGGGTGTCGACTGTGTGCTTAGTTGCTTCATGTAAAAATATGTAAATGTGTGGATGGCAGAAGACATGAGTGATGAATATTTTCATTAATTACGTCAGACAAACACACCAAGATCAGCAGAGAGAGGCGTCTTCCGCAGTAGACTCAGACTTGTGAACGCCTTTTTTTTCGCAGCCCAAGGACGTCAGACTAGATTTAAAACAATGGAGGCACTAAAATGCACAGAAGTGGTGTTAAACCTTTGTTGATGGGCTGAAATTGTCCCATTGATGGATGATTTATTAATCATTCTGATTGGATTGTGCAATTCATCTGAAGACTAATAATAATAAAAAACACCCACACTAAATCTTTAGTTTCCCTCCACACTTTCCAGAGTCTTTTGAGATCTAATTAGCCCCGAAGCCCCTCCTGATGGCAGATGTAAGCCTACAGAAACACCCCCTTCCACCGAGGCTATTGTAGCATGTAACTATTTTCCGTGTCTACATGATAAACAAACACTTATGCCACCCACATATTCTGTGCTATATCAAGCCAGGCTTGGCTAATGATGATAAACCTGCGTAAAAGTACAAAGTGCCGCTAATTAGGCCTATGCCGATTATGGCTCGTTAATGCTGATGCTGCCCTGACATGTTTTCGCCAATCATCACTGGAGAGGGCTCCAGTGCATCATTTTCTAATTGCTTTAATTCATCATTGTACTGATGCTCTAAGCATGTTTGTGTCTGCGGTCACATGTTTAAATGAGAATGAGAGAATTCAAATAACGCTCCTCAAAAAATAACTGGGATTGTTTTGTTTGTTTTTTGCAGGGAGCGCACTGTCCACTCGCTCCTATTGTATTTTGAATGAGACATTGCTCCAAAAGATTTTCTTTCAACTATCCAAGGCAAAGAAATTGGATGATGTAATAAGATTTTTCTTTCAGGGGTAGTTTTCAAAGCTTGACAAAAAGTCAAAAGTAAAAAAGTTAGTAGAACTCGGATCAAAATACAATCTAGATTCAACAGTCCAGACCAGCCATTAGGATTTATGGACAGGGGACAACATTTTCCCAAATTGGGCCCCTCATCCACACACACACACACACACACACACACACACACACACACACACACACACACACACACACTTCAGCACCACCTGCACCCAACAACCCTATGCTCTAAATCCCAGCTCCTCACCTTTCCTGTGTTCTGTGTATCAGATGACAAAATGAATTGTGTTTTATAGCTTGCAACATTTATTTATCATATAATTTGTAAATACTTCTAATTTTGTGGGGGCTTCCTTGCACCAATAAATAGTAGACTGGAAATAGTATTATGCCTGACTGAAAGAATTGGATGTCTGTGGCTGCATTGGATGTGCAGAAAACAGGTATGAAGTTGTATAAACCTTTGACTCTAACAGGAGGGAATTTTGAATTTTGAGTTCTCAAAATGATCTTGTTGTTTCTGACCTTTCTGAGACGAACAAAATGGCAGCTTTTGAAAGCTAAACGATTTCTGCATCCTGACGATCACATTTCATATTTATCTCAAAACGTATATCAACATTTTCCTCCACTGGCTACTTTATCACTCTGGCCAATTTCCTTGGACATCAATGTATCATTGATGGAACCATTTGGAGTTATTTTCCAGTTATTATCCTAAATTTCTCCATTTTTACACCGTATTACTCTAATCTTGCCATTTTGACCTACTTTTCCACTCCTTGCATTCCCCAGGCGCCTCAGGAGCAAGCTGTTGCATTCATATTCCCACACACATCTCAAGAGAATTATTTATATTGCCCAGGTCTGGGACCAGTCTAATTTGTGTGGGACTATAGAGTACACAAACCTGAGGTCTGACATTTCTCTTGCTGAAGGCAGGCAAACTGTGAGCACTGCTGAGACAGACAGAGAATAAAACATGGTGCTGCAAAGGCTTTTGATCTTCCTTTCCCCCCTTTTCTCTTTTTCAAAGGACCAGTGAGGAGTCGTCCGGCTGATGACGGTGCAGAGGCTCCATTTCTCTGCCACCAACATGCACCCCATGATGGACGGCCAGCACGTTATTTATTTTAATTTTTGTTCCGCGTGAGAGCGAGAAAACGGAGACGGGCTTTCTTTGGTGTTTTGGTTCACGCTGGGTAATCGCAGAAATAAATATTCACCCGCATGCATTAATATGCGAGGACTTAGTCCCCAGTTGGCTTAGAGTTAGTGTTGTATTTCAACCTATTCCTCAGTCTCTGTGCTGGAGAGGAGGGTATCTAATACATGAGTTAAATGTCTTAAGCCCCTGCAGAAAGACGTACCTATGGCGCATTTCTTCACCTTAATATCGTTAACAAATTCCTCTCATGATAAACATTGCATTACATTACATTACTATAAGGCTTTTTTTATCCAAAGCGACTTACAATTCAGTATCTATACACCATAGGCACAGCTACGGGTGCAATTTTGGGGTTAAGTGTCTTGCTCAAGGACACATTGACATGAGACTAGTGGAGCAGGAGCCGGGGATCGAACCGCCGACCCTCTGATTGATTGGCCCTGCTCTCCACTTAGCCACGGTCACCCATAATCTGATAAACTGCCTACACATAAAAACTGCCTACACATAAACACTCTTTCGTTTGCGGTTGTTTAGTTAATGCGTTGTATACTGGCACAAACACAAACGTCATTATCTTCTTTTCCTTAAAATTTAAAACACAACATTTTAATTTTAAAAACACAATTAATAAAGAAGTTCGACAAATTAGAGAGTTTCTGAAAATGGACACCTCTTTGTCAGGGCAATCCGTTGATGATGCATGGTTATGATAAGAATCGAGTGAAGTGTCCGTCGCTGCCCGGGGCCTCCAGAGCCGAGGCCAACACAAGTAATCAACCGAGGTCCAGATTGAGCTCCTGATAGCAGGGGGTCCCTGATTGCTCATAAGTACCCCCAGGCGGCAGCTATTTAAGAGACGTTCTGCTGATTTTGATTGACAGCTGGTCAATCAAAATCATCACCTTGTTGCAGCCGTTATCAGTGCAAGAGATTACATCAGGTGTCTGTGTTCAAGTCTATCTGCTTCGATAAAAGACATCTCGTGAACTCTTTGTGATATACCAGCTGTATCTTGCCATAATATCACTAAAATCTGTGTTGGTGTTATTACTAGTAATCATTTTCTATAAAACCCATGGCTTTGGAGGAAATAGAGGAGAGTTGTATTTGAGTTTCATCGTATAGTGGAGTATAGAAGTTTTAAAGTGAGATGCTGAATAACCACTATGGCTGCAAAGATAATTACGGATGATGCTAAATGCTAAGCTATTGTTCAGATGCTAAAGTATTAAAACAGTAGCATAAGGGAAATTGTAGATTATAACATTTTTAAAGTGAGACTAACATGATAATCTCCCCATTAGACGACTGTAATGTAACTTTTTCTCTTGTTCTTTAATTAATTGACTCCAGCCTGTCCAAACTCTCCACTGAGATTACTACCATTTTACCCGTTCATTCTATAATTCATTTGTATTATTTGATTTGAATCATTATTTAAGAGAGATTGATTAAAATACATCAGTAAATACCTCTTTCGTGAAATTTGAAGCTTTTACGTGTCTTAAAAAAAGACGGTTGCCAACAAGCGGCTAAATGACACAATATAAAAAGTCATCACGATGAACACTAGTCTGTGATTGCGGCTGCACTGACACAGTTATTTTTTGCAATAATCCAAAATCCAATGGAAAAATCCCATTGGAACCATCAGCATCTCTTTTATTTGATACTTTATGTACTCTCTACTTTTGATAAGTTAAGTTTCCTAACACTAGATAACTGAAGCTGCTGGTCATTCCAGACCAAGCAAGGTTGTAGCAGCAAAGTGGTCGAGTGTATTTACTGAGCAATGATGCGTGTTATTGCTCATGAATGAGAATGTGTTGTTTCTTCTCTCGAATGAAACATTGTCTTGAATTAAATTGTAAAAACTTAAAAATGTAATGATCATTTAACCTTTTTTTTTTTTAATGTTTTTGCACACTTGACTCTCTTGGAAAGTGTTAACAGGCAATGATTGCATCTTCGACTGATTTACAAATGTCGTCCAGAGTTTCCACAAGAGCCCTCTATTTGCTATATCTAGCTTTTACAAGAGTTGTTTGAATTTGCTATGTAAGAGGCTTTTATGTCCGATACCTGTAAATATGTAACAAAAATCACTCTCCGCCTCTCTTCCTTCAGCTTTGTCTCAACTGCATCATAATGAGTACACACCGTGACCTTGGTTACTCCTGACTCACACTTAAAAAATCTCTGATGTTTTGTTTTTGCCAGGTTCAAAGCCTTGCAAACTATGTCAATACCTGTAAGGAGACGACATATTTACCAAGCAAAGATGCATAACAAGTTCATTGCAAGCGCTTGCATCACTATGAATTATACTGTCAGTTGTATTTGTGAACCTCTGAGTGCTGTTGAAAAGAAGGCTATTTTTTTTTTTACTCAAATCAAGATTGTTACTCTATTTTTTTCCCTTACTATATTATATTTTTTTCAATGTTATACAATGATTTTTTTAACACCATTCTAATATCATACTATACTATGACTTTTTATGACATTTTTCAAAGACTGCTAATGACTTTTTTATGACTTTTTTACTTCAGACTTAGGAAACTTAAGAAAGAGACTTTCAGAAAGAAGTATAACGCACCATCACCATCACACGAAACAACAGGAAGAAAGAAAAGGGATTTCTTTATTTGTGATTATTTTATGACATATTATACTATGAAATCTTTATGGAACTATGATGTTGCTTTTTATGGCATTTCCATGACAAACTGTACTTTTTTTATTTTTGTGACATACTATACTGTGATTTTTGTACGACTGTATGGTGGCATGCTATACAGTGACTTTTTTTATTATTTTAATGACGTACTATGAGTTTCCATGACATTTAAATGCCGTACTATACCATGACTTTTCAGGACATGGAATACTATAGTAGGACTTATTGGTCATTCTACTTTATTTAGAGTTGTTATGACATTTTTTATCATTTAATTTCAGATTTTTTAAAACAGTTGACATGCAGCATTCTTCTTTCAAAAATATTTAAAACATTTTTTATAGAATACTAAAGTGGGAATTATTTTTGTCGAACCATACTAAGACTATTTTACTATGACTTTTTTCAACATACTATTCTATGACTTTTTAGTAATGTTTTAGAACATGTTGTTCTGTGACTCTCTTCAGTGGTGTAGAGGTAGACTCAGGCTCTGTTATTCGTAAAATCAGCAGTTCAATCCCTGGTTATTCTGGTACATTATATATATATATTTTTCGACATACTATACTATGACTTTTTAGTAATGTTTTAGAACATGTTGTTCATATTATACTATGACTTTTTGAATGACTTTTTTCGACATGCTATACTATGACTTTTTTCAACATGCTATACTATGACTTTTTTCAACATGCTATGCTATGACTTTTTTCAACATGCTATACTATGACTTTTTTCAACATGCTATACTATGACTTTTTTAAACATGCTATACTATGACTTTTTTCAACATGCTATACTATGACTTTTTTCGACATGCTATACTATGACTTTTTTAAACATGCTATACTATGACTTTTTTCAACATGCTATACTATGACTTTTTTCAACATGCTATACTATGACTTTTTTCGACATGCTATACTATGACTTTTTTCGACATGCTATACTATGACTTTTTTCGACATGCTATACTATGACTTTTTTCGACATGCTACACTATGACTTTTTTCGACATGCTATACTATGACTTTTTAACAACTAATTTCAACATTTTATACTATGACTTTTTAACAACTATTTTCAACATACTATACTATGACTTTTTTCGACATACTATGCTATGACTTTTTTCAACATGCTATACTATGACTTTTTAACAACTATTTTCAACATACTATACTATGACTTTTTAACAACTATTTTCAACATACTATACTATGACTTTTTTCGACATGCTATACTATGACTTTTTAACAACTATTTTCAACATACTATACTATGACTTTTTTCAACAGACAATGCTATAATTTTTTTTTTCAACATACTATTCTATGTCTTTTACATATGTCTAGTAATGTCTAGTAATGTTTTAGAACATGTTGTTCTGTGACTCTCTTCAGCGGTGTAGAGGTAGACTCAGGGTCTGTTATTCATAAGATCAGCAGTTCAATCCCTGGTTATTCTGGGACGTTATATTTTTTTTTTTTCGACAAACTATACTATGACTTTTTAGTAATGTTTTAGAACATGTTGTTCATATTATACTATGACTTTTTTAATGACTTTTTTCGACATGCTATACTATGACTTTTTTCGACATGCTATACTATGAATTTTTAACAACTATTTTCAACATACTATACTATGACTATGATAGTCCGTCAAAAAAATTGGAAAAACGGTCATAGTATAGCATTTCAAAAAAAGTCAAAAAACAGTCATAGGATAGCATGTCGAAAACAGTCATAGTATAGCCTGTCGAAAACAGTCATAATATAGCCTGTCAAAAAGGGAAAAACAGTCATAGTATAGCATTTCAAAAAAAGTCAAAAACCTTTCATAGTATAGCCTGTCAAAAAGTGGAAAAAAACAGTCATAATATAGTATGTCTAAAAAAAAGTCATAGTAATAGTATTTTGGGATTAAGTGTCTTGCTGAAGGACACATTGACATGATACTAGCAGAGCAGGAGCTGGGGATTGAACTGACGACCCTCTGATTGAAAGGCACCCCTGGGCTCCACTTAGCCACGGACACTAGTTGGGAAATATTGGCATAGTATAGCATGTAGAAAACAGTCATAGTATAGCTTGTCGAAAAAATAAAAAAACAGTCATAGTATAGCTTGTCGAAAAATGGAAAAAACGGTCATAGTATAGCCTGTCAAAAAAAGTGAAAAACATTGATAGTATAGCATGTCGAAAAAAGTCAAAAAACAGTCATAGTATAGCATGTCGAAAACAGTCATAGTATTGCCTGTCCAAAACAGTCATAGTATAGCCTGTCGAAAAACGGTCATAGTATAGCATGTCGAAAAATGTCATAGTATAGCCTGTCAAAAACAGTGAAAAACGGTCATAGTATAGCATGTCGAAAAAAGTCAAAAAACAGTCATAGTATAGCATGTCGAAAACATTCATAGTATAGCCTGTAGAAAGCTGTCATAGTAGCCTGTCGAAAAAAGTTAAAAACGGTCATAGTATAGCCTTTCGAAAAAAGTGAAAAGTTAAAAAAAAGTCACAGTAATAGTATTTTGGGATTAAGTGCATTGCTGAAGGACACATTAACATGATACTAGCAGAGCAGGAGCTGGGAATTGAACCGACGACCCTCCGATTGAAAGGCACCCCTGGGCTCCACTTAGCCATGGACACCAGTTGGGAAATATTGGCATAGTATGTCTATAAAAAGTCATAGTATAGCATGTAGAAAACAGTCATAGTATAGCTTGTCGAAAAAATAAAAAAACAGTCATAGTATAGCTTGTTGAAAAATGGAAAAAACGGTCATAGTATAGCCTGTCAAAAAAAGTGAAAAACGTTGATAGTATAGCATGTCGAAAAAAGTCAAAAAACAGTCATAGTATAGCATGTCGAAAACAGTCATAGTATTGCCTGTCCAAAACAGTCATAGTATAGCCTGTCGAAAAACGGTCATAGTATAGCATGTCGAAAAAAGTCAAAAAACAGTCATAGTATAGCATGTCGAAAACATTCATAGTATAGCCTGTAGAAAGCTGTCATAGTATAGCCTGTCGAAAAAAGTGAAAAACAGTCTTAATATAGTATGTCTAAAAAAAGTCATAGTAATAGTATTTTGGGATTAAGTGTCTTGCTAAAGGACACATTGACATGAGACTTGCAGAGGAGGAGCCAGGGATTGAACCGACAACCCTCTGATTGAAAGGTAGCACTGCGCTCCACTTAGCCACGGACACCAGTTGGGAAATATTGGCATAGTATGTCTATAAAAAGTCATAGTATAGCATGTAGAAAACAGTCATAGTATAGCTTGTCGTAAAAATAAAAAAACAGTCATAGTATAGCTTGTCGAAAAATGGAAAAAACGGTCATAGTATAGCCTGTCAAAAAAAGTGAAAAACATTGATAGTATAGCATGTCGAAAAAAGTCAAAAAACAGTCATAGTATAGCATGTCGAAAACAGTCATAGTATTGCCTGTCGAAAAACGGTCATAGTATAGCATGTCGAAAAATGTCATAGTATAGCCTGTCAAAAACAGTGAAAAACGGTCATAGTATAGCATGTCGAAAAAAGTCAAAAAACAGTCATAGTATAGCATGTCGAAAACATTCATAGTATAGCCTGTAGAAAACAGTCATAGTATAGCTTGTCGAAAAATGGAAAAAACGGTCATAGTATAGCCTGTCAAAAAAAGTGAAAAACATTGATAGTATAGCATGTCGAAAAAAGTCAAAAAACAGTCATAGTATAGCATGTCGAAAACAGTCATAGTATTGCCTGTCCAAAACAGTCATAGTATAGCCTGTCGAAAAACGGTCATAGTATAGCATGTCGAAAAATGTCATAGTATAGCCTGTCAAAAACAGTGAAAAACGGTCATAGTATAGCATGTCGAAAAAAGTCAAAAAACAGTCATAGTATAGCATGTCGAAAACATTCATAGTATAGCCTGTAGAAAGCTGTCATAGTATAGCCTGTCGAAAAAAGTTAAAAACGGTCATAGTATAGCCTGTTGAAAAAAGTGAAAAACGGTCATAGTATATTATGTCGAAAACAGTTATAGTATAGCCTGTCAAAAACAGCCATAGTATAGCCTTTCGAAAAAAGTGAAAAGTTAAAAAAAAGTCACAGTAATAGCATTTTGGGATTAAGTGCATTGCTGAAGGACACATTAACATGATACTAGCAGAGCAGGAGCTGGGAATTGAACCGACGACCCTCTGATTGAAAGGCACCCCTGGGCTCCACTTAGCCACGGACACCTGTTGGGAAATATTGGCATAGTATGTCTATAAAAAGTCATAGTATAGCATGTAGAAAACAGTCATAGTATAGCTTGTCGAAAAAATTAAAAAACAGTCATAGTATAGCTTGTTGAAAAATGGAAAAAACGGTCATAGTATAGCTTGTCAAAAAAAGTGAAAAACGTTGATAGTATAGCATGTCGAAAAAAGTCAAAAAACAGTCATAGTATAGCATGTCGAAAACAGTCATAGTATTGCCTGTCCAAAACAGTCATAGTATAGCCTGTCGAAAAACGGTCATAGTATAGCATGTCGAAAAATGTCATAGTATAGCCTGTCAAAAACAGTGAAAAACGGTCATAGTATAGCATGTCGAAAAAAGTCAAAAAACGGTCATAGTATAGCATGTCGAAAACATTCATAGTATAGCCTGTAGAAAGCTGTCATCGTATAGCCTGTCGAAAAAAGTGAAAAACAGTCTTAATATAGTATGTCTAAAAAAAGTCATAGTAATAGTATTTTGGGATTAAGTGTCTTGCTAAAGGACACATTGACATGAGACTTGCAGAGGAGGAGCCAGGGATTGAACCGACAACCCTCTGATTGAAAGGTAGCACTGCGCTCCACTTAGCCACGGACACCAGTTGGGAAATATTGGCATAGTATGTCTATAAAAAGTCATAGTATAGCATGTAGAAAACAGTCATAGTATAGCTTGTCGAAAAAATAAAAAAACAGTCATAGTATAGCTTGTCGAAAAATGGAAAAAACGGTCATAGTATAGCCTGTCAAAAAAAGTGAAAAACATTGATAGTATAGCATGTCGAAAAAAGTCAAAAAACAGTCATAGTATAGCATGTCGAAAAGAGTGAAAAACGGTCATAGTATAGCCCAGGGGTGGGCAATTATTTTTTCCATGGGGCCACATGAGAAACAGAAAATATTGTGGAGGGCCAGGCCAAAAGGCTGAACTCAATTCTGCATAATATTAATTATATTTCTTTATCAAAGCAGTATATAGCATTGTTTTGACAAGCTGGTAAGACTGGTAAGAGTACTGCATGTTATGATTAAGCAATGAAAAAGCGAGGTTGCCTTACCAAAAATGTAATTTATTCAATAAAATTTCCCAAAACAATGGTCAATCATCCTCACACGGGCCGGTGAGAGTCAACCAAAGGGTCGTGTGTGGCCAGCGGGCCGTACAATGCCCAGCCCTGTGCTATACTATGACTTTTTAACAACTATTTTCAACATGCTATACTATGACTTTTTTCGACATGTTATACTATGACTTTTTAACAACTATTTTCAACATGCTATACTATGACTTTTTATTGACTTTTTTCAACATACTATTCTATGACTTTTTAGTAATGATTTAGAACATGTTGTTCTGTGACTCTCTTCAGCGGTGTAGAGGTAGACTCAGCGTCTGTTATTTTTAAGATCAGCAGTTCAATCCCTGGTTATTCTGGGACATTATATATATATTTTCTTTTGACATACTATACTATGACTTTTTAGTAATGTTTTAGAACATGTTGTTCATATTATACTATGACTTTTTTAGTGACTTTTTTCAACATGCTATACTATGAATTTTTTCGACATGCTATATACTATGACTTTTTAACAACTATTTTCAACATACTATACTATGACTTTTTTCGACATACTATACTATGACTTTTTAACAACTATTTTCAACATACTATACTATGACTTTTTTCGACATACTATACTATGACTTTTTAATAACTATTTTCAACATACTATACTATGACTTTTTTCAACAGACAATGCTATGACTTTTTATTAACCTTTTTCAACATACTATTCTATGACTTTTTAGTAATGTTTTAGAACATGTTGTTCTGTGACTCTCTTCAGTGGTGTAGAGGTAGACTCAGGGTGTGTCATTTATAAGATCAGCAGTTCAATCCCTGGTTATTCTGGTATAATATTTCATACTATACTATGACTTTTTTGGCCATCGTTTACCAGGACTTTTTTTAATTCTTTTTGTCATACTATACTGTGACTTTTTATGACTTTTTTCAACATACTATACTATGACTTATTAATGACTTTTTCAACATTATATACTATGACTTATTAATTACTTTTTTACATACTATACTGTGACTTTTTTTGACATACTGTACAATTACTTTTGTATGGCTTTTTTAACATACTGTTCTTTGACTTTTTTTTCGACATACTATACTATGACTTTTTTATGACTTTTTTGAAATAGAGTTTTGTAAAGTTAATTTGGGAACATGGACCATGCCCTGAACACAAGCTCATTTCCTCTGGACAGAGTATTTAAGCACAACGAAGCTGTTCACTTCCTCTTCGACTTTGCTTTCACATCCCTCCCCCCAACCCCATTTTTGTCTGTTTTCTGCCACTCTCTCGCTCTCTTGCAGGTTTACAGGAAAAACGGGGTACTCTGAACCACCAGAGCTTCCAAAGAGACGGCCCCCACTCTACAGTCTCCATTCCACCAGTTCCCGCCAGCCATCAGGACACCAAAGGTCCCCCATCACTCGCTCAACCTCTGTTCCACGACCTTCTCTACCCTCCTTGTTTCTTCTCCCCTACACTCTTACCTCCCTCCATCCCTCTATCCCTATCCCGACCCTACTTCCCCCTACCCCTTCATCCCTCTCCCTTGACCCCTTCCGCTTCCTAAATCTAACAATCATTCCATCACGCAATAAACCTCTCATAATAAACTCATATTGTTATTGGCGTGGTCCTTGTTAGTGAACATACTATGACGTCCTTAGACTTTTTATCACTTTTTTTGACATTGACAGTGTTATTCCTACCATACATGCATGAGATGCAGTATTTGAACATATATTTAATGGAGCATCTTTTGACTTTATGACGCAGGCTTTACTAATTTGCAAAGCTCCTCAGATAGCCAACGGTATCACACAGCTGGATCATCTTGATCAGGCACGTAACACAAGTACAAAAAAAATCTATGAATGAAAATAATACATGTTTTCTACCCCTCCCTCCCCCTCTCTGGATCATTGAGCTCTCCAAAAGTAAGGTAGGATTTTTTTTTTTAATTCATTGATTATTCCTGTTAGATTCTGGTTGTAGTTTAATAAATACCCTTTATTTACTATTTACTCAGATGAACTAAAATAAATCCCTTTAGTCTTTTAAGGAACTGAATGTCAATTTTATTTTCAGCAAAAAGGATAAAAACATCATTTGCACAATTCTGCCTCTTTAAAATAAATAATACATATCGGTTGTACATGTTGACACCCAATTAATTTGTTTAAGCTGGAAAAAAAAGATCATACAGTGTCCTTTTGCCATCATTTAACAAACAAACCACGGACATTATTGATTTAATTTCTGAATGACAATATATGCTTAAATCTGCAAACTACAGAGGCAAAATCATTTATTACAAACTTCATCGAGTTAATGTCACTTCAGAAACAAATAATTTTTTCTAGAATCTAGGTGGCGTGAATCTTGCCATCAAGCACAACAAGGACCCTCAACAAAGCTTTCTCGTGTTCCCAGACCCCCCCCCCCCCACCCCCCCCGCCTCGTACAAAAGCAGAACGACCAAATCCTGACATTTTATAGCTCAGAAATCATACATTGGACTTGTCAATAGAAAGGCGGAAGAAAAAACAGACTCAGACAAACACTACATTGCAACATCTGCAAAATGTACTGTTAGGAGAATAAGAGAAATTATACTTTCCTGTTTCACCCAGTAAAGACATCAAAGATGTGTCATTCTTTTTATTATTTGCACAACATGTCTTCACTTCCTTAGCACATCAATTACTTGTTTATGCTGTATGAGTGCAGCTGAACTTTTCATATAGTGTTGAGAGGTATGAGGCCATGAATAATGTGGAAAATGTTCACGAAAAACACCTTCTCTTTACCTTAATCCCCAACCACAAAAAAAAAGGGAAGAAAATAAAACCCACAAAGATTTGTTGTCAAATTTCATATGAACAGTCAAGTGACTGTTGATTAGCCGCCAGGGACACAGCATTTCATGAGAAACATTTTTTTTTTTTTTAGCACAAAGATAGCAAAGGAATGCATCAAAGCAAGAGAGCTGGGCCCATGCCCATCGCTGGAATGAAAGGACAGGTGCCTCTCCGTAAAAAGGCTCCAACATGTATGCATTCTGCAGTCAATGGTTGGACTGGAGCCCAAGATCTGAAACCTTTAATGTCTTTTGCACACAAGGTCTCCTCCTCAGTCAAGCCACTTTTGAAATCGGTGTCAAAACTCACCATCGCAACGCTTTTGAAAAATCCACACAAGGAGGTAAACAAACCAAAAAACTTTGAAGTCAAAGTGTTTTCTTTCAATCTCTCTTTTGTTGTCTTTGAATCTTTTCCTCCAGTGCACTAAGGCAGACAAAATCATTTTCTCTGACAATAAATTACTCTGTTGTTTTTTTTTCTTTTTTTTTTTAAGTCCGAGAAATGTTAAGAGAGACATTTAGGGGCTATGAGAAGACACTGGTGCCGTCGCTGTTGCCATACAGGTCAGCCAGCTTTTTGAAGCGTGGTCCCCAGTTGCTGAGATAGTCATAGTTCTGATCTGAGTCTGTACTTAGTGACTCCAAAGAGCTTAGTGACTCCGCAACAGAGCCGCTGCCTTCAAAAGCATATGTCTGCAGAGAGTCATACGGGGGAGCTGACGGGTCCACATCGGCATCCTTAAGTCGCTCCCAAATGAACTCTCGAAACACAACGTTGTCCGGCAGGGATTTATAGGACGGACGGGCAGTTGATGAGTAATGAAAGAAGGTGGGAGTATCTGGTGTTACATCTCGCCTAACACTGGGGTCTCTGATGACGTTTAGGTTGCGGAGGGTTACCATGTCGAAGGCCTCCGTGTCCTCCTCTCCCCCGCCCTCGTCGTCGTAGCGGACGATGTTCTCTCTTATGTCCCTCTCTTCCTCGAGAATCAGAGGCTCCTTCCTCCTCCGACGCATTGTCACAATTAGCAGAACCATCACTGCAGCGAAAGGGAGACGAGATGTCAGAGTCAATATTAACTGACAACATGCATATTTTTTGTGCCAGTCTGCTGAAAGGATGCAGGGAAATGGAGCTGAATATAGTCTGACAGAGATTCTATACCAGGGAGCGCTGGTGGATATACATATATGTACGTAAAAGCAATGACTAAAGGTGAAATAGAGACCAAAGTAATGGATAATATGTTGAAATTGAAAGAGTAAATAACTGAAAATGATTGAAACACCCAGCTTCAGTGTCGCTAAATGGTAGTGGTACAAATGCAAACTTAAACCACTCAAACATTGACAGTTAAACTGTAGAGAGATATTATTGCAGGCTAACATTACCCACTTTCCTGAACTCGTCAGGGTTAAGTAACTCCCTGTTTAAAATAAATTCAAATGGACACGTTTGAAACATGACAGGGGTGTCAGTGAAGGGGTATTTGAGTTCATCTAGCAGGGCTGTGGGGGAACATCTGACTAAAATGGTTGGAAAACCCACTACACTATGAATCCAATTATAGTTTACAAAACTAAACCTGCAATGTAATCTATTGTGCCCCTCTGTGGTTTCCACCACCTACATTTTGCTTCAAGACATGTACAAGACTCCGCCATACTGGAATCGTTGTCCTCCTGAGATCTTACCAGGAGCCCTCCTCCATCCCCTGTTCCCTCTGCCATACATTATTGCTGAAAATAACTCCACGCCCAAGCAAACTGGCAAATGTCTAATGATCCTCTATCCATCAATGTCAAAGCTGGTGCCAGTGAAATATCGCTCCGCGGGCCCATATTTCTTTTCCTTCTCGACGTCGAGCTACTGCAGGCAGCCGAGAAAGAGGCCCAGGAACCGAATTCAAACACCACTTCACAACCTCTAATAAGGGAGCAAATGGGAGAGATGGAAGGGAGGAAAGTGTCACACGGAAAGGCTGCAGGAGATGAATGGGTAGCCCTCTGTTGGCTATTGGTACCCTGCAGCAGTTTTTTTTTTTGTGTAAAATACTTGGAATGGTTCCTCCAGTCTACCACTACTAATATCCATGACACTTTAAGACAGGATGCCAAACATTTCTGTGGAAGATTGTTTCCTTTAATTTTAGGAACTCAAGTCATTCTAAATTCTATTCGATTCAGTAGGGCTTCTCCAAAGTGAATTACAAAGTGGCACATTGAAATAGAATATTCTCAGTGCTTTCCAGCAAAGCTCTTTAGGGTTTAATGCCTCGAAGGCAGCCTTGATGCTTCACAGCCTGGAAACGGGCCAACATCCAATCACATCCTACTAGGATGAGCAGGTGGATGGCTGGGCATACAAATAGTGAGTCTGTGTCAGGTACCGAGGGTCCTGTAAGAAATGATTTTCAGCCCCGACAGTTGAGCAAACACACACACACACACACACACACATACACACATACACACACACACAGACAAGCTACGACTCTTCATGACACATTTACTGATGACGTACACTAAATTTAGAAAACACAGAAGCAAAGTTGATCAATTTAGAATACAAAGGCCTTTTGCTGAAATTGAATTGTTTAAATGATCTACTCGGCACAATCGATATTGAACAAGGTGAGTTTTCTGAGCTGCCCTTTTCTTCCCAGCATGCATCATTGAATGCACTTTCTCATTACAGTATTTTTTTTCTCTCCATGTGCTCCGTGATTCAGGCATTGTGTCTCTATGCCGCAATGCAATTTCTAAGACAGGTATCAATCAGCAACTGTCTGCTAGGAAGATCATGTTTGTAGTAGCATCGGAAATAAAACATTAAAGGCCCTAAAAAAACTGTTTTCTCAGTTAACGTTTTATGAAAAAACCCTCCATGAATGCAACATTTTCTGCAAAAAGTTGGACAGTTTTGGTTATATGATTTGGTCATGAGATATTTCTGTGTTTGTGTTTTTCTCTGAGCTCTGCTAACTGGTTTGAAATGGGCGGGACTCAGTTGGTACACAATGATGTCATATTCCTCCAGGAGCACAATTAGCATTTAGCAACATTTGCATCAAAATGAGGGTGACTGTCAATCAAATGGGATCAAACCACATATACGCAGTCATGAAGAAACACACTGGAGGAGGTTTTCACTGTTAATTAAACACTTAATAAACACCTTTTTTGATCTAATTTTACTTTTGACTGTTGAAGCACACAGTGGTTGAACAGGACTCCACACAGTAATCAAGTGAATGAAACTCCCTCGGCTACATCGCTGCTGAAAAGTATTCCAAATCAAACAATCAATACGTATAATTTGTCAAATGCGTGTTATTGAAAAATGACTGTACAGTCAATTTTTCCTGTGAGGCCATTCATAACTCGTTATGTGACCGGACAGATCATGCTGCTACAGTTTAGGTTCTGATTAACAGCTTGATTTTATGGGAGATTAATTAACCAGCTGTTCAGTATCCGCTGTACATGTAAAAACAGCATGGGGGGGGGATCGGGGGGGGGAGATCATAGCTAAGTTATTCACAAAGCCAGACAAAATATGTTTCACATACAGATCAAAGTATTTATCATTTATATCATTTATCTTTGTGCCTATTTAGGAAGCAGTCTTTTCTCAACTACTGTATAAGTAGTATATATATATATATATATATATATATATATATATATATATATATATATATATATATATATATATATATATAAGTCATATTACATGCAACTTAGTGATCTTAAACATCTAAAACATTTTTTACTACCGGGTGCTGCGAGAAAAAGTGATTATTTTCATTATTGATTAGTCTTATGATTATGTTCTCAATAAATTCATTCATTGTTTGGTCTATAAAATGTCTAGAAATAGTGAGGAATGACCGCAGTACTGCACACATCATATTCCCCTGATATAGCTGGATACAGTATCAACTACACCAGAGAAAGTCTGTCCCACATGAGCCAACAGAACGCAACAAAACTTAACCTGATAAAGCGCCCTTCAAAACAAAAGTCCCTAGTGGTATGTTTAGCTGTTAATGCACAAAGAAAATATCAGCTAATAAACCAAAATAACTATGGTAATTCAGAGACACAATACATGAATATTTCTGCTATCAATTAATCTGCAGATCATTGTCTCAATTAATTGATTAATTGTTGAGTCCAAAAAAAATGTCAGAAATAAAGTGTCGGGCAATTAGTCCAAAACGTAAAGATATTTACTTTACAGTGACATGAATCAGCAACTCTTCGCATTTGAGAAGCTGAAACCAGTAAATGCCCCCCCCCCCCCCCCCCCCCCCCACACAATAAATAACTTAAATAAAGTTGCAACTGGCATTTGTTTAGCTTTAGTTACTGACTTACTGACTTAGAATGTGTATACGAGAACAATAAGAAGCACGGAAGAGAGCCGGCGAGAAAATAAAGGTGTCTAGACAGAGGTCTCATGCGTCCTCATCAACATGACAGATATCACTCTTCTGTGTAGATGACATTGCAACGAAATGCATTCGGCAACTTGATGAAGGGCACAGAAACAATCGCTATCTGCAAACACAAATCCTCCATGTTATTGGCTTCTTTATCAGCGCTGCTGTATGTTTGCTGCATGATTCAAACAGCTTTTATGGTTTCTTTGTTGTTGCTGATGTTATCTGTCACACTTGCGTATCCGTCCGGATTATGTGCCTGCACGTCTTTTTCTCTGTTTTTCCGTTGTTCTGCAAGCTGTTTTTTCTCCTGACTCCCTTACAAGAGGTCTTTTTTAGCTTCTGCCAGGCTGTCATTATGAGGACAAATCTGCTCTTAATTGACTTGCTTAAAAAAAAAAAAAGGGCCAGATTTTCTATTCTTCCTTTATTTTTGGCACGTCAACCAGTGCGATAGCAAATAATTGCACAGTTTGAAGACACAAATCCGTAGGTTACAATGTGCACAGTGGAGCTTAAAGTTCAGATCTGGAAAAAAAAATAAATGAGTCTGCCGTCTGTATACAGACTCATAAATAGAAACACAGATGGAGGGGCAAACATGGGACACAGACAGTAAAATAAGAGGCAGTTGTATAGACATGAAGATTCATAGATTGAGTCTGATAAGCAATACTCAGACAGAAAGAACTGTCTGGAGATTTAGAGTGCTATGTAATGTCCTAATTGGCCCTCTGGAGGATTGAGCCATACCTGACATGTACTGCCACTGGATCCTAACAAGATAATGACTGTCTCAGTAGTTTGGGTGCATCATCCCAAAGTGATTGTATCATTAAAAAATGTTTTAAATTAAATTTACCACAAAAAAAAAAAGAAAAAAAAAAGCAACAACAAAAAAAAAAAAAAATCATAGTTGTACCGAGGCAAATTACTGCAAAGAGTAGAGGACAAGCTCTGTAATTAAATCTAAAAATATCAACCGATGATTAATGACCACTTAGCTTATGAGCATGTAGAGGAAAAGCCAGTGTGCACGCAGCTCTGTGTGGTTTGAAGGCAGGCGGGTGGAAGCCGCACACTTTGTATGAACTGCTGTGATTGAATCTCTCAAACCCAACTGATGGATCCTGGAGACGAGGAGAGGAGTGGCACTCTGAGCAGCCCTCCAATCGCTGCACCGTATTGCAGTTATTAGACTGATGACAGGTAGGAGTGTGTGATGGAGGAAAGAAAAAGGAGCAGATTGAAGAGTGGGTACTTAAGTACAATTTGGAGGTTCTTCGTTGAGAATTTCCATTTTATGCTACTTTATACTTCTACTTCAGTTGATTTGTAATTTGTATTTCATTATATGTATTTGACAGCTTTAATTACTCAATTCAGATTATTAATATAACATATAAATCAACTAATAATTCATGATATATTATCATATGTTAAGCTACCCAGCAGTATATAAAGTAGTTCAAATCAGCTCCACCGTTACCAACATTTAAGAGATATTATTAATGAATCATTAAGCTTTTAAATGCACAGCTTTTACTTACAGTATTACAAAGTGTGTTTGTACTGAGGTATTACTACTTTTCCTTGAGTAACAGATGTGAATACTTCTTCCACCATTATTTCAGAGCATCTGAGGACGACAGCGGTTTGGTTCTTATTTCGGCTCGTGTCACATCCAGGACGATACAATCACACGCAATCACAGCAGCAATTGCTACCTACAGATTGAAAGAGGCCTTGATGGAAGAGCATCAAGGAAGATCATAATAGAGGATCACACATGGGCTGTTAATACAAGGAGGGAGGGGGGGGGGGGGGGGGTATGCACAAAGAGGAAACAGAGAAAAGAAGGAAAGAGGCTGATCCAATTGAGCAAAACAGACTGATGGGGACAGCTAAGGACACACACACACACACACACACACACACACACACACACACACACACACACACAGAGACAAGGCGACTTGGTGGTATATTAAACTGGAGGCCATTAGTTCTAAGCCTGTGGCCTGGGGCCATGCCGTGCAGTATAGAGCCAGCTTTCATTAGCGATGCTGGGTTCAGGGTTTCACCGCCACATATTTCCCCCTGTTGCTCTTTTGAAGTTTTCATTTATCAAGAGTGTTGCTCTGTTGCAATGAAAGCAAGGCAGACTTCAAGGGGACTGGAATAAAAAGCAAAAGTTGACCCCATCAAAGAACTCATTTCGGTTATTGTATATGCTGTTTAGATGCTCCACAGCTTTCAATGAAGATCACCTCAGCGTTAAACTACGTCTCTGCCCTGACGTGGTAACGCTTTGCCCTGTGGCTTTTATGAGCAATAATGGAGACGACGGCTCAGCGCAGCATCATCTTTAAGGGCATGTTAATGAATCCTCATTTACAAGTGTCTTTACTAATATCTGTGTTACACTAGGTAACAGGAGCAGGGGAGTGCCTGTCCTTAAAATACAGCACTCCAAACAATACTTTTTCTCTATGACCTGAAATACCATAATCAAGTTTATGAAATACACTGAAACGTATCTGGAGGAAAGAACCACGAGAGCTCTTTTTAGGAGGGGAAATGATCTAAAATCTCATCACTGACTCAGGCTGCCTTCAGGCACCGCTTTCTCACAATGAAATTACACTTCTCTCTTTCTTTTTTCTTTTTTTTCCAGAATAGTGTGCTCAAGCGCAGGAGGAGCACTGTCACATAAATGACACATAATATTAACTGGCAATGGAGGATTTTAATAAAAAGCTGCTGCAGACTTAAACATAACGTATACATATGAGACCCTTAAGTGTCCAATCAAGAGAACGTATTCCTATAAAATAAAATTTAGAGTAATGCCATCAACAGTCTTTTGGACTAATCTCGTACAAGGGTTGGACAAACATAATTAAATATCTTAAACATAATCAAGGTTAATACCTTGGCAGACCACATAGTCCATCAGACCCACAGAATATACTTTATCATCTGCTGGGTCCGGCTAAACATTCACTAAAAATACTCTGTTTACTCTACTTAATTGATCCTGTTGGCAAGATTTCTGTGGTATTTTACTTGTAAACACCCAGGCTGCTATTCAGAGCCAGCTGACCTAGGTCACATGTATTTACCAAAAAGGAAATGTGAGGGGAAGATATCTCCCTCCAGGTTTGACATGCGTAAGACCTCAAAATGAAACTCTGTGTTAGCAAAGCTCCTCACACACATTCAATCGCCCCGCAGAATGCATAATGGCGAAGATAAGTCTGAATGGGTTGTAAAATACTGAGGTAAGCAGTGTTTTGTAGTGCAGCACAAATCTAACATTACCACCACTTACCAAATCTGAACTTAAATCTGAACCGAAAAGATTGTTGGCTTAAATATATTCCCGCTGCAGCAAAGCCTGCGAGCTACTTCAGGCAGACAACTGGAAAGGTCTGTTATGTTAGAGTCGATATAAGCTATTAATGACCTGCCCACTCTTTTGATTTGCTAAGAGTCTATACAAGCATTACAGTGAGAGGGGAGGGGGACACAGAAGGCCTGTAAAGAGTATGTTTTGTCTGAATTTCGCTGGAGTGCAGGGTAGGGCTCCCATCACAGATTTATTCCTCCCTCGTGAGATTTATTGCAAAGATAATTGTCATCTGATCATATACATATCAGGCCATATCATATATCATCATAATTTATTATATTGTATTATCTTGAAAAATAGTGAATGGCTGGAATATTTAAACATCCACCATTTTGTTATGTTTGTCATTAACACGACCTTCTAAGACATCAGAACGGATGGTTTATTATTCATTTGTTTTGTTTTGTTTTTTATTTCAAATCGAGGGCAAGGTCCAAAGACACATTATTAAGACTAGGGAGCTACTTGCTTTTAAAAATAAAAATAAAATCAAATAAAAGATTCCGCCGCTTCTCCCCAATCATTTTTGCACAGTCCCTAATGCGATGCTGCCTCTGTAAAGTCCATTTGCTTACTATCTATAACTCTGATGCAAAAACGTTCTGCCATCGCTGCTGCTGCTGCTGCTGCTGGTCATATTTCATATGAATAACAGTGTTTATGTCGTGCTTTCTGCCGCTGCTTTCTAACATTCAGTGATTTGGTTTCGCTTGTCGTCTGTCAAATCAGCTGTTAGGCTAATCGACTTGGCAACAAACACATTTCAAGCTGAAAGTATAATTTTCCTGTTGCTTAATAGCTGAGATCTGAGGACAGTAGTGGAATGTATCTAAGAACTTGTACTCCAGCACAATGTTGTACTTACTGTACTACTATACATGGGTATTACATTATGTACTACTTCATACCTCTACTGGAATGTTATAAGAATAAACTATAGAATAAACTAACAAACTGCATATAACATACTTGGCATTAATTCCAACTCAACAAAATACAAAAGCAAAATTACAAAAAGCATCAGTAAGATTGAATAATTAACCAATAATAGAATATTATTACTATAACATTGTGGTATTGCTTTTTCTAAAAGTAAAGGAATATAAGCAACACCAGTTATTTTGGTGAGCGACTACAATAAAATAGTTGATAAAATGTCTTGGTATCAGATAGGAGTAGCGGCCAAAGCTGCAAAAAGATCACCTCTACAGTTAAGATCACTCAAAGCTTTCTAACAACCTCTTCAAAACACACAGGTTGTCGTTACCTCCGACACCGAGGTCATATGGATCTTACCCAGAAGTGTGATGATGCACCCTAAAATAGCCATGAGGGCGCCGGTGCTCAGGCCAGTGGCAGTGTAGGCCACAGCTCCACAAGACAAGGCCACGCCGTCGGAGTCACAGTCGCACACCCGCACGGAGAGCGTGTTGGTGCTGCTTAACGAAGGACTTCCACTGTCCACGATCAACACCGGCAGCCGATACATAGGCTGCTCCCGTCTCCGGAAACCACCTCGCTTCGTCAGGATTGAAGCTGTGTTGTCTGCAAAGTAGAGGAAGAACATACATTGATTAGACTTGTTAAAAAAAAAAAAAAAAATAGCCTTAGAGCTGTGTTTAATTTGCAATTTGTTAAGTTCATCGGCATCAAATGAAGAATGAGCTGCACGTATATGACTAGCAGGAGGTTCAACGTCTATTCCGCAATGATTGCTGTGCTTTGATGCAGTTTGAAATGATTTTACAGTGTTAAAAGCAGGAATGCCAACAGATGGTGTCATTAACACAATTCATTATGTGACACACTGTGGCGTCTCTCCCTGGTTCTGACCACCTGTTGGCTAATAACAGCTTTGGTTTGATGGCAAAAAAAAAAAAAAATGTATATGAAATCTCAGCGTATGAGAGACAAAGAGGCAGCCAGAGGAGAACAATATGCCATTATGGCAGTGAAAAAAAAAAAAAATCCATTTCATGACAACTACTTCAATAGATTGAAATGCACTTTCAAAGTGAGTAGTCACACTTGAAATGTAGATTTGTCCTTGAAGGACAACTCCTTTGTTTGTCGATATTCAGCGATATTCAGATTGCTCTTTGAGTCTAAGAACAAGTTAAAATGAATACAGAGATGGCTTCTCTAGTAAATGCCACGTTAGTCAAATCTGCGAAAATGTTTTCACCTTAGAAAAAAAACAAAACACAAAGTTGGTTGGGCTGAAAATGAACCAATTTGTGTCAAATAAATATAATCTGGTGGTAAATGCGAAACACTTGGCTGTGTCTATTATGTAATAAAAGATGTTAAGGCATTAAGCTACGAGGTAAAAGTACTCTGTGTTACCCTTACATGAGTGCTGAACAGTGGCGTAAGTACGCAGATATAATAGTAGCAGTACCACAGTGTAGAAATACTGTTACAAGTAAAAGTCCTGCATTCAAAAGTACAGAGGCATAAGCATACAAAAAAAAGAAAATACTGCAGAATTGCCCTTTTTTTCCAAAAAAGATATTATATATAATCAGATTACTTAATGCATCACTTATAATAATAAGTGATGCATTAATGTGTTCATCACTTTAATGTTGCAGTTGGTAATGGTGGGGCTACTGCCTCCTACAACTCATAATGGATTTGTTGATTATATTTATTTCAAAGCCAAGATTTCGGCTGGATTCAGACCAAATCAGCGTTGGAGGCAAAAACACCAGATCTCCCCTTCGTTTGAATGTGGGGAGCGCATTGGGAAGCCAACCAGAAACACCGTCTGTCTGACGTCACGCTGCGGTGGTCAATCCCGTATCCAGGAATCAGACTGGAAAGACGCTCACGGTAAGAAGAAGCTTCTTTAGCATGTAGCATGTAGCTGTTAATGCTTCAAATAACAATACACAGAAGCTTCCTCTGGTTTGTGTTCATTTGTTGATCGGTGGGGGTGAAAGTTCATAACGTGACGTCACAAAAAATAGGCCATTTAAGTGACACTCCCACACCGCCGCACAACCCTGGGTTAATCGCCGCAACGTCTGATTTGGTGTGAATGCAACCTTAAAGCCAAGTTTTCAGGGGACTTAATAACCAATCCTTTGGTAGTAGTTTGATCATTTGGGAAATACGTTTATTTGCTTTCTTGCCAAGAGTTAGATACTAAGATTCATATTTGACCATTAAATATGAAGCTACAGCCAGTAGCAGGTTAGTTTATCTTAGCTTAAAGACTGCAAACAGGTGGGCCACTGCTCCCTTGGCTCTAACCAAAGTAAAAAATAAAAAAAAGAGTAGAAATGTAAAATGAATACTTTATTGTTTTATGGGAAGTTATCTATTTCTTAGCCAGGTGTTCTCATCCAACTCTAGGAAAGAAAGCAAATAAGCATCTTTTACAAAATGTAAAGATGTATTTTCCATAAACACAATCTGTCTGTTAAATGTTTAAAACACACGATCTTACATAATCATACATACATATAATCAACACAACCTGGCTGCTGCTGCCTCTGAAGTGTAACACGGTAGCCTTGGACGAGCTCAAACAACAGACATGCATCAGCTCTGCACAAAGCATACAGCAGCATTGTGATGGAGTCTGGCAGAAGTCTTATGTATTTTTAAAGCTATATGCATAATTTTGTCTGTATGAAGAGCTCATTTTCTTCATTCACCCACTACCTTGCGTGTAGGTGGTGAGCGACTCATTATGGTACAAAGGCAGTTCCCAGCCTGTGCGTTAAGGTTAGAGTCGTTCTGTGATCCAGCACACAGAGATCCCGCTGCCGTGGATCGAAGCACAAATCTCAGATGTGCTCCAGTTGCTGCGGAAAGTTTTTTTTTTTTTTTTTTTTTTGCATTCAGTTTTGATAAACAATTACAGAAAAGGGCAGTGAGGGCATTGTCATGGCAGAATTATGGTTTCATTTGGCACGGCTAGGCACGCCGGGGGGCACCAGTTACTCTGTACTTCTTCTCCTGAGTCAGATTGCACAGTAGATTGTGACCGGATTCAGGGCAGATATAGAGGAGCCAGAGTGAGCAATGGCCAAAGTGTCAATTGCTTTGCTGCCAGGCTCAATTCGAAAGGAAGTAAGCAGCAAATAGACCGTACCTGACTTGACCAACACCCTTTACAGACTCCGAAGGCCACTGGCAATTTTCTCAAGGGAGCCTTTAATTTAGCAGCTGAATGTAACAGGGTTGATCTGACAGGTGGGTCTTTGACAAGGCTGTAGACCTGCAGTATAATTTTTTAATTGGTGATTCTGCAGCAATACAAAAAGTCCACTAAAAAGACTTTTACTTTGAAAAAAAAAATGAACTTGATTTGTCAAACTAAGACTACTGAAGCGTCATACTATGGCTTCAGCTAAACTAACTATTCAATATTTTACTTTTTGATATCTTCTATGGTCTTTTTTTGGGGGGGGGTGATATTGAATTCAGTGCTTTTGAGGACTTTTACAGACTCCCTGGACTTGCAGATTTCCGCGTGAATTTTTCCTGCAAGATAGGAAAATGTCTACACTCTAATCACAGACGATCACGAAATGACAGTAACACCGGGTACGTTCTTAGTAATGAAACACAGACGGCTGTCACACCTTTGTTATCACGCAGGGTGAAGTTGAGGTTGCCGGCTACAGGTGCAGCGAGGGCGAAATAAAAGCGGTGTCCGCTCAGAGGTTCATCCTTATCGACTGCGCTGATGGTCTGGATCACCTGAGGACAACAGGTAAAACAACAAGACATTCAGGATTAGTTATCTTGCTGATCTTTATCGGATCTCACTGGCAGATTAACTGAAGCTGTAAATTGTTCAATGTGTGCATGCGGTAAGAACTATTGTATCAGTTTAAGTATTGTATATGCATCACTTTTCAGTCTGTCATAAAGTTATTTATGTGGAACTGTAAATCTTTCTTAAAAAGCCGAGCAATGGTGTGAGTGAACTAGAGAAAATCAACTTGATTGTGATTGATGGAAAGGATTTGTTTTATAACGTTTGGCTGTGGTTTTGTGTCATTTATCTCTTCAAGTGCAGTAAGTGCTTATTTGGCAAGAGCTTGGCAACCTCTTAGGGATGAAGTGTTTTCTTTTGGGAAGTGATTTCTTCTGAAGAAAATTATTGTCCAGCAACTATTCTCTTTGTCCCCACACCTCAGACCATAACATCCGTTTAGTAAAATAATTGCCTGAGCCAGAAAAAAACCCCAATGGATTGTATTTTTTTTGCACATAGTGCCTTTGGGCAATGACAAGAAAAATCTAATAATCCATGGCAACTTTCAGGATTTGTAAAGAATTGTTTGCAAATGTTATTTTCACCATAAATAGACATTTCTACCAACCAGTTTTTGAAAAAGTCATCGGATTTTTTGGGGAGTGGTTCATTTTGAATAATCCTGTTCACTCTCTAAAGTCTTCTAAACTACAGTTAATGAGAAAAAAAAAAACGGTCTCTAACATCCTGGAGTGAAAACTGTTGTGAAACCCTGGGAATTATCATTTCAGATACATTTTTACTCACTTTGGTTCACTATAGCTTTCCAATTAAACATCACATGCACCTCAAAATGCGCTCCTCCACTTGCGAAGGCTATCAAAGGGTTAATGAATGTTACACACGTTCTTCTTACTCTTATCGCTGAAGCACAGTCACATACACCTGCCTGGATTCGTCACCATTTTTAACCTGACATGTTAAATGTCAGGCTAGTTGTTTGTGCTCCAGATGTTATGCAGTCAGACATTCCCACTTCATT
This sequence comes from Cebidichthys violaceus, assembly GCF_023349555.1. Lineage (NCBI taxonomy): Eukaryota > Metazoa > Chordata > Actinopteri > Perciformes > Stichaeidae > Cebidichthys > Cebidichthys violaceus. The sequence goes on from NW_027176318.1 coordinate 12,959,966, forward strand.
ATTACAAGTCTGAAAATGACTCATGATAAGAACTGCTTTTGCTCGAGGCGATGCAAGACAAGCATTCATATCTCTGAGTTAACAAGTGAATGCTATTTGTTTCGGCCCACTTTTATTTTGCCTCTGAACTCCGGACTACACAGAATCGTCCTCCCTTTTATTGTACAGCAGTGTTGACGTCTATAAATAATGCAGGAAATCAAATTACCCAAATAATCCAATTTATTTACACCCACCAGCATGAGCTGTAATGATTATTTTGATGCATACAAACGTGCTATCTGAAAATCAAGTGCGCTCTTTTAGCAAATAAATAAGGAAAACGTTCATTTCTTCTGTGCAGCAGCACTTAGATGCAGTAAGAAGGGGAGAAAAAAAAAAAGAGAAAGATCTCAGTCGGTACATGCTGTACAGGAGGAGCATATCACACACAAACACGCCATATGGACGACAAATGATAGCCACCACGACGGCCATCAAAGTGGGAGTTACTGCAGCAGTGTCCTTATAAATTTAGATCAAACCTCCCGAATCCTTTGTAGGCAATCTAGGAACTCAACCCGGTGACAACTCACACCCGTGGACGGGATCCAAGAGATTCTTAGAAGCAAATTCACACTAAATTATCACATCTCCCAGCACCAAACAGCTCTGCGACAAACATCAAGACAAAAACAAAATTATGAAAAAAAAAATTATGAAAAAATAACAAGGGACGAGGAAGAAGAAAAAGAAAAAAAAAAAACGCAAATGATCCATCAGTGCTGAGACATGGATTATCAGTTGTCAGCTGTGATTAAATGCTGCTGGTTACAAGCTGTCAGGTATTAGAGGTTGGTGTAGGTGGCAAACGACATCCTGCCAATTATTAAAACTGGCAGGCGGGGTGAAAATTCATGAATATTTTACTCTTGTTTCTTAACAAAATTAAAATAGTTGCTATTTCATCAGCCAAAGTAATCATAAAGTGCGCTTGTTTTTCAGTTTTCTGTTTGGTATTGCAGCGCAAGGGGAATTTATACTGGAAGCAGAAATGCAAAGAGGTTATCTGCTCCAGCTGAAGAACGTTTGGGATATCTGTGTATACAGACAGGATTGATGTTTGTGTCAGCGCCACATCGGTGCCACAACCACTGAGCACCTAAACATGCAGTGTGTGCATGCCCGACTACATATCATGAAAGCTGCCATTGATTCCGGGATCATAATAACTCACATGCCTCTCACTCTGTTATGGAAATATCACATCTGATAGAAACCTCGCTTTGTGGCTCTTACACCGACGATGAATCCTATACACAATTTCAACCCTTTGATGTCCTTTGAATATTGCGGACGGATTCGGAGCTTATCTCTAGTAAGGTTTCTATTTCCCTCTGCAGAGGGAAAGGACTGTAAATCATCCTTAAATCAAACACTTTGTAATGTATAATGCCTTTCATTAGTGGGGCTCTGATGCAAGGCGTTCCTGAGAACCTTTGGCGGGGAATTCTCTAATGGGTTGAGTAGCAGACAGGAGGAGAGAGGCATGGGCGTGGACATAAATTCTGGCGGAAAGACATTAACGGCAGCGGCAGACTGGTGCCTGTCGCAAGGCAAGACTGAGGAGGCCCATGAATCACCGAATTAGAGGTCTTTTTTGAGTTCACACATCGGCAGCACATCAGATCAAAAAGGATATAAAAAAGGACAAAGGTGTCTCTGTTTGTCGCTTTGAAGGAGGAGGAGTAGGAGAATGTGCAAACAACGGGGGCATGCACATGCACACACACACACACACACACACACACACACACACACACACACACACACACACACACACACACACACTTCCATACACATTCATTGGTAGTGCAATGATTGTCATCTTGCAGTGACTGGCATTAGATTTTCTGCTTTTATCTCAGATATAGGGACTTCTGCTGTGTGCTGAAAACCTTTGGACACTCAGGACAGGCAAAAAAAAGCCAAACAATTTAAAATTGTGAAAAACTTTTCTGGGTATAAACAGTGTCCTACAACAGCGATTCACTAAATGTTTGACTTGCTTCCTCTTAAAACGAAGCACTACCTACAATACTGGATATTTGAGCAATAGGTGGGAGTTTAAAATAATCTTATAATGATGTACAAATCGATGAATTATTGACCCAGCTCTAATGTCAACCTGCAAACCCTCATCACTGGCACGCAATCAATCAAAGAGGGATATTTCCTTTCCATGTTGTTTTTGAATATGTTTTTTTTTTAAGTTTTCTTGCCAAGAGAAGGGCGTCAGCTTAGTAAAACAGTTGTGTTGTGATGATCTGGATTGACAGAAAGCTCGAGTTACAAACTGGAGGACGGATTTTGACAGACGTGAGCATTTAAGAGGCACGGAGCGTCTACTAAAAGTTACTCAATGCCAGTATTTACGGAACTAAGTTCCCGTAATACCATGTTAAGGCAAAATTGACAGTAGCTTGTAAACAACAAAAAAGAGACAAAAAAAGAACAAACTCTGAACTGAAATGTGTTCACAGTATTGAGTATTAAAAAGTGTCAAATTTGAGATTGAATGCTTGGACAGAATCGCCGTTTATTTGTTTCTGATCAGACTTTTATTTCCTAAAATGAAACAGTACAATTAGACACATTTTAATCGGGCAAAGGTTAGAGAATATGCAATGAGCTGTTTAGCATATCCTGTTAAATGAAAAAGAACTGTTTACGCATACATTCTCCACCACAAGGCATCGGTATGAAAGTTCAGGCATCGTACCGATATCAACATTTTTCCAAGGATCGAGAGTCCCGCAAATGAGCTTCAGCTACAATCAAAAAACAATTCCGTCTTTAATCCAAAGCCAACCACTGAGTCCGTATTCTTTGATTGAAGACTTCAGTGTGGTAATTTGGACACACATTCCTCCAGACTACGCACCACCTGGATGATTGAGCTGAACCTTCACAAACCAAACACCGAATGCTCACTCAAAACTTCCACGAATCAAATCCTGCCAATTAAAATGTGTGCGTTTTCAACGGTACGGAGTACAAACACTTCGTGATTTAATCATCCCAAACACCTGAAGTATCTTAGCGAACTTCTATGACCATAATTCCTTGCACCTTTGACACAAAGCCTCCGTAAGCTGCGGCGTGTCTGTGCCGACTGCGACATTCGCTGGAGAGACAGCTAGAAATGTGGCCTCCTATAATGAGGAAAAGAAATGCCAGCTAATGTAGCATGGCTAGACAGAGAGGCTTTGGTGTGTGAAAAATCTGAGAGATAACGAGCTTGAATAATACTCCTCCACTCTTTGACACCAGCAGAGTAAATACGCGGCATTTTGAAATCGACTCCTTTTACTACTCTAAAATCTGCAGTGTGTTAATATTGAAGGCTAATTATCAGAAAGTCCGCCGGATGAGTCACACGTCGAAAAAATCAAGCCAGCCACTTCAAAAAGTTGAACTAAGAGTATAAATAAGCATTGCATCAAAGAGGTGGCAGTTGTTGCCATGGCGGCAGCTGCCACCTGGGGGGGGTTGTGTTGGCGAAGGAAGGAAGGAAGGGAGTGAGGGAGGGAGAGGTGATCCTGCGTTTTTCACACCTTTCCTATGACATCGACGACCCAAACATCACCCATGTGACACCCATAACTTTGTGAACCAACGTATCAACAGCATGCCACCCTGCTGTCATCACACACACACACACACACACACACACACACACACACACACACACACACACACACATGCATCTACACACAAATACTTTACAAAGGCAGTCAATATGTACAACTCAACAAATGTCATCTTTCAATCTTTTTTCATTCTTTGAAAGCCGGCTCTCTCATTTCACATTGATTGGCCGAATCATTTGCCGAGATTCGTCTTAATACACGTTTTGTTGGCCTCATCCTGACAAGCCGGAGCTGCCGAGGCTAAAGTGATCTCCTGGTGAGATCTGAGATTAGATTTTCTCCATGCTCTGTCTTTTTATAGAACAGACAGTATGCTGCCACGCACTAATCTTTTCCACGTCCCTCTGCGTCTTGACATATCTGTTTTCATCTCCCACCTTGATGCAACACTCATAATAAACTGATAATTTGAATGAAGACTGGAGGTGTGAAGATATTTCTTGTGTTTGCGTGACTGATGTTGACAGACGAGGCAGTAGTTTAGAGGTGTCAAGTAAAGTTTGGAGTGGGAAAAGTGGGGGAGAGGACACTATAACAGTTTTCAAAGTACATCCACGTGTTTTTTAACACAGGGCAAGTACATGCACATAAAGTCATAATGAACCATGTTGATGGGGCATAAACAATATTTCAAAATAAAGGCTTTATTTATTTTTGTAAACTCCTTACGATAATTCTTTGTCTTATTTGTATTTGTGGGATAATCATGCTCTAAGTTTTGGAACTATAGCTCCTATAACACGTTGGGGAACGCAAACAGAAGGTATACTGTTTGCAGTGCATGGATGTCCACAACTCCCCACTGGATTATTTTTGAAACCATATTTAGAAAAAATCTCATAACAAAGTATCTTTGCCTCACGTCTCTCCCCTGTTTCCCAATTTGAAAACGCCTGTTCCAGACTACCCAACATTCATGAACCTCGGGAGGATGCCGGGCCTCCTCAGGGAGGCTGCAGGAGTTCAGGGAGGGGTAGTGGAGCAGATTGGGGGCAGCAGAATGCCAAGTCCACTCATGTATGTAATGGTTACACTAAAGTGATTGTACAACGTGACCCCCCCCCCCTCTCCCACACCCCCCCTCCCCTTCCTGCCATCCCTACTGCCCCGGCCCTGTCCACCCCATCATAATATCAATTAGTATTATGGCAGAAGACAGACGCACCGATGATCCGTAACAAGTGGCATCTCTGGAGAGAGCCAGTGCCACGAGACGGCCTTAATTAGGCCTGAAAAATGGCAGGTTATTCCATCCCTGCACTCCCTGTTAATCTGTGCTACAGAGCCACAGAGTCAACCCCGGCCCCAACTGGCAAATGTTATTATTTCATCTCTGTCGCAGCTGTGAATAAGCCAATGGGCGTGACAGCCAGTGGGCGACCTACGATTTTTAACAACGCTTTACAGGGAAGCAAACACAGTTAGTACGGACCAACTGTTCGGCGGTACAGCCGGACATACAGTACACAACAGGAGCATTTTAATTAATTAGGAATCAGGGAGACGGCAGAGCACACATCTGACAGGTTACGAGTCCAACCAGTCTGTCTGCTAACAGACAGACGACACCTAGTTGTAATTCAAACTGGGTTCTGCATTCAAATGTCAACCTCTCTCCTTCCCATTGCTCTGAATGTGTTTTTGGGTGTAAATTTCATCATGAAATTTCCATTTTGCCTGCCTTCATTATTCAGACTGAAGGTGCAATCCCGCTGGTGCACTTCAGTGATGCCTAAACAAAAGGCTGTATTTGAGTGGGATTTAATAGAAATTGGATAAGAGAAAATCAAAAATGAGAACACTGCTTGTCTGTAGGAGCAATAAGGTGAAGGAGATGAGGAAGCACACGTCACGAGCGAAACACAAATTTACATTTTATTTTGTTAACTGTACATTATACATTTGCATGGTATTGGCCTATGAGTTTCAGATATTTCACGGGTGAAATGTACAAAATATATTACACGTTAAACACATGGCCTATGTCATGAAGTCAGATGTGGTTTTGGGGCTTTATTGTGTTAATAGGAATAAAAACTCACAGTAAAAAAAACATTGCTTTTGGGAAATTTCACATGTGAAATATCTGAAAATCACATATCAATGTATAACATTCACATGACATTTTTGAAATATTAAAAACATAAATTTCAGTTGTGTTTTTGTGCTTTTAGTATTGATCATGTCATATAATATATATTCTTTTTTTTTTCCACTCAGCAAATCTGATCTCAGCAATCCCTCTCCATAGTTTTATAATATGTTACAAATGTGCGTGGCATCAACACACTTGATCACGGAGATGTAATAAATTAATGTCTCAAACACGTCTCAAATGTCATTAAATTACAAAAAAAGAAGTGTGACTTCTTTCAAATTTAACTTGTGAAATAAATCAACAACACATGAAGAGGCAGAGACAGTGAGAGATGATATTTTTACCCAGTGCTAGTTTGTAATTTATAATTACTTCCCAGAACTTATTTCTCATTAAAATTCAGCTTTTTGAGCAATGAGTGTTAGATCCAAGTCAAGTTACTAGCTAACTAACTTACCAACTAGCTAACTAACTTTTAAGCTAACTAAATACCAACACCATATCAATATTCATCAGTCAGATATTCTTCGGAACATTTCCCTTCAGTTAAATATTAAGGAAGTTAAAAACAATCCACCCACAACCACAGTAACACACCAACTATTAGCATGTTAATAAAGAACTAGCTCGTAGCTGCAGCAGCTCATGCTACGGCTGCACCACTTTAAGGCTATATGGAGAGAATTTGAATGCAGCACGTCTTCTCGCCGGGTGGATGAGGACAGAGGCCTCCGTCACCAGCAGCTCCTCACTTTGCAGCAGAGTGGCTCGTAGCCACACCTAGGGGCTACCTCACAGCTCAGCTATCACTGGCATTGAGTAAGCAATCTGTCTGCTTCAGCTGAGTAATTACAGATATGCTGTACCTTTTCCTGCTGATGATGCTGTCATGGGCCGTGGCTGTTGCTATGTCCTCGGGGCCGGTTTGATTGTCGGGGAATTACTTTGTTTCAGTATTGTCATAGGCTCTGCGCCATAATTTATCAGATGCTAGTGGGGAGAAATGTACAAATGATCTGTTGAATTTGAAAGTCAGGGCGTATTGATGGGTGATAGATGGTTGCCAGGGATGCTCTAAATGTGATATTACTGAGCAACAACACTCATCCCAAGATAAGTGGCAGCATCATTAACCAAAAATAGGCATTCAGCTGTGGTAGAAACGCATTCTTCAATAATGATCGCAACTAATGTAGAGGCAATGTTTATTTCAACAAATACTCTGAACCCTAAGGCTAGAATGTGATTAATTAAATATAGATTTAGCAATATCTCAAACCACCTCAAGGTAGGCTGAATTGTATGAACTTCATTAAGATTTTTTTTTAAGTCTGAACAAAATAAATAAGAGACAAAGAGAAAAATACAACGAAGCAACCCCAGAAAGCTTCACCTGTGAGGCTCCACGTTGTGGTCAATCATCATGTACACGGGAGAAAAAAAATGCAGACATGAAATATAGTCTCCCATTTCTGCAAATTAAATTTGTTCACCCTCCCGTGAGCACGGTGACAAACAACTCTGAAATATATAAATGCAAATAGCATATTTAAAAGGGCCTAATAGCCATTTTCCAATACAATGCATCATTCTGATCAATTGTACTTATTCAGGTCTACACGCCTCCTTTACACTTCGCCTCTGATTGTATTTTCCAAATGCCAGGAACAGACGAATCGCCGCCGCAGACACACAAGTCATTTAGCAACAATGAAGCCAAATGCTAAACACGGGGGGGAAAAATGCCATGCATGGCTGCAGCTTCTTTTCCCTCCTTCTCTTCCTGGATCACACAGTCTTAAAGCCCTCAAATCTCTCTGGGTCCCTATTTCGTGATTTTGTGATGCCTCCTCTGCCTCGCTGCCCTCTGTGGTGATCGTTTAATTACACAAAGCCTCAGAACGGAAAAGTCAAACCACGGCAGAGCAGCGATCCTTACCATCATGAGGTATCACATTACATTGGATATTATTGTGGATTAGGACCACAGGCAGAGTCAAGCGCTGTCATTAATTCAGTCGGCTTTGACAGTATGGAACGAGAGTTACATCTCCAGTGAATGATAACACCGACAATACCTGCTATTAAATCTTAAGGATGTGTCTCATACTAATGACGCCGTCTCCCTGGGATGACCTCGAGCTGTGAAGTGGATATGTGCACAGTGGACTTGTTTTTGAGGAACAAGAAAGAGTTTTAATGGCTTTGAGACTCAGCAGGCTGTCTTTGTGAGTCAAACTTCAAGCGAGCGTGGGGAGAGAAAAGGAAGGGAAGCTGGACAGACTGCAGGGACATTTCTGGGTCTTACCTGTCCTGGCATGGCGTTTTCACAGAGGATGGTTTCATAGTCTATGGCAAAGACCGGCGCATTATCATTTATGTCCAGCACAGTGATGAGAGCGATGCCTTTTCCAATTTGGGTTGGGTCCTCTGAAGGGGAAAAAAAAAAAGGAGAGAGAGAAGAGAGTCCCTGTTCGTGTCAAGAGCTTTCAGCAAACTTTCTTTAAAACACTTTAATCCTGCCTTAACTTTGCCTTGATGCACTTGGCCATTTTATGGAATATTGATCTTTCTCATGTGTTTTAATTAATCGCAAAGGAGGAGGGGAAAAAACTGCTGCTGTAATGAAATATGCAGTGTACCTCCAACAGCTGGCGTCCTTACCCACTCTGCTGCGGATCAGCCAAAGTGATTACACTCGGTGCCGGCTTGTTGTCGGGGAAAGGCTGCGTGTGCGGACGAGCCATCTTGCACTGTGGGCTTCACGCCTCTGTCTGCCTGACACACACTGATGGCTAAATGGCTACGTCTGAGTGCAAGATGATGATTAAGCCTGGCGTCGCCGCCACGCCGGCCAGAGATGGCGCGCTGACATTCGGGGGGAGAGGTGGGGGGGGGGGCGGCTGATTTGATGGTGATAAAAAGGACGCGCGGAGCCTCGGGCCACAGGCTTCTTGTCATTGCCGCGGTCTGGCCAGAGCGCATGAAATGTGAGTGACTGCAGCTCAAAAATGCACAACATCCCTGAACCCAGGAGTCTCTGCACTCTTCAGTTAGAGAGAACCTATTTACTATAAATACTGTGATCAGGCATACAGGGCAGTGGATTATGTAGCCAGTCCGTAAACCCAAAGATGTTTTCAGCTGGAAACAGCTCCCAATGTCACTGTGAGTCAGAAGCCAGTACCTCATGCATGAGGGACTGTTGTGACATTTCATATGGCTATTATTATATGCTGCCTTCTCTTTTGTTGCTATATCAGGCAAGCGCTCACACTCGGGAATCAACCGAGTGGTGTGTCTGTGTGCTGTTAGACGTAAATAAAAACAAATCTTTGAAGCAAAGAATGATAAAAAAAAAAAAAGGTTTTGAAGAGAAATGAATACTTTTCATACAGTGTTCAGTGAGGAGATGTTAAAGCAGCAGGAACTGCCAGGTTGACAGGCTGGTGTTCTTTTTTAACTTATACTAATGTGACGGAGCTGTCGAGAGAGCTCTGCGGATCATGTGCTGTGGATTGTTGTCCATTGTGTTTGCATGATGGAAGTGCAATGATACGGGGGAAAAAAAAAAAAAAAAAGGCACTCGTGTCCTTCGAGCCATTGAGAGATAATCAAAAAGGCAGGCGGCACTTCTTCACATCACATTAACATAGTTCACCCGTGGGTGAGATCGCCCACTCTTAGTCAGCATCTCGTCCCCCTGGCTCATGGACACATGGAGGTCGACTGTCCTGTACGTGAATTAACATTCCCCGACAGCCCTACAACAACCCCAACAACTGTATTGCCCTCTGCACACAAGGCTATAGGACATTATGAGGATGATAACAGGACAGATACAGTAGCGTCACAATGACAAAGTATATGAAACCTTAGAGCCTAACAAGTATCTGACCACTCAAATGTCTTCGTCATTTTTGAGGATTCTTGGACTAAACAGGCTTCTTGTTTCTAGCCAGGAACCATTGATTTTGCAGGCCAAACTGACAACCGTTGCAAGCAAATCAGCTGCTGCAGCTAGCTAAATAAGCTAACTTGAGATCCATTAGTTGGTTGAGAACAGTGTTGACAGTTTCAACTCCTTTTGTAGAGGACATCTACATAAACAAACAGCATGACTCTAGTACTGCAGTGTTGAGCTTGTTAGTGCTAGTATAATAAGTACCTTAAAGAATAAATGTATGATCAGACCCCGTTTTGCTGCTTAGCTTAAAATGTGTAGGGCTTTTAAGATGAGGACACATAAATTATTGCACAATTGGCTGAGGTTGTTGGAGCCTCTAACGTTACCTGAACTCTTCCAGGATGAGTTTCAACACAGTCGGAAAAACTACACTTAAACAGGGCCTGTTAAAACGCATTAAACCCACAAATTAGTGTAGTGAGCTAATAAATCACGTGGTTACTAAGGAAGTTAGCCAGGTATGCTAACAATTGTAGCTTATTCTTTTCCCTTTTGCATGTGTTTTTTTTGCACCCCTCACAAACTCTTAAAATGGTGAGTTTCACTTTAACTCCAAACCCACTCGGGGCTTTAGTGGTGAACGGTCGACTCCGGCTGGTGCGGCGGATTTGAGAACGTGTGGCGTAAGTAAACTTACGGCTCTCGATGGCGAAGATGGTGAGGTTATGGATCAAGTTGGCCTCTCGGTCCAGAGGCTTGGCTGTGCTGATGACCCCGCTTAGAGCGTCCACGTTAAAGAAGCGCTCCAAGTCGGTGTTCCTGTCTATGGAGTACCTAGACGAAAAGAACACAACCATATACTCAGCCGAAATACCTTACAGAATTACAAGACACAGAGAGAGCTTTAACCAACCATCAATGAATTGTGTTTACACTTTATATAACGTATAAGATGTTTTCCAATTATAAAGTAATTAGCACACTTCAAATTCAGAATTGCAGCAGAAACTTGGACCTTCACAGCACGAACGAAACAAAAGCCTATTATGTGTTGATCAAATTGAGGTCTCTCTGCTTGGCCCTCAGCACACAACACCCTTTCAATGCACAGCAGCTCGTATTTCTAGAGAAAATTACAACTTAAATTAGCCTACATCCAAAGGGTATTATTGCAATGTAATTTGACTCTTGTGGCTGCATTAGTTCCACAATAATTTTAATTTCAACAGATGTAGTGAAATATATTGCAGACGCTGATAACAGTCACAGGAGCAAAAAGAGGCAATTTACAGCAACAATGGTGCAGTAATTTGATTTTCTGATTAAGATTACTTTACAATCCTAACAGACCATGCATGAATACCACACAATATTCATTCAATTAATGCAAAATTGTAGGGGATCTCGAGAGTGACAACGCACAGATTGGCAATATGAGTGCTTGTTTTGACTCACAAATGCCACGACACAAGTGTTGAGCCTTGACCCTCCTGAAGGAATGCCCTTCTCTTGTTTAAGATGGCATTTCACTTCTGCAAATGTTGCACTCCTCGGCCTTCCCACCATCTGGCATTGTGTTTGTCGACAGCCACACGGGGGACTTTCGAGGGTCTATGAATTCTGCGTTTGCAGATTATGCGGAGTAGTTGAATAGAATATGAACACATTCATTTTTCTTTACTTGATTCGGGTGCTTCATTTGGGATTCTACGAGCACATTTGTTCTCTAACAGCTCTGGAAAATCTGTTTGTACACTTTTCTGAAAAGTGAATTATGACTGAAAAAGCTTACACGAGAACAGATGTTCCACATGTTGAAATGGCAGTTGGGCAGGTTACCTGATGGCGTTGTTGGAGGTGTCCGGGTCATGGGCAGAGACCCTCCCGATGGAGGTGCCCACTCTGGCGTCTTCCGAAACAACCATCTTGCTGAGCGGTGCGGAAAAGACGGGTGGCTCGTTCACATCTTCCACTGTCACCCTGACCGATGTCGTGTCACTAAATGGGCCCGCGCTCAAGAAGTTGGAGTCAATATTCCTGTTCGTGGCCTCGATTCTTAGAGAGAAGGTGCTCTTCGTTTCAAAGTCTAGAGGCTGGTGGGGGGGGAGAGACAGAATACACAACATACTGTATGTGAGAGATGTTCACTTTTCTTTTCAAAATGAGAGCGTTGGCAGAAAATGCTCAGTTGTTCTTTGTTGGAAATGTACTTGAAGACTACGCTGCTATGGCTACCACATTTATAGTCAGTCAAGGGTAAAAGAACAGGTTATATATGTATGTACGTCTGTGAATCTTTCATACAATGTTGAGATATTGATCCCAATTAAGGATGTGGATGGAAAGTCAAACTTAAAGTCATTTGCTGATGGATTATAGTTGCTTTGCGCTGTGAAGCTATACTATTGATTTTAAGAAAGGCACACAACACGGCGAAAAGCATAGAGAAATAAATGCTTTTTGTCATTTTGCCCGGCTTATCGAACTCCCCATTGCGAGGAATAATATACTGCAGAAGAACGTTGATTTGACACTTTCATTATCAGTGGCTCTCTCCGATGTTGTAATTGTCTTGGGTTTGTGGCAAAACAAACAAAGGATCAAGTCGGCCCATCTGACAAGAATTGCTAGTGTCCAACAATGGCTCTCCCTCTCCCCACAAAAGAGCTGCAGCAATGAACTGTCACATCCGCGTGGCCCGAGGAGCCCATTTCAAGTCCTCTGAAACCATGAAATGTAAAGTGTGAGCCATGAGCGCCGGAGCCTCAGAAAGTGAGGCAAGAATATGCAACGGATTTCCTGCGTAAATGAATAAGTGGCTTTGGTACACATTTAACTTCAGATGTTATATTTAATTTATGTAGGCAGACATCAATTATATTATTTATAGCATCGTGGTTCCCATGGTGAGAGGAGTGTTTTTAAGTGTTAAAGTCTCTGCTTCTCTTCATCAGTCCTTACAGTGATCTGTGGTAAGCACAGATCTGCAGCTGCTGTGGTAGTAAACCTTCGAGTGACCATGGGACGTAAACTTCGATCCAAGGTGTTGGAGATAGTCGATGCTGATTTGTCATTAGTGATTCTCACTTAATCCAAAAGGTGCAGGACACATCTTACAACAAGGTGAGGAGAGGACAACCGGGAGAGGCAGTTGTCCTTTTCCTCCAGTAAATAAGCACTTGAAATGGTTTTATTATCATTTTATTCTGTTTATTAAAGAATTAAAGAATTATTATTGTGCAGGAACTACAATCTTGCTACAATGCCAGTGTACTATCCAATACACCACAGATCAAAATAGGAAAATGTACAAAGCTGGGGTTACTCATATATATTTCTCATGGTGCCAAATCCCATGAAAAGACCAAAATCAACAAAGCTGCAGTCGCTTAATACTTTCTGACTCCCCCACCCTGCCTGTGCACTCAGCCCCATGCCCAGCCATTCCTCCTAAATACTTCAAACATTTAGTCACAAATATGTAGGTTCTTTCTGAAATAAAAATGCTAAGTAAGTTCCTGAAACAGCAGCGCACTCTAGTTCATAGAAAATGTGACTCAAACAGGAGTAAATAGTATGTATGTGTTTGTTGGGGAGGGGGGGGGGGGGGCGCTATTATCAGCTGTGGATTAATACACATTTGGTGCTCTAGTAAATATTTACAGCTGCAGGACGTTGTATGCGGGATTGACTCAAAATAAGTTACAGTCCCCAGGTTCATGGAAATGAAGGAGCACATCGCCCAGTGCCACAGCGCGGCTCATTGATGTGTTTTTGATGTATGGCACAGAGGATTCAGCTACGAAACACTTGTTAATAGGATCAATTTATCGTGGGTTTAGGAGTCTTCACATGCTTTAATATTTCACATTGAGCTTTAGGAATCATTCGTATCCGTGGGTTGGCTACACATTACACTAACACGTAACTAAAAAAATTACGAATTGGCCTCCAGTTGGAAGGAAAAATTTTATTTTTTGATATCTCTTTATAAGTACTTGCAAGTAGAAACATATTAGAGTTAACTGTAGATGGGAATAGCTAAGACAGTTCAATCAATATTCCAAAGCGATACTCAATGCCACACCAGCTGCTGGAGTACAGGGCTCTACCCAGCAGCCGGAAAACGTTGCCTTGTGTCTCGCGGACTTTCAGGAGGGAAAGTGCGGCACCATTTATGTGCAGAGAGTCACGGCACAAGGCTTTAGTTTCTGACAAAACCCAGAGGCTGTCTTTGTTTCTCATCCGGTTTCATATGCAGTACCTTCAGGAGAATGATGACCCCATCTTGTGTGTTCTCGTCCGTTGTTATGTTGAACATGCCAGGCCCGTCGCCGTCCATGATCCTGTAGTCCATCTCTGCGTTGGAGCCTATATCTGCGTCAGCCGCTTTGATTCTGGCCACCACAGATTGCACCGGCAGCGACTCCAGCACCGTGTACTGATAGTTTTCTGGAAGAGGAAGGACAGGAGCGGATGCTGGTAATGGATGTGCTTATTTCCCCACCAACTCACCTTCAAGCAGCTCAGCTCAGCTTTTTTTTTTTTTTCCATCCTTTTTTTTTCATACCCCCCTTCAGCTTTGATTCGGCTGTGTGGCTCCTCAATAAATTCATGTTGCATAACACAGACAGGCAGCAATTGTGACACACATGGAATAAAGCACTTTGCTTCCACTCCATACTGCAGCACAGCCAGTGGATAATGCGATATATAAGTTGGATATAAAATTAAGAAAGCAAAGACCAATTTCAGTTGTCATATTTCTGTAGGTTTTACAGCTGGGAGAGAATATTTAGCAAAACATAAAGCTCCGTTAATGCTGCCTGGATGTAAAGGGTTATCCCTTACACCAAAAAAGACAAAGTAAGAAAAGAAAGAGAAAAAGAGTAAGGCTAAGATCCTCTCGCTATCTTTCATGGGATGAAATGTCCACTTGAAGATTCTATTACTCAAAAACTCTCCATTGTGTTCCCATGGCTTTTCTCTAACCCTTTGGATTTAAAGTACTCTTATAAGAATAAAGAAGGGAATCATATTCATAATCATAATCTCCCCAATCACCATGGCAGAGCTCATTACCAGACCTTTCTGTGTTCCTCACAGTGTCTCCCTCAGCCACCGTCTAAATGCTAATCTGCCTGACATTGTTTGCCGCCATGTAATCTTTATAATGGCTTTTTAATTTGCCGTGGAATAGCAGCTCTTTAAAAGACCGAAGAATTGCTTTCCTCCCTCCGATTTGCCCCATGCACCTTCCTCTTTTCCCATCCCCCCCCCCCCCACCCCCCACCCCCCCCACCCTGTCCGCTCATGCAAGCTAACCTTGGCTTCTCTTCTTTCGTTTCTTCCAAGGACCAGCTAAAGGTACTGGACTCTGTATCAGCTCTGATGCTCCATAATGGTCTATTGATTCTGACCCATGACCCCGTGAGCGCAACAGCGGGAGCAACAACCCAAATTCCTCTCACTGTCTCTTTCTTCCCGTCATGACAGCACTGGGTTAAAACTGCATTGATGACTTGTTGTGCAGTCTTGAACCTTACTTTCCCCCCGGGGACCGGCAAATTGACTCTGCTTCATAGCAAGTGGCGAGTGCACCAGCCAGCCAGTGGCTAGGGTATCAGCGGTAAACCGATTGCCGGCGCTTCGGATTATCATGAGAAGCACTGCATGCCTTTGAATCTTAAAGCTCGGCCTGGAAACCATTTGCAGCCCGTGAAATAGGCTGACAACAAAAAAAAAAAAAAAAGGAGCCCGATTGATCCCGGTATCGAACGGCGAAGCAGCCCCCAGCTCTGATGAAGAGTAAAGCACGGAGGTGCACACCTTGCAGGAAGGCTGCTTTTTAATTTAGTTGTAAAAGTCCAACTGTTTGTTGAAAATATAAATGCAGGGAGGCTGCAGAGATAGAGAGAGAATTGTGTCTGGACGGCAGTTAACAAAACTTTGGACAGCGAATGAGATGAGGTTTAATGGTGAAGATTTAATGAGGGTATTTCGCTTCTAACAGTATTTTCTGTTCAACTTTATTCTACCACACAGGAAAAGTGTTGTTGCAGAGTAATAGAGCAAATTTAATTTTTGCCAATGATTTCCTTTCAAGTGTGGAATAACAGCCCAGGCACTTTTGCACCACCATCCATTACATACAGAGTATGTGGCCTCATTTGGTTCTGTGAGTTCAAGTGGCTTTCCGACGATAATAGATCTTTAAGCCCCATTCAGCCGGAACAAAGAAAACATGCAAATGAACCAAGGAGCTGATGGCTTTACTGCCGATTGCTGAGTAGCTGTTGAAAACATGACATGTGCTGTGCATGTCAAGCTCAATTGGCCGCGTAAGGGACAACGGGAACAGGAGTCTTACTGTGAGTGAACCGAGGCGGGTTGTCGTTGACATCGGTGAGCGTGACAGTGACGGAGGTGGTGCCGGAGAGGCCACCCATCTGGCCGACCATATCTTTGGCCTGGATGACGAGCACATACTGATCCCTCGTCTCCCGGTCCATGTTGGGCAGAGCTGTTCTGATGACACCTGAAGTGAGAGAGAGAGAGAGAGAGAGAGAGAGAGAGAGAGAGAGTCAGACATGCTGTCCCTATAGACCAGCTCAAGTAACCCTTCATCGACATGTTCCAAATGTGTTCTTTTAAACTGATTTTGATAGTGGATAGCCTACAATAATGTTGTCATCTATATATAGATATACATTGGGTTCTATTCATGCTATTCATCTTAGGAATCCATTTCATCAAATAAAAACGCATCTTAAACCACCAAACAGAAAGATTGACAATTTTCTCCAGATACCAATTGAGCAAGACGCTGAATCAAAGGATGTCTCCACGCTTTTTAAGTGAACTCAGAAGGATTGATCGGCATCATTAAAGCCATGGTGTCTGGAGGTTGGCAAGTATGCTGATCAAGCGCATGTACTCATCATTGACCATGATTATTGACTTGGCTTTTCATCTATAAGTGCCGTAACGCTGTGCTGAACCTTTTTAAACAAAGACCCTGTGGGTTGAGTAGCGATGACACCGACACCTGCTGTGGGTCATTTCATACAATGCACTGATTTCACCGGTACCAAATCTCCCGGACTAAATACAAAAACACATTTGTTCTCCAAGAAATGTTGAAAGAATCAGCAATAGCTTATTATTTTTGAATAACAGTGATTTAAGTCAGTAGTGAAATAGTGTTGTTGCTTGTGAAGAATTCATTTTTTTCAAATTAGTTGAGTGCTTTGAATGTTTGTTTCCACAATGGGAATCACTAATTATAATAGTTTCGGTTATATTCATCCATATTTTGCTAGTTCTTCTTCTTTTTGTTTCGCCGCACAGCTTTCAATTCACCAAAAGTATTGTTTTTTTTTTAATACAAAAGCATAAAAGGCTACATCTACCGGCCCGTACCAAGCGAGTTGACAGACCACTCAAGCACTGGCAGGGCTCTACACATGTCAAAAGAATCACATGGGCACATCAACGGAGCAGTGATTACAAGAATACACGATTTGAGGTTAATGGGTTGATGTCCGGCTCGGCTGGTAGCTTCTTTACACGACGGCAACGAGTTGTGACTCCTCCGTGCCCTCAAATGTGCCGTCACTCCAGACGGTTTAGGAGAGTGACATATGATGAGGTTAATGTTAAGACGCTGTCAGAAGAGAGAGCACATGCAAGGGGACATTTTCGCCGCCAGGGGAGTTATAATCTGTCTTTCCTCCTGTCATGATTGATCTGTCGTCAGAAAAAAAAAAGCATCAGAGATGTGACAACAGTGGCATCAAATGAGTGGCATTTATCTGTCTGTACCTGAGCTGCTGTACCAAACAGATAGAGTGTTAGGCCATGGCACGCATGCACAAAATACCAAAAAAAAAAAAAAGAATCTTTTCACTAATGCCATTTTTCCAATCTCAACTTTATCTATGCAAAGATGATAATTCCAGAAAAATGACCCACACCACGCATTTAAATGCAAAGAAGAAATGTCCTAATCCCTCAAAAGCAATCACTGTTGCTTTCAAAGTTAATGAGTTACCACACAATGTGTTTCATTCATTAAATGGCACTTATTAAAGATGCATGCAGAACATGGACGATTACTCATTAGGAAACACACAAAGCCAAAGCACACAGTTCCTCTTTTAAATGAATCATTTTTTTTTGTGTGGCATTATCGCATTCACAGCCTGAAGAAGCAGATCAAAGCTAGTTAGTACCTGAAGATTTTTTTATCATAATCCTTTAAATTACCCAGAAATTCGACATATAATTGAGGTCCAATCTCTCGGGGCTGCATTAAAACACTGACTGTGTTGTTTTTAGATTTGGAATCAGCAAGAGACAGATTTCTGATAAACAGCCCTCACTCGCTAAGGTTCACCAATTCCAGCACTATGTATACTGTGTTTGTGTGCTCGGCTTTGACTCTGAAGAAGACAGGTGCTGGTTTTATATGGCTGCTGGGGGTTAAAGGATAATGTTCCATACACAAACCTTTCCTCCACGGCCCGACTGCATGCCTAACCCTTACCCTCATTCTTGTTTAAACTTGAGCATCTCTAAACATTTAAAATCAGGTTTTCATAGGAAAAGTACAAGCACACACACTCTCTTACTCACACACGCACACACACACACACACACACACACACACACTCACATACTATTTGCAATTAAGCTCGATCCAGGTCCAGAGGAGGAAGGACAAACAAATCAAGTAAAGTGGGTCAAAAGACTTCAAGAGAAAAATGAAGATGCCTTTTGACCGTCAACCGCGGGTGGACTTGAAAAATAAACAATTCCATTAAGTGTTTAATTTTCTCTCTCTGCCATCCTATATTAATGTCATTACAGTCCCTCCAGCTGAAAACTGTTATTGGCCGCTGTAACTAAATGCCTCAGTTAGCTAAATTATAGTGAGCTGTCCACTTTCTTTCCTCCACAGTCCCTGCCAGTGGGCTCACATTGGGATGACGGTGGTCAATAAAGCAATGATCTCTTTTGCTGTTGCTCTGCAAAACATGCCATTTCAGTCCTGCATCAAAATAATGAACAGTGGGATGCTGTCATGCAGTAGTGGGGAAGAACAAGGCTCCCTTTCTGTGCTTTGGTTAAGCCCCAACGACAAAGTCAAAACATGTCATCTGTTCCTTTCTTTTTAGTGCTTTTATGCGGAGAATTTAGACATCTATCTCTGCGCTGTGGATATTCACCCATCTGCTCCATTTATCCCCTGCATCCGTCCTCCATCCATCCTTTGACCACTTCTCTGAGGCTTTTCCCACAGTGTAACCTTGTAGCCAATTAAAGAGCACCACCACTGCCCTGGCGTCTGCTGCTGCGACACCTGCGAACCCTGTTTACTCGAGTTGCATCGGAAAAACTTACTTCAAGCCTACAATCCGGCAAGGCTCTCATAATACCAGTCAGACACAGACGGAACAAAACTTCTCTCTTCATTATTCCATACCACACGGCCATAGGGACAAAGCATGCATGTCTGGACTTGAAAGAGGAATCTCGGGTAACATGCGGGTGAGGCATTGCTGAGGAGGAAGCTGGATAATGGTTGGATTATAATAACAGCTGCTATGGATGGCTCCAAAAAAGGTGAAATAAACTAGGAAAAAAGATGTTGAGCTTGTGCAGCCAGCAGTGAGACAAATGAATGCTCTCACTAAACCATAGATAGGCTTCACACACAATTGATATACTTATTTAATATCAGCTTGGTGTGTTGGAGCCTGAGAGATATTGGCCGTGGTTAATGATGCCATGAATCCTGATTCCAGCAACCGGAAAAAAAAAAAAAAGAAGAAAAAAAAAAAAAAAAAGCACGAGACATGTTTCTCCCTCCGCCTGGCCAGAAGCACACATACTTCTCACCGAGCGACACTGCTAATCCACACGCCGATGTTGCGAGACTGTTGTTTGTCTGCTGGGTGCCAGCCCCCCAACCCCCCCTTCGCTCTCTATCTCTGTTACCCCGTGCGGCGCTGGTGTCATTCCTGGGGAGAGGCGATGATTAAAATCCTTCTGTCGCTATCTCGGCACGGCCTCGCATTGCGCCGTGACTCCTTGCCTCCGGTGCGAGCCAGACGCATTGTAGCCGTGCATTTATCTAGCTGTCTCCACACCACTGGCGGCAGACGGGTGGGCCACGCTCCCTGCTAAAGCCCAGATACTTGACATTTGTCTTGGGAAGAGGAAATAAAAGTGCAGACTTCGGAGGAACCCTCTGGCTCTGCGTGCAGCGATGAGAGGTGCTGATGAAGGTGATGAACACTTAAACATGAAGGGTGCAGTATGTGATTTGCTGAGCCCTCAGGCGGTCCACTTACAAAGAATAGATCCCATAACACGAAAAACAGGCCATACAAACTGGGAATAAAACCCCCAGACCAGGTAGTTTATTACAGAGTGACATTCAGGCATCACGCTCTAATCACGGGTCACCATACTTGCTCAGTGTGAAAGGGCCACTACACAAAGGACCCAAGTGTTATAGAGACATATTACAGACCACAGGATCCATTCGTTCGTAATGTTGCGCTGAAAGGGAGTGTGTTCATGCGTGCAAACATCCAGGTGGTGTGTTGTTGTTTGTGATTAGAATTGAAAAATTGCATCTCCCTCTCTATATTACAGGAGACAGCCAGATTTATATCCAGCCTTAAGCTGTAATGTTTTCTCGATTTAGTGCGGTCGCCGCCACGAGACCACAACAAAGCGCACTTTTAAAGAAGACGGTAAAAGAAAAGCGCACGTGGTTTTAAAAGAAATACCGCGCTAATAACTTAATCACGGGCCGATCACAGCTAACCCGTCTCCTCCTGACCTCTGCGTCACATTTTCACACTCGATGATTACCCAAGGATTGGACCTGGCCTTTTCCCTTTATTTGATACGTATTCAGCTTAATTCGATTCCCAAGCTGAGAAGAGACAAAGCTCGGTCCGTCCCGGCTCCTCTCACCTGAGTGCCTGTCACATTCAGATGTCATACTCGTGTCGCTCCGAGAGGCATGCCGTGTCACATCTTAAATACCCCCTTCAGAGTGTAATTAATCCTCTCATTCAGGCACCTGGCATTTTCGACTAACAAAATTCTTCTCTTGTTATTCCAGCCATTGAGGCTGGTGAGCAGGCATGCATGCTTAGCAGGGCTAATGTGCGCGGATAATTGTCTCTAAAGGACTTGCCATAACGCCGAGGTGTACGTGGCTGAAGGCAGCTGTTCAAACCTCCTTGAGCCTGCCATCAATTAGAACGCGGTCCTTAACAGCATTCGCCATTTCAGCCTCACCTTCAAACTAAACTACAAGGAATCAATCAATATATATTACAAAATGCTGTCTTGAGCACCTTCAGGTGCAGCAACTTATGTATTTTGCCGACATTATATATTGCTTGGAAGTTATTGGAGCTATTCAGGATTAAGTACTTTTCCCCAAGGGTAACCTTGTAGATTCAATTTGGGATTAAGAAGCGGAGTAGAGAGACTTGTTAGACGAGAGTAAGACAGGATGCTAGCCACCTAAGACCGGGTCCCAGCGCATCATCCCCCTCCCTGACCATTAGCCCTCTGCCACTTAATCGCTAGTGCAGTATTGCAGTGTGGAGCTCAGAGTGTATTTCAGCCCAGGCACTTTGTCAAAGTCACCCTCTGCTATGGCCCAGGCGTGTGCTGCAAATGGGACTAATTAGTAACTTGCAAAGACAGAAGAACGCTCATCCCACAACACTCAATCCTGCTCTGCTGTCTAAAAATGTGGTGTCTCACCCCCAGAGAGTATTCTGTAAGATACATGGTATTGACAATATGTTAAAAACTAACAGTTAACACCAACGATGTGCTCCCTTTCACAGCCAATGCAGAAGGCAGACACAATATTTAACACCTGTGGGGATTGTAATGCCTTTTAAAGCGAGACTATGTCAAGACAAAAAAAGAAAGAAAATCAATTCAATACACTTAGTTGTTTTCATTGCCTTGTTCAGGTATCACCAATAGCTTGTGGTAGTTAATGTTAGCTATAAGTAACCATAACTCTTTATGCCGAATTATCCATTTCAGAGTCAAAACATTACTGCATTCTAATAAAGTGAAGCATGAATGTGTTCATCAAATTAATGTTGCAGCTGGTGAAGGTGGAGCTCATTTTGAGTCATCTATATACTGCCAGGTAGACAATTCTGTCCCATAGGAGACAGTAGATATCATAATTTACTGGTTGATTTTTATTTTGTAAGGATAGAAGGAGTCTTCTTGATTCTTCAGCCAGGTTGTCAAATAGACATACAGATGAATAGATGAAACGTTTTAGTTGACTTTAGCTTGTAAACATTTCTATAATATAGTCTATTTACTTTTTATATTGGAAATTCAGGGTTTTTTTTAATCGGGCTTGAGTCGGGCTTGAACAGAAATGCAGGTTAACTTGAGCCTGGCCATAGTTCTACTGTAGGAGAATGACTACAGGTCACTTACAGTAAGCAATCAAATTGTTTGAAATATCAGATATTTAAAGAACCCACTTAGCTTAATGAAAAACACTTCAGCAACAGAGGAAGTGAAAGCATGAGCTCTCGTCATTGAGCTGAATGGCTCTAAGAAAAACATGATATGAGAGTATAATGGAGAGTTTATGGGGCAGACTTGCTGTTTGAGCATCACTTAAATAAATGTCTGCTCTCGCTCTAATTGGTATTGGTGTCATGAAGTCTAATTTGAGACTCGTCGATGGGTTCAAGTGTTCTCGCAAACTTTGTTAAAGATCATTGAAGAGCCAGAGGCAAGTGGTCAAGTTTCTGGCAGTCCCTGGTTTAGAAATTACTGCTTGGACACAACTTGATAAATGAGTCTCCGTTTTAGTTCTCCATGAGATCATTCTAATTTCATTTTAAAATAAGAAGTAGCAGAAAGTGAGATGAGTTGCTTTTGGATAATTAAATCATATTTGATACTCTTTTTTTTTTTTTAAGTGCTGTGCTTTTTCAGAAAAGGTAAAAATAAAAAAAACCTCACAAATAGACAAATAAATACAAAAGTTGGAAAGTTTGTAAAAGGGGCTGCAGAGTTAGAAGTTGATGACACAACAGGATGTTTTTAACAGGACAACAGCAGAGCATTTTTTTTAATAGCGTAAATGTTTCCCCAAGGAAGTTCTTCCTGAAAGGTAACTGAATTAAGATGAGGACGAAGCCAACCGTGTGAACACTTCCTAATACATCTATAATAATTACAGTTGTGTCTCGTACTTTTTTCAGGGAGCAATATAGGGGGAAAGGATCTAAAAAGAAATCTATCAAAATAACTTCCACAAACCAACAGAGACCTCCAGACAGTAACAACGCTGCCATAAAAGCCTGCAGGATTTCCCCCTTGTCGCACAAGCTACTGTTCCATAAGCCGTGTTTTTACACTCGGTCGGTGTTAAGGTTACTCTTGTCAAACAACATGTCGTCATGCTTCCCCGACATCCAGTCCCAGACGGAGTCATACCTCTCTGACAGCCGTCCATGCTGTTCAGTTCTGACACCGACATTGCATCTCATAACCATGAGTCTTCTAGGAGGACGGAAAGAGAGCCAAGTATAATCAGCCGTGGTCAGGAAGAGATGGGCGGCAGAAAGCGAGGCGCTGGCGGGAACCCAAGGGCTGTGTCTGGGTGCACATTTAGGTGTGTGTGTGTGTGTGTGTGTGTGTGTGTGTGTGTGTGTGTGCCTCTGGTTTGACAGGTTAATAAACCAGCCATGGTCCTACAGAAAGAGTACCAAGCTGGGATTTATCTGTGAGCTTCAAGTTTTACGCTTAAAGCAACTTTGCAGTCTTAAACCAATAAAAAAAAAAAAGAACACTTAGAAGACAGCATTTCTTTCCACACGTTGGTAGCGAGTTGGGGTTCACTGTCTTGCTCAAAGGCACCTTGGAGCCAGGAATCAGACCTCACTGACCTGCGTAGCCTCTGCAGCAGGAAGCTGACAATTTGACCTCTTTGTATTGTAAGCTGTTAAAGCAGTCTATACCCAGCGTTAGCATTACATTTGGGGCCAATACTGGGAATATGTGGCGTCTTATCAGGGGACATTGGATGCCCCAGTGTTGTAGTGAAATAAGACATCTTCAGAGGACTATCTTTCAGGTCAACTGCTCAAATGTTTTGAGAACATTTGGGTTCAGTTCTTGAAAGTGGATACAATAAAGTTTTCTAAATAAAAGGATATGCTAAACAGGATTTTCCTGAAAAAACAATGTAAAGAATCCTTCTCAATCATCACTTATGACCCTCTAGAAGTTGGAGGAGGTCTCTGGATCGGCCCTCTGCCTGTGTTTTCTGCCGGTAGTGGCTAAAGATCAAGATATTTCCTTCAGGGAATGGCGGAGACCAAATCTGTTCATTGGGACAAACACGTTGAATTTGTGGGGTCGGGCTGCTTTCGCAACATGTTCCCAGCAACGTATCAATAGAGATGAATAAAAGTCTTGGAAATGTTCAAAAACAAAATTACTTATAAATTATTTAAGATCGTACACACTTCTCTACAAAGTAAACATGAAGTGTAAGATAGCCATCTGGCCTCATATGGTCTAGTAACCACCTGTTTTCTGTCTTCAATTATAAAAAAAAAAGGTCCAGATTAACCAACATCTATGGAGGTCAGGTGCTTGATCAGCAGCAGAATGAGTTAAAAAAACATTAAAGCACAAATAAGTCACAAGTTCCAAACCAAACTCATCTTAATGAAGGTGATCACAGCATTTTTTTATCACATTAATTAGCCCACAGAAGTTTTAGCTTCAAGCAGCCATGAAGAATCACTTAAAATCAAAGATTTACATCCTTAGAGAAGTCCCAGCGGAACCGTCGGAGCTTAAAGAGTATCCATGAGGAACTTTTTCATTTAGAGGGAGTAAAACATGTAAATGTTCGCCCCCAAAACACGGAAACACAGAAATGTTTCCTAATGAAAGCTTCAGCGGGAGGCTTCATTAGTCGAACGTCTCTAGGAAAGTGAAAAACAACATAGAAATTCTGTATACTGCGCAGACTTCACAGCTAAGTGTGCTGAAATTCTGATGCTCACAACATCTTTTCCTCCTCAGACACCACATCCATTATACCAACACAGTTTGAAGTCATTTCCTTTCTTGTGATATAATCATTTTTCTCGAAGGCTTTATTTTCTTCCGGTGGTTAGGCTTATTGAATGTTTACAGTGAACCTCACAGGTCATCGTGGAGCATTTGTTGTCGAGCCTTCCCTCATATTTCTGCGTCTGCCTGAGTGTGAACAATAACCGACATAAATCCCTGCATTGCAGTGGCTCTCGCCAGTTCATGAACTACATTCATAAAAAGCCTGCCGCGTGTACGCGTTGCTCCCGAAAGCGGAGGACGAAGCCTTATGGGATGGCCCATATTTGTCTGTTTTCTTTGCAAGAGCGCTTTGCATGAAGTAGCCAGGCCTCGGCAGGGCAGTGGCTAATGAGCCAGCTATGAAGACGTAGCGAGGACTGCTGCTGCACTTCTCAGGATGAAACGCCCCACAAGTCAACAGACTGGCTCACATCTTATCTTGCACTTTATTTCAGCCCTTTTTTTCCTCAGGGTTTCTTCACTGTTTTCTGATCGCTGATTTGATCGTCATGCTGCATTCTTTGAAACTCAGTGCTTGTTGACTGCAATGTGAAAAAGTCTTAATAGTGTTTTCATTGTCAGCATTAATGCAATTAGTGAATGTACTGATTTTAAGGTTCATACTTAAGCACAATGTCCAGGTACTTTAGTTGAGTATTTCAATAATGTGTTCATTTTTAAACTTCTCCACCTGTCCTAAAGACTTTACAGATTCAGATTAATAATACAAAACATTATCCAGAATTATAATCTACATTATTATAAGTTAAACTACAAAGCAGTATGTAAAAAAAAATCCTGCAACACCAAAGATACGTACATTAATCTATCAAAGACTATAATCTAATAAAATAATACACATTTTTCTGAAACATGCCATTCTTTATAATGGGTTTTTAAAATCATGGTGATCTAAATTTTTACAACATAAGCAAATAATATAAATTATTGTTTCAAAAAAATAACATCCTAATCCATTATCTATACAGAGTTTACCACTCAAAAGATCACCTAAATCACCCAACTGTCATTTGATTCAAATTCAAAAACACAAATACAGACATTTCCTGTAAAATGAACCAAACCAAATCGACAAAAACGCTCAAACTTTGGCTGATGATTCTATCAATGCAGGACCTCAGCACTCATAGTAAACAGCTGATTGAGGAAAATACGTTTTCCAATGAGTCACTGTGGCCACACTTGTGCATTAAATCGCCACCATCTTGTCTGACAAGCGTTGTTCCTACCTGTCTTGGGCTCCACTGAGAAGTACGGCTGTCCGTGGATGATGCTGTAAACCACCCTGGCACTGTTCCCGTATGTTGGGTCATCTGCATCTGTGGCTGCCACTTGCACAACCATGGTTCCTGTGGGCAGACAACCCTTCATTAGTTTCCAAGACAGCATCCAGAAGCCAAGTCAAACAGAGCTAAATGTGGAAACAGTCATCGTATCATCAGAGCGTGTGACCAATTCTACTTGAAAGAGAGGGGGGGGGAAAAGGGAGAAAGCAATGAAAATGAAACTTCTGAGGCGGTAAATAATCTCATTTGTCATTAGTCATAACACACATTCTTTTGTTGTTTACTTTAGTTTTGTTTGGCGTTTCATTTTCATACGAGTTTAAAGCACTTCTTCACCACCGAAAGATCTGACGTGAGCTGTGTAATGGCTTTCGGCCTCAAACGCTGCTAAACAAATAACACTTTTGATTTTTTTTTTTTTTTTTTTTGCAATCATTTGCAGGGATGCTGCAGCAGGATTAAAGTGTAACTCCGAGCCTTTGGAGATCATTTCACCGCCATTGTTTCCATTTCCCTCCCGCAGATCAGTCAGCAGCAGCTTTTTCCGGTAACTTCAATCTGTTGATTCAAATTCAGCAGCCAAAAGGGTTCTGCAACCAGTCTGCGCTCTGTTAAACTGGCACGTTACCCCCACCCACAAAACACATTATTATGCATCTCATATCACACTGATCCCAAAAGAAGAGTCAAAGAGTTTGAACTTGTCCTTCAGCGATGTCATAGGACGACAGTGTATCTTTGCGTTTCACTAATAAGAGCTCAATAAAAACTCTATAGATAAAAAGATTTTATGACACAAAGTTTCAGAAATAGGCACAGGTGGGAAAACTTTTATTTTTTTCCCCCCTTTTTTTCTTTACCCTCACTATATAATTTTCCAGTAAAAATCATTGCTATCATGCACAGATGGGAGCCCATTCAGTTGCTGATTTCAGGATCCGCAAACTGCTTCTGGAGAAGATGTTGATCTGCAGAGAGGAGAGAATGTAACTTGGTAAACAAAATAAAACCTGAACGCGAGAGCCAGGATCGCAGTTTTGCTGCGCACACATCTTCAGTGCTGTTTGTTTAGGATGCTCTGTGAAATTCTGCCGCTAGTACACAGTGCAAGGAAGATCTCCTGGATTAGATGGATGGATACGGCTCTTAGTAAAATGAAAAGGGGTGAAGGGGGGAATTTAATTCAACCAAAACAATGCAAGTTATCGATGCAAAAAGGACATGCTGAGCCTGGAATCCATGTGGCATGACATACAAAAGAAAATCCCTTATATTAGCAGAAATGAATACTTAATCTACCCATGAACACACGGATAAAAGTATTAGGTATGGAGCGTACAGATCCTGTGATTTCTGCATTAATCTAAAAAGGTGAAAACCAAACCCATTAAAAACCGCTTAATTTAAAAAGCTCTAAATTAACAAACTATAGTTTAAGGGTTGTATGATTCGCCTATAATTCACTCACACAAAGGTCAGCCACTTAAGAAGCTTTCAATGGCTGATTTTGGCTGTTAGATAAAGAAACCAATTCGTTAATTACTCGAACTAATAAGTACCAATTCATGTGTTAATCAGTATGCACACGTCAGTCAGCTATGCCGCTAACACAACACCACCCGCTGCCTTTTTAGCTACTGAGCCCCAGTTAACGACGGTAGGTTCGATTGACACGGAGTGAGATAGTCTAACAGATGTATTGTACTCTGTAAAGAAATTATTGCCGTACAGTTATATCCCATAAGTCTCAGCCAAATATAAAAACTGACATTATACAGTGGAGCACTGCTGATAAAGTTATAAAACCCAAGATATAAAGTCTGATTTTGTTTTAGTGCCCTTTAGAGCCCCGAATCCCCAAACTTCCTCCCAGCTTACAAGAAGGAAATTTGTTTTCAAACTCGACTGTGAACTCTGCTGACAACTGACAACTGTTTCTGCGTGCCGTACAGTATTGTCCTCTCCCACTCTTCCTCCGAGGCAGAGAAGACATCAGACATGACTCCTTATGTATTTCTTTTAAACATACCGGCTGAACGCGGCTGACGTGACTTGAGCTGACAGCCGTGGCTTGGAAGGTAAAGGCGGAGAAGCGTTTGAAGATTCCACTGAGAAAAAAAAAAAACATAATCGGCGCCAATCAATTTCAATAGGTCGGCCATAACGCCATGAATTAGCCTTGTTCCCCCAACTGGGCTCATTTAATGGTTACAGATTTTTCTTTTTTAATGTCAGAGCTTTGATATCCATCTGATAATATATTATTATGGTTCAGGCTATTGTTTGGTGTTAGACTGTACGTCAGTGATGGCCTTAAAGCTGACGCCTACCGAACACTTTGCAGCGGTGAAATCATCAACAAAAGCCATTGATGAAATAACCTTGAAAATGAAAAAAAAAAGAAAAAAGTGCCTTTCTCAGTTTGACACATGAATAGCTGCTAGAATATTTCACTTTAATAGCTGGCTGCACATATACTGAGCTATAATATTGTAGCATCTGACAGAAAGTGCTGTCTTGCAAGTTGGTGATATTTTACTTTGAAGAAAACAGCCTAATAAAAATCTCACTTTGTAACATGAGAAGTTTTTTTTTACAGTCTTTTTACAGAATGAAAAGTGATCAAGGAAATTGAAGATTAAAGTCCTCCATTCTGGCCATAAAGCAAAATTAACAGGCTCTGGCCTGAACAATATAATAGAAGAAAAAAAAAAAAGCTTGGAGAAGCTGGAGAAGTTATCACCAGGCCGGTTGTGGAAGGACACCTAGATTATATCATCACCTCTTAGTCATGACAGGTTATATTACAGTAGTTTAAAACACCAAGGTCAAAGGATGGCTCTATGAAAGAGAACCCGGGCGACGGGAAAAATCTCTATTACAGGTTGGTAGTTAAAATCCCTCCGCAGAGCGCTCTGCGGACGAGACTGTAAATTAACATTCAATATGGACTCGAGCGGAGCACAGCTTTTAAAAGCTCTGGTTGTCCAACAAACATCATATTCGAACAATATTGTCAGAATGACAGCTAATCCCATCCGAGTGAGCTGGTTGTAAAAAAAAACCCAAAAAAAACCAAACATTTGAAATTTGAATAGATTCTTTCTGCTCCACGAGGCTGTCATCTGCTACTCAACTCGCCCCGGCCGTGTCCCTTCAACGTTTGTCCGACTTCACTGACGTGATGGAGCTGATCTTCACGTTTTTTTTTTTTGTTTTTTTTTTGGTTTATTCCCCTGCAGCTGTGTACAAAACAGGTTTCCTAATCAATTCCGCATCTTGGGTGAGCAACTGTCATCTGCCAGTAATGAAAATAAATGTGGCGTGCTGCAAATGTGAACGGGAGACAGGTCTTCTTCAGCCTCTTACATAAACAAGCTACATCCAACTGTCAATATGCATTTCCGAGCGCACAATGTCAGTGGTCCTCTTCTGCATATAGAAATACAAGCATATCAATAAAGGAGAGCAAAACCGTGACTCTAAAATTGATTTGCAACATACATACGTTTAAAAAAAATCTATTTTCTGAATATTAAAAGATTCCTAATCTAACTAATTCTGCGATGCCCTCATGAGTATTCAAAGATGCTACCGTCGATTAAGTTGATTGTATTTGTTCACATTCACACCCTGTTGCTTCAGATAAACAGGGTTTAGAGTTTAATTCACTTATATTTGCCACTGCCAGGAGAAAACTAATTATAGCACCTTTAAAGAAAGTGACTAACTGCCTGCTGCTTTCTATGTGTGTTTTAACATCCGAGGTACACTCTGTGGCCACTTTATTAGGTACACCTGTACAATCTAATGCAATCGAATACAACCGTTCTGCCATAAAGACCACTTTTATGACGCCTGTAATGTTCAGTTCAATGACAAAAGGAAAATAAAAGAAAAATTGAAACAACCTTCAATATAATGTGGGCCAGCAACACCCTGAGGTGGAAGAAGTACTCAGATCCTTTACTGTAGTAAAAGTATCAATACTGCTCATGTGAAAATACTCCACTACAAGTAACAGTCCTGCATTCTAAACCTTACTTGTTATCAGCAAAAATACACTAAACATGAAAAGTAAAAGGTAGTAATTGTGCAATAAAATGTTCCCCGGCAGCATTAATGTGTATGTGGCAATATATATATATATATATATACGGCTGTAGATGGTCAAGGTTGTGCAACTTGTAACTCCTTTATATACCGGTGTGTAGTTTAATCTACAGCAATGCATCATATTCTATAAGAGCTTCATATGTTTTGTAGCGCCGCTGTCCTGTGAGAAGCACGTATCTCTACTATGTGAACTTTTCTTGAGCTCAGAAAAAGAAGCCCTGTTCGTGAACGCATAAAGGCTCACTTCATGTTTTAGTTCATCAGAAACAGTCAATTTCAACATCCGCCAATTTGCGGATACATTGGTTTTGGATATTTGTAATCTGAAAAGTAACTAAAGCTGAGACACAAATGTAGTGGAGAAAAAAAGTACAATATTTTCCTCTGAGATGTGGTCCAGGAGAAGTATAAAGTAGGATAAAAGGTCCCTTAAATGTGTAATTAGGTTCAGTTCAGTAAATTAACACCACATTTGACGAGGAGCTCAGAAATAAACACCGTATAAAAATAGAAGTTGTGTTGGACTGCAGATTTACCTGATAAAGTCGCCACTCAGTGTATATTAGGAACACAATGCAAAAAGGAATCAACATGAAAACATAACGATTTGGGTCAACTTTCCCTAAACCGGAACCCTTTTTTTTAATTACCATTATTAAAGAACTGTCCCATCTTTGATCTCCGCTCTCATGAATTAGACAGGAACCCTGACAGCTGGATATAGGACTGGCGAGGAGTGAATTCTACGAGCTGTGGCCTTGGGTTGACATTACATCCTCTATGCTTGTAATGAGCCCTCAAACCGCTCCTATGGCCCCTTCGCTGTGCAGTAGGGGAGAGAGAGAGAGAGAGAGAGAGAGAGAGAGAGAGAGAGAGCCAAGCCTCGTGAAAGTCACACCTCCAACTGTCCTCAAGCCCTCTTGTCTTTTATTTGACACCCCCGCCGTGATTAAGACAAAAGCCTTCAGAGATCCCCGGGCCAAAAGGTCTCCGTGTGTATGGACGAGCGCTGCCTCTAATTACTTTAATTAATTAAATTCATGATTTCCTCTAAATTGAAGTCATTCATCAGCGGCGCAGAGCTGTGACCATTAATGATTTAAAGACATCTATAAAGGAATTATTGAGGACAGGAGGTGCATGCTCTTTACTGCATCGATGATTGCTGTGAGCAGATATTTACAAAAGGGAGGCGGGCGCATTGTTCGCTCAACTTGCGATGAAAACCTTCGCGGGAGCCGGCAGAGTAAATAAAGTGGCGAGGGTGACCCTGCGTCTCGGCGCTCGCGGTGCGAACGCAGTCCTCCTCTGTGGTTGATGTACCGAGGCGCTGTCTTATCTCGGGTTGGACACGAGACTCCGAGCCCTTGTACTCTAATCCTCTGGTTTCTTAAGCCGGAGCTCTGTACCCCCCCGTTGACAGTCGGCTGTGTAATCCTTCAGAGATCTCCCTGCCTGTGTAGAAAGCAAAGCACTGTTTCCTTTGGAACGACTCCCACTGCCACTGTGTGCCTGCCGAAATGTTCATTTTCACTTTGAAGGTTGCAAAGAAAGCCGTTACACCTTTGTTTTCACTCATTTCCATCTGTATGGTGCCAAGCGTGCTTTGAGGTTTTGAGGTGACGCCGATATGCACAATGACCTTTTTAGTTCATTGTGTTTATTGGTGTGTGCAGAATGTGCCGTGTGCTTTAATTTCCCATGCTGCTAAAACCCATGAAATGTAAAGTGGCCATAATGAATGATTTTATATTGACATGCATGTGAAAGGGGTCCTGCTTGGTGATTAACCTGCAAGAAGTTATCCTCTGCAGCTTCCCTCAGTGTTACGGAAGCTTTATAGCATCTTTCATTGTTTTGTTTTACTGGGCTGCAACTTTACTGTTCTGCTTCACTCTCACTGGTTTTAAAGGTTTTGCTCCCAGCTGCTGTTTTCAGCAAAAAAAAAAAAACATCTAAAAACCTACTGTGTACACTACCTGCTCAGCAGCAACCCGCAGACAGACACAGTTAGCGGCTAGCTGGTGAATACCAGCTAGCCGCTAACTGTGTCCGCTAACTGTAATTAGTGGAGCGTTTAGCAGCTAAAGAGACAAGATACTTCCCTCAGCAGTTGGTGGTGACCAATAACAGAGCTATATATGGTAAAAGAGAGTTTGTTGGACAAACATTCGTCAGGAGTACAGAAAAACAAGTCAACGTGAAAGCTAATGTTGCTCCGTGTTTGCAAGTAGTTGCTAACACTTTTGACATCAACTTAAAAAGGTGATAGTATGTCAGTGTTATTTTCACAGCTTGTTAGTGTTGCCTGAAATGTGCCAAAAAAAAAAAATCGAATTAATCATTAATCAACCCGCTTTAGCTCAAACAAGCTCTCTTTATATATTCAAAGAAATGCATTCAAACGCAAACACCACTCTTCACGCTCCCCCGCTTACCACAGGCCCCACTAACACACTTTCATTCTCTCCTTTTTAAATTACAGTGAGAGTTATGATCGTCGACGCATTTTTAGAAATTCTTGATGAAACCGAAGACTGTGCGGCGGCGTCGCAGTTCTTTTTGGCTTGAGTGCAGAATTTCTCAATTTCTTTAGAAAGAGGCAAAAAGAACGGCCGTTCAGTTCACCCCACAGGCTGGTACCAGAATATGTTGATAGTACAACAGAGTGACTGACCATAGTTCACCAACTCAAAGAAGGGGGACAGTCTATTCTCAGACACCTGCTGCCTGTTGTGCCTTATCTCACATATTTGAACAAAGTTATGTTGATTGTGTAAACTGACTAACCTACATCCACTTCTAACCTTATCAGCATTGAGGGAGGACTGATTGCTTGCTCCCATTCCGATAATGAATTATCATTCAGTGACTGCAGATTGAAGTACCTGACAATTTGTTTTGTTTATGACCACGCTACGACATCAAATACGCAGAATTATTTATTTTCCTCCCAGGGAACGCATTAATAAATGTCTAGAAATATACTGTATTATTCACCTAAATGTTTAAAATTGTGTTTGTACATTTACAAATTCAAATTAATTGCAACGTACCACGTCTCAACCTTTTTCCTGTCAATTGAATCCCAAGTTCAAGCCTGCCTCCTTCCCATCACTCATAGCTCACTTGTGATTAGACCACAGCTCCCAGCATGCCTGGGAGCGCCTTGAGAACCCTTGGGAGGAGCTGGAGGAAGTTAAGGATGCCTGTGCTGCTGTGTCTAATGGACGGATATAAATGTATTTTTCCGGATCAGACATTATTCAGAGACATTTTTCAGCAGAGCGGCCCCTGTAAGCGGCGGGCAGTATGAACTCTGAGCCCAATTTGTGGAAAACATGCCCATGGCCTTCAAGCGTGATTCAGACCTTAAGTTTGCTCGAGTCAGTTTTTTTAAAACATGCGTCACTCATCAACATGTCTCAGCCTAGAGGTCTTTGCTGGCATGTGTGAGGCGACAAATATGTAAATGTAGATACATCCGGCTCACTTAAAGAAACCACAAAATAGCATTTTGGCAGCATTTTATGCTCAGCACCACTCATTTCTTCTTGACCAAATATTATAGGTGCTATGTTAAGTTCAATATAAAGAGCACACACACACACACACACACACACACACACCATGGTGTATCAATATGGAGGTCACTCTCTCTGTTTCTTACACACCTGCTAAGCTGAAAAGCCTCAGGATGTTGTTGTGGCTCATTTGCATTTACCAGCATTTTGAGCTGGAGCGTGACCCGTTCTAAACCTTAGAGGAAATCTTGACCATGCAGCAAGAAGCGCTACGTTAAAGGCGGGGTCTGATACGATGGCTTCCTCCAGGACTGCATTTAAAACAGACAGATAAAAGAAATATCTGCAGCGATAAATGCTAATGTGATAAATGAAATTTGAGCTGCGGAGTCCTTACGACAGCTACAGCTGTGTAATGTTTTTAACCATGCTGGCGGAGTTGCTCTGTCAGTGGCAATTTCGGTCGGTTGGTGCAACGCTTTGATCCTGACTGAAATATGGTAACAAATATTGGACAGATTGCATTGAAATTTTGTACCGACATTCAAGGTATCAAGAAGATACATTATAGTAACTTTAGCTTGACATTTCAGGTTCATTTGTTATGACTTTGGTGATCATCTGACTTCTTTTACTTTGTAACGATAGTATCAGTGAATGAATAGCAGCGGGGGGCTTAGGGAAGGGTGAATTGGAACGACGCTGAATAGAAGGTAGATAAAAGATGTCTGATAGCTAAGTGTAAGTAACTTCAAGTGTTGCTTGTTACACATTTTGTCTGTATCAATTCAATAACTCAAATGGAAGTGATAAATAATGTAATAGTTAAAGAGCTAGCCCACAAAGTGAAATAAAAGACTTCTCTGGTCATCTGGCGCTTGTCTGCTTCTTGTTATACAAAACCAAAAACATGGAGCTGCTTTTAGCCACTGTGCTCTAAAACAAAAAACTAAAGGTATCTGTTCATCATTGCTTGTAATTAGATTTTGCCAGCTTCAAATACTGATTTGTTTTTTTCCTTCTATTATTTTACTTTCAATATCTTTTGTGAAGCTCTTTGAATTTCTAAATGTGCCACATGAATGGATTGCCTTGGTACAAACAGTACAATGTTCGTACACCAACACACTTTCAAAAACTGAACTGAAGGTTTTTAAAAGCTCAAAGACCTCAAGAGGTGAAAAGTACTACTTAGTGCGTATTTATCAGCATACAGCTGTCTTCTTAGTGAACAAAGAAGACAATACACCTGCATGCTCTGGATGCCAAAAACCAAAAGTAGTTGAACCTGGACCTCCATCGATGTTGAGCTCAATTCATGCACGAGAACATGCTCATGCAGTTTTAAATGTGGTCCAATGTGATTAGTGCATATTGAGTGTTACAAAGAGAACACGCTGGATTCAAATTAATATTGCAAACTTCCAGATTCCCCCAATGACCTAAAGACTGAGAGAGAGAGAGATGAAGACAAATTCAGCGAGGTGGAAAATGATCAAATGCAGATGTCGGAGCGAGGGCAAGTCAAAGAGAACGTGAGAGTATGAGAAGAAAAAAGAAGGGATAAAGTAAATGAATGGAAAAGAAGGAAGATATACAAGAGGGAGCTATATGGGATTATGTCTGAGGCTGATGGGGAGGCTTACCTAAGGGGGACATCTCTGGTACTCCTGCCAAGTACGGTCCGTCTAGAAACTTTGGCTCATTATCGTTGATGTCCTGGACCTTGACCACAAATTCGGACCTGGGCTCCACGGGTATGTTGGTGATTCGGTCCACAGCTTGGGCTTGGAGGGTGTAGTAGGCCTGTGCCTCCCGATCGAGGCGCTTTGTGGCGTGGATGTCCCCCGTGTTCTCATCAATGGTGAAGATGGAGGAGGAGCCCTCGCCAGTTAACACGTACTTCACCTTGCCGTCCCCTTTGTCCACATCTGAGTGTAGCTGAAGGGACACAGAGAACATCTGAATAAAGCGGCCGTATAAGGAATCTACTGGAGAAAATATCCTTTCAATATTTTAGATATATTGATGAAATTAGAATTTGAATTTGAATGTATTTTAGAACATTTCACATTGCTTATTTTATTTAATGCAATGTATAAATATCTCATATTAACTTTTACTGAAATATATAAAACTTGTTTAACATACTAATTTACACCATGTGAATTTCACTGCTGATATGTACAGTAAGCACACACACACACACACACACACACACACACACACACACACACACACACACACAATACAAGGAAATACGCATCATGTTTACTGGACAAACATCTGAATCAGATCAAAGCGTGCTGCATTTATGCATGAATTCATTTTGCTAATAATAATGGAATAAAATGAAAATGGTGAAAATGGTGCCACTTACTGCAATGCCACTGGGACTTGCTTACTAATGTAATAGTCATTACAGATGATCAAACTAGCAATTTTCCAATAAAACCTCCAGAAATAACACATGGCGATTCACCAAATGCAGCTCAACAGCATCTTTCTGTCCAGAAACCTGTAATTTGGAACTTCTAGATAAAATGTTTCCTCAGGAAATATACTTCAAAAACATTTTGCCAAGCATTTAATGTAAAGCTTTTATAAAAGGTGCACCTGAAAACGTTTCATGCAAAAATACTTCAGCCTGATGAGACCCTATATTGACCCTGTCTTTGGCATTTTTAAATTAAATTACACGGATGTCAGGTGTCGATACAGCCCACAGATTCAAAAAGCCTTTTACACAGCAGTGAATGAAGTCTCTGTGTTCCATGTTGTGCTTCTATTCATTCATGTTCTGCCCTTTGGAATAAAAGGAGCACCGATGGTTTGGTAGACGTAAATGTTCTCTTGTGCAATTTCTCAAATGACACATCTCTCTGACGTGACATCTGATTATTAAAGTTGAAATATTGTCAACAGTTCCCTCTTGTTTCCATCAAGAGCAGCCTATTGACAGCAAAAAACGATTCTACAGGTTGTTGCCCCCCCCCCCCCCCCCCCCCCCCCCGATAATCAATAGCAAGAGGTGAGGCCACGCCGTCAGATCCGTCCTTTTCAATGGCCACATAAAACCCCCTCGTCCGAAATGATCGGCGCGCCAAATAACAGTCAAATGCAAAATCTTCAAATCAAATCTTTTTCAGCTCAAAGCGTGTGGGCTTACACTATGAAATCTGAGCTTTGTTTCTTGGAGATACTAAAATATTAATCGGAGTTGTTTTAATGTTTGACAAACAGACATACAGGTCTACAAAGACAAGCTACATTTTCATCATTGAACTCGTGCGCTGACAACAACCGTCTTCTTATGGCGGAGTTTTAATCTCAGAAGAAGAAGTAGTAGAAGAAGAAGTCGTGAGTTTTTCGAGATGACTTTAAGATCCCTCCTCAAAGTACGACCCCAACAAAAATAATCCTCCAGCAACTCTAAAGAAAGAACACTTGGAGCTTTTTGGAGCATTGAAATCACCGCGACAAGTAAGCGACCCTGAATAATCCTGTTTGAAGTCAGAGCTGTATGATGGCCACCGACCCCTTCAATGTCTCAACATCACAGCGATCACAGAAACTGCCATACATCTTAGAGGGAGGCCATTGTTGCTGTTTAAAGATGGACAGATGGATCATTTTCAACTGTCAGCATTTAGCAGAGTGCGTATTTATGTCTTTACTCCATCACCTCCAACATGACAAAACACCTCAATTAACAGCATGCAGAGCAAGCTTTTAGTGGGGTTTTTTTAGGGAATGTATTTTTCTCTCTCTCTCTCTGATTCTCAATATTTAGTGTTAAAAGTGTGCCGATAGAAAAATGCTTCAATTGAACCTGTAATTTCTACACCTCAACAGTGTCTTCAATCTTCTAAGTGTTTTGCATCTGACTGCTTTGAAACCTATAAAATCAGGTAAGGACCGCTGTGAGTATATCAATCTGTCTGTTTGTTAAAGTGTCTCTTTTCAGATAATTATTTCGCCTACTCATTACAAGACACGATTTTTTTTTCCCTGGCCTGTTGCAGACAAATGGTTTCCGAGAAGTATCAAGTACACCAACAATGTGAAGAGTTTAAAATGGTTCTTCAGCGATTTAGTATTTGCTCTTCAATCAAGTTGGAGGACACACGAGAAAGAGATTTTTAGTCCCTATTATGGGTCAAACGCTACAAACACAGGAACCGACATTTCCCATAACACAAACCACTAGCACCTCTCATTAAACCCCACACCTCTGGCTTCTACTGCAGAACGTCTCAAGCCCAAAATGAGATCTTAACAATGACATCATCAGAGACGTTTCCTCAGAATTAGCTTGGAGACAATTTGGACATTTGATTTTGGTCGTTCGGAATAACTCTAAACACTTTTAATTTCTGACGCGGTCCGACAACATGTCTTACAAACTAGAGCATAACCCGGCGATTCTCTCCAGGCCTGTTCCTTGAGATTCTGTGGATCACATTAACAGACATGATTGGGGACTATGCATGACTGAAGACTGAAGAATACTCTTACATCTCTGCTGGGATTGTGAACACAGCTCTCACATTGGTTCATGACAGGATATTTTAGGACAGAAACTCTCCAGCGTGATTTGCATTTTGCTCCACAAAAGGAAATGAAATAAAATGGTGCAACTTACTGTAATGCCACTGTCACTTGCTAGAAGTGATCAAAGACGCAATTTACCAACAAAACATCTGGTAATAGTTAGCTCATCGCACATAAAACCCGACTTCAGCCGATGTTAAAAGCACAAAATGTGTTTGTATCGATGATTATTTGGTAAATGGCATTTTCCTACAAATGCAAAATGATTCCTCAGGAAACATTTATGTTTAAATTTAAGGCAAAGCTTTTCAAACTAAGCAAACAAAGGCAAACGGGCTTCAGATTCTCAAAGCTGCACTACGAAACACTTTCAGGGAAAATTCCTCTGTCGCAGCTAGTCCGGGTTATGAAATAGGACGTTCTACACTACTCCCTGGCTGTGCTTCCAGATTATGTCCTTGAAAATAACAAACGCCATGCAGGGAGATGGGTGAGGTGTAGAACGACTACAGAAACATCATCATTTGGGTTCAGCAGATCTCCGCTGTATTCCTAACACTGCTTGATCCCCCCTGTTGAGGTCAACTGTCGCCGACGAAAAGGGTAAAAGGTCAGACTTCTGAAAGGTTGCTCAAAGGCACTTTACATGGTAAAAACACAAACAGTAAATGCAATAACATAAACAAAGCAGATAGATGACATTATAAACATAAAGGGAAGGAAGTTGGCGTCGGCGGATCTGAGGTTGCGGGTGGGAGCGTGTCGGTGCAGAAGGTCCAAAAGGTGTGAAGGGGTGAGGTTGTGAATGGCTTTGTATGTGATGAGGAGAATTTTTTGAACTGGATTCTTTGCTGTATGGGGAGCCAGTGGAGGTTTTGAAGGACTGGAGTAATGGGGTCTCTGATGAGGTCTCTGGAGTCGGGAGAGCAGACGGGGAGCAGAGTTCTGGATGTTTTGTAGTTTGTGGATGATTTTTGGTGGATGAGCCGTACGGGACGCTGTCGCAGTATGTCCAGTCGAGAGACGATGAAGTCGAGGACGAGTGTGTCAGCGGCTGAGGAGGAGAGGGAGGGGCGTAGACGGGCGATGTCTTTGAGATGAAAGGAGGCGAGGGTTTTTTGTGACGTGATTGACGCTGCGTTCGAAAGGAGAGGGTTTGATCGAAGACGATAATAGCAAGGTTAGGGACATGTGTGGGAGCAGGGACAGCCGTCGATGCAGAGGGTTTGTGTAGTGATCTGGGGCCGATGATGAGGATTTCAGATGCTTTTAATATCCTTAGTTATCCTAGCTGTTTTACTTTGTGCAGAAATAGTTTGAAGAGAGAGAAATTTGTATT
The DNA here is from genome assembly GCF_023349555.1 of Cebidichthys violaceus. Classification (NCBI taxonomy): domain Eukaryota; kingdom Metazoa; phylum Chordata; class Actinopteri; order Perciformes; family Stichaeidae; genus Cebidichthys; species Cebidichthys violaceus. Next base: position 12,999,659 of record NW_027176318.1, read on the forward strand.
TTTTTAAATCATTACGATTATTTAGTTTTACCGTCAAAATGGGACAAAATATTTCCGCGGTGTTTACAGTGAAGTAGTTGGCCTCTCTTGGTGTTTGTTGTGTAGCGCAATGACAAAAGCCAATTATGAGGCATTTCTTTTTTTTATATTGCAATGCACTCCCACTGTAATATTGTTGAAACGTCTTCCTTCAATTTGTCTGTAAATGTCAACATCTCATTATCGGATAAATAACAATGGTATTTCAGGTTCGGAGCCCGCGCTGCAGGGGAGGCGGAATGATTAGGTCAACATTATATTGGTGGCACTGAAGGAGTACATGCTGAACAGTGGACACAACACCAAAGGTCTTTTATTAATGGAATCCATCAGCCCCGCTTGATGGATGCTGCGTTTGGGCCGTGATGATTGCACTGGTTTGTGTCCTCGAGCCTCAGCCTGCATATGTCGCCTCTCTTATTAAGGAGCTCGCCGTGTTTGTTCGCTCGTCTCCTGCTGTCAGGAGCGAACTCGAGGTAAACTCGTCAGTCGCGGAAGAAAGTCAACATTTAATCTTGGGGAAGCCATCCGCGGCCGTTGATTTCCCGCGGACAAGAAGGACAAAGCCGACGGGTCACAAAGCAAGCAGGCCGGGTCGTAGGTCAAGCGCACCATGGGTGTCTTTTCAGCGGACTCTTTGCTCCGTTTCTCCGCCTAGCAGCGCAGCAACTGTCGCCACGTACTCCATCTCTAAATCTCGTCGACACCGAGGGCTGCGTGAAAATGTGTGTAGCGTGGCAGCGCTTATTAGAAGCATACCCTGGTCAAATACTTCTCTCTCTCTCTCTCATTAATCTAACCCATTTTAAAACCCGTCGCTGCTCATTTTCAGGTGGCATTTGAAGTTTCAACTCTTATTACTTTTACTCAGCACCAGAGTTGCTTCACTTGCAAAAAAAAAAAGAAAAAGAAAAATGTAAAGACTCCTCTGTAATTCTTTTCTGTGCTTCCCTTGAGGTGGGTGTAACACAGCATGCAGCGCGGCGGTGTAGCTCAAAAGCACTCCGAGGGATTGCGAGGGAGGGGTGGAATCTGAACACGAACCCTTCTGAAATCAGTGCTGACACTTATCATCACTTTGTATGCAGGCGGTTCTCCAGGGACCAGCCTGTTAGCTTTGTGTTTGCTTGTTTACCTTGTAGCGAGGGAGAGGGGTAAAAAAAAAAAAAAGCATAAAAGAACCCATAACAACTCACAGAAACATGCTTGTCCTATCACTGGCACTGCAGCACAATGTGCTCAAATTGTTCTTGCGTTTGGATTTTCAGTTTTTGCAATTCTACGCTACATGAAAAATCATGTTGGAAAGTGTGTAATTCCATTTAGTTCCTCTTTTACGCCCATTTGGCTTGGCTCTGAGCAACACAGCAAGTAGAAAAGTATAAATAAATTTGAAAATACAAATGCTCAAACCCCAAGATGTATGTTTCAAGCTTTTGTATTTGCACTTCCCTTGAGGAGAGTACAAATTCCCCTATTCAATGGACTGTGCACAATCCAAAATGGATACAAAAGTCCATACCTACAGGCAACCTGTGAGCAATACTGGATCCGGTACACAGAAACAGCCTCTGCCGCTGCTCAAGAGCCCTTAATCAACAATCGCCCTCAAGATATTTCACAGAGCCGCTCAACGTCGGGGCTTAACGGGGTCTCTACGAGCAAGGTCTGTTGCACAACCAACCTAAAAATAAAATGTGAAGCACGGGCGACTGCACTCTTGACATTGTTTTCCCGACGTTGCACGAGAAACCTGCACATAATCAGCCTTCCCTCAGTGTAAATCACATACTGTATAATGTTCCCCAAGAGAAACCGTAAATTTGCCAGCGAATAAACGTTATTACAGGACTGACACAATAAAACATACATGGAGCGCACATAAAGGAGGAGAGCAGGCGGGGGTAAGAAGGGTCATTCTGCCACATAAAGGAGACGGAAAATGTAGACTGGGGGGGGGGGGGGGGGCGGCTTCGGTGCAGCTGTCACTGACATGCTTGGCTTTTCATCCATTCACTCGGCCATGTTCTGGTGAGTCGCCATGGTGCTGTGCTGTGAGGGAGGCTCAGCCGCTCAGCCTCGCCTCCTTCATTTTCAAGTTGGGAGCCGGGGAATTAGCGATCGCCATGGAGAAACTGTTAGCTAACACACAGCGGTTGTGCAGATGCACGGGATCCGTACACACAGGCTCGGACTCATACTCCTTAAATTTAATTAATTACGTCTTTATGTTTCACTTATATGTCCCCTCTCCATTATCTTTTATGTTCTTAGTGTTCTACATACGTATGAGGCTGCTTTTAAATATTTATTCTGATGCTTTTACTTTTATTTGTTTACTCCTTTACAGTTTTCACATTCATATTTGTAATTGCCCCTTTCCTACTTGCTTTGCTGCCTGATGCTTTGTCTCTGTTCCCCATGTCTTTCATTGTTTTGCACATGTACAGCACTTTGTAACACTGCGAATATATATATATATATATATATATATAACAAGTGCATATATGAATAGTTATTATTACATTTGTATGTTTTTGTAAGTGTTTCATGTAAATCGTAAAGCTTTCGACAGTGTGTGTTTGTGTGCTGGTTGTCTGATTTTATTGAGTTGCAAAGCACTTTGAGACTTTGTTTTTGAAGATTTGCGTTATTGTCATCTTCAATCACCCAAACACTAAAAAAAAAAAAAAAACACCACGATTGCATGTACCTTTTTGGATTAGTGCTGTGTGAAATGGAGTCATGGAGTTGAGGTGGATTCCAGCATAAAGACACACAGTTTATGAAAAGCATAAACCTCTCCGCAATTTGTGAAGCAATTTAAGAGATTTACTGACGCACAGAATTCTCTCCGACAAAGCTTCATGTATTTTTCTGAACAGCAGTATTGTTTTTGGACTCATTTGCAGTTAATCAGTCTATTTTCCCAGAATAACTGTAAGTTATTTACTCTGCCAGATGAAAACCTTCTCAAGCACAAAGACGTTGGATGCTGGTGGAGGGTACATTTTCCCTTTTTAGCTAAACTCCCTAAAGAATCTGAGGTTTATATGTCATTTGAAGTGAGGCGGTCTGCCATGCTAACAATTACGCTACCCTAAAGAGCAAATTAGAAGATATTTCACAACAATTGACGGTTATTTCTGCAGTTAGATGTTCCTGTCTGGTGAAGTTAAAATGTGAACTCAGTTTACACAAAGTATCGCGGCTGCAGTTGAAACACAAGTCAAAGTAGTTAATGTGTCACAGTGCAGAGCGAACGCACTTTTCAAAATGTATTGGACAATTTAAAAAAGGTGAAATTCTATTTTCTGTCCCGAATAAGATAATTAAAAAGTGAATGAGGGCGTATTGACCACCTTTTAGCTTTACTCCAACATGGAACCAACGTCATTTTCTACACATTTGGAGGCTCCTGTTATCACTAGAGATAAGCATGTTATACTACATATTTAGCTAACCTCCATTACATTACATTAACAGCAATGGATAGTTAATAAAGTAGGTAATAGAGTGATCTGCATCCATTTTGACTGAGTTGCATTTGATGCAACATTCAAAAATGTCAAAATGTTTTCTTGTTTCCACTGATGTGTTAACACTGTGAACAACTTAAAATGTCTTAAAACGTGAATTATTTGCCCGTCAAACATTCTACGGCACGCGCAGTTTAAAAGTAGAAGAACTTAAAACACTGAAAGCATTTGAAGTGTCAGCTGTTGTTTAAGCACTGAAAGGAGTTGAGGTGTCAGTTGAACTGTTAGAGATAAAAAAAAAAAACAGTCCGTTTAATCACTGAGAGCATTTTCAGTTTCAAGTTCAAGCCCCGTTAGCAGTTGAACAGCCTCTTGAAGTGTAAGCAATGAGAGCAGTTGAAGGTAAAGCACCAGAAATAGGTAAAGTGTGTGCATTGCAGTGACGCTATTGAAATATAAGTAGTTGAAGTGTCACTTTAAAGAGTAAAACTATGTTGAATATTCATCAAGAGAAACACTTTTTTTCGTAATTTATTGAACAAAATAAAACAAAAAAGGAGCTATTCTATTTTCTGTCCTAAATAAGCTGCTTCAAAATGAGAGAAAAAAAAGGCAGTTTAATAGACTGATAAATCTACACAAACAGATGTGTGTGATGGTTTGACAGGCAGGTACAAAGGAAGCGCAGATAGCTTTTTTTTAGAGGATAAATATGAAAATGCAGAGGCAGTTTTCAGCTGGGCTAAGGGATACGGGTTCACGGCTCCCTCTCTCTCTCTCTCCGACGAGGGCGACTGTTCACATACGAGAATCGGCTTTCAATCAAAGTCAGAAATGATTTTCTGAATTGTGTCTGCCATTTATACACTTTGTCTCCATCCGACAGCCGCAGCTCATATCTGCACCTGCTGGCTGAGTCATAACACCGAAGAGATAATGGCTGTTTCCATGTGGGGAGACAGAAATGGACTTGAACAGTTTCAGTCAAGATCTCAAAAGGCAAAACAATGTTATATAGACTTTTTTTTTTTTTAAATTCAAGTTCTGACCTGAGTATTTAATAAATGAGTCATTTATGTTTCCTTCAGCGTTTTTCACATTAAATCAACATGAATGCGAATGTCAGTTACATGTTATACAATGCAATGCTTTATATAACTCTTAAACGTAATGCACTCACAGCCTGTGATGCACTCAAGAGCCTCTGTTTTGACAAACCGGAACAATCAGATCTGACAGGAAATAATGGAGCAGCCAGTGTGTCGCGTTGGTGAAAGTTACAGGGCCGGAAAATTAAATAAATAAAAAGGCTGAGAAGAAATCGCTAACAGTGCACACCTTTTTAAATATTTAAAAACTTTAAAAACATATCTGCAAAAGTCAAAAATAGTAATAATCTACTTTTGACTCGTCGTATTTTCAATTTAAGATATTCTCTCACACATCCCTCATGAGATCCTCAACACAACTCAAATCATTAATTCGTACGAGTCAAAATGCAATTAAAAAGATCTCAAATTTAATTAGTGTTATCTGACCACAGCGCACTGTGGGTATCTGAAATGTGAATCCCATCAGTATAATACATAATACATTATAAAACATGCTTTCTGTGAAGTCATTACAGATATCTTAAAAAGATTTCTGACCAGTTGAAATCTATCAGAAGATTTCTTCTTACCAGCCAGAAAGCATGTTGCATATATCTTGAATTAGAAATCTGCAGTTATGACTATTCAAAATGTATTTGTAGATGTCGGATGTGTACTTTGTTGTGGTCGAGTTATGGTTAAAACTTGGAAAGGAAGCAGATCTACAGGCTCTAAAAGTACAAGTCAGGTATGCAGAAGTATTAAGCAGCTGAATCAGCGCCTATATGAATGCTACAAATAATGAAGTATCACCAAACTTCTGAGAGCTATGTGATTTAGGTGAAGTGGAAAGTGAGTCCCATCTTCTTTTGTACATATTATAATGATTTAAGAGAGTTAACGATCCATGAAATGGCTTGACGGAACCCTGAAATAATTAATTAATAACGTTCAAGTTTGCTAACTTTGTCTCAAACAATAGATTATTGAATTAGTATATATTCTAGACTTTCCAGTAACTTCAATTTAAATGTTTCCGTGAGTGATTTATGACTTTTGTTGTGCTCAATGAATTGAAAGTTTCTCTTTTTAATACATTTACTGTGAGAACCATTGCATAGTGTGTATGACACAATGATAAATATGTAATTTATCTTTGATTTATTCATTGTTAAATGCTGCACATGCAGGCAGAAACAACAACTACCTGTTTAACGGCAAGAGATGCAACGTCTATTACATTAAAGCTGATTATCTACCGCCCAACATGAGCTCTTCAACACTTTTAAAATGTGACGACAAAAATTAACTTTGATTTACTGTTGCACAACACGACGGTGTTGGATGTAGCCTTTGACACACGCATGTTCATTAAAGACATGCTGGAGAGCTTCCCAGGTCTGTCAATCTGGCGCCCCGGTGCCTTGTGTGGCGTGCCAGCTTTGCCACCATGCAGATTTGTCATCCACATCAATGAAAGCAATCAAGCTAGCAATCAGGGCAAGCTTTCACTTATTTTTTATTTTTCTGTCTGTCTATGTCTTTCAGCGTGTGTGTGTGTGTGTGTGTGTGTGTGTGTGTGTGTGTGTGTGTGTGTAGCATTCAGCTGCCCTCATCACAGAGATGCATATAAATGGAAGACAGGAATAGGCATCCCTTTCAAAGTATCACGGGTGAGGGAATCAAAGCTCTTTTGTCACAATAAGGCTCCTTAGATGCTATCGGTGCGACGACTGTTTGCCTTTTTTCATGTGCAAGTGAGTACAGGCTACAGCTGACAGCCTATTGAGGGATGAATCACAAGCAAAACGTGAACAGTAAGGAGGAAACCGTATTTCCATAGCAGGTGGCGTCAATAAAAGAAAAGCGTCTTTGCGTGCTGGAGCTACAATAGTTGTTGTTGCTCCGCTTGTCTGCTGGTTAAAATGTAGAAAAATAACAAAACTGGATAAACAAAGCAGTTCACTTGTTTACTGAAATTAACTAAATTACTGAACATATGGTGGAAGTTTATATCAGTGCAAATGAAGCACCTACTACAAGATGCTAAACAACCAAACTGAATTTAGCACTATACCTCCATCTTGAAATATGGATGTATTGCACATTTTCTTTATCAGAATAATCTGGACAATTTGAAAATGAGTACTTGTTTGACACGTAGAATTCGGGTTTGTCTAAAAATGCATTTTGTCTGAATTAAATCCATCTAATCTGTGACATCTGTGAGATTCGTTGGTGAAAATGACAGAAACAGACCCAGAATCAACATAAAATAGATGAAAAACAAAGATTTGTTTTCCATCAGAACTTGAACTCGGGTTTAGTTGAATGGGACACAACCAAACTGTGATTGTTTTGCCGTGAAAGCACACGGGGTGGAGCTACGAGCGAGCGTCACAGCTCATCATAGGACCAGGGTTATTAATGTGACGTGGACCAATCAGACGCATTGTGTGGACGGGACAGAGGGACAGAGTTCTGCAGGGACCGAGAATGGAGAACTCAAGTGCAGAGTTTTAATAACTTTGTTTGCGAAGTACGCCGCAATACAACAGTAGAAGTTGGTTTGGGTGACATTGCCGCGGGCTTATAAATGACATGATTGCAAAACTACATGCAAAAGTGACAAAAAGAGCTGCTAGGGATGGGAGCAGGACACAGAGTACAGTAGAAGAGGCCACGGTGGGCTATTAATATCACTTGACATACTGTTCAGGAACTCTGGTCCCAGACTCAAACTCCGGCTCATCCAGTGTTACAACCTTCTGAATCCACTGAAACATTGTGTTTCTACAAAATCACGACTGACAAATACCCCGAGGTCACGGATTATGGATCCTTTTTGTTCATTTATCACAATTTGACACATAATATATCAACGTTATGAATTCCTACTGAAATGTACCAATCTGTGACATCCGCCCAGCACTTTAATAAACTGTTCTGCTTTCAAATGTGCTAGAATAATATACTTAATTTGTGTTTCAACAGAATTTGTAATTAATGTGAAATAAAGCTAACAAAGGCCTAATTGGACGATATATTTGTGACATGGTGTGATGAAGATTAATAATTAAATTAGAGTAAAACAAAGAATAATTGAAATACAAAGGATACAAAAAAATACACTGAAGAGTATAAAGTATAAAAAAGTGTATACTGTAGTTAAGTGTGTACAAAAGTGTATATTGTTACACTGCAATTACATTTCTATAAACAAAAAAAGTAATTTATAACCTTTAACATTTTACTGTTAAAAGTAGATGGCAATCTGAAAGAAATCTGTATGTATTAAGTATTTCCATTATATGGAGGATTTAAAAATGTCACTAAAAAGAGTCCGGTTGACACAATTAAAGTAAAAAATAAGTTGTTCTTCTCTATTCTATTAAATAACACATAGTCCTATTGAGAGCAGCGACACAAATGCAAAGACAAACCATACATGTGGACATGCACAAGTTTCACTGAATGCATTGTGTCTCTTTTTGTCCCTGCCTTGCTATAAACAGACTGTTACACGTTACATTGATTGATTTTAGCCTGAGCAAATAAAGTGCCGCACTGTAGCCTTCAGACATGACAAGTCCAAACATGACATGAACAACAATGCATGTTAATGTCAGAAATAAAAGCTAATCTCAAGTTTTAAAAAGACTCTTTGGATCGAGACGATAACCGTGAATGACCTGGTGGACACCAAAAATGGCGATCGTTGCAGAAAGGCGACGAGTTTGAGGAGTGTATGAGCCTCGTGGTAAATTTTACTTTCATGATTTAGTTTGGCTACTACACTTTTAAATGTGACAAAGTACGGTGGTCCTTGTTTTCCTCTTGGCTCTCTAGAGAAAACATGTTCTATCGTGCAGAAAATAGAAAAAAAAAGGGCGAGAGTCACAAAAGATGTTCGGCAGACAAAGAATCAAAACTGCTCTATCATTATATTGTTATCATATTGTGTCAGCTGTGTAAGGTGAACTTAGTCTGCTCACAAAAAAAAACCGCAGTCCACTTTGTGTGGTGACGTCTATAAAGTTGAAACGTTGTACAACTTTAGAAAGAGCACCACTCTGCCAACAAAAGTGACAGGCCTTTCCAAAGTGGCTGCTTTCCATCTGTCTTGCAGCCACTCACCATTGGCTGAAATATTAAAAAAAGGCCCTGGCAGTTTGTTTAAACGCCTTAAAACTGGCCAACATAAGAAGGGGGTATTTCCACTGTACCGTGAAGCGGGATCCACTCTACTTTGTGTGTAAAAATGACAGTAAAACAACTGCATCTGAAAAGGCCTTGTTACGTACTTTTTGGGACGTCTATGTGTCTTTTGTGCGAAAGGTAACTGGATTTGCTCATTTAAAACCCGTCCAGGCGGTTTTGAGTTCAAGAGCGGCGCTCGCGACTCGTCAAAGTCACGTTTATTAAACTGTGAAGCGGTGTGCAACCGCCTGGGAAGGGATTTCAGGCCGGCACTTCAAGCTGATAATCACAGATCTGTCTGTCACATCACACGCTGAAATATCAGCACGCATCGGATGAACCCCGCCAAGGAAAGTTTTCACGGCTGTAGACTCGTAGTCCACCGCAAATGAACGCAAATCCACTTGGATATCGTCAAAAACAATGCTTCTTATTACAACGTGCTAATAGCTATTTCTGCATGACTTTTAATGGTGCCAGTTTGCCAAATCGTTAACAAATATAAGTTTAAAGAGCACGGTTATCCCCCATATCAACAAAGAAAAAACATACTTTGTCAATTACATGTCTGACGGCATTAGCGTCGTCATTGTGAGCACCTTAGCATGCACACTGTGCTTTAAGCATTCGCAAAGCCGCTAGCATGGCTATAGAATCTTTTTTTCTTGTTAAGATGTAGAGAGCAACTCCCTGAACTATTCATGTATTCATCAATTCCCATTCTTACACGTACCCTATGTGTCCCATTGTGCCAATAACGTCAATCAGGCCACATTGTGCGGCAGCGTTTTTGTCTATGACAATGTATACGCATGCTTTATGTTCAGTCAACAGCTATCCAGCTGTGGAGAATTAAATATAATAACATGTATGTGTCCTTGTGTTCATGCGCCTTTTTAAAAAAAAACAAAGAAAACAAATGCCATATACAAAAGGTTATTCATGAGAAAAAAATATATAACAGTAAAATAATCACATACAGTACTCTCACCATTATTTAAATTCCTCTACTTCTCGCGTTTTCTTCCACGTCATTCATTTTCATTTTTGTTTTTTTTCCGTAATGCTTCGGGAAGCATAATTGCCGTTGTTTGTTTACTCTAGTTATTCACACGCACTCAAGCTCTCCACAGCAAACACAGGCTTTGGATGGTGTTTGACACACATTATTTTGATTAAAAAGCTGTTCAGCGAAGAGTACTCATCGCTGCGAGCACTCGGAGGTGACCGCCTGGTGACAGTGACATCAATAATCTCTTCTCAGGCGACATTCACCTACAATACACGGATGAAGATGACCGACAAGGACAATGGACAATCCAAATATTGAAGATGTGGATCAGGAGAATGATAAGCACCTTATTATTACCCATAAATCAGGCTCTTTCAAGAACTGGAGGCCGACATTACTTAACCATTTATGACTCTAACACACAAAAAAACTGTTTCCCGGGGTTTAGGACATTGGCGATGTAGTCGTAAAAAAAAAAAAAAAAAAAAAAAAGCCAGGTTCGGGCTGGGACATTTATTGTATGTCATCTTCCATCTCTTCCCCCTTTACTTCCTGTCAGCCGTCTACTCTCTAATAAAGCTGCACTTTGTAACTGGAGTGAAACGAGTCGTCGTCGGTGATGGGATGGGAAGGGGAGGGGCTCAACGTTTGGATGAGCGGGACGTGGAGTGAAAGGGCAGGCCTCCTCAGTGTTGGGAATAAATAGCGTCGTCACCAGTGGGAAATGCTCCATTTGTTTAATGTTCCGTTCTCCCCGAAGTGGAACCCTTGTAATCGTACAGACATGGCAACCTCACCATGTATACCACCCCTCTGGAATTTGATCAGAGCTAAAACTGTTTACCAATGTGTGCAGCCTGACATTTATTGAAAGTGGCCTTTAGTAAAAGTCATAGCTAAAGCGTGAAGAGGTTTTCTGATGAGCTTCTCTTCTCTCTGGGCCAATAAGGCAGACACCGGTGTGTTAAAAGAGCAATATATCATTCAGTCACATCAGCTGAGGAACAGGTGCAAACAATTATATCTGGATTTACTTAGACATGTGCAAATCACTAGTGCGGCTTTCAATCCAGAACCGTAATGCTTTTGGGATTGCACCAAGACACAGGATCACAAATGTTTGTGGAAGATGAAGAAAGTACATCGTAGTGTTTATGTGCATCTGTGCTGTTTTTAGCCATGTGTTTAGGGGTGGTCAGTCGGTCCACCACCTTGTTCCAGACAGAAATATCAATTATTATGGGATAGATTGCAACTAAATTTGCCCCCAAGCTTTTTGATCCATACATTGGTCACCGTGAACTCTACAAGCGGTTTTCACTGAATTCATGACACACCAGAGTTGAAGTGATTACAAGTTTTTTTTCGACTTGTGAATGGGCTAGCATATCACATCTAGTAAATGTGAAAGAAATGTCAATTGTTTTTTGAAATTGTATACCCTGTAAACCCTGCTGCCATTTCCACTGTGCCCTTTTCGCACATCTGCTAACTACAGGATTTTATATTTATAGAGACTTGTGTTTCCGAACAGCCGCCTCGCCTTTAACTCTCGGTTCTCTTTTGACCTGTAACTGATCTTTTAGTGACGGACGGTTTCTCAGCAGGCAGCGTCTCACTTCCTTATTTCAACCGTCTGTCTCTAAGCAGGTTACGTACCAGCATATAACACCTACATCCTTCAGAGCAAAGGTGTACCTGTAATACTGTGCGCTGTGCTGTGGAGGCCACTGATCTCTGTATGATCCGAGCCCATTCGCAAATGAAAAACATCTGGGTTCTCGATCTTAATTTCAGATTCCCACCACAAAAACGTCCAAGTTATAACATAACTTGCATGTTTATGAAAGCTTTGCTTTATCCAGCTTGAATACCAAAAAAAAAACACAACATACACAGGAAACTTCACACCAGCCAAAGCCGTCGTTCAACAAAATGAAACCCTAATTTAACGGGTATGGGTCTGTCGATGCACAGAATTTGAATCATCACGTTATCGACTCTCATCTCGACAATGTGAACGCTCAGTCAAGTCATTAACGTGGGAATCTTTCCCATCACTTCCATGCACTTCCTCAATGACCGCAGCATTAGACTCTTTGTCTTGTTGGCTTACACTCATCTAACATTTTCATGCAGCCTTGCTGTTAGTTTGGACGATCAACACGCAGTTGAACCTGAAAATCTGGCCACTGCATTGAGAGGAAACGCACCGAGCAGTGCAGACACCTCGGATATCCGAGCAGCGTGTATGTTTCCTTTGTGAGTAACGTGGCATTATGGGCTGTACTGTTCATTCTTTTGCTCACATGACATTTGGGAGTCTCACTGTCAGCAACAAGTCAGCTTTGATTTTGCCTGCCGCTTGTGGGAAACCGATGTGTTGTACCCGTCGCCGTGTCGCTGCCTGAAGTACCCCAGACAGCGCGGGAGTCAGCATGACGTCTCTGCTGTGTGTGTGTGTGTGTGTGTGTGTGTGTGTGTGTGTGTGTGTGTGTGTGTGTGTGTGTGTGCCACAGTCTGCTGAAGAGACCCCGAGGCCAACAGATGAACAGTCAGCAAAAGTTTGGCCAGACATTTTTTTTTTTTTACAGACCACAATTTTTTATTTTTCTACCAAACTGTTTTTTAGTACAGTAGAGTTTCTATCTGAAAGGAATTTTCTTCTTCAAAATAAAATACATAACATTTCTCCTTTGATTATTTTCGTGGACGAGCGCAATGTCCGTGTGTTTATAGAAATATAACAACAAATTCTTCTATCGATGTGTCGTGTCGGTCATGCTTTATTTAGAATAAATGAATATTTCAACTGATTGGTAGGGCTTTTATTTATTTATTAAAATGTCTTTGCAATGTTGTTGGGCAGTCTTTCACATAATCTTGTTTTGTAAGCCCTCGATGGCAGTCGCCTGGTCCGATCCTGAACACCGCAGTGCATCCTGGGAATTTGTTTGGGCCTAACACACTTAAACAGAGCGCTAGAGATCGCTCAATCACAGTGAGATAAGTACAACTCATTTTCAACAATCATTCCGAAGCGCCGAATACCATGTGGGCGAGTTCAGTTTGTTAGCCGTTAGTAAATCAGATGCAATCCGTCTGTAACAAATTTAATAATTGTGTTTGACAAATAAATATGAATCAGGTCATAAAGTGCAGCATGTTTGCATCTCAACAACCACCACATTTGTATGCAGAAAACCCATTTCAACAACGTAGATTCGGATCAGATTTGTTCGCTTATAATAATGTTGTTTAGTCGACACAGGAGTCAAATAGAAAGTCTCACTCTATGTCTACAGGCCATCATTAATGATCAGCGCGAGTGCTGTAGAACAACTTTTTTTTTTTTTTTCCCCCCCATTTAATCTCAGCTTGTCTTCCTCTACTTCACTAAATGAGTGCCTACATTTCCCAAGATGCACAGACAACATACCAGAGGCAGCTTGTGTATGGATTTTATGTGTAGGTGGAGAGAGCAGTCCTGATACTGTAAATACATCTCCACAGCAAGTGCAAGAGCTGAAGTGTTTCGAGACCAAACTCAACATGTCTTGTGGGTGCACTCTGGTCTATTGAATTTATTTTTGCCAGTATCAGAGTCTCTTGACAATGTTTTAGACCTTTTTTAAAAAAAAAAGAAGAAAAGAATCTGTGAATTGAATCTACGTCAGAAGTTTCTTACGTTTTTTGCACTAAATCCTGTCTTGATCAATATCCTTGGAGGTTGACGATAGAGACAATCAAGCTCGAGACAGATGTAAATACATTTAAATCTAGTGTGCGTGGTGAGAAAAAAAAAAAAAAGAGTATGGTTTACATGTAATAACATTAGCGTATCATAAGCGCATGTCTCCTAAAAATCCTAAGAACAGAAACCACACATTTATTTGAATCCATGAACTCATCTGCATGTGGCCACTGTACTCCAGGAGCTCCTGGTAAGCAGACAGCTTTATGTGATCTACTTTAATTGATGGAATGCCATGTAAAGTACAGTTGAGATCATATATAGGAGCATAAAACAGACGTGAATGACCCCACAAAGCATTTCCCTGTTTGCATTACGGTCCACAGCTAATTATGATGAAAGCCCACTGTAGCGCGCAGTCAACGTCGGCTGACGCACGTCCACACTGAAGCTATATCAGTGCGTGTTGACGCCAGGCTCTTGAATAACTACTGCACTCCATCACGCTGTGCCATCCTTTCTCCAAACGGAACACTGCTGGAGGTGTGACACATGCTGAAGTCTACCTTTTCCACAGTTTACAAATACAAATATATCAGTTAATAAAGACAATGCCACTTTTGTTCTCTCATTTTAAATACCTTCAATTTGCCTGCTAAAGGCCTTTGTGTGCATATAATTGGATTTTTTTTTTCCTGACACAAAAAAAAAAAATTGTCTCAAGGACAATGTCTCTCAGGAAACAACCAGATACGCATTCAACTCTGTGAAGACTTATGTTCATTTTAGACTTTTGTGTTTTTGACAAATATTTGTAAGGCTGCAACTAACGCTTATTTTTCATTATAGATTAATCTGTCAATTCTTAATTAAATTAATCGCAGGCGACTATAAACTGAAAAATGTCAGACGATGATGAAAAATGTCCGAGGAGAGTATTTAAATGCCTTGTTTTGCCCAAACGAAACCCAAAGATGTCTCACTTTATGATATATGAAAAGCAGGGAGTCTTCCTACATGAAAGGCTGAAAAGAAGCTTTTATGGATGCATATTTACCAGCGATTAATCGTTTAGCAAAGTAGTTAAGTCACTTTTCTGTCGATCCACTAATTAATTAAACTTTTGCCGTTTCGGCGTTATACAACGTAATCGCCATCATGTAATGCTTGCTGTTAAATGTTCTCTTCTTTGAGAGGTGAAGTATTTTCAGCTGAATAGCACAGTGAAGTATAATATGTGTCCTCAGCCTCATTTCAAGTTTTTGACACATTGCTCTGCTCTTTGACTCAAAGACGTCCAGCTGTGCTTGTGTCGACACCAATGTTCATGTCAGACGGCCGTGTGGGAATCAGCCCTCCGACCAGTCCAGCCATGTGCCGCAGCCTATCCTCTGTCTGTGAAGGAGAATGTTCACAGACGGAGAAGAGTACTTTTCCTATATTCTTTGTATATCAGCTGTGATTTGTCGATCACCACTGTATACGTTATATTCTTAGGGCTACAATGAAATGATTTTGTTATTGATCAATGGTATGATTATTTCCTTCATTTCAATGCAGAAAATAGTGGAGAAAAAAAAATGCAAATTACAATTTTTCAAGCCAAAGTAGATTTCACAAAAAAAAAAAGCCTGTTTTGCTAAAACTAACACCAAACATATTTAGTTTACTATCATGCTAATTAACAACTGCTGGGCACTTTTGCTTGAAAATGGACTGAGATAATATAATACTGTCCATCGCCAACCACTGGCATCGAATGTGAATGAAAGACATTTTGATAGAACTCATTGACCGATACAACCTAGAGGTCCACAAGAATCCAATAATTCAACCTCTGCTATAAACCCCTGAATGGAACCTAGAAAACGTCTTTCACATTTCCGTTTAGTAACTTTAAAAATAGTCAAACTGAGGACCTTGAAAGCAGCATTATAGTATTGTAAAAGAAATGACAAGATTCCTCAGCGAAGTCACAAGGGCGTTAATGTGATTCGTAAAAGCGGTTCTGAATTCGTCTATTTATGTGTTGACCCGGTACTGATTGGTGAAGGTGGCCAGTATTCTTCCAGTTGCAGGGATTTGAGGAAAAAAAAAAAAAAAAATGTATTCAGAAATTGTTTGAATTTGTGTTTGACTGAAACAACACGGAGCAACTGACTGACCACTAACACACAGTCCACCATGAGACGCTCAAGGACCGCAGCCGTGTTACGTGAGCTTCATTTCCTGGACCTACACAAGTCAGTTACAGTAAAAAAACAACAACAAAAAAAAAAAAACATGTTTACTTTGCCCCAGCTTTCCAATTTCCTTTCCATTCTCTGAGTACATACCATAACATGCCCGTCGCCCACCACTAGCATTAAAGTATATACTATACCAATCCTGAGCCCTGTATTTCAAGCCTTCCTTTAATTCTGTGGGGAAAGAATGAAAAAGCCCACCTGGATAGTATAACGTGACCGAAGACGCCGTGTTGGTGAGAAAGAGAAGACAACACGAGGATAATGCCATCTCTTTTACACTACTGACAGTGCGGCTACGATCCAAAGGGATTATAAACAACTCAAACAAGCAGTACTACTTCAAACAATAAAATACCTTATTAAACCTCAACATGAGAGGGCCTTTGGGAAGGAAGACTTTTGATGTGTACACAATCCCTCCAGTAGTGAATATATTTAGTATTGCACGAATGAAAAAGAGCAAATCACTCTCCTGCCTCCATTCTTCATTGTGAGGGATATCAGGAGCCAAATTCAATAACTTTAGATCATAGCCTAATCCATCTCTGAATCATCACATAGTCTTTGCATAGCCTTAGCCCCTCGGCATAATTTAACACTGTCAGACTATGAACTCATCTCCTCCATAGAAAATGAATGGGCTTGGTTCCAAGAACAGGATATCTTCACGAAAATCCCTCAAACCTCTCTGGAGCCACTAAATTTAACTGACTTCAGGCGGTGTCAGAGCGATATCTGCTGGAAAGACCAAAATAGAATCAAATTTCAAATTGGTGAAATAATTTGTTTTGCAGCTTTAAATTACTTTTTGAATAGACCCCAACCAATCATAAGGCTAAGGTCCTATTGGCAGGAAGTAAAGTTTAATACAGGTAGTTTGGAAATTGTTATAAAAGTAGTCACTTTTAGACGTGTTTTTATGGAATGAATTACATAAAGTAGGAAGAAAAGGGAAGGAAAATTAGGAAGAAAGGGATAGCCATATAAAAGAAAATGTCCTTGCTTTGTCATGGGCACAACAAAAACGACAGCCCACTATGAGAAAGAACAAGTATTTACTACACAACACAACATTGCTGCACCACCCAAGATTCACTTATCCCTGTTGTCCCTGAAATTGAATGAAGGCTTTGGGCTAAGAGAATGAGAAGAAACAGAATTGATTCAGCCACCAGCTCTTTCCAATACCGTTATTGTGCTTCTGAATTCCATGAATCAGGCCCGAGGCTCCGTCTGTCTGATCCTGGACTGGATCGAATTTCCAAAATCAGTCATGCAGAGTCAGTAATGAGGGGGTTAGTTTTGTTCATTGAAGCAACCGAAATCTAAATAGGGCAATTATGTTTTTACAGGCATGCCTGTTCCTCAGATGAGGAGCGCGAGCGGCAAAGGTCACTTTTTGCATTCTGATTATTTACGAGATCATTTGGTCGCCAAGCTCAGGCTTTGAGTGAAATACCTTTTGAACAAATGACAGGCTCGTTTCCCTTATCTACGATGTCTCCAGTCAGCCACTTTGGTTCAGACTGAAAAATCTCAACTCTCGGATTGATTGGCACAAATGTTGTCGTTCAGACTCCCAGACAATAAATCCTTGTGACTTTGAAGATCCCCTGAGTTTTCCTATGGCGCCACACATAGACTGTATAAAATATGGAAGTAGTCTCTGTGACTCCACCCACCGGTTTCTGAAGAGCTGTTATGAAGCTCAAAGTCAAGATATATATATGTGTAAAATCTGCCAATCTGTATAATCTGTTTTTTTTTGTCTTCCAGTACCACATGATTGATAGTTGAGGCCCATTATTAGCCAAGAATAAAAGCTTGAATTATTTGTTTTCACATTCTACAATGCAATTAGTGACTATATGCAATTAAATGAAAAAAAAAAAAAGACCGTAATGTATTCTACACAATGACTCAAACATGCGAGTCGAAGATAGAAATCATGATTAACGCAACCAAGTGCACGATTTCTTTTCTATCCGTGGCCATTCAAAACAGGAAAACAAAGTAGGCTTTATCTCTGTGTACTCCTGCTGCCAAGCCTATTTTTTCTCCACACAATGAACCGGTGACAGAGATCTTGGGCTGCTACCAACATGGTCTGCAAATGATAAAATACACCTCCAAGAGCAAAAGGTACCCAGGCACCGTTGTGAATCACCAACATTAGTCCGATGACTGGCCCATACAAAACCTTAATTGCCTGGTGTTACTATGCATGGGTTCTTTCTCCACAGAGCAATGAGCCGCTGCACAGCATATCGCTTTTCAAGTCACGAAACATTAGCAGGAACCAGAACATAAAAAGTAGAAAGAAAAAAAAAAAAAGATTTGACCACATCATTAAGAAATACTTGCAAAATGTGACACGACATCCTGTGAATCTTTTGAAGCTGCTACCTGATTATGTTAACCACACCTTGTGTGATGAATATATATATATATATATATATATATATATATATATATATAAATGAAGAGCACTGATATGGAAATAAGCACAGCACATTTACTTTCAACACAGCTCAAAGTGAAGGTTGTGTGTGTTTGCCATGCTTTCAGAGCAAATGCCAAGTAAGAAAGCTGTAGTAGAAAGGCTATACTAAGAGCTTTTCCAGTACATGTAGGTCATTTCTGCTCCCTGTGGAAATAAAGCCAGTTTTAGGATTAGGGGCTATGATTCATTATGACTGAATTTAATTACAGCGAGAGGTGGCCAATGCACCCCCCCGTTTTAACATACATCCATTGGATGGTAAACGTCTAGTAGAAGGTGTGGGGGTTGGGTTGTATAAAGAGTGTGTGTGTGTGTGTGTGTGTGTGTGTGTGTGTGTGTGTGTGTGTGTGTGTGTGTGTGTTGGGGATGGAGGAGGAGAAGAAGCTTCAGGTTACTCTAGTAGAGCTGGGATTTGAACACGTTTACATGCGCGCGCGCACACACACACACACACACACACACACACACACACACACACACACACACACACACAAGCAGATTACTGACCGTAATCAAGTTAAGGTGAGAAAGTCTGATAACTCGTTTTTGTATTTCTTCTCCTACCATTTCCAAAAAACAGTCAGACATCAGAATCAACGCTAAGTGCACTATTGTAAAAACAAACCAGTAGAGTGAATGCAAATTATTATAAAGACTGTCCATACCATTGGTATACATCAAAGAAACAACCAGTTAATTGTTATCAGAGATAAGGTAGTGCTGTGTTTTTGTACCTTCAAAGCTCTGTCAAATCTCAATATTTAATAATTATAAAAATTTTAGCAATGTTAACAGCACGTCTCCATGGATAGACGTCCACTTTAGTCCTTACTGAAATATCTCAACAACTAATGGATGGACCTGCGACAAGATGAATTGAAAACCTTCTCGCGCCATCATTGCATCAAAATAACAATTTGTTCGATACTTTGATTTATTACCAAATACCTGCAAAACTAACGATATTCCCATCAGCCTCTGTTTTGTTTCGTGTTTGGTTACGTTTGCACGCTAACTGGGGATGCACCGATATGGAGTTCCACAGAAATCATGTCTCAGGCCCATGCATTTTGCATTTATCATATCATTGAAAAACACAGTAGCATCTCTATGCTGACGATACACAATTATATCTTTCCTTTGACAGTAATGACACCAATCAATTTAACAACCTCCACGTGTGCATTGCACAAATCATTGACTGGATGGTGTCAAAATGTCTGCGGAATCATGTTTCCTCCCATCTAACATGACTTCCTCCTGCAGAAACCTCGGTATTATCTTTGACCGGCACCATTAAAGGAATTACAGAGCTGCTTGCAGTTTGACCATTTATCCATTATGTTTAGTGAGTTCATCCTCTCTGCTCACTTGCTATAGCTTTCTCTTGCATTATGTGGCATTGAGGTGTTAAGGTGTAACTGACTCATGTTAGAGTTTACTGGGGAGTTAATTGGTTGTTGTGATATAATATATATATATATATATATATATATATATATATATATATATACCAAAGGGCAGCCGCACACCAACTTATACGTCTACTTGTGTTTATTTTATTCGTAAACACAAATAGGTAATATTATAAACTGTATGTTTTACCAAATCATAATTTTCCAATTTGCAATCTTTCTTCCTACTCCCTAGATACAAGTACCCTTCCTTGGGAATCATTATTGTTCCTTCAGTGGCATTCTCGACCAACGCTTCACATGCAACAAATCCAAGATGAGGTTATACTAGACCAAGTCAGTTGGTTTCCCCTTTACAAATCAACCTCTGTTAATCAAATTCTTCTTCTTCCCTTAACATGAAAAATGAGACCAGGATTCTCACTTAGATGGATGTCTCAGGAATTAGACTACGTCTAAAAGTGGAGAACAATCGGATTACTATGGTGCTGCGATGTTTGTAAGAGTCGATGGAGGTTTGATAGGCGTTAACCTGGGGTCCCTTAAGCAACAGAGGGTAATACAGAACGAACCCAAAAAAAAAAAAAAAAGCTTGATTCTTTGAAGGAGAAATAATAGAGAGATGAGGAAACTCAATATTGCTGCACTGATCCTCTACATTTACGATTCTGTCTGGCGGTGTATCAGGCTTGTATGAAAACCAATTTCAGAAACACTGAGATCAAACTGCTTTAATTTCTTACAGCTGTGAAATGTAATTAGTCAGTGCATGAAAAATGGCCGCCCCTCTAAAATGTCTTTGAGGAAAAAAAGTCAAGTAGCCTCTGCACACTGACGCCTGACCAACATCTTTGTCTTGTGCCTCTCAAATCATGTATTTTTTTCCCCTGTTCTCCAACTGATACTAAATACGTATATCACAAAAGGTAAATGGCCTTCCAACCTCTTCTTTAAACCACAAGACCTTCTAGGAGGAACAAATAGCAGACATTTAACTGACTTCTTTGTTATACATGAGCTGCTGTTAAGCCCTGCCATGCTTACATTATTCATCGAAATGAAGAAGAGTGCTTGATACCCCCCAATACACCAAACACAATAGGCTCAGAGCCACCTGTTATCCATTTTGTAGAGAGAAAATGGAGAGATCTAAAAACGTAACTTTTGTGTATTCATGGTATGTCTACACTCTCAGCACAGGCGGAGGACCTCTCTTGAATTATTCAAGGTCAGACCTGTTGGAGATGTGGAAAATCCAATAGATCAGCACTTCAGGAAACTTCCCCATACTCAGACAAAAGAAAAAAGCATAAAAAGAGGATTCAGACAGAAAACATGACATGAAAAACAACTCCAATCTATCTCCCAGCTCCCTCTTGCACACAATATTGCTTACTATGTAATTAAGTTACAGTATTGCCAGCGACAGGAGAGAGTATTCATCTCGTGCAGTACATCCACCAAATGCCACATTGACGGACATTTGTTTTTACCGAGCCATAAACAGACCTCCATAAATTTGAAGAAACGAAGGCGGGAGGTGAGACAAGGGGAGAGTGAGTAAATCCAAGCTCTAAATAACAACTCAAGTTTGCCAAAAAGACAAACTGCTTCTGTGATGAATGCAAACATATGAAGCGTAAATCACGGTGCAAGACCAACACCCTTTTTTCAAAGCGACTGCGATGTCTTTGTCGCTTGCCTACTTTGACTTGCACAGGTCTTTTTTTTTTTTTTTTTAGTAAACATGATGTAAACAAAGGAGAAACTGCTGGGCTGTAGTTCATTTTATGTCTGGAGAACAAGCACTTTTATTCGACAGATTTATCAAATTTAGAGTGCGCAAGCTACCCACTGGAGCAAATTTGCCTTCATAGTTTATGGGTCAAAGCAGCTGCAGACCCACAGTCTACCCACTCAGGTGCTTCTACTGATGTTCTCTGATTACACCTTACTCAGGACTGCGTAGGCAGGTACAAATTGTGCTCGAATGACATTTCTCTCACTCTCTCCCGTGACAATTGTTAAAAGGTGTCAGGGCAGGCACACTGTCACTTGGTGATCACGTATGTATGTGTCTTAAAGCTCCACCTAACGTCCACCTGACTGGAGGTCAAATCCGTCTCTCGCTTGGCTAAATTTAGACAGCCGTGAAAATAGAGACGCAGCGATTGATCGGTCCCACCGGTCAAAAGCGGCCGATCGGTCAACTGGTGTCGTATAACACCTGGCAAGAACAAGCGTAGAGGAACATCCTTTTGTTGTCCTGTAATTGGGTGCAGTTTGGGAGAAAGTTCATTTAATAGTCAATGAACATTGGATTTCAATTTTCCTTGAAAATGGAAATTGGCACAAATCTGAATTGGCAGGGCAGATTTAAAAACAATTGAAATGGGTCTGGAATATTGCAATAAGTGCCTCTCAAAAAACAAGATGCAGCTAAACAATACTGTTTCTGCTGGCTAGCCATGCAAATGACCATATTTGTATGACCATTTAGTCCGTACAATCAATAGTTTAAAAAAAACAAAACACCCTAAATGTGCGATAAATTCAAACATTTAGTTGGCACGCAACCCCCAAATTTGAGATTTTACAGTTTACTGAAATAGATAAAATAAAGATTGAAAAAATATTGAAAGCCCCTGTCGTCACTCAAAACCTCTTATAGACTGTTTGTGACTGTATTTTTGCGTTGTGTTTGGTTAAAGTGTTGAACTGGCTTGTTTTGGTCCTCATGTCTGGCTTTGTGGGGTTAATGGCACAAAATATGATCGTTCACACGCTAAGATGAATGAGTCCAATTGTGTAAACTTGGAAAACCCATAATTTTGTTGTCGAAATAGTTCTCTTTTTTAAAAAAAAATAAAAAATTCAAGCATCTTGAATTTGTCATCCACATGAGGTGGAAGAGGTATTTACAGAGACTTGTGCAGATGTATCTGAGCTGATAGCTTTATTTGTGAACACAGTAAACTCCTTTGCAATCATCGTTATTCCTATTTTTTTCTGGAGGAATATACAGTTTATCGAGCGTTTACGCTACGCTGTCTTGACTTTGTCCTGACCTCTTTGCTGGACATCTATAAATTGCCCTTCTGACGTTGACTCCCATGTCTTGGCCCCTATATGTGAGAGAAAGTGTAAACAATGTCCCTCTCCTGTCCTTTCCCCTACCCCGCCGATAGCTACCCTGTAGTCTAGTTTACACTGCTGTTTTCATCCACTTTGATTCCCTGGCTCTGATAAAGGCTTTCCCACCATCCCAGAGGCCCCCAGGACGTCTCATGAGCTCCCCCCTCTGTGAGCTCTTGTCTCTGGGTGCCGTGTGTGTGATGTCCCCTCTGTCAGCTCGAATCACCCTCCTCTCCGGCTCAACATGCTGCTCTCGCCGCTCCCCAGCTGCACCGCCGTGTTTGCGGCACCAGCGAGTGTGAGTAGACGCTACTGAGGCTGACCTTTGCAGCGGCGCCCTGTGCTCTATGATTCCAACCCATTTGACAGCGAGCGTCTAGTGGAATGCTAATGAAGTAGCTCGCACAGTAACGTGCTATGTTGGCTCCATTGTAATTATCTGTGGGATTATCCCTGATGCCCATGATGCAAATTGTTTGATTATTAAACTGAATTACTGTCATGCACGACACCATGGTCCCTGCTGCCATGTCAGAAATTACTCACGATGCACACTCGGGGAAAATGCGTAATCGCTGTTGCAATAAATATGATCAAACAGGGGCAACTGGTTGCAAAGAGGAAAAAGGGAAAATGTCCTGTTTCCTATGTGAGATAAGTCCTTTCCTTTCTGCAGTCTCACTGCAGTCTCGCTGGACAACAAGCTATAAGAGATTCTACCATTTGAGGTTCGTTTCTACAGTCTTCTGTGAGTGTGAGCCTGAATGTGGCCTGAATTATAAGGTGATATAGGTCCAACTAGTACTCTGATGGTTAGCCAACTTTGAAGACATATCTATAAATAAAGTGAGATTCAGCATAAGGGCTTTTGTCTGTGTGCTTGTACCTCAAAGGCATTCTCCAGTCACTTGAATTGAAACTGATCCATGAAAAAACAAAAAGGAACAAAAAGTTACTGAATAGAAGAGGGGATGTTCCAAAGGGTAAAGCGAGGGGAAGTCGGTGCATTAACAAAACAAAGATCCAATCATGTGTTACAATAATTGCACGTCTGCTAACGTTGCTTATTCAGCAGAAGCTACAGATTGGTGCGTTTCAACACTTGCAAATATTTAATCACATGAACACCCGGCAGAAAATGTTAATCACATCGTGTTTACAAGTAAGTGTTTGTTAAGTGGATGAGTCGCTCCGGCGTTTGCGCTTGTTTAAATATGAGCGTGGCCAATTTGCAGCAGGGAGGCTGTGCGGTTTGTTCTTTAATGTATGTTTCCAATGGCTTGATGTGACTGCAGCTGATTCCAGGCCAGTACACTTACCCGAGGCAGAGTGCCAAGGCATAATAGGACATTTGGTTGTGAAATTCAGAATCTGACAGAATGCATTAAAGCCAAGCAGACTGCAGATGCAAAGGGAGTAGCCAGGACCAAAGTGATGACTTCCCATTTCCTACCAACTGTATCATATTTCCCTTTGCTTCCAGCCAAACAAATGACCAAATTGTGCAGCAACTGTGCCATTGTTTGGACACAGAGTCCTATTGTTTGTCATATTAGATACCCGCACACATCTGACAAAAGCAATTACCGTTTATGTCACTCTGGTGTTTTTGCCTATAACCGGCTGGAAATTTGAGGGCCGAGCTTTGGTTGCGTGCTTTTTATTTTTCTGTTTTTCGCAAAAGCGACATAAAAAATAAAAAAAATTCATTTCTAGTAAGGTCATCCTCCTGACATGGCAGGACCTTCCACGTCGCTCACACTGAGTCACGAGGTCAGGGTGTCCCGCCCAGACTTTTTTTTTATTTTTTTATTTTTTGCAGTGGCGGCGTGCCCTTGTGATACCAAACAAACACACACCATGTGACAACTATGATCTTAGGGAACAAATAATGTGACAGCCCCTCAAGCGCCCAGGCAGTCTGCTCTGCCAGCGGGGACTAAATGAATCCGGTTTTTCATATTTCTGAAAGGGTTAGATCGGAGCTCGGGCATGAGGTCAGATGTAAAGATGTAGCCAGTGTGGCTTTATACACGTTGTCTTCCCCCTAGACTGCTAGGGCCACCACTAATACAAACACGCAAATACAAAACAAAACAAAAAATCAATCAATACATGGGAAGAATAGCTGTTAGAAAAGAGGTTAGAAATGTTCATATTCCACGAGGATAAGCAGGTCTCTACAAATATATGAATAAATAATCAGCCTGTTTACGTCCTGCGGGATTTACCGACAAGAAAAACAATCAGACACAAGCATGTGGAAAAGAAATTAAACACTTCAAATGTAGCGGCCTCTCTCCTGCAGCTTTCAAATAGCACACGCAGGACAAGGACACAACATCCAAATCAGAAAACAGATGTCCACAAGCAAAGAAATACTCTCAGCAGTCACAGAGAGTAGATATCTGGGGACACACGGATCAGACAAGACGGGGTTTTTAAAGATACTGCGGACGCCTGGACAAGAAATAACCTTCAGCTGAACTCCAGCAGTGTCACAAAATACACTCGCTCTGGCTTGCTTTCCTCCAGCATCCCTCCGGCGGGAAAAAAATAGAGGAGAACAATAGGACAGTCAAATGTATCCTAATTCCAGCTGGAGACGCTAATCCAGTTCAGAGACGGCAAGGAAATGGGCTTGCGAGAGCAGACCCGGCAAATACATGCAGATGAGAATGATTATCCTGCGGATGAGCGGAAAGATGAAAACTAATTTAATAATAAGACCAGAAAATTCTCCCAGATAACGGGGATCTGGAGACCAATCCGAGACCCATCTGGCCCGCGCGGCACACACTGGAGCCGTTTGACGATGCGGGAGCTGTCCACTTACAGAGCGGAGCAGGAAGCTCTGTGTACACCAAACACTGTGCTGTAAAGCAGCAGGTTTACAACGAGCAACTTCAGCTAAATGTTGTTTGATGAAAAGAAGAAATCCTAAAAGTTGTTGTAATTTGGATATTTAGATCGGAAAGTAACAGAGCAGTACATTTTGAGGTACTTGTGCCTGCATGAGTATTTCCATTTTCTTCTGCTTTATACTTCTACATTTTAGAGGGAAATACTGCCGTTTTTACACGTCATGTATTTGACAGTTTTAGTTACTAGTTACCTTTAGAAGTGGAAAGTAACTAAGTACATTATTTCATTTGCCAACACTTTACTTACTTTTTTTTCAGTTAATGCTGTCATTTACGTAAACTAAACCACATTTCAGAAGGAAACATTGTGCTTTTTACTTTTGCCATGACAGTTTTTTATCCGCTTTAGTAACTAGTTACTTCCAGCAGTGGACTATTACTTAGGACCAATTCAGGTTCTGTATTTAAGCACATTTTGAGGACAAACTGTGCTTTTTACATGACATTTTTAACAGTTATAGCAACTATAGTTACTTCCAGTAGTGGACTGTAACTTAAGTCAGGTTCTGTACTTAAGTACATTCTACTTGACTCTTTAAAATGCATACTGTCTTGTACATCTACCTCCCTACAAGTATTTTATTCAAGTCCTAAAACACATTTGTAGGTACTTGAGTTTGTACTTTCACTTGAGTATTTACATTTTTCCACTTTATAGTTGTACGTCCCTACATTTCAGAGGGAAAGAATGTACTCTTTACTCCACTACATTGATCTGACAGCTGTAGTTAATTTGCTGATTGACAAGAAAGGCAACAGGCCCAGCAGTGTATAAAGCAGCGTAAAACAGCTCATACAAGAGTAGAATGCTTCTTATACATCAAGGCACCACTAATAATAAATCCAAGCATATAACATAATTAATAGTCATTTTCAGATTCTGGTGTCTGAATACTTCTTCAACTGGTGTGCGTACATTTTGCTACCTGAGGAAATGTGATCCATAACAGAAAAGCAGTGCTACCATACCTCATGAATACATGATTAGTCACTTTGTCGCTGCATCCTCGCGTTAACTAGCACCATTTGTGACACCGGGAAGGTTTCAAACCTATTTATCTGCCAAAACATGCATTACTTTGATCTATCTGCTTGTACCCTGGTAGAACACCTACTGTATAAAGACACATTTGAGTAATATATATATATATATATATATATATATATATATATATATATATATATATATATATATATATATATATATATATATATATATATATATATATATATATATACACCTTTTTTCTGGGGACTGATTACAATGCAAATTACCCTGTCACGTCGTTGTACATCGGCCTCTAAACTTAAACTGCGCATTTATACGAGCGCATACCTCAGCCTGGCTGGGGGGAGAAAAAAAAATATGCAAGAATACCTTCCTACACTGTCTGTTCATATTTCATTTGTTTTACATTTTATATAGGGCATTGGGAATATGTACAACTCTGTAAAACACTGCTGTGTCCCAGATTTTGCAGGTCATTATGGTAAGAGCTTATTGATATGTGTATCGCTGTACAGGTGCACTAAACCTGGTGCCAGACCCGCAGAAAACAGGATATGTGTGAGTCAGTTTATCATGAGGGTTTCTTTTGTTTCATTGTTCTTATTGTATGTGCATGTAGCAGCACATCGTGCAGCCGTGCTTGTGCTGAAACATTAACAGTCACAGATCGCTTACCTTGCCAACATAAAGTGGTTCATTTCCTGTGTACTCCTCCAATACGAAGAACTGGTTCCATACCCAGCTGCGTTTGTGCCTGTGCAGGGCCTCCCAGGGGTCTGGATCAGAGTGCGGGGACTTCTCCAGATCCCCAGAGCTGGGATTCAGCCCCCAGCAGCCCCTCTCCCGCAGGGGACACAGGAGTGCCAGGAGAGCCAGGGCTCCGCATATGCCTGAGCAACACCACCCCATCATCTGGGCCCCCTCCAAAAAGCACCGAGGCCAGAAGAGGAGCAACAACAACAACAACAAAAAAAAAAAAAGTAAAAGAACAAATAGACAGCAAGAGATGAAATGTCAAAACCCTCAAGGTTTTATCCACACAGTCCTGATCTTGTGTTTCACCACAGAGCAAGAGCAGTCAGACCCTGAAAAGAGCGCATGGGTTGAAAAAGAGTCAAGCTCTGCATTTTGCCGTGTTGCTCTTCTTTTTTTCCTGATTGGAGACTAGAAGTGGGGTAATTCCCTCCACTTAGGAGCCAGGCAGTTGACATTAAAGCTGGGTAACAGGGTCAGGGGCGACCGGGCATGGCTTCAACACACAGGCTGTATAATTGGCACCTATCAGAAGAGAGAGAGAGAGAGAGAGAGAGAGAGAGAGAGGGAAGAGGGGGGGGGGACAAAAAGAGGGAGACAAAGAGGAGAGAGAAAGTACCGTCAGCAATATCGCCTCTGTGACCGCAGTCACTTTAGACAGCAAGTAATGTGCTTGCTGATGCAATGATAATGACGTTTTTTTTTCACCAATCCTGAGGAGAATGGTCAAAAAAAAAAATTGAACAGACAGTGAATATTGTACGTGCAGTCAACACGGCGTCCTTCACCTACACGCATGGCGGAGAAAAATGGTCTGAGGTCAAGATGTTAATGAGGGTAAGATGGAGGAGGGAAATGACAATGATTTCACAGCGGCTGAAACAACAGTGGCTGCGTGGAATAACAATCAAACCGGCATTCAGCTGGCTCCCCATTATCCGGGCTTCACCTCACCAAGGTCGTTATTTTGTCACATTTTCTCTCTTTGTGCGAGAGCGTGGCGTAAACGGGCGGCGAGAGCGCGCCGCTCAAAACTAACAAGCCACATGATCTTGCGCGGCGGGGCTCTCATCGGCCCGAGATTAAAAATAAATCTGAGCTGTCAGCGGCATGATGGCCCGAGCGCTCCTGACCTCTACTCCGAGCAGTCTGTTCGTCCCGGCCCGGGCTCACGCGAGGGGATCTGTCTCCCTGCCGTCGTCATGCCGTGACAGATCCCCCCCCCCCCCCCCCCCCCCAAGATGCCGGGACATGAAGCCCCGTCAAGAGCGCTGGAGAAGAATCGGCTCCTGACAGATAATGCTCTTCATGTCACAACACATCCAGGAAGTCCCGAGCAGTTGAGCAATTACATAAACGTCCTAATGTAATATCGCTGGTATTATCTGTCTAATTTGACGCGTAACAGTGACTTCCCTCAATGTATTATTTTTGAAGGAAGGAATATGAAAAACGCGTGGGAGAGCTTGGGATGTTACTGATTCAGAAATGGGATTTTAAACTGCAGGAGGTCTTCTGAAAGCAGTCGTTTAAAGAAAAGAAAAGCAGAAAAAAAAGAAACCTGAGAGCTTGACCACACATATTTATTTCCTCGCTGACCTCTCTTTCTCTCTCCTCTACGCTGAGTATTGGCAGGGCCCTGGACGAGGAAGGTAATTGCTTTGGCATAAAGTGACCTCTTTCTTCCCACACGGATTCTTCGGTTCTCATTTCACGTCCTCTCTGTTCCCCGTAGCAAAATAAAAACAGCACACCACAACATCCTGTGGAAGTGATTTGCTATATTTCTATTTTGCCGTACAGCGAAAGTAATTATCCGGTGCTAATAATCAACACGGATATGAATACCAACGGCGTGATTGTCACCTCTGCAGACACCTCGTGTGTTTGCGAGGAGCACCCCGAACATTAGAAGTTCAAATTCTTAATGGAGGCATTAAGAATTTGATGCCTCCATTCCCTTTCCAGTCCTCCCTTTCCAGTCAAAAGAGCGGAAAGCCCACAAACTGTATCCCAACTTTATCCCAGAAGCCATAAATCTGTGGAAACATCCACCCTGATCTGCTCAAACATGAACTAGAAAACAGAATACACGCTAGGGCTGCAACGCATGACTGTGGACACACACACACACACACACACACACACATTCAAAGCCACTGCCTCTGCATGACAATTTAATGGTGGAGGTGGAAAGTGGAGCAGATCTGTCTGCAGGGCAGCTGTGGAGGCAGGTTGCAGCGGTGGTATTGTGGGGGAGAAAATCGGCGCAGGGTCAGTTGGAGCCCGGCGTTCAGGTTAATGCTTCTCATTCCGCTAAACCCTGAACACTGGAAGAGATGGGAGTCAGATAGAGACCGGAGATAACACTAATGTAGCTCTGGGTGCAGCAGATATTGGCTTGTTATTAAATGAGTTTTTACCGATTTGCTGTCTAGTTGATTTGACCAAATTATTAAGCAATTCATGCTGCGGAGAAATCCATTTTTCCAATACATCTCTATTGTTGATCATTTTTAAGGATTACAAGCGCGTGGCGTCAAATCTAGCTTGAAATGAGCTGCTCTACTTCGCAGACAAAAACACAAAAGAGGCGCATGTGACGAGAAGTGTTTCATGAAGATTATCTTCTCTCAACTGTTCCCCCTCCCCCCCCCCCCCCCCCCTCTTCTTCTCCTTCCTGTTGGTGTCAGGTGATTGACAGTAAGCGGAGCGGAACGCAGCGCGGCGTTGATGTGAAAACGCTCGACTCGGGCACACTGAAGTGACAACGCAGCAGAAAAAGAAAACTTTGGACGCCCCCAAAAAAACCAAAAAAAAAAACCAACAACAAACAAATGAAGGCGTCGCTTCGACTGTGATGGATTATCTCACTCGCTGGAAGTTGTTTTTTCATACTGTACAGGAGTGTCAACCGGGCCTGATGTCTTAAAGTATGATGACTGACTGTGGAGCTACAAAACAGGAAATATGGAAAGAAGAAGAGCCACATATCAAACCGCCTATTATTCTTCATATAAGGCACTTTTAGCCTTCTGATGAATAGCTGGGGTCCTGCATTACAGCACTGGCAATATGTTGGCGCCAAATGCTCTACATGCTGTGGCCTTTAATTAGCATTAACAAATATCAACGCAAAGTATCATATTCTGGTAGACTCAGTCTACCATTACCAGCCTTTAAAACAAAGAGAAAGAGCCCATGTTTGACTCCCTGTGGAGAAGCAGACTCATTGTGTCAACGCGAAGACGCCAAATTAAGTGAAAATGTGAGATAAAGCCGTGAACGTAAAGCCTCCCCGCCGTCCCCTGGCTCTGTTTCTCTTACACACAGTGTTCTAATCCCATTTGCCAGCCTCACAACAGGATTACCAGTGCTGGGGCGCTCGGTAACCAATCACACGCTTCCTCTGATCCATATTCCCCTCAATCATTCGAGTGTCTTCACTCACACGGGCCAGATCACACAACACAAACCGCTGAGAACTTAACGTCGTTGCGGTTTCAGGCGCTTCGCGACGGCTGTTTGAGGTTATGGCATAAAGTCAAACCAGCATGTGGATCACAACTTTTTTTTTTTTTTTTGTTTTTTTTTGCAATGAAAAGAAAAACTAAAAAAAGGCAGCAGGTGAAGACTTTTCAATAATGTGGCTCTTCACTGATTTTCTCCTGCACCTCCGGACCTCTGGAGGAAGATCAGAGCACGAGTTCATCTTCGGAGCCACAACAAGCCTGTAGCTGTCGGGTCGTCGAGGACACCTTCAGTACAGACGGGCGAGACTCTCGCTGACGCCGGTTGGTTTCCCCCCATTAAAGGATTTCTAATAACTCATCTCGCATTCATTTGGATTCCTCCCTGCATCCTTTCGCTTGCAGATTTGAGGCTGACTGACACTGTGGGCAAGGCACGACGCAGCATCCGTAAAGAGTTCAATAATTGGGTTTTTACAGTTTAATACACATGACGTCCTTGCCTTTTTCTTTTGTTAAATCACTCTTGAAGATGATGCTTGAGCTGCACTATGAAGCACCGGTCTGTCCACCAAACTGCAGTCGGATAATTGATAAATGAAAGGAGGCAGAGGTGCGACACCGTATGAATCCTACCTCGAATTTTAATTCACGTTCCTCGTAATAAAAAGGCAAAAAAAAAAAAAAAAAAACTTCATGAATAATGAATATATTTGAAATAATGATTCTTAAAAAGTCATTCAACTGAGACCTTAAGTTCCACACATGCACAGACACACAAACAAATCCCTCCCTGACCTCACAGCGACATGATCATATAAATTATGAATGCTGCTGATGGGTCGTGCAAAAATACTATCGCACTGTATAGCCTCTCACTGTGGGGACTGCAGGGCTCGCAGGCAACCAAAACACATTTATTGCTCCGCACAGTCGGAGCTCTCATATAACTTGATGCATTTTGCTTCAAAATAAACTTGCACTGCAATAAATATCCATCATTCTCGGTCATCTCATTGTGTATTGATCCATTGTTTGTCCATAAACAAGTGGAAAATGTCTTCCTTTTATTCCCACTGCAGTTATCAGATTAATGAATTCCCTTGAAACAGGTGGAGGTATATCCATCTGAAATAGGGCAGATTTTCTAATTTAGAAAATCCTTAGTTTGATTGAATATATAATATAAGTGTTTTTTTTACCCTGCTTGCAGTTTTTTTCCCCACTTCTCATTAAAAAAACGGATACCTTGCAGCCCAGTTCTGCACTCCGTGACTCTTTGACACGCACTCTTTGCAGTGTAAATCAGCAGGTATCCCTCCGCTCGGCCTTGTGACCTGATTGCTTTGACCCTCCTGTTAACTATCAATCATTGCGCATTCGCTGTCAACACTTG